>NC_143014.1:336500878-337100878 GCF_055824585.1 Amblyomma mixtum | reverse complement strand
CGGACAGTTCTTCAAGAGACAGGATGTTTTGCACGTAGTCTAGCTGTTGGTTGTGTCATTTTATGTTTAGTCATTCGTAAAGTGATTTTATTTTTAGTCAGATTCATTTTTGCTGAATCATTTTTCATGAAGCGGCTCCCTTCCCTCCCCTACAAGTGGCGATGGGGAAGGGCACAGCGGCAGCAGGAGAGGGAGACGATTGGTAGCTGGAAGGTGGAGAGAGAAAAATCCCTCCTAAGCACCTCCTAGGAAGTTTATGCTTCATACCGATGCCGACGCCGAGGACACCGACGGACAATGTTCGGCTCCATGACCCTACTAAGCAATCACATTGCAAAACGTTTGAAGCTATGTGTTCTTGAAAAATTCTCTTTTGAAGCCAAACGCATCACTAGGCTACTCAACACCGCGCTTCGCGTGAGGCGGAGGCCAGATTTGCCACTTCTGCGCATGCGCGAAACCGAGCGACGTCACGAACGGAGCAGGTGGCCGCCGTCGCCGCCGCCGCAGACTCCGTCGCCTGACCTTTCGCCGCCGCCGCACGCTACTGCGCATGTGCGCCCCCGCTTGTCCTCCTCGCCACCTTTTGACCTTTCGCCGCAGCCGTGCGCAGTGCGCATTTGAAAGCAGGGGTATATAAGGCGCGCTTGCCCATATAACAGGCGCAGACACTTGCCATGGATGGAGAAGCAGCAGTCGGACGGCACTGAAACACCGATCCAGAAGTGGTAGCTTTGGAGCTGGCTGAAAAGCAGCAAGAGCTTTTCGCTTCGAGATATCCAGGCTTAACCTTAGCTAAGCCGAAGCCATTTTTTTCTAACCCAAAGGTCTCTAAATTTCCGCCGTTTAACAGGAGTCCTATGTTTAAGCTTTGAAGGGTTTTGGAATATACGTTAAGTGAGGCATGGAGACGACGCTGACTCTAACGCGTGCTGGAAATCAACTATAAGCTGAATTCCGACCAAAATCCGTTTTCTTAATTGCGCGACCAGTTGTAACAAATGCGCAAATTTTCTCTTGAAGCCGCATGGGCTGCAAGGCTTCGCGTAGCTAGCTACCAGTTGTCTCAGTTTCCAGATAAGGAGTGCAGATTATCTGGGAACGAGTAGTTGTGTCAGGGCTTACTTTTGAGGACGAGATATTTCGCTCAAAGACAGAAGTGCTATTGTAGTAAAAATAATTCTAGAAGTCATGCTTAGGTGCTCAACGCGAAACTACAAACAACAGTGCAGGAGGTGTGGGAAGGACGCTTGTTGAAGGAAGCTGACCGCAACGAAAAATATTCTGGGAAAAAGCCTGCCGAAGATGGGTTGAAAGCGGTGCACCTGTTAAACAGATGTGCGGTAAATTGCAGAGGAGGAAAAGAACTAAATAACTTGCAGGTAAGTCTGCAGGAGACCAGAATGCAATATGCCACTAGGTTACACAAAGCGTCTAAAAGGGAGGGGGTACCAGGTGATTAAATTCAATACGAAAGGTATTGGATTTCAACAAAAGGCATGTAATTGCGAAGGAAAAGAAAAAGGAAGAAATCACATAATGATAAATATGAAGAAGTGCACTACTGTCTAGAAAATGATCAAGGTGCCTTAAATCACGAAGCGACCTGCACCTTGAGGCTAATAAAAAACTGTTCAAAGGATAGAAAAGGGGCTAAGTGTGATAAACCATCCGCCTGAACTGGGATGCGCTCAAGATGCGCGCATTCACTTCCTGTGCTTTCGTGGGAACGGAATCAAGCTATAGAGTACTCCGTATGCTCCCTACAGGTTTTGCAGGATGCATGTGGCCGCACATTGCTGGGTTGTTCTCTGTCACGATTCCTGCGAGTGTGTATTGAAACAATGAGAAGCAGTATCCATTAAGGTGAGCGTACGTGACGCTAAGCTCACCGAGGCGCAGGTGAGCAGCAGCAGCAGTAGGGCAGCCGCGGACGCGGGTCCACGAGCTGCGTCCGAGCGTCCTCAGTGCCCGTGCACCTCCAGGCGTGAGGTGCACGTTTCCGTCGGCTGAGCCAACGCTGCTTTCTGCGGAACCACCACGCAGCAGGTGGAGATCCGTGCGGCGGCGCAGTGCAGACGCCTGACTCCCGTGCACCGGTGAGCAAAGCCTGGGCCGCTGGCGGCACGAGACATATTCCGAGACCCCGTGTATTGAAAAAACTGCGAAGACACAAGCAACGCCCGGATAGACAACACCCGCTTCCTAAAGGTGGAACTTCAGTTTTGCGGTAAAAATATGGTGCAGGCTGTCGTCATTTTCTGAATTATCAGAAAGGTATTGATCGGATGTGCAATATTAGAGTAAGAAAAGCATACACTTAACAATAATCAGCAAATATTGCATATGTTTCTTCGGTGTGCTGGCTGATAGTGTCACTCACAAAATTTTTCAGAGGAAAGTAAAAGAAATTGCAGTGCGTCGATGAGCAGAATTCCAATGCAAAACCGGAACTAAGCCTGAGTCGCAAATTTTTCGCCTCGATTACGCACTGCAATGCTGAAAAAAATTGCGTCATATGTTCCGTTTGACAGAGTAGAAGTAAACTTGATCTCACTACCATTGCTTACGGGCTGCTCTGTTCATGATGCTAGACTGTTATTAAGAGTTTGCACATTTTTTTTTCCTTTTTTCTCTGAACGCTCGCAGGTTGTCATTATTGTGGTATTCAACCTTTTATTTCCAGACACATGTTTTGGTGCTGTGTTGAACGTCCTTTGTTTGCAATGTTTCCACCTCTCACCAAGAAATAGCGCTGACTATTTGCACCTTTCTGGCTTCCAGAAATATAAAACTGGGCACTATAGCTTCCGCACTTGGCGCACCACAAAAGCTACATTTCCTACTACAAAATCAGGATGACAACTTCGTTGTCGTCGTACGCAAAGACACCTTCCGCTATAGTACTGGGCCACCCCTGGTCCACCTAGGGCCGCGCGATACTTCTTAAGAATTGGCCGGGTGTGTACGCTAACGGCACGTAGCTGAGTTTAACTATCCTGCGTCACATGCTGGACAGTAAGCACTAGTGCTTAAACATCGGAATGGGAGTCGACGGTGCCTTCCTTCGCGTTAAAGGCAGAAAAAAATTACACTCAAGTCCGATTACGCGGAGGAATGCGAAGGCACGGGTTTTGAGGAAAGGAACGGTTTTTGAAGGGAGGAGAGGGCGCAGTAGCTGCCAAATCTTGACATGTCGGTGGACACTTCAACCGCGCCTTAAAGCATGCAACTGAAGCTGTATATGTCATCGTTGCGAACCCTTGCCGCTAGTTAACCTCCAATTTCACATCTCTACAACTTGGTGAACACCTCAACCGCACCCTAAGGGAAAATGAAGTATCAGAAAACATCCAATTTAAGGTGCGTATGCGAATGGTCCGAACCACTGTCGCAAGATTGCCCTCAACTTGACATGTAAGCCATATGCAAAGAGAAATGCTATGTCGCCACCCAGAATGCTGTAAGGCGAACGGTAGCTCACAATTTTGGTGAATGCATTCGGGAATACTGCCGCCACATTAAGGTCAACCATTGAAGACAGCACTGGGATTTTGTCGGTACCTGCGATATCTGTAGCATATACTAACGTCGTCCCTTCGGTGGACGCATTTTTGCGCTGCGCGTCCCTTTCCATCATTCTTCCTCGCTCCTGTCTGCACGTAGCAGCGATTGGGACTAAATTTGCCTGTGAGTTCATCCCTTTGGTGCGACGTCACCACTATCGAAATTTGCCTGGTCCTGTAACGTGACTTTGGCGTGAAGTAATAACTCCAAATTTTGCGTTATGCCTCGAGACTTTGGTGTGACGTCATTATCTTGACACGTAACTCATTTTTTTGCAAGTAATTCCTGTCACGCGGCTTTTGTATCACGTAATCACCTTGACAACTGACTTTCAATTTGAAAGTGGTCGTGCCAAGGGAACCACTAATTACCCAATTAGTCTCGCTAAATAGTGATGACATCTTGGATTCTAATTTCCTTGATTTCTACTTAATAAATCATTTTTCTTAATTGTATTAATTTCTTAATTGGTTACTAATTAACAATGTGACATCATTCTTCATCACGGCGTATAACACTATCCATTTATTCTTCAAGATTATTAATCTTTTACCCATTCATTCATCTCGAGGGACGTCATCGTGAGGACACATTTTACGGACAAGTTCTGCGGAAGAGATCTGCAGGCAAAATGAGCTATATAATGCTTTCTCATCAATATATGTCAAGGAGCACGGTCCACGATCTTGATGTAGTGCATGACAACGCATGAAAAGCAGCCGTAGGGCTTGTAGATTGGCACTGACAGGCGCGCGCGATCTGTCTCGCGCCCAAAAAAGCGTTCGAATGTGCACAGTTCGAACTCCTGTGCAAATTCCTCGCTTTCATGTCCCTTCCCTACGAACCACGGAGCACGTTCGGGTTCATTGGCTTTAAGCTTCAACCACGGGAACAATTTTGGTACCGTGAGGCACTGGCTGAAGCTGCATGCGCGCATCCGTGATTTAGTTCTTGACGCAGAAAGGACCTCTGCTGAATCCAGTGTAAGCTTGCATGAGGTTGACAAGAGAATGCTTGCTAAGGCACAGAAGGGTGAAATGACCGAAATACTTTATGCTTGTTGAACAACTAAGCGGCAGCTTCATAGTCAAGTCTTGACGGTGGAAAGGCATCTCAACAGAGCGTAGTGGCTTGTTACTTGGTTTTGAGTAACGTATAGGCGAGACCTCCATTTGCAAACTGGTATTCAAGGCGCGTTTGCATATGCTACATACTGCCAAAGTGAACCCTATAACAACTAATTTGCCAAACTGGGGAAAAGCTGCCACAAGCGAAGCTTCCCTTCAAAGCGTAAGCGATGGCCTGATTGTCTTCTGGTGTGCAGCAAGCAATAGCCATCCAAAGACGGCCTTGTTCTTTGTTGCGAATTTTGGCGCAGTGAAAAATCTGAGTACAAATCAGGGTAGCTGGCGCCACCCACTTAAGAAGACGTTCCTTTAAGTCGGTTTTTTCCGCCCAACAGCTTCAAGTCGTGAGGCGCGCACTAAGGGAAAGAAAGTTGGGACCATGCTAAAAAATCGAAACAAATCTCGATATTAGTCGACGCTCGTGACTGCCGGCAAAACTCACCAGAGAAGCTTTCGACGTCACATCGCCGTGGTGGTAGCTGGAAGGGCGCCTTACAGCACTGCCAAGTGGGTTGCACTTCCCGTGCATACGGCCTCGGTGGACGTCAACCTGGAAGGCTGTGCAGGCGGCCATCTTGTTCTCCGAGTTTGTTGTCCTAGCGCCGGACCACGGTGACGGCGCGATGGGCGAGCTCGACGACCAGCGTCGTTCCAGGTGAACGATTCGCCCAGGCTGCAGCATGGCCTCTCTTGCCGTGGGAGCACCCCACTTCCTGTAAAAACTCGCCAAGACACGGACGTTGCAGTCGGTAGCCACTGCAGTGGCTCTGTCGTAGCGGGCGGAGGGCCAGTCAGGATGTCTATGAGAGAAACGCAGGGAATGGCCGCTAATCGCAAAAAGAAGGGATCTGCACCGTGCGCGTGCCGGAACGAAAGCCACGGGGCTGTTCTTCGTTTTTTTTTTTTCTCCCCTTTCTTCCTCGTGCGGAAGGAACGATTCTGTCTGCACTTGGGAAGGCCCTGTACACTCGAGCAGCTGTATAAAAGCAGTGCCCCAGGCAGCCAAATTTTTTTGTGGAGAAGGTATTGAGCCTGCAGAGACTACAAGTAACAAATATATTTGATTTTTAAATGTTTCAGAGTTTATTTTGTTATTTGGGCACGAAACCTTAACACTTCAGGCATGTGGAGCCAGCCAAATCCTTAGCTGGCGTGCGCGACGCCCGCGTTTTCTGTGCTCCTGCAGCTTGTGACTGCGCAAACTTGCTATGATCTCAAATTTAAGCAGAGGCTCACTAAACTCCTGCTTAAAAAAGAGCTTTCCCCAAGATTGCTTCGTCACAAAGTGCACGAGTGCGGAAAAAGCAGCCGTCGCGCACGCCATCTAAAGATTTCGCTGGCTGTACCACAAAATGTCTTGCTAAATGCCTCGAACCCACCACAAGCGACTAGAAAGGCAAGCTTAATGGCACCTGTTTCCCTTTGGCACCTATTACCCCTATCTTTCTCATTGTTATTTAAGCAGGGTTTCTCCTAACATTTATCGACGCAATCCTGGCTCCACAAAAAAAAAAGACACAGGTCCAGGCCGTAGAACCTGTCGCTGTCTTTTGTGCTCCACAATTCAAAAATTCTTCGCTGCATACTATTCAAGCGGTAATAAATGGTGTGCTAAACTTCAATCGCATCGCATCGTCAGTTCGCGTTCTGCCTATTAGCAGATATAATTGCTTGGGCACACAGTTAAGAATGCAGGGTTACGCTATACCTGTAGGTCAATGAGAGTTAAAAGGAAATACGGGACTACTTTCACTTAAACAGAAAAAAAAGTCTGGCATGTGTCATCTGTCTGCGGGTAACATCTTTGTGCGGGCCATGTTCTAATCATTTGTACGCGTGTTCTTCGCGTGGGAAATTTACGTTTTCGCGTACATTTATCGTGGCGCTTCTAACCCAGAAGCTCGCCTCCTCGTTACCCCTTACAAAAATGAGCGTTCAGTTTCTGGTGTCATGTTCATGTTTTCCTTGTGACACATTAGAAGGTCACCACGAAGGCAGGTACTCATGTCTTTCGACAATAAAAACTCAGCAGAGACTCTTTGGCGTTAAAACAGAAGATTTCCTTATGTTATTAGCCATCAGCCACTCAAGTGAGTTTTCTCGTCGTTAACCTCCATGCAGAGATATAGCACAGCATATTCAGATGTTATTTCACACGAATTTCTCTCATGACATTGCCTTTGTGGTACGCACAAAGGCATGCATGAAATAAATGGAACAAGCGCCGGAGGCACTTGGAAGAGGGGGGCGGGGGGGGGGGGCTATAATTTACGCTTTTATGACAGCGTCGGCAGTCTAGAAAGAGAGAGGTTGTTTACTGGCCAGTGAAGATTTTCTTGAAAAAAAAACAGTATGCTTCTGGACAGCTAGCTATTGAAACATTACATGGAAAATTGGATTTTTTTTTGTTCTTTAGTGTCGAGATTAGTGGCGTTACCTCTGATCGTTATTCAATGCGATGAACGTATCGCTCGGTGGCGTTAATATGAGTGACCAAAAAACGTGCTACCAGCAAGTGTGAAAGAAAGAACTTCTTTTTGTCTGCAAAGTGTAAAATATAGGCTCGAAGACATTGATACAGCAACGAACAACGTAATATCAAAGGCTCACTCAGTCGCAGGCTCCATATAGTGCGTCACGTTGCAAGCGTAAGCGCGCGCTGTTGTCAATATAACTCCGAACAGTGCAGAAAGGAACGCAACAAGAAAAAAAAACCCGTGACAAGCATGCGATGTACCAGTGCACAAGATAAAAAAGAAGACAGCGCAGTCTCTCAATCTTCAGTCACTTCATCATGTGTGTTTATATTATTCAAACGTTTGGATGGATTAGAAAGATGTGTGTCGCTACCATGCTCGCAGGTTTTGAAGCTACCTAGCGCATTATTCTAGTAATTTATGCCCCGGAGTGCAGTTTTCCACAACGCTGTGGTCTGTACCAAGGATAAGGAGCGCTAAGACAGTAAAACGGGCAGCTGCCGTTCTGAGACTTGTAGTTTCCCAAGCGGTTTGATACGGCTAATGCGCTGTATGTCAAGGCTCGGAATACGTTGGTACCCCCAAGAGGCCTGAAAGGACCTTCTGAACAACGTTGTTTTCCCGTGCGTGCATGTAAGATGCTTCTGCTACATTTACACGCAATGGAAAGAACAGGAAACAACTGTGGCTGCACATATCACGCCACATAAGTTGACTAGTTAACGTCTGGCCGCGTGGTGTAGTGCAACACTTGCACTGACACGGAAGGTTAAATTTTTTCAGTTCAACCAAGTCATCCAACACATTTAATCATCCAACACATTTAGCATTGATTCAATTAAATCTTTATACAGATTTTTTCTAGTGACATTGGAGAGGTACTGCATTGCAAATCGCACTTGTAACATTCTGTACGCAAGCACAACTTCACGCAGATAACCTCTCACGGTACCACGCATGTTTTCAACAGAGCATACTACAACTCTTGGTAGCAATCGACATAAATGAACTTGCATAACTGTGCGAAGAAAAATCGTTCTGGTCGCGAAGAAACATAAAGCGGGACACGATTTGTCGCACAAATAAATGAACAAGACCGAGACCTCCTCTCTACACGGGCAAGAATAAGTTTGTTCGACTAGTTCTTTCCCATGTTGACGCCCAAATAAATACAAAAAAAAACCCCCGATGGATCCTTTGAATATTGATCCGCGAGGCGCTCAACACATTCATGACATACCGTATCTTGGAGAAGAGGAACAGGGTACACACTGACATGTTTTACTTCTTTTGTACCCGTTGTGAAAATGCAATAAAGGAAAAAAAAAGTGGCGTGGTGTAGTGGTTAGCGTGGTAAAACAGGGTGTCTAAGGTTGGCGGTTCGAATCCGCGTGCAGTTTTTTCTTCTTTTTTCTTTTTTGTTTTTCTCTACTTTTTTGTTTTGCCTGTTATTTTGCATTACTGATCCCCATAATTGGATCGGGTTTTGAAACGGCAGGTAATACATGAGATAGTCACGAACAAATCATCAGAAGAGCATACATTAAGAACACACTAGAACCACGGTGGCCAATTCGTTTTTGAAAGCCATTAGGAATTCATTACGAAAATCACCAGAAAGTCATGAGAAAGGCATAAGATCCTAATGTCAAAAGTCACTAGACTTTCTAAAGAAAGTCATTAGATTTTTTCTTAAGGGACGATATGTGCACAGGTGTGAGTACGTGTGATTCTAAGCCACTCTGTATTTTACTAAATACCCTCTCATCAACAAGCAACGCCTCCCTATGCGGACTGTCAAGATGGCCACTCTTTAAGACTCCATTGAAAGTTGCGGGAACTTGTAGGTCCTTCTCGTTAGCAAAACTTATGTACATGATGTACAGCCCCCATCAAAAATATACCGCCCAAGGTGTTTGCTTACGGGGCCTGCAGCGTGCCCAGTTATGCATCCTAAGCGACCGTAATCTGTCGAACCATAAATGCATTCGCGTCCTCAATCCTGCGAAGCTTTGGACTGCTAGCTGTGCTGAGGAGCCGCGCTAAACTGTTTAGAAGCAAACCCCTTGTGCTGTATACTTTTTACGGGGACTGTACATAAACCGGTTACCCCTAGATCATCAACCTCCTTCTCATGACGGCAGCCATGGCTGGATGGTCAACGACCTGAGCGCAGGATGAGCCCTGCCACGCCCGAACCCTGCTTCCAACACCGTAGATGTGCGCTGAGTTCTTTGATTTAGAGTATCAACGTACGGAAGTTTCTAAAATGGTCCTGCTGAAATGCTGGCTAACGCATTTCTCAACTGCTCTAATGTCTCCATCTTACTCTCTATGGCAATGTATCCGAGGTCCGGGCTAATGCTGCGGTTAGCCTTAATCTAAGCTGACTTTCCCGCCTAATTATCAACAACACATGGCAGCTCAGCTCGCCCAACTAAGCCTACATCATGTCTCATCCTTGGCGCTCTCCTTTTGTATTCCGAAATTAAAAGTTTATCTGCAAATATGAAGGCCAACGCTCCATTTGAGTAGCTACTTGCTGCGTAACCTTCAGTCTTTTCTCCTTTTTCCATTTCCTCTTTCAGTGTGGTGATTCGCCGCTCTCTGCTTGTTCTGAATTTCTTTTGAAGACACGGCGTAATTGTCATCACTTGGGGTGCTTTCTTGGTTAAGGGGCTGTCATCTCAGCATAGTGACAGGAAAATACCCTGCTCCTGTGAGATTTTTTTTTAATTAAAACAACTACGGTGCTTATGTTTTACATTATTGTTGTGTATAAGCTTAATGCCCCCTTATCAGCCCTTGTCTTGTTCTTGTGACGTACTCAAAGCCGTGTGCTCCTTTTTAATTACTGGTCTATCGCAAAACTTTATTTTAATTTTGGATCTGATTAAGCCACCCCCACCCCACCCTATACGCGGTAAATTCTTCACGCCGGGAAAAAGCAATTTTCACTCCATTGGCAATCAAGAAGTCTCTCATGTAGTCTTCTTGTGTCTCGTGTGCAGCCTTGAGACATAATCACCATTATTAGCGACTGATTATCGAACTCCGTTCCACAAATCTGCGCCAAACCAAACCGGCGACACATTGAGCAAAAGAGAAAAAACTGGCTCTTTTCCGATTTTATGCTGTAGAAGTCCGCAGAATCTTGAAAATAACGGGGCAGATGGAGCTGTCGTCCAAACGAGGCGACCACTTCGCGCTTGACTGCGAATTGCATCATAGTTATTGTCTTTACGCATGGGTGCTACTGCCAAATCTCCACGAAGCAGTGCGCTGCCAAGGAACTGTGATCTGGATGCTGCCACCAGACACGCACCAAGTGCAGCAAGAAAAACTTTGCAAGAAGTTGACGAAGAAGCAAATGCTGCAGCATCCAGAGGGAGAAACTACTTGTCTCAAAGCATAGATTCCCGTTGAGAGCTCCACACAAAAGTCGAAAAAATTCTATGAATTGCCTGTACTTTTTTTGCACAATGCAACACCTGCATGAAATATATAAGCTTGGAAACCATAAAGATATTGCAAACATGTGCTCGTGCGAATAGAGACAAATCCCTGTCCAATCAAACCTGCGTTTGTCGGCTAACTAACGAGATCTGAGAATCCCACTGAGACGCAATATTACGATGCTGATGCAAGTGAATCCCAAAAAACTCTAAAGCTTTGGAGCCCCATCTGATGCCGTCAAAAATATCTTGGTTTTCTTCCTCAGTTACCTACTCAGAACCCCTTTCATTTATGAAGGTTAAGAGACGCACCTGAGCTGAAAAAAATGTTCAGTTACACGCAAAGCCTCCAGACCTCCCCTTTTATCAGGAAAGAATAGGGCAACGTCATCATCTTTAGGAAAATTTGTAATTTCATATTGCGATAGTGAGAAGCCCCAGGTTGCTTTGTTCTTGATGATAGTACAAGCCTAACTCTGCCGCTCTCTAATGACAGTGACCACCGAGTATGTTAAGCGCAGAGTTAACGCTGCAATTCGCACCATCCTTGAACGCCAATCGAAGTACAGCCACACAAATTGGAACGGGTTACAAAAAACATTCGAGATCACTGCGGTAAGCAGCTTTGGAGTATTGCGAAAGCATTGGAGCTTGCTCGGCATTAGTCGCCCCTCTTTGCCTCTCGTTGCTTCTATTTGCCACCGATCTATCACATTTTAATTCCCCTTTACTTCATCCTTAATTCTTTTTAATTCGCCCTAAATCACCCTTACTTCATCTTACTTCACTTTTAATCTATCATAATTCTCCTTATCTCACTTCCGTTAACTCTTAAATCATCTTACTCCACCCGTAATCCGTCGCTTGTTTGATTTCTATTCTTAGGTTCTGTAATTTCGGGCTTTCAAATTTGGCGCTAGGGTTTGGCTACGCTCACACATCCGGGCACATGCTCTCACACTTCCGCGTGTTCAAATTTGGCGCCACAAGCTGGCCTAACTCCGTCTACTTTTTGGATATTTTCGGCTGTAATTTATGAACCATTCATCTGATTTCAAAAATTCTTGTTTTTCGTACCAAGCGCGCATCATCCTCTTTAGAATAAAGCCACTCGTTTGAATTTATCTCTTCAGAGTTTCTACAGTTACTGCCGACACGTTTTGATGACACGCTTTGGAAACACGAGCCCACGAACATAGACTAGTAACGCTTTCGCATTAAAAATTGACGTTCAAACTCCCGATTGGTTCGCTTCTCTCTTGTGCCTGGGTGAAGTGGACTGAAGTGATTCACGGTTCTCGATGAGTGGTACGAGGTGATTGTAGCTGCACAATTTGGTTGCGAACGAAACACTGGGAATAGAAGGAGTTATCACTGTACTCACACCGGAGCGCCTCTGCGGACGTTCTTTTACGGGATCGTATTTCAGGATCGCTTTGTCGGCCACCGCTTCCCATCTGCTTCGTAGACAGGTATCCCAAAGTATTTTATGCGAAGCATATTACTAGAGCTACACTACAGCCCGTCGAGCGCGGCGGTGGAGCTACCATTGACCTTTAGCGTGACCACGGGACACCACGTGACAGCATGACGTCACAGCAGGGGAGAGATGGGCTGCCGGCTCGCGCGGTCGGCCGCGGCGGTGGAGGCTCCACATCAGAGGCGCGGCGGCTGACCACGTGACAACATGACGTCACAGCAGAGGAGAGATGGGCTGCCGGCTCGCGCGGTCGGCCGCGGCGGTGGAGGCTCCACATCAGAGGCGCTGCAGCTGACCACGTGACGCTACAGCAGCGGTATAAAGCTGAGCTTGCCTCGCTCTCCGGGCACTTACGAGGCGGCCAGGTGTTGGGATGCCGCCTAGAAGCAGGGCTGATTTGAACGAGAAGCGAAAGCTTCAGCGTGCCACAGAGACCGATGAAGAGCGGGATGAACGTCAACCAAGGAAAGCCATGTATTCCCAAGCCTAGCCATCAATATGCTTCGCATCTGACTAGGCTTAACCTTAGCTAAGCCTCAGCCATTTTTTTTCCGTGGACGCACGCGCTCACGGGCACATTCGCGCCTACGTCATTGCCGGCATCGAAGCTCATCCGAGTAGAGTTTGGGGCGAACTATCGACTGTCAATCTACCCACCTTGCAGGCACCGCTGTTACCGAGCCAACTCATAGGGAGGCTCATATTTGCCTTTGTCGCGCACCTTCCCTTGTATCATCGTCGTCTGTGTGCGTGTGCAGTAATTTAGCGGTGACGTAATAACGAACTCGAAAGGCAGAGAACTCCGACGCGGTCGGCATAAGCGCTCATCCCACCAGAAGGTGGCACTGCAAAGCTTAGTGAGAAAAAATGCTTGGCTACGTGTAGGTATCCACGCATGTATTATGTAAGCAGCGCATGCAAGTATGCATATATCTACGGGCTTCCGCTAGCGAAATAGAGATTCTGAACATGTTTCAAACGTCACTTGCGTCACGAGGTGCAAACGATTATGCTTGTTTTGACTTTAGGCTCAAAACAAATTTGAAGTTAAAGTTGGCTCTAAGCACCTAAAAACATCAGTCGCTTGGTCAGCTCGATCGTTACCAAACGTATCTCCTGAGGTGAGTATTTTTCTGTTGTTTTCGCTTAACGATGCACTCACGTAACTACTAACGTGAACAAATTGTACAATTGAAGGGCAATATCGAGTAAATATTGCCTTATATTATTGCGACTCTTAGTACCAGATCAATGGTATGATGGGATTGTCGTAACTGGCATGCGCGGCGGTCCGTCGAGGAAAAAGTCGGAGAAAAAGGCAGAGCGCCACCACCTTGCTGGTTTACACTGGACCGCCGCGTGCGTTGATCAGAGGCATTCATAGCGGTGGTGTTTTCGAGGTACAGAATAATCGGCCGACATGAATTGCATTCTTTGGCAGTAGGATCGCCGCCGCACCTAAGCGCCTTTCAACTATGTACAAAAGACGTATTTCATTTCATGTTTTCTGTTACAGCCGCCGTGTAATCGCAAGAAGAAAGTGGTTTCAACTCTATTTTAAGTCCCTACCACATGGCGCTGCAACCCATGCCTGGCCCCAAGGGCAAACATTATTTCATTTCACTAGCGGATGCATAATTCTCGATTTTACCATGCTCGTGTTTTCAGCGGCCAGTGCCCGTACACAATTATAGCACATATCGACGGTACTATTCGCAGAGAGCAGCCGCAGGCAAACGCCGCTTCCTGCCTATGTAAAACAAAAGACCCTGCAAACTAATAAAGGCAGATATGAATAGAATCCTAAATATTTCAAGGCATCCACATCTATGATACATGAGTACAGTGTGTCTTTGCTTACCGGAGTGTGCAAAAACTCCAGTGCGCTGCAGCTTCCGTTCACCTTAAAGAACCTCGGGCTGTGAACATAAATTTTACGCTTCACCCGCGTAATTTATCATTCATTGTCGCATTTGAAAAAAAAAACCCTTGAAGTGACACGGACTTCATTTTATTCCTTACATGTTGTATCGAGAATGACGCACGTGCCATGCCTAGTGCGGCGATTCAACGTGCTCGCCTAGATTAGATATGCGCATTGGTTGCCACATCCCTTCGGCTATAAAAGCATTGTATGTTCAGCAATAAAGAGCATTTGTTAGCTGGCCACCTCGACTGATACACATGTGGCGTAAGTATGACACAGATGCAGATCGTTGTGTTAAGGACTTCGGCCAATTTGGGCCGAAAAAGTTTTTCGAAACATTGGAGGGCTACTTTCCCTTACCCCAAGGCGATAGGTGCCCGATCGGCATGGGGTATGCAATTGTGAGCTGCCGAGCGCTGACAGCATGGCCGTCATGTTAAGCCGAACCATAAGTAAATATTAACCTAATTAGACAATACTAGTGTCTAACACGTCCTACTCGTTGAGCCCGTTTCGAATATCCATTAGTTAGATCACGACGTTATCGGTTGGTGAATTATAAGCTAGTAAATATAAGCACAACCATAACAAACAGGTGGAACAGGTGTCCGCCAGATCTCTTAACCAGAGCTGATTCTTTTGACTCTATGTTTTCTTCACTGCATTTAATTTGAGAGCCATTTATTTCTACGTTTACTTTTTGTATTTTGCATCTGAGCCTTGTATTTATTGCTGTATTTTGTGTTACAACTTGTATTTAACATTTTTCAATTTTGCTAAACCTGTTCTTTTTTTCATATATTATGTATTCGCCCCTCCTGCTTGGGCCTACTGTAGGCCTGCAGTATGTTCTAAATAAATAAATAAATAAATAAAATATTAACTTATTACTCAAGTTTGGTGTCTAACATGTTCTACTCATGTAGAGGATTCCAAGTATCTAATTCGTTTGATGATCTCTCATTAATTACTGAGTGTAAAGTGATTTAACATAGTCGTGACAAGTGACGTCACCACAAAACAAGCCACAAAACAAGTGACGTCACCAATCGGATATTCGAATGACGTCACCAATAAATCACCAATTGGGTTACTATGTTGATTTACTATGGGTGCCGTCCTCTTAAATTCCTCGGACACAATATTTCACACCGAAGGGAGGTGGTAGCAGACCTCAAGAAATCGAGAAACGCGATGTAGACGAGCGAACGCTCTTAAAAATGAACTTAGTGAATGCGTTGTGGTCTGTGACTTCGTAAAGTGTCTTTGTGCACTGATGCGTACATGAGTAATTATTAGTATGCGAACTTTGAAACGGCACCCGATAACAATCGCGTTCTACTCAATAAAGTTTTGCTTCGAAAGCAACACTACACGAGTCGCCGAGCCATTTCGAGGAGCTGAAGAAAGGCCATACTGCGCATGCGCGAGGAGCAGCGACATCACAAGGCGCACAGCTGGCGCGCCGCCGCCGTCGCTGCGCGGGTGACTCAGGACATGGCCGGGCTAGAGGGGTCACCCCTCTAGCCCGGTCATGCTCAGGAGTGCCGCCGCCGGGCTCGCCAGTTGCGCATGCGCAGTAGCGGCGCACAGCAAGCGTGCCGGGACCGCCGCCACTGCCGCGCGCTCTCTATCGCCTCTCTCTCTCTCCTCGTTGCTTTCGCAATACTGAAGGTTTAACCGGAGCTAAACCACTGCCAATATTTTAAAGTGGCTGCCGCGTTGCAGAAATTAAAATAAATACGAATAACTTGCTCTCAGGCACGGCAGGTGGTATTGTGGCCGTGTTCTGATTGAGTTTGGTTTTATGGCGTTCTACGTTCCTACACGCTGTTGGGACGCCGTAGTGGAGGGCTTCGGTAATTTCGGTGACCACGGGTTCTTTAACCTGGTCTAAACTCGCACAGGGGTTGTGGATTTGAATTTGCAGCACCGGCAGGTAATCTTAGAAGACGTGAACTGGTTCGAGCGCGGAGCCCTGTGATAACACGACTGTTCCGTCCCAGCGGGCGGCAGCCTGGGTGCAACCCTTCGCGACCCATAGGGGCTTCAGACGGGCAGGCAGCGGCGACCGGACCTGTGTGCGTCATATTTGTACGGATGTCAACAATTGCGATGTCATGGAACCCGTGGCGCCCAAGCGCATGTGACGCATGTGACGTACGCGTTTGTGCGCTGTTGTGGTGAAGGAATGCGAAGCCAACGGACAAGCAGATCTCTATTACTGCCTCTATTTCAGTTTTTTTTTCTCTCTCACTCCAAACTTCCTCCCTTCTCTTAGGGCGTGGTTGAGGCGTCCATCTATGTGTGAGGCAGTTACTGTGCCTTTCTTTTCCTCTCAATTCACAATCCCAACGGAGATACACAACGGCCAATTCAGGAAGGGGCGTCACTGCATCTGGTTCGGGATCTCCTCGGGTGGCGAATGGGCTGTTTTAAGGGGCCTTCTAGACACTCCAAGCGAATTGGCCAACGGGTAAGGCGTCGCGCCGAGCGTGTGATGGGGTTTAGTGGACTTCCTGGCAGCGCTGCAACACGCTGCCGTGTTCCGCGCTTAATGGCGAAGCTGAAGCGTGCTCCTTTATTTTTCTATTTGACTCAGGAGACAGAAGACGCCTGTTGTCGCAGCATTTTTCGGCGAAACTGCTACCAGCCCATTTGTGGGTTGAGCGGCGATGACGATGGCGGAGGGGGTGGCGCCACCAGATCTCATGACCGGACAGAAAGCCGAAGCTAGTCGCGACTGTCATCGAACAACGCGCTCGGTTGTGGAGAAGACAAAGACAATACAATTACAGAGGACACAAGAGCTACTCTTTAAGGTAGCGAAGCGATAGCGTTAATGTGTTACCGCTCATAAATGCGTAATGGGTCATTCTCCATACATTCACTGATCTCTGGCAGTTCTCATTCCAATCCTGGCGCACTGATGCCGCGGCTAAACGATGCGCTAATGTCCTGCGGTGGAAGGTGCTGCCATCGGTTGAAATTGAAGACCAGAGTTGGTCTTGCCAAGATGCCTTTCTCGACCTTTCATTGGCTGCCACCTGCCACGGTGGCCAGTTTTCTCAGAATCCGGCGGGCAGATTCTCATGACGCCACAAGGTGGTGACCAATGTGGCCCACCTGAGTTGCTTCTGCGGTCATTTTTCGCTGAAAAAGATGACGAAAAGGAGGCCGGATTTTCTGCAGAACGCATTCCTAGGCGACTTAGCCTTCCCAAGGCTGTTTAGTCGGCGGCTCTCCGGTACCCGTAGCGTCACCCAACTCGGGCCTTCGCCGCTCGCGGCTAGACGCGCTGTCGCCGGCTATTCCTCATCTCTACTGCCCCCCTCGTCAACGGCGCCCTGACGCCGTTCCGTCCGGCAGTGCTTAATCCTCAGGAATTCTGCAGACTTTTCGAACGAGACCAAACTAAACCAAACCAAACTTTATTTTATTTTACAAATGTGCATACAGTCTTTAGGATGAGCCACAGGCCAAAAGCTAAAGAAAATAGCTTGAAAATGCCTGTGGCTCATCTAAGAGCCATTACAAAATAATAAAATAAACACATGCATACAACGGTGGCAGATCGGAAACGAGCACACTGTAGAAAGAATTTATAATATTTACGATTGAACTGATGGGTACACAGAGATGTAGTTTGAAACTAGAAAAAAACAATTAAAACTGAACAAATGCATTTGAAAGTTATACACTGCTGGGTTGATTACAAAGGGGAAAAGGACACCGATACATACACAAACTATAATATATGAAAAGAAGTTATGGAATATTATTTACAAAGTACACTTTTAAATCATGTGGTCGGAGGTTATACATGCTCAGCTGGTTAGATTCGTAGCTGTTTAGAACATTAGGTATAAGGAAGTTAAGTGCTTGTTTACCATAGTTAGTTCTAGCTCGTGGAAGTGTCCATTTTGCAGTTGATCCGGTTTGAACATACTTTTCAATGGGCTTTAACAATGCGATATTAAGCAAAAAATTACATATTGATGGTGAAGAAAATTTGAGATAGTATAATAGGCGGTACTCAAGAAAAACATTGACACGAATTACTTCATACTTAGTAAACAATTCAGCCGTATGGGAAGTAAAACTGGCACCTGCGATAATCCTGATAGCTTTCTTTTGGAGAATTAGAATTTTCTGTAGATTTGTTTTGGATGTGGTAGCCCAAACTATGTGGCAATAGTTAATGTGTGATTGGAATAGGGCATGATAAATCATTCGTTTTATACAGGGAGGAAATTCAGTGCGGTACCGAGCAAGAAAACCAACGGAAGGAGCTAATTTCTTGCGAAGATGTGTTGCGTGTGCGGTCCAGCTCATACAGGCGTCAAAAATTACACCGAGTGATTTGAAGGTGTCCACGATTTCTATTTTATGATTCCCAAGTTGAAGATCATCGTTTAAGTTAATTTTGACGTTTTTAGGCCTGAAGAAAACAGCTTTAGATTTATTGGTATTAATAGACAACCCATTTTGAACGGACCACGCATGCAAAGTTTTAAGAACAGCATTACCGCGATTTAATAACTGATCTGTTGAGGAGCCCGTTAAGAAAATACTGGTGTCATCTGCGTACAGAATGAATTTAACGTTACTGTCAATGTTTACGAGATCATTTATGTATACGTTAAAGAGAAAAGGACCTAAAAGGCTGCCCTGAGGTACTCCACAGTTTATAGCCTGAAGAGTGGATCCATGTCCGTCACAGAAAACAGCCTGTTTTCGATCAGTGAGGTATGACCGTAGAAGATGGAGACACATTCCTCGAACACCATACATTTCTAGTTTAGCAAGCAAAATAGTGTGGTTAAGAAAGTCAAAAGCCTTACTGAAATCAACAAAGATACCGAGAGTTAGACATTTACGTTCAAAATTTTGCAAGATAAATTCTTTTTGTGAGAGGAGAGCAGATTCGGTAGAGCGTCCTTTTCGAAACCCGAACTGTGAATCTGTTAGCAAGCTGTGTTTAGTAAAAAAGCTATCCATTCTTTTTAGAATAATCTTCTCATATACCTTCGAAAAAACCGGAAGTACGGAAATCGGGCGGTAGTTGGTTAATACGGCTTTATTACCTCCTTTAAAGATAACTGTTACTTTGGCATTTTTCATTTCATTAGGGAAAATAGAGCATGAAAGGGACTGATTAAAAATGAAAGCTAGATACGGGGCTATTAGGTCTGCAACAAACTTCAGCGGTTTTATTTGCAGCCCATCATAATCCACACAGCGTGTTGATTTCAGATTCATTAATACTGAGAACACTTCTTCCGAATTCGTTTGATAAAAGACTATTGATTCATTAGGCATATTGCTAATTGTACTAGTGGCAGGTTTTACATCTCCGGTTGGCTTAAAGGCAGTAAAAAAACAGTTAAATTTCTCTGCAAGGGAGGCCCCGGATAAAAGCTCATTTTCGACAAATAGTTCACCTAGTGTTTTGTTATGTTTTTTGTGGACAAAAGCTTCATTCAAAACTTTCCATAGCTGTCGGGGATTGTGCTTGTTATTACTAACTAAGCGCTGCTGGTAAGCTTGCTTAGCGCTCCTTAGCTCACTTGTTAGATTATTACGATATTTTTTGAATGAAACTAAATCAGCAGGATCCTTAGTGAGCATAAAATGCTTGAAATGCTTACTTTTGCGCTTCATCATTTTCATGTGAAGGGGGGTTACCCATGGTTTTCGGATCTTAGATTTTTTAGTTTTTGTCTTCCATGGAAAGCAGCGTGTGTAGTGTACTTTTAATTTATTAAGAAAGTGCTTATAGCAATCGTCCGGCTGAGAGTAATTGAAAATCGAGCTCCAGTCTTCAGAAAGTATTGACAGCCTAAAACGGTTAAGGGATTCTTCATTAATGCACTGGTAAGTAAAGACGTTATGTTCACAATTGACAGCAGGTGTTTGGGCAACAACAGAAGCAAATACAGCGCAGTGATCACTAATATCCGAAACTATAGTTCCAGCACAATTGACATACGAAGCGATGTCAACAATCAAAAGATCAAGTGTACTCGAAGAAGTAGCTGTAAATCTGGTAGGTGTGGTTATTAAATTCAAAAATCCATTGGACCAGACAGCTTCTAAAAAGGCACTGCTGTTACGACTATTATCTTCAATGTTAAGATTAAAGTCGCCACCAATAAGCGTATGTTTTTCCCGAGAGCAAAAGTCAAGAAAGGCATCAAAAAACTCAATAAAGGTATCAGTGCAACCTGACGGGGGCCTATATACCACTGAGACAATACTGTCAGCAATTTTGACTGTAAGTATCTCAAAATCATCCTTCATAACAGAAAACTCGGGTAGCAGGTCTGCTTTAAGACCGCTTTTGACGTAAATGGCTACACCGCCACCTCGCGTGCTTCGGTTCAAATAGAAAAGAGAATAATCAGGAAGGTTTATAAAATCAATTTCATGCACCGCCCACGTTTCTGTGAACAACAGCACATCAAAACTATGTTGAAGGTGTGCTAAGAGATAGGGCAAGTGGTCGGCCTTGTTTCTTATCGAGCGAATATTTAGGTGTAAAGCTGAAAAGCTGTTTTCTATAGCTAAGCTGCTCTTAACTTCGTGCGGTAGGAGAAGCTCGTTCGTCGCGAGCTTGTGTCTCGGCTGGTGTCTCTTGAGGGGGGGGTGTCGTCGTCTGGTGGCTCTTCAGTCTCAAGCTGCCACCGCTCTTTTGCCTAGCCGACGCGAATCAGCCCCAAAGGGCGATGGACGCCCTAGCGGCCCGGCGCCTGCGCGCGCGCGCGCGCGCGCACCGTTCCAACAAATGTCATTCTTCGCTTCGAGCGCACCCCTCCGTCCCGTCGCGGAGGGGGGGAGGGGGGGGGGGGGGGTCCACTAAGACGGCAGCGGCGGGGTGCTGAGAAAGAACGACCGGCCCCAATGACCCCGCGTGCACTACCGATACCTTACAACCAGCGTGAATATTTAGGAATTGTGCTACTTATGAGGTGAACCATTTGAAGGAGAAGAGCATCGTTCGCCATTTATTTTTCAACAAAAAAATCGCACAAAATTGTAGTGCAAATAAAATGAAAAAAAAATGTTGTTTCTAAATCTTTTCTTTTTTTTAATATACGGAGGTCCGTCCGCAAAAAACCAACCTGAGGAAAATGGATATGCTTAGAGGCAAGGCGTCGTCATTGCGGAGCCACTGCAGCGTGCCCTGCTGCTGCGTAGCCGGCGGCGGCTGCTCTGGATGAGCGTCGGCGTCCACTGCCGTACGTGTAGTGGCGAGCATTTCTTCACTCGTCAAGCACGGGCTCTCAATGGCAAAGCGGTGCAGAAGGCCCTCGGGAAAAGATCTCCAAGGTCTCCATCCCTCTGCAAGCACGATCTTGCTGCAGAAGTTACCTCCCGAAGCCGACTGCCGAGACACCGGATCAGACGTGCGGCTGCGCTGCGATGCTACATGGAGTCAATCGCGTCTTCCAAGCGCGGGCATTTCCAGGCGAGTACACACGAGCCACGCGCACACTGTCGAGCGTTGAAACAAATTTGGGCGGCTGAAGCGAACGGCACCGCTCACACAAGCACTGCCGAAGACACACACGCCATTCGTGTTTAAGGCGTCTGCGACTGCCTGCATGGTGGACAGCCCTTTTTAATACCCGCAACACCTTGAATTAGCCTTTCTCTTTACCGGCTTTTTTGTACCCGTGCGCGTGCGTGCGCGTGCGTGCGCGTGTGCGTGCGTGCGTGCGTGCGCGTGTGTGTGTGTGTGTGTGTGTGTGTGTGTGTGTGTGTGTGTGTGTGTGTGTGTGTGTGTGTGTGTGTGTGTGTGTGTGTGTGTGTGTGTGTGTGTGTGTGTGTGTGCGTGCGTGCGTGTGTGTGCGTGTGTGTGTGTGTGATCCCACCATTTTCATGCCTCCTTGCAAGTCCACTGCGGCGGCTGGGAGCCCAGTTAGCTTAGCCTTCAGTCGATAAAAATTAGCCGCGTATTACGAGAAATCTTTGTATGTATTCGGCAATTATTTCTCGTAAACTGGAACTTGGGCACTCAGTTCCAGGATTTCTTGCGTGTCACTGCACTGCAGTGAGGCGATATGGGCGACTGAGTTATCAGGTCCGGCAACGCTTTAGCACTGGTTAGCAGCATCGTTTTTCAAAGTCTGTGCTCGCATAAGTTTCCTCGTCATCAAAGGCTTATGGCTTATGGGGGTTTAACGTCTCATAGCGACTCAGGCTATGAGGGACGCCGTAGTGAAGGACTCCGGAAATTTCGATCACGTGGGGTTCTTTAACGGTCACTGACATCGCATCGTACACGGACCTCTAGGATTTCGCTTCCATCGAAATTCGACCGCCACGGCCGGTATCGAACCCGCGTCTCTCGGGTCAGCTGCCGGGCGCCATAACCACTGAGCAACCGCGGCGGCCTCCTCTTCAAAGATATAATTTAACCTTTCCGTTTTGTTTTTTCGTACCGTATCTTTTTATGATAAGGCGGAGTGATGCCGCACAGAAACATGCGACAACTTAAAAGGCATCTCCAGCGTTTTTTGTACCTTGTTTTTTGTCCCTTAGTCTCTCAGCTTGTTCACTGAAGCTCTTGTTAATCATATGGTCACACGGTTTTGATAACGTCGACGACAAAAATAAAATAATTCACAATTCGCCAGATTACGTGGCTCGGAAATCACAAGTTGATATCTTGGAACGCGCACCATGGAGGTTTACCATTCACCCTGCAGTTCAGACCTGGGCTCCACGGATTTTATGTCCTTCATAACCCGAAGAAATTTCGGCGCGGGCGGCGATTTCCTTATGGTATTGCTGTCAAAGGATTGGTAACAGGCTCCCTGCGGCAACGAAAAGTTTCCTTCCGTTGTGATGGCAACCGCAACGGCGAAGTGGAATTAATTTGTTAATGTCAAGAGCATTACATTGATATGCAGTAAGCTGTAATTATCTCCGCAAATTTTGGTTCCATATTACGGTAGAAAATTTGATAATTGAACTCTCCGCTGATTACCCTCATCAAGAACGAATGGATGAGGAGGGGGGGGGGGGGGGGGGCACTTGGTAAACGAATTCACTTTCTCGGAGTGTGTATGGCAGAAAAAAAGATCTTTTTTAAATGCGAAAACACCCTGCCACGGTGGCTCACTGGCTTTGGCGTTCGGCTGCTGATCTCAAGGTCGCGGGTTCGATATCGTTCGTGGCGGCTGCATTTAGATGAAGCCGAAATACAAAAACGCCCTTGCGGTGTGCGATGTTATAGTGCCATGTGTACCCTTTTGTAGCTTCGGTACGTTAGGCCTCACAAAACTTTTGCGGCGCTTTAAACCACCATTGTTTTACACTTTTTATAAAATCCCGCACAAAAGAATTTTCAATACCTTGTGTTTGGCGCATGATAGCCTTAGATGCTTATGCGACACTAAACACAACACAACGCAAAGATGCAGATTGTTTTTCAACGTTGTTGCATTTTGATGTCAAGTAGTTTTTCGTAGTTTTCAAAGTACAGCATGCCTCCCCCCCCCCCCCCTCTAATGGTGGCAGCAATATTTACAGGTCGTGTGAAAAGGCGCTGTTAGGCAATAAATTCCCACTGAGTTATGAATGTGACGAAGTACTATGCGAAACAATGCTTGGCCTCTTTGAGGTCAATGCCTTTTTTTGAGGTGTATCCGCAGGCAAGTTATTTCGACGAAAAGTGCGTTCTCGGACTGTAGCTACAGAAGGCTGCGAGTTTCGGAATTTAACTCTTCAGTTCATTCCGAGCTAAATAAGGCGCTTCGGGAAGCGCAGCGTGCCCGCCACGGTCACTGCTCCCGCCCATCCTCCTCCTCTGCTGGAGCTGCACCCCCTTGAGCTTTGCACCCGGCTGCGCACCTCACCTCCGTCGTGACGCCGCTGGGCACACGGTCTGCAACGCGGCACCGGAACGCTACTGGGGCAAGGTACAGCTAAGCACAACGCCACCTCGCCTTCTTACTGCTGATAACAGCGGTGCGGGCTAGTTTGTGATCGGTAGTAAACGTAAACTGCGGTAAACACATGTAAGAAAGACGACGAAGCTCGTAAAAAGGGCGCATCATGCAGACCAGCCTTTCGAATGTCCTTGGAAAGTCTTGCCTCACTTGATTAACGAATGTGTCTCAAGGCAGATTAGAAGTCGAGCGGCTATACCAACAATCTGTTTTGTGCTGTAGCTGAGGGCATCTTCAAAAAACAGAAGGTCGACAGTGACAGCGTGATCAAAGAAAAACCAGAAAAAAAGGGTTGTAGCCTTGCCATACAACCATTCTTTGTCTCACAATATCATCAAGATAACATGGAGAGTGAACGTAAAAGTCGTCCTGTCAGCACCTCAAAAACTAAGCAGGCTTTGCAGGCTGACGAGCCCTTCAGAAAGTGAAAATGTAGGCTGCGAGACACGACATGCCAACAAGTATGTTTACTACATGTGTTGAGGGTATCGTCTATGAGGTACCGTTGTCATGCGGCTGTTTCTCCGTGGGCCAGAGCGGACGATTTGAGTACGAACGTCTGCGAGAGCATGCCAACAGTGTGCGTGAGATGCGTGGAACACTTTCAGTTCATTGCCGCGACTGTGACTTCGAGGGTGGCAGCCACTGTGCTCCGGATTTCGCACATTCTGTGTTGACAGCCATCGGAATCTATGGAGATGGACAGGACATAGAGTGGCTGCGTAAGTGCACCATCAGTCGCATTTCCGAAAAAAAGTAGGTTATGTATCTCAGAATAAACTACGAGAATGACTTTCATTTCGCATTGTACGCTATTTGTGATGGTGTCTTTTTTGTTACCTTTTCATGTCGCTATATATTCTTACCTATCTTTGTAATAAAATTTAGTTGGAAGTTTGCGCTCGTCCGTCGTCTTTCTTACGTCCATGTGTTTACCGCGCTTTACGTTTACTCAGCAACTATCCTGTGGAAGCAGCCAGCTTGACGCAATGAACCACACGGAGACACGGAGAGGACACATACGTCATGTGGTTCCAATTACCCTGCTTTGCCCCACCGAAGTGCGGCCGTCTTCAATTTCCGGTGTCTCCTCACGTGCCGAGCGCCGCCGCGGCGAGCAGGGTCTCGTTCCCGGTGGTTCTCCTTTGGCGTGCCTCCTCGCGCGTCGGGTGATGATGAACAGGTGTCGGCAACACGAGGGCCGCCACGAGTGCCGAGAGATTATCACATGCGATCCTACCGCAGTCTGCGCTGCTTCGATGGCATCCTCCTCACCCTCAAACACGTGACGGGGGCGTGTCCACAAGGGAGGGGAAGTGTTGTGCGCAAAATTGAACGTTTCAGGCCGCCGTCAGCGAGTGCGGCCGACTCTCCGCTCTTGGCGGTGTACGTTATGTAAATAAACCCAGTCGTGTTCTTTCACCATCACACAACTCCTTCCCTCAGCGGCCCTACTGTCCTGGTGTAAAGAGCGTCATTTTGACCAAGATTCTGTCGAGCCGCTACACCGAAACCCCCATCCAACACTGTTGCTAGGCGGTGAGATGAACCGGGTAACAAGGTGCTGCATCTGCGGGTGAGTGTTGGTTTTTGGTTTGCATCCTCGAGGCTTCAAATTCTGCGTTGATGTTTTAACTGCTGGTTGATAGGATGTCTGTAGCACAGGGGTACAGTAGCTCAGAATCACGATGAGCGAGCAAGACCAGCATTTAAATGCAGCGACCACAGACATGACGAGGTTGTCGAGGGCAGGACTGTTGTTCTTGTGCGATGAGTTGCGCGTCGCTCTGGATAAAAAGTATTATTCAGGTAATCAAGAATCCTTGAACGGAGTAAGAGGATGATTGTGAGATTGCTTGGGAAAATGTGCAACGTTGGGTAAATGACCAGGACAGAGAAAGGTAAGACGCAGAAGTGAAGCGGCTTAAACTCCAGCTTGAGATGCAGCGAAGGGCAGCCCTCACCGGGAAAGGCAAAATCTTGGAGAAATGGAGTGAGGCTACTTCTCAGATTATATTCACAAAGTCTGTGACTGTAGGCGAGTTGGTTAATTGCGACACCACGAGGGAAGCGGCAGAGAACGCGTCCGACCGGTAGGTGCTCCAAGGAAAGCCGCAGTATCCGAGGCCGTGTTCGAGCTAGGCAGCCGCAATGCCGATAGAGAGCATTCAGAGAAGGGGCCTACGAGACCCGACTGCGAGGATTCCCCTCCGAGGAAGGTAGGAGTGGCAACGGAGACCGTTAGTCGGGTAATTAAGAGTGAAGCCCTTTCAATTGAATTGCTACAGGCGTCGAACCTACAAGCCCGCGAAAAGGGAGATTTCTCCAAAGGTGCAGGTTTCAGAAGAGAAACAAAGCGAAACCGTTCAGTGTGTGTGAGTCGAGGCAGCTGCGAGTCAAGGCGTCACTAGAGCATCAGTGAAACAGAAAGCGGTGTGGCTACTTCAGCGAAGCTGGCTTATGAAGACTCATGACGGTTGATAAGCAGGCGAGGCGGAAGAGAATTACCTTCAGTGGAGCAAACGGCACAACTCGCAGGAAGCTGAAGGTCCGTCTGTCAGCTGTGTGGAGCTGGAAATGCTGCGAAGACAAAGTGGCTAGTTTTGAACCGGATGAAGGTTTCCGAGGTGCGATGAAAGAACTAGAAGCTAGTTCTGATCTGGGGACACACGCTCAGCAGTCTATGCGCAGAATAGGAAAACGGACAAAGGCGAAGGGCAAACAGAGAAATCGATTCATTTGTGCTCACAGCTGCTGATGTGAGCAAAGAGCGGAAGGCGGTAGAACCCGAAGTTTTCCCGTGGTGCGCAACTGTAACTCGCGGACAGGGTTCCTGGCCAGGCGACAGGCACTGGTGCTTCAAAAGCTGACCGCAATGGCAGGAAATTAAAAACGAATTTTCCAGGCATGCATGTCAGAAGCCCATGGAAATCCGTCAGTTCGCGAGAAGAATCAAATTGCGCTGTCCTGGGTCAAAGACGGCAAGAGAAAAGGCAAATCGCTGTGCGAGCTTCCTTGCGCGTGACTTGAGGGGGAACTATCGTGGATATATGCTGATTCCCCGAACACTCCAGGAGAGAAAGACGCGTGTGCGGGATTTTTCTTGGGAAGCAGCCAGACAGGAGCACAGCCGAAGAGTCGGACTCGAAGCGATAGGGGGAGCGGGACAGTACTTGTTGCAGCCTGTTGTCGACAGCAATTATGGGCTTTGCAAGCGCTACCAAAGACCTCTCCTCTTGTCGAAAGGGCGGAAAGACGCTAGCGAAGGCAAAGAGTGGGTTGGCTTCCTCTCCCTAAGCCCCTGTAGCTGAAGAGGTGGTTAGTCCGCGGCCCCGACGCGCGCGGCTGAAAAGGCCATTGTTTGAGCGCGGCAGAGGGAAATCACCTTTGTCATAGATCGTGCCTGTACTTGGCCATTTCAGGTAGCCGATATCGTTTTGTTATTTCACGTAAGGCTACTAAAGAAAGGCTACCGATTAGGTTGAGTTTGCTTTTGTTTCCCACTTTCGACGCAGGAAGTTTACATGCATGGGCGTTTCAAACTTCGTGGAGATACCAATGGCATGTTGCTGAGTAAAGGCGAAAGTTGGGCGAGTTGGTGGACGTTCATGATTAAAAAGTAGCGCGAAGGAATCATTAAAGTAAGATAGGACGACGCAGACAAGCGTTATCTTAGCGCGGGCGTGCGTTGCCCTGTCCGTCTCTATTTCTTTCAGTATTACAGAAATCTTAAAATTGGAAAGGCAATTAAAAACGGACTAATGAATATACGTTGATTAAACTGCGCACACTGCACTACTATATTTTCCTCCCCAAATGGTGAAAATATTGATGCTGCGCGCTCCGATAAGCGACAGATATTTGTGCCGAAAATAACTAAGTTTCGATGTATTTAAAAGGCCGCCTATCACAAAAATTCAACGAGTGCACATGCCGAAATGTAAAGTAACAGACTAATGTCTATTTTACGTGTAGTCCAAACGAAACTGTCCTAATTTATGTAGTTTCTTCAGAAAAGTTCTCTGAAGTAGGTCATGTCGAAGAAACTATACCGAATTGGTCATCTGCCATGCCACCTCTTCCGCAGATGTTAATGCAGTTACGCTCCAGCGGTGTGCATCAATTGACAGTGCACATTGAGCTTCCAGACGATGCCTACACTACGCTGTTTGAACAAGAGCATCGCGCACAATGATCGCGCGAACAATGCCTAAAAGGCAGCATTCGCGCTGCCGGAGTGGTACCCCCGCTTGCGGCACTATAGGTGAGGCCTCGCGAAAAGAAAAAAAAAGAGAAGTGCCTGTATTTGAAAGTGGTCTGAACAGTTTTCTTCTAAGGGATCTCATTTGCGTACTCACATTTATCGCCGCGCAAATAGTTTGTTGATCGTGTTGTTCTGAGATTAAGCGAGCGAAACGAAGCTGTCGAAGTATGTGGACAATTGCTGTAGCAATGCTATGTATAGATGGTTTTTACGAGTTGCAGAACTCAGACAATCAGTTTAAGGAAGAATTGTGCCAGTATGCGAATGAGTATGGCGGCAGAGTTTCGTGAGACGTACCCGCCGTCTGCTATCCCAGTGTTGCCATACTGTAGTGTTGCCAGACTTGCGCAACTCCCAGTGTTGCCAGGCTATAGGAGGTATTCACTGAGGCCGCGCTACCAGACGGCGCGAGCGTCGTCACGGCAAGCGCGCCATGTTTGCGGTCGTTTTACGCCGCCTCGCGCAGTGCCACGGTACGCCGTAAGGTATACCGGCCTAAACTGTTAGTGATCCGTAACATATTTGTACGTTGTTGAATACGTCAGTGACCACTTTTCTTTGTGGAGCGCGTATTGTGCATGAAGTTTGCAGCAGAATTCTTCTGCGCCGTGATATAACCGAGCTGCCTCAACTCGGCAGCAAAACTGGCTGGCTGCGCTGCACGCAAGAATGTACACGACTTGCAGCTTTTAATATCAGTTGATAACTGTCAGCTAGTCATGCAGAGCACATCGTGGATAAACAACACGATTAATTACTGATATTCCAAAACTGCCGCCGCAGAAATTGATAATTCAAGCGCCTGTAGTACGCGAACTGCTGACGCTTCTCAGACGGTCTTTCAGCAGAAAGGCAAAGCGTCATAGCTGCCTTATTTACACGACAGAACGGTGAAACAAATACTGTCATGCGCTCGCAGCACGAACGGCAGACACAGCGAGAATGTATTGCAGTTTTGATTGTAGCTACGTAGCGCTGCTTCGTATGCACAAGACGTCTAGCGCTTTCGCAGCAACGCAGTGTGCAGCCATTCCGCTAGATTCAGTGGTAACACGTCACTTTCAGCAGGTAGAGATGACAAGTTAAGCTACAGCTAAGTGAACAGACCCTTCGAATTACTCACCTCTTCAAAAACGGCACTTCGGCCGTCGGCACCGCGGACGTCAGCACCCTCAGCACGGCTCTTGGACTCACCCGCTTGTCAAGTAATTGCACCCTCTCATAGGTTTATATCCTTTAATTCCTTGGCCTGCCAGCAAACTTAAGCCGTGCACAAGGTGGGCCTCGATACCGGTGAATTCAACGCGCGGCAGCAGTCCTGTACGTCTCACACTGCGCCGGCGCCTCCGCTTTCTTACGGGCCGACCTTTTCACAAAGTGGAACCTTTTGAGCGTGGCCGCTCTTTTCTGCTTCGCGCAGTACACGGAACACCCTGTCAGTAACGCGGTGTTACGGGCCGGACAGTAGTTATCTATGGCGAGACGCGAAATACACTCACATTTCACACATCACCGGCTATTTAACGCTGCGGCTGGCTGCGGCGGCCGCGCGCGCGACCACGAACATGGCGAATGCCGCGCCGGCCGCTAGCGCCCCTTGCGGATGACGTCATGTGAATACCTCCTATAAGGTTGCCAGATTGTGAATTAAAACCCAGTGTGGCCAGACTATTTGTTCCCTCTCCCTTTTACATTCTCCTCCGCCTACAGCTACGCTGTCGCGCCGGAACAGCCCAGCTCGTAAGAGCAGCCTTGCCCTGAGTGGCCGCCGCCTGTTCGCCAAGCGACTTTTTTAGAGACTTGTCGAGCAGACGGGTACCACAGACGAAATCTGCCGATGCGTGGCCCCAGTGAGCGTATTAAGACGAGAGAAACGCGTGATTTTGTTGAAATAAGCGTGCTATGCTCAAATTCACTTGTCGAGCAGACGGGTACACCACACGAAATCTGCCGATGCGTGGCACCAGTGAGTGTATTAAGACGAGAGAAACGCGTGATTTTGTTGAAATAAGCGTGCTATGCTCAAATTCACTTGTCGAGCAGACGGGTACACCAGACGAAATCTGCCGATGCGTGGCCCCAGTGAGCGTATTAAGACGAGAGAAACGCGTGATTTTGTTGAAATAAGCGTGCTATGCTCAAATTCACTTGTCGAGCAGACGGGTACACCAGACGAAATCTGCCGATGCGTGGCACCAGTGAGTGTATTAAGACGAGAGAAACGCGTGATTTTGTTGAAATAAGCGTGCTATGCTCAAATTCACTTGTCGAGCAGACGGGTACACCAGACGAAATCTGCCGATGCGTGGCCCCAGTGAGCGTATTAAGACGAGAGAAACGCGTGATTTTGTTGAATTAAGCGTGCTATACTCAAATTCACTTGTCGAGCAGACGGGTACACCAGACGAAATCTGCCGATGCGTGGCCCCAGTGATCGTATTTAGACGAGAGAAACGCGTGATTTTGGCGAAATAAGCGTGCTATGCTCAAATTCACTTGTCGAGCAGACGGGTACACCAGACGAAATCTGCCGATGCGTGAGCGTATTAAGACGAGAGAAACGCGTGATTTTGGTGAAATAAGCGTGCTATGCTCAAATTCACTTGTCGAGCAGACGGGTACACCAGACGAAATCTGCCGATGCGTGGCCCCAGTGATCGTATTTAGACGAGAGAAACGCGTGATTTTGTTGAAATAAGCGTGCTATGCTCAAATTCACTTGTCGAGCAGACGGGTACACCAGACGAAATCTGCCGATGCGTGGCCCCAGTGAGCTTATTAAGACGAGAGAAACGCGTGATTTTGTTGAAATAAGCGTGCTAAGCTCAAATTCACTTGTCGAGCCGACGGGTACAACAGACGAAATCTGCCTATGCGTGGCCCCAGTGAGCGTATTTAGACGAGAGAAACGCGTGATTTTGTTGAAATAAGCGTGCTAAGCTCAAATTCACTTGTCGAGCCGACGGTTACAACAGACGAAATCTGCCTATGCGTGGCCCCAGTGAGCGTATTTAGACGAGAGAAACGCGTGATTTTGGTGAAATAAGCGTGTTAACTTGAAGCACTGGTCATACTCATCCTGGTCACGGCACCAGTTAACTTGAAACTCTGATCCTCCTGGTCACGACGCCAGTTAAGTTTCTCCTCCGGATCGTCGTCGGAATGGCCGGCTCGTCTATGAATGTGGTTAGCTGTTCGAAGGGCACTTCGCGCCAGTGGCTGTCCCAGAGATTGGTTTTAGGGGGGGCGGACGAACTTCCGTATAAAAAAAAATAGACAATTTTTTTTATCTACATTTTATTTGTACAACTTTTGCGCGTTTTTTTTGAAAATTAAATGATGAACGATATAAATGTTATACCATAACTCTTGCCTTGAATGTTAACGGCTACGTGAGAAATATTCATTTCGATGCCAGGGGGAAACAGGTCGTCGGATGAGACATCCCGCCACGGTGGGTCTAGCAAGGTCAATGCACCTGTCCGGGCATTTCACGAGTGTGATTTGCGGCCCTCATTACTCAGTTCGGGGAAGGAGCTTTGTTCCGCCTTTGGTCACCTCCGACAAGGCGGCTGGGCGGTGCGTCTTGTGAAGCCAACCGAAGGGACGATCCCCACGCTGGCGTCGCTGCGTCTCATGGTGGGATAGGTGGTAGCGGTTTATTTTAAAGAAAAAATAAAAAAAAGGCGAAGGAAAAGAATGTTGCCGGCCGCGTCAATTGCCATCTAGTATCGTAAGCACGCGAGCTGCAGCCGGCGGAGGTGAAAGGGAAAATATAGCGAGGAGAAGGACAGGGAAGAGCTTTGTATGCTATTTATAAAATACAAAAAGTAATCAAGTTCGCGCCGCTCGCGCGCAAATGTCCGGGCTCTGTCCGAAAGCAAGAGCGCGCGAGCGGCCACTGTGCACAATCGTTTACAGAAAACGACAAATTGTACGCAGCGTCCTGTGTCTAACTAATCGCGCGCGTGGCACACTGCACGAGCGGCCGGGGTGGGGGGGGGGGGGGGCCTCGTACAGTCCGAGGTAGCACCTAAGGAGCGTGCATGCCACGCGTGCACTTCCTAGCGAAGAGCAAGCGGGAAGTCAAGCCCGCCTGCTCGCCCACGGTGGGATAAAGACATGAATGAGTAGGCTCCACGTCGCCCCGACGAGGTTGCTGGCCACCGCAACCGCATGTGAATGGCACCGCCGTCGTCGCCGCGCCGGCGCCAAGGCAAGACAACAGCGGGGCATGGCAGGGCCCCGATGCCTCGACAATAACTACGAATTTTAGAATTGTGTGGAATAAAACTGCCGCTAACGCGTTGAACGTACAAGGTAGTTGACTACTGGACACATCACAGACGAAAAAGGTTTGCTGATTTACGTCAAAAATCACATCTCGCCCTGTGAGAGCCCGAAAACGTACGTTCGGGAAGATATGCGAAGGCTTTTGGGGAAGGGGGGGGGGGGGGGGGCGAGCGCCCCCTCCGCCCTTCGGACCGCCACTGCTTCGCGCCTTCGTCCACTCGTCCGGCGACACGTAGCCGGATGGGGCAGCAACTCCAAACTTCTTGAGAATAAAAACTAGTTTCTTGAAGACGGAAACAAAAATAAAGGCAGCAGGAGAAAAAGGCGGTTAAAAAAAAGGCGGTTTGAAAAAGGGCTGTAGAAAAGCGGCCGAGATTGGGACTCGGCGCGCTCCTCTTCTTTGTTTGCAGCTGGTTTTAATACCGTCGATAATTGGGCGGAGCTTTATTAAATCTGCTCTCGCGCAATTTCAATCAATACTGCTGGAGTGGCACTGTAGGTACAAGTGGGCGGCGGCCAGTGCTCGCCAGAACCCGACTCTAGAGGCGCCAGTAATGTCCGCTGCTTAGCTAGACAGTCCGGGTTTTCAGAAGTCGCCGACCTTACTGACCCCCACCCACTTGAGAGCTAATCTCTTTTTAATAGGAAACGGTCGTCGGCCCCTTGGTCCCCGTTTCCCGCGGCCTTGGAGAGCGTCCGAAGCGCGCGACGCGCTGTCACCATTCCTAACCCCTCTAGACTTCCGATGGACACGGTAGTTACCGTCGAGAGGGGGAAGGAACCTACTGGCGCCGTAGGCGTCTAGCTTAACAGGTACCAACGACGTGTGCTCAGATTCACGCAACATTGACACTTTTAATTGGGGTAGGCAGTGTTGAACTGAATAACTGATAACGACGAAATTGTAGGCTGTGCTTGGTGAGCTTCGAAAAAAGTGCGAAATTCGGGCGTCGTCAGAAGCAGCCTTGCAGAAATAATTGCTTCATGTGCGCGCATCCTATTATTGCCCAGTCACTTCGTAGTGGCTAGATATTTTTTTCTTCTGGCAGTTAAGAATGCTCTGCAGCTCGTGCTGCGTTGAAAGCCGCATTCAGAACAGTAATTGTAGGAACGAAAACATCTTCGACCGAAGTCCGTCTTGATGGGTTTTTGAGATAGTTGAGAGGAAACTGACGCCAACCAATATTTTTACTTTTTTGCCCACCGTTTCGGGACCAACTTGGTCCCTTCTTCAGGGGTGACTACAGTGTGCCAGCAGCAGCGGGGTGCTGCCTTCGCTCTGCCTTTGTTAGCCCGTGGCGCAGTGCACTAACGCACGAGGAGGGAAGCGTTCCTGGAGTCCTATTCGTCGCCGCCTTTGTGAACCGGATGTCCCATGACTCCACATGTCGCCTCGAACGGTTTTTTTTTTCGCGCAGATTTTAAAGGTTTATTAAAACGAAATACAAATGAGTTGTAAGTTTCATAAAAAAGTTAGTACAGTAGGAGGTCCCAAAGTGAAAACTGTCTGGGGAACCTCCCATCAGGAATACATAAGAAAAGTGCACAAGTTTGGCAGGGGAGATGGAACAAAAGTATACAATTAAGTTAAAACCTACTAGTGTAGTTTGCGCCAATTAATAAGTTATACAATAGTTAGTGGGCATAATTTAACAAAAATGGCATAAAACAGCAAAGCATAAGAGCAAGAGAAAGAACACAAAAAGACATCGGATAGCAATGGGCATTGAATAAATGCAGATATAAAACATAGGCGGAGGAAAAAAAAGAGGTTCCAGATGAGTAACAATATGACCGTTTGCTGTCAGAGTGGGGAACAGAAAATAAGATTCAGGCAAACTTAAGCATGGCATGAAGCTGAATGGGTTGATGAGAGATGTTTTTTTTAGTAAAGTGTAGAAAGCGGACTGCGAACGTGCGGATTTGATTGCTAGTGGTAATGAATTCCAGGTTTTAATGGCGGAAAAAAAGCAGTTTGTTTTCCATAATTTGTACTCACTTTTGGTAGAAGCATATTGTTTTGTTCAGAGAATCTAGTGTTATTGCTATTAGCAAGGAAAGATGCGGAAAAACAGAGAAGTTGCTTTCAACAAAATCACGCGTTTCTCTCGTCTTAATACGCTCACTGGGGTCACGCATCGGCAGATTTCGTCTGGTGTACCCGTCTGCTCGACAAGTAAATTTGAGCATAGCACGCTTATTTCAACAAAATCACGCGTTTCTCTCGTCTTAATACGCTCACTGGGGCCACGCATCGGCAGATTTCGTCTGGTGTACCCGTCTGCTCGACAAGTGAATTTGAGCATAGCACGCTTATTTCAACAAAATCACGCGTTTCTCTCGTCTAAATACGCTCACTGGGGCCACGCATCGGCAGATTTCGTCTGGTGTACCCGTCTGCTCGACAAGTGAATTTGAGCATAGCACGCTTATTTCAAGAAAATCACGCGTTTCTCTCGTCTAAATACGCTCACTGGGGCCACGCATCGGCAGATTTCGTCTGGTGTACCCGTCTGCTCGACAAGTGAATTTGAGCATAGCACGCTTATTTCAACAAAATCACGCGTTTCTCTCGTCTTAATACGCTCACTGGGGCCACGCATCGGCAGATTTCGTCTGGTGTACCCGTCTGCTCGACAAGTGAATTTGAGCATAGCACGCTTATTTCAACAAAATCACGCGTTTCTCTCGTCTAAATACGATCACTGGGGCCACGCATCGGCAGATTTCGTCTGGTGTACCCGTCTGCTCGACAAGTGAATTTGAGCATAGCACGCTTATTTCAACAAAATCACGCGTTTCTGTCGTCTAAATACGCTCACTGGGGCCACGCATCGGCAGATTTCGTCTGGTGTACCCGTCTGCTCGACAAGTGAATTTGAGCATAGCACGCTTATTTCTACAAAATCACGCGTTTCTCTCGTCTTAATACGCTCACTGGGGCCACGCATCGGCAGATTTCGTCTGGTGTACCCGTCTGCTCGACAAGTGAATTTGAGCATAGCACGCTTATTTCAACAAAATCACGCATTTCTCTCGTCTTAATACGCTCACTGGGGCCGCGCATCGGCAGATTTCGTCTGTGGTACCCGTCTGCTCGACAAGTCACTAAAAAAGAAATTTCGTAACCGCCGCGGACGTGCTCTTTCGCTTGGCGAACAGGCGGCGGCCACTCCGGGCAAGGCTGCTCTTACGAGCTGGGCTTTTCCGGAGCGACAGCGTAGCTGTAGGCGGAGGAGAATGTAAAAGGGAGAGAGAACAAATAGTCTGGCCACACTGGGTTTTAGTTCACAATCTGGCAACCTTATAGCCTGGCAACACTGGGAGTTGCGCAAGTCTGGCAACACTACAGTATGGCAACACTGGGATAGCAGACGGCGGGTACGTCTCACGAAACTCTGCCGATGGCAGCAGAGACAGTGATGATGATGGACGACGGAAAAGCAGCCAAGGCTTCGAGGCACGCGGGCGGAGCGGCCGCCTGCGTGGGAAGCGCCTTGACGCTTTTGCTGTGGGACCGCGGGCAGGAGTATGGCTTCACAAAAGAAAATCTAGCCTCCAAGGGCGCGGACACATGGTTGGGCGGTCAAGCAGCAGAGACAGTGATGATGATGGACGACGGAAAAGCAGCCAAGGCTTCGAGGCACGCGGGCGGAGCGGCCGCCTGCGTGGGAAGCGCCTTGACGCTTTTGCTGTGGGACCGCGTTGCAGGCCTGCGCATGTTTTTTGCATTCACTAAGTTGTGTTTTAAGCATGAAATGCTTTTAGCTCCCGTTGTCGGCATTGTGGTGACGTCACGCCGAGACCGAGAGCCATCATCCGGGCACTGAATCCCACTCATCCGGGCTCTGAAACGAGAACATCCGGGCACCGTACGAGACTTAACGAGATTCAACGAGACTCTCTAAGCCCTCCTACGGGACCGGCATACAAGCGCCGGTTGTTCTCCAAACGAGTCACAAAAAATAACTGCTGCCAGTGTCTTCTCAATGTTTATCAAGACATCAGTCGAGCTGTGCATTTGATAATGCACGGAATTATAATTTCCGATTTCTAATAACGTGTGGAAAAAGCACATACATGCCACAATACACTTCGTTGTCATACGTGATCTGTTAGGGGCTTTGAGAGAAGGCCGCTTAAAGAAAGAGGGGAGCTCCAGGCCGAGAAGGGGTTTCGGCGGAAAACTTTCGCTCCCTCCCCAAGGATGGCGCTGCGGTCCCACACTCACGCATGTAAAAGACCAGCCGCTTGGCCTTCAAGCCCTTTCCCCCTCTGGCAGGCAGATGTATACACGCTCGCGGAGTATTCGAACGCGCTGCATATACATTCTTGTCAGGCCTGCGTCTCTCGTCGTGTCCGCGTACGCTTCAGCATCATCCTGGATTTCAATGCCGCCACCGTCACAGCTGCTTAAGCCGAGCAATGGAGCCTATGTTAGGCCCGTAAACATTTCATGCTTACTCTACTCTCGGTTACGGGAGAGGCGCAATTTTTTTAAAATCATTTGCGAGCTGGGATATGACGACTATTCGGTTTATTCTCGCAGTAAGATGTATCAAACTTTGGTAGTACACGCAGCACCCTATGATCATTTCTGCCGCTATTGTTATATTAGGGTCCCATGACGATATATATATATATATATATATATATATATATATATATATGCGTAACACGAGGCATCCTGGCAGCGTCGGCCTTTGTTCTTTCTTGCTGAGCAGCAGAGAACAGGCTAAAAACTCCGCTACAACGTGACGGTAAATTGCACATGACAGGATTTTCAATTGAATATTCAGTACCAGTAAAAGAACTCGGAACCTAAGCTTTTTTGGAACGCCACCAAATAAGAAAACCATGCTCCACGTTGTCAAGGAAGATACATCTGCAGAGGTTAACTGCAGGAAACGTTTATTTACAGTATGCGCACAATTTCAGTAGCCTGTGCGCTTTATTGCACTTATCCCCACGTAATATTTCGCGATCGCTTGAATACATAGCATATAGCTCCCGCTTTTCTTTGCCGCCGCATGTCCAAATTTCAGAATGTTTTCAGCGAACTGAGAACTGCTCGCGAGCTATACTCTGTTCTGCCTTTCTGAAACCCCGTCATTGAATTTTGAGTGAGTCGTGCTAACAGAGCGCATTGTTTACATTTTGTCGAAAACAAATCCGGCTGCAAAATGAAAACGCTCCTTTTCTGCTACCGAAACATGCAGCTACAGTCGGCCTTACAGGCACGCTGTTACCTGGTTATGTTTATGATGCATGTTCACAGAAAGGAAATGAGGCTCCGCTATAGTTATATCGTAGCACAAGCCACGGAGTTTAGCGAACGATGAAAACATACAGAATATCTCAACTGTTGCTTGGCAATACTCCGAATCTCTTTTGCATAAATCTATCCTCCTGAGACCCGTGTATGGCAATTTGTCCAATATATTGGACATTAGCTTTTAAGCCAGGACTCCCGCGCCGAAAGATTCATCTTCATAAAACCGACTTGTCCAATACATTGGACAACTGGTGGCGCCATCTGTGCACCTTTTTCGAAATTAAACTGCTCACTTTCCCGCCAAAACACTTTGAAAACGACGGCGTTCAGCGGCGCGGCGTTCTATGGCACCTGCCGGAGAAGTAAGTGTTGTTTCTGCGATTTTACCTACTTTGAACGAGTAAATTTTGTTGGATATCAACAAAAATAGAACAGAAAACATGTAGATATCATAATTGTAACTCTACATGACCTAACTTTTCTGTGCTTTCAATCTGATTTCACGTGTCCAATACGTTGGACGCTGGGACTCAGCCCGGTTATTTTGACCGCGCTTTTGAGATGGCTTTCGCAATAACTGTAAACGAATACTGCTGGTATTTAACGGCTGGGGACGAAATAATGTCTTTTTTGTTGTAGGAGGCAGGCCTCGCGTTCCTGATGAGACAGCCGAAGCAGTTTTACAAAGAATTGCACAAGCCAACACATCAGTTAGTTGGTTTAGTTGGTTTATGGGGTTTAACGTCCCAAAGCAACTAAGGCTATGAGAGACGCCGTAGTGAAGGGCTCCGGAATTGTCGACCACCTGGGGTTCTTTAACGTGCACTGACATCGCACAGTACACGGGCCTCTAAAATTTCTCCTCCAAAGAAATTCCAGCCGCCGCGGCAGGGATCGAACCCGCGTCTTTTGGGTCAGCAGCCGAGCACCTTAACCACTGAGCCACCGCGGCGGCCTCCAACACATCAGACATTGACCTATCGGACAGCGACGACGACACTATTGTCGATCCAAAAACAGCAAGAAACCCAAGAAACGTCAAGAAGCAAGAAACGTCAAGGAAAAAAAAACAACAAGAAACAGAGAGTGACAGTGAAGTTGAGTGGAGCCCACCATCAAAGCAAGCTCGACGAGGAAAGACCAACAAAAGTGCCTACCACTTCCCAAGGCTGTCTGATGCAGCTATAGCTCAGCGTTATAACGCTGCGCGCTGCAGGTTTGAGGGGCGCACCATGAAAACAAAGTTTTTTTGCGCAAAATGTCAGCAGTTCTGCATAACAAAAGACAGAAGATGCTTCGAAAAGGCACACAGCAAGTGAGCACAGCGAAACCTTTTTATTCAGTTGACGTATATTTTTCTACTTTGACTTTTGTCATAATAAAGTATTTTTTCGCACAACTTTCACAGCTTTATCTGAAGTATTTTGTGGCACGCCCACTGGGTAGGAAAATCCGGCTAGAGTCCTAGTGTCCAATATATTGGACATCGTGCTGAGCTGAAACTATTAGTTCTGTTGAGAAAATATCTCTCACTTTTCACCTTTGTACTCCTACCAGCTTATTCTGAAACCCTACAAAGTTTTTGTGCACTCAAATTCACTTCGGGTCTCAAGAGGCTATAATAGGAATATTTTTCTCTCCTTCTATGGAGAACCATGCGATGCCGTAAATGAATATACATGGTTTTCCATTAATGCATTGTCGGCGAACCTCTCCCGGCAAGTACTGCAGTTCCTGACGTTTGTAGTGATCTATCCGGATATGTGTGCCAGCACATCTAACCTCAATGTATGTGTTAAGAAATTCCTCGTTTATATTATTCTGCGCTATCGATGCGATATACCGCATCAGAAAATTCGTACATACGTGACAGATGACTTGAAGAGTTTGCACAAAACTTGCGAATGTTGAGTCTGCACTATTTGCAGCTCACCTTTACTGCTCCCCATTGCGGTCTGAGCCATTGCTATCAATTCGCCTACAATCAGTGCGTGCTATAAGGTATCAGCAGTGTAAATAAAGTGTTCGAAATCTGTCCCTTCCATTGAAAGCGACAATAGGTGTCTTATACTCTTTCTAGTTTCGTGAGAGGGATCTCTCTTATGTTGCTTTTAACGCCAAAAAATATAAAAGAATATATCCGTCTCATCGTTCGTGATGAAGTACAGCAACCCTCCGCCTTTTTTTCTTTATTACGTAACTCCGCCTCTTGCGAACATGCACGCGAAGGCAGGAATCGAGAAACCATTCGAGAAATGGTTGAGGATGTTTCATTTTCCAAGAGACCCAGCCCCGCAAAAAACTTGTGTGTCTGGTCCGGGTCAAGCGCGAGAAGTGGTGACCGAACAACTCGCCGCGTGTTTGCAGCGCAAACGCCGCATGTTGGTTCAATGCTATGTTTATGCGATTTGTAAATATTGTATGTGGGTATGTAACTGTCGTCCAGTGTTAGTATTGGTCACATGTCTTATCTGCCCTATTAGTCTTGCTGGGTGTAAAAAAAGAGGGCGCCTGAGAGAATAACATAGCAATTAAGTTGTCATCCTGTGCAAGTTGGCAATTCCCTTCTGAATGCTTGTTTGCGTTCGAGATTTCACAGTACAATGTTAAAGCTCGGTAATGCGTGCGATAGGCGCTTCCGCCCCTTTTTTTTGTTTAAAGCTCATTGCTTTTACAAAGCGCTAGCCGGCGAACCGCGGTCGGCGTCCAAACGTTGCATCAGGGCAAAAAGCGTGAAGGGAAGCACGGACAGATAAGCTGTGGTAATTAATGTGCAATTGGCTTGTAGAGGAACCAATTTGGATTAATTCTCTCGTTAATATATTGTTCTGTGAAGATTCAGATGCTCATTCGAGAAATTCGCCTGCTATTTTTACTACGATGTTCTTTGTGTGGTGTCTTCAACGTTATCATTTTCTTGCCTCAGACGCACCGCTAATTTCAGTCTCAAATTCGCCTGCTGGCGTTGCGTGCGCAGCGTGTCTCCGGACGGTCGTTATATCCGGCGACATCTTCCCTGCGTTTGACCCCGGACGCGCTTGAACAATAAACTGCATGGCGCCAGGAATAACCGGCGCTGGCCAAGGCTCACTACAGGTCCGGAGGTTGACAGCCTGGTCGCCATCTGTAAGCATTCAATTGGTCGGGCACACCCTTTGGCAAGAGTGGCAGTGGCGCCGGCCAGAGAAGAAAAGGCAGGATTCGGTGGGAAAATGCGGGGGAAGACGGGGAATGCAGCAGTCGCCAGCGCCGAGAGGAAGGCGAAGGAAGCGCTCCAGCTTGGAAAGACGGATGGCCTCAATGGATTTAAAAAAAAATGAGAAAAATCCAGTCGGTTTTGGTGCCGAGAAAAGCCCGAGACAACAGTCTGTCCACCGGCGAACGAACAAGGTTCACTCCGCAGCCCTCCGTTCCTTTTGTCGAATCCGGCGCCAACGCAGCAGCATGTAAGCTTCGACACCACTACCTCTGCATCATGTACTCGCCAATATGTAATTCTTGAATATATCTGTTTTGTTCCAGCTAAGTGAAACGGAGTCTCTGTGCCTCTCCGTCCCGTGTGGACCCGCGCAGTGTGTGGGGTCGCCACAATAAGCACACCACAGCATTTACAAACGACGAGCCCGGTGGCATCGCACCTATTCAGATTTCCCGAATAATATTTGTTATATCCTCAGAACGCGCGATTCTTCATGACAGCCTCGTTTCTTTTTGCTTTCTTCTTAACTTCCTCCTTTTGGCCTTGCATCTAGTCTCTGCTATCATTAATACACATTTCAATATATTTGTACGCCTCTAACTCTAAGGTCGGTAGCGTAATCGTACCAGGCTCATCATTATAAACCATGACTCCAGATTTTTCAGCGTTTAATTTCAGTCCTAGAGCCTCCGGCTCTTTTCCGCAAGGGTCTACCAAGTTTTGAAGGCCTCTCGCTCAATCTGTTAGAAGAACGATGTCATTTTTATGTGTCCATCCCGGTACGACTTGTCACCAGTTGGCCCCTTCGCCACCACGACCCAGTAGAACCTAATCCGCTTGTTTCTATCCTGTCTTAACTCGTTTTTCAACTGCAAATCTTTCAGCAGCTTCCATTTCCTGACAATTCACAGCTAGGTTGTTCTTCTAATTTTCTTGTAATGAACAAATTGTTTCACAGCCCACACTTACTTTTCAAAAATTTGCCTAACAGGGGCGTGGTTTACGAGGTCTGTTAGAAAAGTATGGATTTGAAACAAGCGCGCTTGCATCAGCCGACCTTGAACCTTCGTGCGCATGCACGAATTTTTTCCCGCCTGCCGAGAGTGCCAGTCGCTGGGGCGCAGTGTGTGAGTGAGGCAGTGCGCAGTGCTCTCGTCGGTTTTTAATTGCAAGGAAAATTGCGGTGCGACAGCAGCCGCTCTACTGCATCAAATCTTGCCAGAAACTGGGCGACAACCAAGTGGAAACCATTCGGAATATTCAGACGGCTTTCGGTGACGATGCTATGAGCAGCACACAGATTAAGCAGTGGTACAACTGGTTTAAAGACAGCCGCACATCAGTGGAGAGCGAGCCACGCTCCGATCGACCATCAACATGCCGAAATGACCAGGTCATTGCCGAAGTGAACGCTGTGGTGATGCGGGACCCTCGTGTGACTGTCCGAGAAATTGCGGAAGAGGTGGACATTAGCAATTTTTCTGCACATTCCATTATCACCGAAAATTTGGCCATGGAGAGAGTTGCGGCGAAATTCGTGCCGAAGCTGCTCACGATGGAGCAAAAGCAGCTTTGTGTTGAAGTCTCACATGACATACTGGATTCCACAAACAGTGACCCCGACTCCACCAACACCATAATCACTGGTGACGAGTCTTGGGTGTACGGGTACGACCCGGAAACCAAATCCCAGTCGTCACAGTGGAAGCATTCCACGTCACCAAGACCAAAGATGGCCTGCCAAATGCACAGCAACGTCAAAATGATGCTGACTGCTTTCTTTGACTCCCGCTGTGTGGCACACCACGAGTACGCACCCCACAGGGTCAAACAATGACCAAAGAGTACTACAGGGATGTCCTCCGTCGCCAACGTGATGCTGTGCGGCGCACGAGACCGGAGCTGAGGTTCACAGGAAATTGGAGTATCCATCACGACAATGCTCCTGCACATTCCTCGCACTTGGTTCAGACTTTTTTGGCGAAAAACCAGACTCCTGTAGTTCAGAAGACTCCTTACTCTCCTGATATGGCCCCTTGCGATTTCTGGCTGTTTTACAAAATCAAGAGGCCATTGAAAGGAGCGCGATTTCAGACAAGAGAGGACATTATGGCTGCAACGACCGCTGAGATAAACTCCATTCCGAAAGGGGCCTTTTCGGAATACTTCTAACAATGGCAGCACCGCTGGGAGAAGTGTGTGGAGTCCCAAGGAGACTACTTTGAAGATTAGTAGGTTTCCAACACTCCAGTTATGCCAGTTTTTTTTCTTCGGTCAAAGGTCGGATACTTTTCTAACAGACCTGGTACATTGCCGTAAGCCCCTTTTATGCCCAAAAACGCCATCCGCAATGGTCGTTCTTCACTTGCAGCAATTTCGATGCATTGGGTGACGGCGAACAAGTTGTCTTCTAAACTTGTCTGAACTCAATCTGCAGTTCTACCAAAAGCACATCTCCAGTCCAACCTTGCAGCTGATCCTTGATGACTTGCATTGTTATTCGATACAGTACCGATGTCGCCGTTAGAAGCCTATAGTACTTAATGCGATCTGTTCAACCTTTGCCTTTGCACGTCAAGTCCGTTCTACTCTCTCGCCAGCTTGCTGGGATTTCCTTAGTTCTCAATACGTAACTAAAAGCAGCATACGAAGTTTTTCTTGTTTTTTTACCAAGCAACGGAATTATAGGCTCATTGGTATTTGGTCCAAACCTGTTGCTGTCTGCAAAAGGACCATTTTCTCCGCTTTTTCCCGCTATATCCGGCCTGTCTTCGTCAAAAACCTTCCCTTGGTAGCGCCCTGCATCAGGCTGCGTACCGCTGATGCCACCACACGCTTTAGAAGCCTCTGATAAGTGTTTACAAATCAATTGCAGGGCTGCTTCATTTTCCATTAACTTACCCTCGTCATCCTGTATATGGCAACGCGTTTCCTTCGAACTGGTAGCTAGTGCCTTCAGGTTGTTCCAAAGCTTTCTCAGTGCCTGCTTATCTCTTTTTCTATCTGCCATCCACTTATCGGTTGTAGCCTTAGTCTTTTCCTAGGCTTGGGCATACCTTTTTGTTCTTCTACTCCACCCATTTCTCTTGAATTTCGGGCAAGGGTCTATTTTCTTGTTTTGCTTTCTGATGTGCCCTGTTAGCTGCTTGGCGGCTTGATATTGCATCTTTAATATCCGCGTCCCACCAACATTTGGGTTTCTTTTTGCCTCTCCACCTGTTTATCTTAAGTGCCAAATCTATCTCTCTTAATTACCTTTAGAATTTCACCATATTTCCATGATCTATATGAGCTCTTTCGAATGCACTTTTCTTCCGCTCGTGATATGGTCCTAAATAACGGTCATTCATAGACCGAATTCCGTGCTGCATGTCATGTTTTCGCGCATCAGCTTCATCCTTTCCTGCATACCCGATCATTACGATAAACCTTTTATCGCCGCTCCCAACACAATTCCTCGTCTATTTTCTTTACATCAGCCTTTCATATAAATATCCCGTCATTCGTCCTCCTAACAAGCACAAGCCCCGTGATGGGGCAAATATAACTTGGCAATCGGGCCGTCTTTACTACCACAGAAGCTAAGGAAAGTGGCCTGCGCCTTCGTGTAGTTTGCCATTTTTTAAAAGATATATGTGTCCTGTTTTGAGCGGATGTTAGAAAAAATGCGTGATTTGAAAAAGAACCTCAGATGATCTTGCCTGGCGCCAGTCATGAAGAATTGTGCGAAACTGACTGGCGATGCACCATCCAGGTTTGGCACAGCATCCGCAAACAGCCAGGCAACGAAAACAACCGTCAATCGAGGTTGTAAATCACACAAAATGGCGGGCTCAACAAATAAGCTTGTCGACTTAGGCGCGTATTGTGCCTATGCAGAGAAACCTTTTCTTTTCGACAGAAAACAGCAAAATGGTGTGAAAGAGCGCGTCTATGCGTTTACTTCGGCCTTCAAACGGCTTGCGGTAGTTTAATAAAAGCGACGGGCGCTGGAAAAACACGTGAGGGAGATCTTGGGACACTGGGTGCTTCGCTCAGGTAAAGCGCGGCTATAAAAGGGGAAACAAGGCCGCAGTCATCCTCAGACCTTCACAGCGCCAGTTGCCCCTATCTGGGCTGCTTTCTAGACATGCAAGACGCTGGACCGCCGTAGTCTACGACGTACAACGGAAGGTCACCTACTTGATCCTTGTACCTTAAGGCCGAGTCACACCGCGGAAACAGTCGGCCAACCCGTCCGACAAAACAGTGTTTTCGTTGGGTTGGCGATCCTGTCACACCGCGTCAACACGAACAGAGGGGAAACGTGTCGCTGTCTCCCGCCAGCCTGTGTTGGCCACATGTGCGCCGCTTGTTCAGAAACTCTCTGTCACACCAGGAAAACTACATCAATCGCGTTCCCCGGCGCTTCTCTGCTCTTGCTCGCGCACTCCACTCCGTGCGTGCGCACAGCCGCGGAAACTGGGGACACTTGCCTTGCCGTAGGTACTGGAAGTTTTGCAGAACATCGGACGAACTATGACAGTGCGCGGCGGCTGAGGTGCAGCCTTGCTCGATTCTGACTCGGACGACGAGCCGCCACCACAGGGAAACCGCGCTGTTTGATCGACTGGATGCGAAGGGCGCCCGAGCAAAGCGTTTCCGAAAACCTCATACGAGGGAATTAAACACGGGCTACACGCGTCTACTTTCTGTGCCCTGTGTCTACTTTTACGAATTTCGTATTTTGCGCTGCTGTTCCACAATGCATTATCAACCCGGCCGGTCACTATAAATCACGCCATAATCTCGGCAGATTCATCGAGTTTGTTCCACACTGTCAGAGTACTTACAAAACCTAAAATTGTACGCATCATTCTTGCAATCAAATGGGAGCCCAGTAAAGTTATTCTGATTGCTATCTCAAAGAAAAAAATGCAGCACTGCTTTCTTGTTCATCTCAAATTCAAAAATAGCAGGACAGGTAACTCGCGCTAACCTGTGAAATACGGTCCCAACTAGCGATCTCTTGAAACACAGATTCCTTCAGATCACATCGTTCATATTTTGGGTCTGTTATATCCCATGGAAAGCGCCTCTCTTCAATCATCGCGATCAGGTCACTTTCCCGGCGGCATGTTCACGCGAGCAACTGGCACACTCGTATGCCGGCTCCTGCTCGGGTGGTTCTCGCGCACAAACCCGTCAAGAAACTGTTGGAGCTCACGGCCGAGGCAGTCCCTGGAGCAAGACATTCCTTTTGGCTCCCTACAGAGCCGCGTTCGTCAGAAGTGTACGCTTGTTCACAAGAATGCGACGGAGATCGAACGTGCTTCTCCACGGCGACCGCATCCGACAGCCGACGGTGGCCACAGCAGCCTTCCCGCCCGCGTGCAAGACGCCGTACCGTAGCAGACGACATTACCACGAAAGGAAACGCTCTTTTTTTACTTTGAAAACGACGTTTCCAAGCACGAAAGGCACAAAACCGGTGAATCACCGCGTTGTGCTTTATTTGGTTGGTTCGGTGTCTCCGGGAAATCAGCCCGGCCGGCTAACAACGCCAACCGGGTCCACGAACGCTGTTTATTGTTCCGGTTCCCGGAAGCTGTCATACCGAGGCAACACCCCAGCAACCTGTCTCGTTTCCCTGCCGTTCGTGCAGTGTGCATAGAGTTTCTTACTATTACCTAGAGGGAAAGCTGGCGGCGCTGCGCTTCAGCCACCATGGACGCTCAAAGCATCATGGGGCGGTGAGCTACTTGTTGCGAGACAGTCGTAGTTTTTCAGGAACACGGAGTGTCATTACTAAGATGTTTACTAAGGCCGCCGCGGTGGCTCAGTGGCTATGGTGCTCGGCTGCTGACCCGAAAGACGCGGGTTCGATCCCGGCCGCGGCGGCTGGTATTTCTTTGGAGGAGAAATTCTAGAGGCCCGTGTACTGTGCGATGTCAGTGCACGTTAAAGAACCCCAGGTGGTCGAAATTTCCGGAGCCCTTCACTACGGCGTCTCTCATAGCCTCAGTCGCTTTGGGACGTTAAACCCCATGAACCAAACCAAACCTAAGATGTTTCATTCCAAAAACGCTGTTCGTGTATGCGCAGACGACTTTCGCGCGAACGCAGTGTGCAAAAACCATAGTAGTGAAAACGCGATGACACACGACGCCAATAAAAGGCTCTACTCTTCCGAAATGCTATTAAAAAAAACCTCTTAAAGTATCTAAGCAACAACATTTTTTTTTGAAAACATATTTACTTTTGAAAGTGCGCCTATTAATTACGAAATATTTGTTTTTGTAGTGTTCATCACTTGGCCAACAGGAAAGCTAGTCATCTCTTATTTTGGGCAAACTTTGCACTTAAATGCTTTTCTGCTCATTTGTTGCAATCATTAAACAAGATATTGAATGTTAGGACATTCGTAGTTATCGAACAGCTTTATTTTTCTATTATATTTTGGCCAAAAGTTGCAGTTCCGCAACAAGTAGCTCACCGCCCCATGATGCTTTGAGCGCCCATGGTGGCTGAAGTGGTCTCGAGGGGTCGCCATGCAAACTCCCATAGACGGGCCGCCAGCTTTCCCTCTAGGTAATAGTAAGAAACTCTATGGCAGTGTGACATGAAGTTGTGGGTTGAGTTGGTTAGCCGACTTGTTCACGGCTCGCTTGCGAACGTGTTTGGTTTGGTTTGGTTTATGGGGTTTAACGTCCCAAAGCGACTAAGGCTGTGAGAGACGCCGTAGTGGAGGGCTCCGGAAATTTCGACCACCTGGGGTTCTTTAACGTGCACTGACATCGCACAGCACACGGGCCTCTAGAATTTATCCTCCAAAGAAATTCAACCGCCGCGGCCGGGATCGAACCCGTGTCTTTCGGGTCAGCAGCCGAGCACCATAACCACTGAGCCACCGCGGCGGCGAACGTGTTTGGTTCATGTCGTTGTTGTGTTTCCGTAGTGTGACTCGGCCTTCACGGCTGCTTTGAAGGTGCCGCAGGGCTGGACAACTTCTACGTATGTTTTCAGTCGCAGTTCCGTCGGGTCGAGTTTTAAAGGCGGTCTAAGTATCTTGAACAGTTGTCTTGATATTACAGACACCGTAGCGCCTGTGTCTAACTCCATTTGCAAAGGTACACCTTGAATTTCGACGTCGACGGTGATGGGACGCCGGGTTTTTTGAGACAGCGTCTGGACGTTACCAGTGTCGTCACTTTCAAGAGTGCGTATCCACTTCCTTGAACTCATTGGCTTCTGCTTGGGACCACGCCAGGCACGCTGAACGTGGCCTTTCTTTCCGCAGTTCGCGCACTTATCTGCAGATTTCTTTTATGCGCACAGAAAGACGACACAATAAGACAAGGTAGACAGGACGGAGCGCAAACTTTCAACTGTTTTATTCCGGAAAAAGTACATGACATTTATACCAAAATCTCAATTACTTTTTATGGAATGAAACAGTTGAAAGTATGCGCTCCGTCCTGTCTACCTTGTCTTATTGTGTCGTCTTTCTGTGCGCATAAAAGAAATCTGAGTATGAACCAACTAGCCCCACAACGCATATTACTGGATCACTTATCTGCGATATACGGACAGGCGCGGGAAAAATGCTTGTGAGAGCCGCAGAGATAACACTCGAAAGAATGCTCTCTTTTGTCTGTGTCTTCAGCGCTCATTTTGTGGAAGTAATCGACAGCTTCTCTAGCGTGCGCTTCCTGAGCATGCGCTTCCGCTGCTGCGCTTCCACTGCTGACATAACGAGCGCTGCATGACGCATTGCGTGCGGATTCGGGCGGCAGCCAGGCACGGCTGGTCGCCCCGAGGGGTAGAAGTGCCATTTAAAAAAAAACATATTGTAAATGATCGGCTCATTTTTGAAGCCTTTTACGTGGTATGAACACTCGGGGGCCTGTACTCTATAATACACATCCAGCAATATTGGACAATAATTTTGAAAATTGGAAAACTGTAAGGGACTGTAATGGAAATACTGAAGGTTATACTCCGATGTGCAGCAAAAGCTTTCTTTTAAACTGTTTCCATAGCTGGCATCGAGCAGTTAGAACTGCCGTAGAAAACCAATGGGGAACGCTTTTGCCAATAACAAAAACGCTAATAGAAAAAAATGCAAGCCTGCCGACGGGAGATTGGTGAATATATTGATTGTTACAGTGAAATCTTAAAATACATGAAAAAATTGAGTTCATAAACTGGCTCCCGTTGAAAATACTGTTGTCCAGAATTGCTGGGTGTGCTCAAGCACCCTTTTCAGGGACCCTTCAAAGTGCAGCTGAAGTTTTTAGAAATTTACTAGCTTTAAACAGGTAAATGTGTGGTTCTGGTGAAAACTTTATTTGGAACAGGAGAGTTTGGGACACGTAGGTCCTTGGGGCCCCGCAAGGCGCCACTGCACTCAAATGTTCATGTCCCGGAGGCTCATGACGCTGGCAGCCCGGCCTGCGGCGATGGCTTGCTTGGCCGCGGGTCCTCGGAGCGAAGTAGGTTGGTTTGGTTTATGGCGTTTAACGTCCCAATGCGACTCAGGCTATGAGAGACGCCGTAGTAGAGAGCTTCGGAAATTTCGACCACCTGGGGTTCTTTAACGTGCACTGACATCGCACAGTTCACGGGCCTCAAGGATTTCTCCTCGAAAGAAATTCTGTAGTAGAACTTTTTGACGGGTTAGTTGGTACATCGTCTTGAAAGAATTCTTTCATTCTTTCAAGACGAAGATAGGCAAACACAAATACGACGAGCTTTATTCGCCACTGAGAGGAAAAGAAGATAGGCAAGTATTTTACTTATCTCCTTTTGCCTCTCAGTGGCGAATAAAACTCGTCGCATTTGTGTTTGTCACCTTTGGCCATTTCATAGCTCACAATGCCCGGTGCGTTCGTTGCAATTTGTGGCGTCACGCTTGCAGACTGGCTCGCGCGAACGCCGCAACCACCGTTGACATATCGGCCTGCTGGAGCATTGAGGTCGTCGCGCCTTGCCAGCAGCTGATTTCGTTCACTCAAGCCACGGTTGAGAGGAGCACAATCGTGGTGCGAGAATTGATTGTAAAACATTTTATTCGCCGGAAAGAGCTTGGTAAGAGGTCGCGTTAAGTGGTCGAGAGTACGCAGCCCTCGACGACTTTGTCAGCCCACTCCACCGCCAAACCTTGCATTCTGGGGTCAGAGCTAGCCAGCACGGCATCCCACCGCTCGAGAGAAGGAGCTGTAACTAGATCACCCGGAGGTGGCTCTATTTTGCAGTCCCGCAGGATGTGATCGTAGGTGGCACGTTGGCCACAGTGTTTGCGGTTTTGGTTGGAAAGATCGGGAAAAATGAGCGCGAGGAGTGATGGGGTGCGTATCGATCTCGTCTGTCGACGACTCCACGTAGCCTCTTGTTCTTTAGTAAGTGTTTTGCCTGGAGGGGGGAAAATTCTCCTCTCTAGTTTAAAATGATGGTGAGATCATGATATGTGATCATGGAGTCCTTCGCGAAATTCAGGAAGCCAGACTCATCCACTGCTCGGTCGCCAAAACCTCGGGCTTTATTGTGGGCTGCCTCCTTCCCCGGATTCCCCGAATGGGCTGGGACCCATATCAGTTCGGAATAATTTGGTGAGAATTTGGTTGCGTTAAGGATTTTAAGAGAGGTGTTTGTAATTCGGCCTTTTGCGAAATTATTGATACCCATTTTGGAGTCACTGAGTATGATGCTGTCTTGGGTATGCGCTAGGGCGAGGGCTATAGCCGCCTCTTCTGCCGTTTCAGAGGATTTCGTTTTGACTGTTGCCGAGACGATGAGGTCACCATTCTCATTCACAGCCACAATTGCAAATGCATTCGTACGTTTGTATTCTGCCGCATCTACATAAAGTGTTCCAGCGCACTGTCTGTATCTATTATGCAAGGCTTTGACTCGTGCTTGTCTTCTACCCTCATGGTGTAAGGGGTGCATGTTTTTGGGGAGGGGTTTGATTAATAGGGCCGTCCTATAGACGCGGGGTGAGTCTACTTTGGCATCTGTATTCGTAGGTTGAAAGTTAATTCCAAGCCTGGTAAGAATACTCCTACCAGTTCTGGAATTGGCTAATCTCGCTGTTTGAGCCATTAAAATGGGCTTCTTTCATTGTAGGTGTTATGTATTCCTAACCTCATAAGCCTTTCGGTTGAGGCATTTAGTGGGAGTCCTAACGCAGCTTTGTAGGCCTGCCGTATCATGCTATCCAATTTGCCTTTTTCTGCTTTCACAAATTTGAGATAAGGGGTGGCATAGAGCATCCTGCTTAGCGCAAAGGCCTGCACTAGTTGGCATAAATATCTTTCCCTCACCCCTTGTCTTCGATTAGCTATGCGGCGGATTAATCGCGTCGTCGCTTCTACCGCGCGTTTTAGCTGAGTGAGTGTGTCAGTATTCTTTCCATTTGTTTGTAAATACAACCCCAGTATTTTGATGGTTTGTACCTCTTTGACGGATCGTCCATTGACATAGACGTTTATTTGCGGGGGGGGGGGGAGTCGTAGTACTCCTACTTCTTCGTTTATGGCGGATCACGAAGAGTTCAGATTTTTGCTCTGAACAAGTGAGGCCGGATTCCCATGCGCATGTCTCAATGATGTCCACTGCTTCTTGGAGTGTGTCTTCTATGTAGCCTTCGCATACTCTGGTTACCCAAAGTGTGATGTCATCTGCATAGAACGTGTGATGTAGGTCTGGTATTTGTGCCAATTGAAATTTCATTTGTGCCTGTTGAATTTGTGCCTGTTGAAATTTCACACGCAAGATTCATGACAGCTATACCGATATCAAGAATGTACGCATAGCAAACGATGCACCAGCTCGACGAGCTCGCCCGAATCAAGATGGAAACAGGAAGCTGTGGGCACGGTGTTGCCAGACCACCAAGCAATTTCGCGTATCGTCTATTCCTGAGCCCAATTGGTCTTACCCATTGCATCCAATAGACGATATGCGAAATGAGCAGCGCCATCTCTCGGCGCTCCGAGAACTAAGTCCTCCATGTTGGTACAGTACAGAAAACGAAACGGCTGCCCAGCGTTGGGTGAAAATGGCTGCGCTTCCTTTGAAAAGTAAAATTCCGATGCAGTGTTGCGCTACCCTCACCACTAGGAAAAGACACTACGATGTGTGCCAGAACTAGGTGCGTTCCAGCTTTTCGCTTTTCTATTTTTTACTCCGTCCCAACGTTTTAGTAACACAAAACGCCATGCGAGGTATCATGTGTCAGCACGCGGATCAGTGCGCAGCTTTCGCTTTCTGCGCTGATTTTTGACAAATCTCTCGAGGTGATTTGCGTTTAAATTAAGATAGGGACCACAGCCTTTGTTGCCTCTGATCAAAATTAGTAGCTGATTTTGTGCACTTATCAACTCTCCGGTCGGGCGTGAATATATATAGACGCATACTTGAACAACGTAATAGAGAAGGTAATTTTTTTGAGCGGGCCAATCGCTCGTGCCGTGCCGAAATAAGTTCACTCGAAGAACCATATGCCGATTACTGCTTAGTTTGCTACGTGTTCAGTTAAGTTTTTCCCGTGTTCAATTAGTTTTAGAAGGGCGAGCAAACTCTCTGGACCATACTCATATGTTATGCGCGTTAAGGAGTCTTTGTGAAGCAATACACTCTACGTATAAAAACTGAGGTGCGAATGCTTTATTTCATGAGGATTCATATACCTTCGATATCTGCGGCGGCGAATCTCTAAAAAAAAGAAGCGAATAATATAGCTACTTTATTATGAAGGAAGGACGCATTTCTAAGCTAGAAAGTACGTGCAACAGTGTGCTGAAAACGATTGGGCCATCAGATTTTATTATCGTTGTGGCAAGCTCCAACAGCTTGCTTTGCAACAAAGCCATTTGTCCAAGTTTGGGAGTAAGCTAATTAAGTTTCGGAAGCAACCGAACATGCTAATTTCGCCCCTGCACACACAACTTTACCAGCGTATCGAGTCCGTGCATGCACCTACAGCTGTAGCATCTTTCTCTAATCAAGCCGCCGCGGTGGCTCAGTGCTTATCTGAAAAAAAAAGCTGCGTCTTTGCTTACAATATTTTGAATTATATGTGCATGCCTACTTTCCTCTTGTTAATGTCGACTGACTGACTGCGTCTTTAGCAGGACGCAGTTTCAACGAATTGTGTCGAAAATCAAACGACGCCGGGCTCTGAAACGGTGGCGTTGAAAACCGCGCATGCGCATTGCACATTACAGTAAACGAATCGAATTACGCAGCTGGTCGAGGGTCTTGTGTGATTATACTGCAATGCACGAAGCTCCTGGCGTCGGCGCGAACGAAAGTTCGCACTGTCACAGAAGTTTGTCAACACACGTGCGCACTCAGCGCAAACTAACCGCTCGCTACCCTACCAGATGAATTCGCGTCCACCTGGGAATAAAATAGCCATGATAATGCGTGATGCTTGAACTGGTGCTTTAATGCGAGCATTAAAACGAATACAGCACACGGTCACGGTTCGACTTTCCAATCCACTTTCGAGTGCCGATTATTGCGATCATCAGCGCCAGACTTCAAGCGAAGCTGAGGACACGGTAGGAGTAAGCTGGCGGTTATTGAAAGCACCTACATTTGGTCAAAGATCAGCTGTGAAAACAATCCAGCAGCTGAAGCTTGCCTGTTGAAATTCCACTGGAAAGAAGAAAGTACGCATAGCAAACGATGCACCAGCTCGACGAGCTCGACCGAGCAAAGATGGAAACCGGAAGTTGTGGGCGCGGTGTTGCCAGACCACCAAGCAATTTCGCATATCGTCTATTGGTCCACCGAACTGCACCCAATTTATCCAATGAATGTTTGCATGTTTGACGAAAAAGGTAGAACTAATATAGTACTTACAATAAGAGCTATCAGCAGCTTAGCCTAATAAATTCAGGGGGCACTTTGACTGTCTAAAGTGCGTAGAGGCGAAAGCGTTTTCCGCACCACTTTGACTGCTTCTGTGGCACAGGTGGTGCCACATGTAATTGAGTACTAATTACTAAGTGATGACAAACCACTAATTAATGGTTAATTACTGATTAATTCCTGACTACTAATTAACTGCTAATTAATGACGCTTAAGCTTCGCTTTTAGGAGTGGAACGCGACAGCGTGTTGTAGCGCTGCCAGGGAGTCCACGGAACGCCACCACCCCTTCGGCGCGATGCCTTGCCGTTTGAAGGCAACGGTTTTTGAGGAAAGGAAATGGCGCAGTAATTCTGTGTCATCTCGGTGGACACCTTAACCGCATCGTAGAGGAAGGGAGGAAGTGGGAGTGAAAGAAGAAAGACAAAGAGGGCCCGTAATGAAGAAAATGAAAATTGTATTTGAGGAAAGGAAATTACTCAGTAACTGTCTCACATATCTCGGTGGACACCCGTCAAAATTCAGGGGGGGGGGTGCACTTTTTTGACCTAAAGTGCGGTCACTGATGTGTGGTTAAGATGTTAAGCTTCGCCTCTAAAAGTGGAACGCGACAGCGTCTTGCAACGCTGCCACGGAGTCCATAGAACGCCATCGCTCATTCGGTTCTGCGCCTCGCTCGTCGGTAAATTGGTTTTTGAGGAAAGGAAATGTATCTGTCTCTCATATCTCGGTGGACACCTACACCTCGCCGGAAGGAAAGGGAGGAGGATGGCAGTGAGCGAAGACACCGTATTCACTAGACGCGCTTTTGTTCATTCCAAACCACCAAACCATCGAGCTGGCATGGCGGAGTGGATAGCATGCTCGTCTCGCACTCCGAAGACCGGGGTTCGATTTCCGAGCTCGACCAATTTCCTACTCGGTTTTATTTATTTATATGGCCTGACTAGAAAAGTTAATTAGGCTAATTGGGTAATTAAACAATTAACTAAGCTCAGTCCCACTTACTTGGAGCATCACTATATGATCCCTTCAATTGGTCGCATGGTTACTAGCCAAAGTACAGTTGGCCCCGTTTGAAATTGGCGCACTGTGACGTCACGACCGTTTCGACCAACGGAAAAGCGTGACATTTCTGTCGACAACTGCTGCTTACAATGATGAGACATTAAAGGCTTTCGCCTTAATAAATTGTACTCATCATCTACACCACCACTAGAGCTGAAATTAAATTAAATATCTGTGCTCAGTGGGCAAGCGCCACCGGCCCCAGCATGAGAGCCTAATAAATTGGGTATATAAGTTGGAGCAGAAGTGTGTTCTCTGGATGTACAGTCAGGCCGGAATGAAACGCGAACACGCATATGTCATACATTTCTGCTTTGCAGCGAGATATTCCTTTACAACCTATTTTCAATTATGCATTTCAGTAGGCCCTTTACCCAGGCACATGAATCAGGCTAGTTGTACACATCAGCTGAAAGTAGGCAGGCAAAATATTTTGTTTTCTTGACATGCTCTGTTCGCGTTTCATTCCGGCCTGACTGTACATATTGAGCTGATGTATGCTACTAGTGCCTGAATGTGCAGTGTTGCTTATGTGTGATGCATGTGTGTCTGTTGGCTTTGATTTCCATAAAAGCATGTTAATTTCAATTCCGTAGAAAAATGTTGATTGGCACTAGGCAGAGTGTCTCCCCACAGTCCTCATAAATCAGTTTTCCTTTTGCACATTACAATGTGTTAGGTTGTAGAAATATTCATCCAAGATCCTAGAGCATATTATTCAAACATTTAGCTACCTTTCTCTATGAATGTAACATATTTTGTGAATATTTTCTGGGTCAAATTACTGCCTGGCCTAATGGGTCCAATTCGCTAGTCCAGTTGGATCCAATTGGTCGGGGGCTAAAAACACAACTGGAACCAATTGGTTCCAATTGGGAAATCCAATTGGAAGCAATGGGAATGTCCATTTAGTTCCAACTCGAATGTCCAATTAGTTCCAATGGTTTTTTTCGACTGGGCAGCTACTGGTTTGCACATAGCTTTAAGTTCTCTTAAAGAACAAAAAATCGCCCTAACATTCATACGTATTCTACACTTCTCGCCAGAGGAAAAGGACTAAGAAGGACCTTTATTGTAACTACCATCAAGACAGGTGTTACTGACATATGCGCTACCCCGTATTTTAAGGCGGATGCGTTTGATGCCTCATCGTTGTAAGCAGGAGTTGTCGACAGAAATGTCACGCTTTTCAATTGGTCGCGACGTCATAATGTGCAAATTTCAAACGAGGCCAATTGTACTTTGGCTAGTAACCGTCCAACCAATTAAAGGGATGGTATAGTGATGCTCCAAGTAAAATAAATAAATAAATAAATCTGAGTAGGAAATTGTTCGAGTTGGGGAATCGAACTAGGGTCTCCGGAGAGCGAGACGAGCACGCTAACCACTCCGCTTTGCCAGCTCGTTGGTATGGAATGAACAAAGGTACGTCTAGTGAGTATGGTGACTTCACTATCTACCATCTTCCTCCCTCCCTTATGGCAAGGTTCAGGTTTCCGCCGAGATATGCGAGACAGATACATTTCCTTTCCTCAAAAACCAATAAACCAACAAGCATGGCGTAGAGCCGAACAGGCGGTGGCGTTCTGTGGACTCCCTGGGAGCATTGCAAGACACTGTCGAGTTCCACTCTTAGAGGCGAAATTTTATGTATTGACCACAAATCAGTGACACAAGCAGCAACACCGTGCTTAAGGCTTTTGCCTCACCATACTTTATGTCAACAAAGCGTCCCCCTCAATTTTTTCGCTAGTGTACATCTGTGGAAATTAATTTAGGTGCTCTTTCTCAAGCGTCTATAGTAATTAATTTAGTGGGCACGTCAAATGATATCAGATCTATTTATCAGCAAATGAAGTTCTTATTTTCACGTTGTTCAAAACGCATTGCACTAAAGTGCCTTGGACGGCATGGCGATCATCCGTGGCGCTTGTAGTGAGCGTCTTGTGTTACCCACTCCGCCATTATCTATAGAAAAAGTACAAGCACACAGGAAGCTGGAAGAGAACCTGGGCTTTGCCAGCGATTTTTCCCTTTAGCCTCCCTCGCCCTTTTTACTGAGTGTACTGCCATTGCCAGAGGATTTGCAGCAGCGGTAAAGTTAAAACAGTGTGAAGGCCTTGTTCACTTCATTTAAAAAGCTCTTTTGCATTGTACACCTTATTTGATACACAAATGTTTCACCCTTGATGTAGACATGGAGAAAAGGCCTTGGTGATTAATAAAAGAAAGTAGGAGAGTAGCTAAGAATTTGCCATAGAGCAGCAGTGCAGAAATTGCACATAAATGAGCAATTAGCTTTGTTTCTTACTTTTGTGTGAGCTTTCAATTGGTTTCTGCTTTTTCTTTTGAAGTGAAGATGTCTGCTCGTGGAAGGTGCGCTTACCCTTCTCCAAAAATCACTTGAAGTCATCCCTTATGCCTTCCACACCGTTTTAATCACCTGCTTTTCTGTACCTAACCACAAATGGCTGAGCACCTTGGCATCAACTTGGACTTGTGTTCGAGGTTCTACCCAGGTCTCATCAGGTGCTGATAAGCATAAGCCAACAAATGTAATAACTCCTCAAAATGTCCTCATAATATCCTCCGGGACAGTTGGAATCTCACAAAAAACTGCTCTGCATTGCTGCGTGCAGCACATGTGACCTTCTTCATTATATTTCTTTTTGTAGCTGCTCGTTCTAAGACACCCTGCAAAGAATAGGGAACTGCCTTTTGAATTATCATAGAATGATTCCTTCCTGATCTGCCTTTTACAGTATCGATGTAGTTCTATGCTATGGTTCTTTTCTATTCAATTAATCTAGTTTTTACAATCTGCGGATTTTACATCTCGTTTAATGCTGTTTATTTCTGCGTCCTTGCACCCTGGATACTTACAGGTTAGGTTCTTAGTTCTTTTCTACCTTTGTGAGTCAACCCTCTTTGCTTTTATTCTCGACTTAACTTCTGCCCTTAAGCACAGAATCGCATTTCCTAAAGTAAATCCCAGCGCCATTATTCCTTTCAAAATTCATACCTCCTAGTATTACTTTTGTTGTACACCTATAATGCCCTATGTTTCATTATATCGCAACTCTTAAACCTTTTGGCCCAACAGACTACTCGTGCTTTTTCGTGCGTGTCTGTCACTTGTTTATCCATATCCCAAGATATTTGTGTCTGGACTTTCAGTGTACTTTATGGCCTTATCTTGTAAATGAATCACTTGTATCATTGGAAAGCGCCACACCTGAATTATTTGTGCGAAAACTCAAACCATGCCTCTTTTTTCTCCACGACAAGTAACCAGAGTTTGGAAATCTTCATGTCTATGTGCTAACAGTAATATCATCTGCATACATTAAACCATGGATTCGTTGTTCAAGAACCTTTTCGTCTAAACTGTACAGCAGATTATAACCTAGATTACTCTCTTGTAGCCTTCTTTCCATCTTTATCACATAAAGCATAATGAGTAGCAATGATAGAGCAGAACCTTGCCTTAATTGCATACGTACCTCAACAGTTGTTCTTTTACTCCTTTTGCTGTAATTTCAACTTTATTATCACGCTATATTTCCTGCAGGAAATCAATTGCCTCTTTACACATACCTTCATCTTTTAACGTGTTCCAGTGGAGTTCCCTGTTCACATAGTCGTATGCACTGCTTATGTCAAAAAAGGCTGACTACATATGTCGGTTTTCTGTCTTAGCTATATCTATGCATTCTGTAAGCAGGAACAGGCTGTCATACAAGCGGCTTTTCCTTCTGAACCCGTTCGGGGGTTCTCCGTGTATCTTATGACTTTCTACCCATGTCTGCATATTTAATTTCATTGCCTGCATTACCGTCTTGTATACTGCAGATGATGTCGTAATCGATGTGAAGTATTTTAGGCGCATCCTTTCTCCTTCTCATTTTCGAATATCATAAATTTTTCCTATCGCGAGCTATGTGGAGTTTGCTTATTTGTTGTGACTGTCTCCAATGCTTTTAACAAAGTTTCCTTGCTTCTTGGACCAAACTCATTCAGCTTGATTGCGATTTCATTTCTCCCTTCGGATATGAATTTAAGAAAATTTGCTTCCACCTTTTTTCTGTTAGTACTGGTCATTTATAACCTGCTTTTTATTATGCTGTCCTGTGTTTCTCTCTCATTTGGGGAGATTTCAGTATTGTCACTCCTAAATGACTCAACTATAACTGATGTAATGTAGATTGCAGTGTTGTCTTGATCTAAGCAAATTCCCTCACCATGCTGAATCTGTTCCTGCTTTCCTTGATTCATTTTACACAGTTAGCTGATATGGTTCCAGAATTTTCTTGGCCCTTGTTTAGTTGCATCATGCACTCCAGCCAGCCAGCAGTCAGTGGAGTCCTTTACTTTAGCCTGGACGAGGACCTGCACTTGCTGCTTCATTTGTTGATCAGATTCCCATTTTCGGTGTATTTCCTCTTGAGATAACTGTGCCTTCTTTGCTTCGCTGTGTTCCCTTGAAGCCACCCATCAATGTTCGATGGCCTCCTTAATTTCCTTATTCACTGGTTCATTGCTTCCTCTCTCCTCTCCTGTGCGTTACCCTTTTTACTTGTTTCATTTTAGTACTGATGAATAGTTTTAACTGATTATAATCCCACTTTATCATGAGGCATTTCTCAATTGCTTCTTCTATGCCTGCTGCCGTTAGCACTATTTGTTTGTCATTTTTTTGTCTTTGCTGCATTTCTCATTTGAACAGATCTCCCAACTGCAGACTAATCAACGTAAGGTCATTTCCCCAGAGTGTACTCCCCCTCTTCGTCAATTTCCATTTTTGCAAGCTTGCTACAGATTCCGTGCTATAGATTCGCTGGCGTAGCTCGTGTTCTGTTTCAGCTTCCGCTGTGTGCTTCTACTTTTTCATATATATAATAGCAAAGTGGGTAACACAAGACACTCACTACATTGCCACGGATGATCGCCATGTCGTCCATTTTGAAGAACATGAGAATAAGAACTTCTTTTGCTGCTTCACAGATCTGATATCATTTGACATGTGTACTAAACTGAATATTATATTAGCTTGAGAAAGAGTGACTCATTTAATTTTCAAAGATGCATGCTAATGAAAATAAGGGGATGGTGCATATTTCTGTAACACATTTTGCTGGCAGTTAGATTTAAGAGCCTTCTTAATCATTTTCCTCTGGTGGGAAGTGAGGAATAGCTATGAATGTTAGCACCATTCTTTTGTTCTTTCAGAGACCATCAAACCTGTGTGCAAACCAGTAGTTCTTCTGCACCCTTGCCAAACTTCTCTTCTGGCTAGAATTATAGAAATAAATATGAAATATTAGGCACTTGACTTCAGCACCCCAGTCAAAAAAAACCATTGGAACCAAGTGGATTTCCAATGGGTTCAAATTGGTTCCAATTGGACGAGTTCAGTTTCCAATTGGTTCCAATTTGAATGGTGTTCCAATTGGATGGTCTAAATGGACTATCCAATTGGACCATTTCAGCTTCCAATCGGTGAGCCCAATCGGTCTTACCCATTGCATCCAAATGGTCCACCGAACTGCACCCAATTTATCCAATGAATGCTTGCATGTTTGACGAAAAAGGTAGAACTAATATGGTACTTAATAAATAAGGGCTATCAGCAGCGTAGCCTAATAAATTGTACTAATCACCTACACCACCACTGGAGCTGAAATTAAATTAAATATGTGCGCTCAGTGGGCAAGCGCCACCAGCCCCAGCATGAGAGCCTAATAAATTGGGTATATAAGTTGGAGCAGAAGTGTGTTCTCTGGATGTACATATTGAGCTAATGTATGCTACTAGTGCCTGAATGTGCAGTGTTGCTTCTGTGTGATGCATGTGTGTCTGTTGGCTTTGATTTCCATTTCAATTCCGTAGAAAAATGTTGATTGCCACGAGGCAGAGTGTCTCCCCACAGTGCTCATAAATCAGTTTTCCTTTTGCATATTACAATGTGTTAAGTTGTAGAAATATTCATCCAAGATCCTAGAGCATATTATTCAAACATTTAGCCATCTTTCTCAATGAACATAACATATTTTGTGATTATTTTCTGGGTCAAATAACGGCCTGGCCTAATGGGTCCAATTAGCTAGTCCAGTTTGATCCAATTGGTCGGGGGCTAAAAACAACTGGAACCAATTGGTTCCAATTGGGAAATCCAATTGGAAGCAATGGGAATGTCCATTCAGTTCCAACTGGAATGTCCAATTGGTTCCAATGTTTTTTTTTTACTCGGATGACATAGACCTTGTCCAGATTCATATTAATGAATGCCTTATAGGAAAGACACATCATAACATTCATCACTGTGAGTACCCGTGTAAAGTCAGAACTGCCCGATCTTAGGTTGAAGCAATGTCACTCTTGGTTAAAGAGCCGTACCTTCCACCATTTCCAATCTGGGACTAACTGAAACTGGCTAGATTTGTTTCCCTCATGTTTCTTAGCTTTGTGGTGCCCCAAACCGAAAGGCTTATTTTTTCTTCCTCGTCTGCATGTCTAAAAAAAATGTAAAAGATATACACACTGTCAAACCATGAAATAACTAGAAAAACACGAGGCAAGCTCATCTTTTGCCTAGCTGCTACTGCTTTGAGCACTGTGCATACAATGCATACAAGTTATACTTTCCACATTTCTATACATAGCTGGGCATCAGCAGCTGAGGTGCGAACCATTAGGGACATCTGCCTGTACACAGACTGGTGGTTCTTCTTTTGACTAGTCTCGCGGAGCACAAAGTACACGACTGCAAAATGGCTACAGGCTCTCTTCTGCATTGATGGGAAGCAACATCGATTTTACATTCTGAAGCTACTGAACGTTCAAGAGATGACACAAAACAAAGCATATTTTTGCACATTTTTTCCATCTACGTAATCCAGCATTGGGAAATCAAATACAGAAATCCTTAACATTCAGAGCTGCAAGTTATGTGTAAATGGCACGTAATGTGCCACACCACCATGCAAGATGTGAAATGCAATGCAGTGCAGGTACAGTGCATAACTAAGCATGGTTAATTTTGTTTGTGAGCAAAGTTCTTATTGCATCCATCAAAGCTGGAGTAAGTGGATGCCTCTCACTGCTGGAATAGCTGCTATGTCACTTGCCCATGCAGGATATTGTCACACATTAACAGAGGTTTTCAGCCACTGTGTCTCAGTGCATGCTTGTTGGGGCATATTCTGTACATGCAGAAAGACTACACAGTAGTACTGAAAATTCAACAAATTGCTATTGCAGTTGCATTTTTGCATTACAGCTGAACTAAAATTAACTAACTTGAGAGAGTTGTTAAGCATGCTAGCTTCTGCAGTAAGTCTTCCATAAAGCATAGCAAATATTCAACAAAAGCAGTTAAGCTTACAAGAACATGAAAAGACTGTGCCCCCTGCTAAGGTTGTAAAACATTGGTAAGTACGCAGACTTTTGAGGTTTGGAGCGACACGTGGGCAATGAGGGACACCATAGTAGAGGGCTCCGGATTAATTGAAGCTACCAAGGGTCCTTTAACATGCGCTGACATTGCACAGCACAAGGGCGCTTTTCACGCTTCGCCTCCATCGAAACGCGTCCGCGCGTCCAGGATCGGGTCCTCCGACTCAGTAGCCTAGCGCCCTAACCACTAGGCCACTGCGGCATGTATAGAAAGAGTACTAAAAGTCCTCCGAGGATTTGTATGGTTCAAGCAGTTCAAGCTCTTTGCCGTCGCAGCCACAGTGCACTAGTATGTAATAGACTGCGGTTGTTGGTAGTTCATATATTCACCTCTTGGAAATGCAGAACCTCTAGGAAATATGTATCCTAAACTATATTAGAGAACAATGTAACAGCCACACAGTAACAGTAGCAAGAGGCGAACCTTTAAGCGAGTGAATGAAGCATCCTAAACTCAGCACAAACAGACAACGCATGCTGTAGCGTTCGCACTTACAACGCTTTTTGTGCCCTTAATTCAAATATGGCACATCGAGTGTGGGCATAATAATGCACGTAGAGCATAGAGACCTTTTTTATGACTTCATTAACGCTTATAAACATATTAAGAGCCGAATTTTAGCTTGACAATTCCGCATTGCAAGCAAAGCGCCGTGCACGCGCATCTTGCCGAACGACCCGCAAGTCCGAGTACCCAGCATGTCTTGCGACTCGTTCAGATTAGACACCACCTATTGCTGAATGACCCGCAAGTCGGGAGTACCCAGCGTGCCTTGCAAGCAATGTCAAGCTGTGTTGCATTCTTTCATTCCTTGAATTTTTCTTGCCCAGTTATCAAGGCTTGTTCTCAAATTTTCATCACCTTCACCATGCAAATGCTTGAAGAAGCATGTCTTGCTTATTCTGTGCTCCAGGCACTATCTGGAGCCCCTGGATTGGGAGGCAAGCAGTAACCACATTTTCAAAGTGACGGCCTTCGACTGTAGCAAGAAACAGAGCCATCCGGTCAATGTCACCACCACGGTCAACAGGGTCTGCAAGGTTGGATGGAAAGGTAAATTCAGCTATAGATATTAAGAGTGCGTGTATCCTTCTTCAGCTTTCTTAACATTAACTTACAACATGTGTGGCATGTGCTCAAAGTTGGATGGAAAGGTAAACTCAACTATAGATATTAAGAGTGCATGTATCCTTCTTTAGCTTTCTTAACATTAACTTAAACATCTGTGGCACGTGCTGCAGTGTCTGCGGAATAATGTAGATGGAGTGCACTGCACACCACAGCAACCAGTGCAGGTCTCAGCAGACGGTACCAAAGCTGCTAACGTGTATGGTTTAAGCCAGAAATTACTGATTACCATCCACCTGAGTACAGGTTTATGGCTACAAAGGGAAACCATACACACACTTAAATGCATGCATGCATACAGACACACATTTTGGAATGTCACTGCGGCAAAATTTGCTGCTGACCTGCTGAAGTAGCTGTACATCCTTAAAAAAAGTTAGCCAAATGTTTTGGTGCATATGTGTCAATATTACATCAGCCACAACAATTGACATGTGGAAATCCTTTATTCCTTTTTTCTGTTTGTCTTCTGAAGTACCAGATGCTGCCATCACATGCAACTAACTGACTTGGGTTGGCTGAAAGCTTTTGTGAAAAAGCATCTTCACAGTGTTAATTTCCCCTTCTTTGTGCTCTTGTTTATCGGTGCCTGTAGACTAGGAAGAGTGCCGATGTTACAGCTATAATGGTCGTAGTGGCTTCTGCACTAGCTGCAACACAGTGGCGTGTTTTGTGCTTGCAGCATGGAGGAGCATGTGGAGTACACACCAGGCTCCGGTCGCCGGGCCCTGTTCCCGGATGCCCTGCTGGAGCTGGGTGAAGGGGCCTGTGCACCCGAACAGCTGTCGGCTCGTCTGACTCCGGCCACCCGCCACGTGGGCAAGGGTTGTGACTGGAACACCTACTCAGTCGATTCTCAAAGGAAGCTCTACGGTAGCATGCCTGTCGCAAGTTGCACACTTTTCATCATTTTCCAGTGACCATTAACCTCAGTGTCATGGTTCCTGCACAAAATATCATGGCTTGGTTGCTTTCATAATGGTGCAATGGAACTTTATAGTTCCTTCTGATGTTTTGAACAAATTTGTTGGCTCTTTGGGATTTTTTCACTGAATGGTTAGATTTCATCCTAACATCTTCAGGCTGCCTAGTGCACCAAGATGTGTACAAATTAATTATTAATGTCTCTCAGTTTCTGCTTTACAAGCTTTCTTCAGACTGTGCCCAGAGGAATCGCACTGAGCATTCTCCTTCTTTGCCACATACATGGAAGCCGAGTGGACGCAAGTTCTGCTGACGGACGAAGGTCGTGAGATTGACCAGGTCTATGAATTGATGGTGCCAGAAATGCTGTGGTCATTCCCGACTGTACTGTGTTGCACACCCTAACCAATGTTTTCACTGTGGACTTCTGGATATGTCCCCGCGCACCCACAGCCCACAACGCCAGCCACCTCAAAGAGCATGTCCTGTGCAGCTCTGATGGCCACCGTAAGTGCGCTGTCACATCCACTTAGTCCAAGTTGCTTCCCTGCGTCTCACTAAATGCTTATTGCATGCTCTTGAATATGTACATTTTTGGAAAAAAAAATCAGCTTCAACTATATCTTGTTATGAAAACTTTTCTACCTAGCAGCATCATTCACGGACAGGACATCAGCATGATTGTACGAGATGTGAGCAGAAGGGTGCAAAGTGGACATATACTTTTGGGTGAAATGACCTGCCAAAATGAATGTGATATTTCCAAAGATGGTTCTATGTAACTATTAAGGTGCTACCTTGGTACAACTCTTCTTCGGTATGAAGAAAGACAGGTCATGCAACCGAAAACAGCTCATGCATTTAAGCATTTACCTCTCCTTATTATGTCCTTTCCTCTGTGCTATCTTCCCTTGAATAAGAGTGACCAATTGGCTTGCGACTCTACCTGTCTAGCAAAATTGTCATTGTGGCATCAACATGTTGTAGTGACCTCATCAAGAAGTTGAAAATAGGTGTTTTGCTAATTGGTATTCTTTTCTTACAATTCATTCACATTCATCAGACCTGTAGTCTGATTCAGTAGGGTGTTTACAGTGCATAGTTGGTCAGGCAAAAGGGCATTCAGCTTGGTATGCTAAGCCCCATATTCCTCCACTTTGCCCAAGTTGTTTACATACTTAAGCACACACATGAAAGTGTTTCAGGGAATAGAAATAGCACTCAGCTACTATTACAAAAGAGGCATTGTATCTGCTGCTTCCGTTTTCCTTGGGCCTCATGCATTTCATGATCACTCGGCCTCATTGCGTTACGTTGAGAACAATATGAAAAAAGAAAATGAGCTCTCCTCATTGAGCTTTCATGTGTGTGGCTAATATTCATGCAGGTATGAGCCAGCATCACCCAGTGCTCTTCATCCACAACTGCAGGCTTATCCTGCTGCTGCACCGAGAGCCCACCCAGGAGCAGGCCAACAAGTTCACACCAGCTGAGTGGCTTTGGAAGACACCCGAGGTGTGCTGCGACAGGTGGCACCATTATGCGTTCTTCGTCAACGTCCTTGAGGCTAGCATCCTTGGCTGCAATCTGCACTACACAATCCATGTACCATCCCTTTAGCTGTGCGTTGCATTGTGGGGGTCAAGTGTGCTGATAAGCACATCAAGTACCTGGTCATGGAATATAGAAATGTGCCTATAATTGGGAGTAGATGTTCCATGTAGATACAGTATCTCCTACTGGGTAGGGCACACAAACAGATCAGTCCAGGGGAAGATGATAAGCTGGCAGTTAATTAGTTCAGACTGGTTTATTGCAGTATTCTTAGAACAATTAGTGCAATAGTGAACAGCACTAATTCCAAATGCACTCACTCTAAAGAACGGTTTAAATAAAGCTGGTACATGTAGATTGCTTGGTACCCAGCTAGCACTGAGTGAAGGAGCGCTTATCATTACTAGAAACATTGCATTTAGTATCAAATGTCTTGAGTTTGAACTAAACAGTGCCCAATTAGCCCTTAACGAGTTCAGAATGAACATGGTACAGCTTGATCTACTGTAGCTTTGGATGTTATGCGGACATTCCACAGATGTCTGTGGTCAGTTGGGTTTTGTGGACAAGCATTCTTTGGGTATTTCAGTGGGACATGGCTCATGCCTTTTAATTCCTGAACTAGTTCTGGCATTTGGGTTTTCCTACACTTCCTTTCTGAATGGCAGTATCATTTTGGTTCTGTGTGATGCAGGCTTCACTCTGTGTCGACAGACGGCCCTTTAAGGTGACGGCTAACAACCCAGAAATTGTAGACTACTGGCCTCTTCACCAGACCAAGAACATCAACACCACATTTGCTGTAGGAGCCTGCTGGCAAGGTATGCTGCCTGTTTTACACTGACGACCTTAGCGGCTTCCAACAGCATCTACTGTAAAGAACATGTCATGTGCTCCCACAGAAGGAAATAAAACTTCTCTACAACTTGCTGTAGATTTCCCTGCATGAGCTGAAGTGTAAGGATATAAACAAAGAAAAAGTTACCTGAAATAACGTGAGGTATAACAATATACTACAGATTGGTTTGGTAGAATTTTTTGCTGCTTTGTTCTATGTCAGTAAACTAGGAGCAGTCATACTACTGCTGGCCTTTTGCTAACATGCCGTTTGTGTATGCGTTGAGGTAGCGTTGCATGTTTCATTTCGGTGCTCTGCAACCTTAAAACTCAGCATTCACTTTACATCTCTGGCTTAAGAGCTGACTCATTAATTTTTTATTATATTGAATTCTTGACAGATCAAGAGGTCTAAATAAGCTTACTTATGGTAGGTAGTATGTTGTTAATGACATCCTAGTCGAAATCAAGAGAGAGAAAAGGGCTTGGGCAGAGCATGCAATGCAAAGGCACGATAACTGATGGTCCTTAAGGGTATTCGAGTAGATTCTAAGAGAAGGGAAGCGCAGCAGGGGGTGGCAGAAAATTAGGTCGGCAGATAAGATTAAGAAGTTCGCGTGGAAAAGATGGACACAGCTTGCTGGCACAGGACAGGACTAATTCGAGAGGTATGGGAGAGAGGCCTTTGTCTTGCAGTGGGCATAGTCAGGCTGATGATGATGGCAATGATGTTGTTGTTACCATTCTGACAAAATACAGACACATCTAAAGCTTGCTAATCTGGCATGCTTCCTAAAGTTGTATCCTGAGAAATATTTTCCTCTAGGCCGGAACTAAAATAAGGTTCTGCGCATTGACCCATTTAGTATGTTTAGTGGGACCAGAAGTCACTACAGGTTGGTGAGTGTTTTCAAATCTTTGGTGCAAAATTGGTGATAAGCAGCGCCACTGTTTTCTAATCCCATGATGTAAAGCCAGCTCTGCTTCCTAAATTCAGCTGGTCATGCAGAGCCTAGCCACATGCATGCCTTGGTGTGCCTTTGAAGCGTGCTGTAGGTCACTGAACAGGCAGAATACAGCAGCCACTACGTTCACTTCACGCACATGCAGCCAAGAACAACAAGATGGCATTCCATTTCCGCAGCTATTGATGGGCCTGTATGTGTTGAGGGAGCGTACGGAATCTCCTGATGTGCTCTCCTTCCTGCATCGCTGCAAGGAATGGCTTGACATTCCCCCTGCTGATTCACAGGCTGCAGGAATGGCAAGTGGCAGATATTTATGTGGCCTCTTTATTGCTGTCAGCACCATGAATTCTACCAGTAAATAGAGTTGGTTTCCATGGCCTGTGGCAGACGGTGTGTCCTATGCTCAGTGATCTGGCTTCATGGCAGATGTCTTCCTTGCTGTGTATCGGGGACTCAGATCTGGATGTCGTTAGAGAAGGTATTGTCACATAGTTTGACTTGCATACATCGAAAGGCCCAACTGCTTTTTTCTAGTGCCATACAAAGAAGGTGCTCATGTAACAGTGAGATTTTCAAGAAAGTGGATGCCTTGCTATGGCCTAGGTCTTTTCTGCTTTCTTGAAAAAGATAAGGTGGAACAGGGCTGATTTCACATCCCCAGCACTTACTGTGCCAGTCCTTGCAGATCCAATGTAAGGATCTCGGGTTGCTGTTCGTGCAACCGAAACAAGCTCCATTAAAGGTCACTGGCAGCCACACGAACACAGACTGATTGGACACTGGCACTGTTTTGTTTTGGAGGCAGGTATTCACAGCATTTGCTGCTCAGTGTGGTCAACTGCAGAGTGAAATTTGAAGTATTCTGACTCCTGGGATTGTCACTCTTTGTGCATTAAAGGAAGTCCTGCGTGTTGGTTTGAGCTGGTATTTTTTGTGATACCTTTGGAATGCATCGTTCCTTTGAGGCTTGGAAGAACAGACTAGCTGTGAGAGCTATTATTGGCGCATGCGCGGTACTGTTATGGCATGTAATGTTCTCATTAGCACCAGATAACATTAAGCTGCCAACTGCAAGCATTTCATGCTTGTGCATCTGCCATTAGCAACAAGAATGGCAATTCTTTCCTTGTGATTGCATGTTTCTGGCCGCTCTTTTCATAGTGTTCTTCCAGGAAGTGACCTCTGATTCCGAGCAGCAAAGTCACAGCGGCAGCTCAGGACCAGGACACCCTCGATGATCTCATGTTACGTGTGGCTTATGTCAATTTGCGCGACTTCCCCACACCTGGTCGTCATACTGTTCTTGTGGCCACTACTGTCATGTAAGTATTTTGTCGATATCCAAATTGTATGTCAAATAGGTACGCAGGAGAAGTCTGCAGGTATTCAGGGATAATCCATGGATATCCGGAATCGGTGCCTTCTTGATGTCCAGTATGTGCACGTGGGGTGTGGGTTTTCGGGAACACTGGATGTTTTTTCTGAAGCCAAAATTTTGCAGTTGGTGCTTGTAGTTTGAAAATATATTGGATCCTTTCGATCAAACTACATAAATGCATGTTCACTGTGCTGCTCTTTTTGAGTTCAGCCAGTATGGGGCGCAAACATATTTCAAACGTTTCTCATTGGCTGGCATGCCATATAGAGCTCACCCAGCAGAAGGCCTCATGGGCCTGCAAACAGTCTAAAGGTGGCAGTAGATAACTTGCACATTGCACCTGCTTTTAGCTCGCAAGCTGTGCTTAGTCCAGGTAAAGTGTTGCAGTTAATCAAGTTAATCAGAACTTCTCTTGAACAGCAGCTAGGTCATTGTGGACTAGGACAGCACATCAGAGGCCCTGAATGGAGCCTAGTCATTGCATGTTAAAGGACCATTGTTATTCTGTACTGAAATGAAGGCATTTCGAATTGGATGAACTTATTGAGTGCTGTTAATTTCATTCTTTGCTGTTTTCACTATGGATTGAATATTAGCACCGGGACAGAGGAAGATAAACACGTGATATTTCTCTAACTATGGCAGCAGTGCTATACAGCCACTGCCTTTTCTGCATTTAGCATTCTTCATTCTGGACCACAGTGGAGAGAAAATGGCAAAAAGACTAATTGTCACTTTCATGTGCGTCACAAGCGAAGTGGCTCATTCCAACACATATTAATGGAGTTCTAAAATACATTGAGCCAGCTTCACAGTAGTGTCAAATGCCCAAGTAAGGGTGAAGTACCTAAATTTTCATGCAGAAAATGCACATGTGGTCATGTGTTTTGTAACATAAATGGTGTTGACGCTGTTCCTTTGACTGCAGCACACACAGTTGTCAAGTGCTGGCAAAGACATTCAGCACTTTGTCTTCCTCTGACTGCTGGCCAGCAATGCTATTTCCTGATTAATGCACTATGTGGCAAAGCCAACTTAGTGACTTTTGAAAGGGGTCTATTCTAGAGCACATGCTGTATATATCTGCTTGTCTGTTTTGCGGTCAATACTGTAGTGAGGTGCAGTGCCGGAAGGGTGAACTCCGTGACACAAATCATGCACCTGCATGCACCCAACACACCTCTCTTATTGTGTTAATTCCTTTCATGTAATGCTGCACATTTTGTGCATTGTGTGGACCACTGGGAATAAGCTTTTCCTTCAGGGTAGCCTTGCTGCGTTCCATGAGATTATTGGCATGTTTCTCTGACGAGTTCTATCTGTACGAAGTGCGGACTCTTCTCATGGCATTGGTTCTAATTTTTTTTTATCGTTATTCCTCCCCCCTCCACCCCCCCCCCCCCCCCCCGGTGCAGCAATGGAAAAGCTCAGGAGGTTCCACCTGTGGAGTCATGGGTAACCATTTTGAATGCTGAACTACCAAGCATCACCATTAATGGCACACCCAACCTGGCACGCGAGTACGAGCCTTTCAAGCAGGGCATCGAGTTGTTTCCCTCAGTCTTCATCTCGGTTGGCTGCGAGCATCCCACCACTACACAGGCCAGCACGGCTTCATCCTTCTCGAAGGTAGCAACAATGGAACTCTCTGCATCCTGAAGGCTGCTAAGGTATTCAGTCTTAAAGCCAGCTGCATGACTTATTGCATGCACAAGAAGAGGTCACTTTGCATTGGAATTTTTTACTGAAAGGAGTCGACATACAAGCACGTCTCAGGTGGCTGGCATGCAGCTAACACAGTACATGTGTAGCTTGTCCCTTGTAAAACATTGTCACTTATAAACAGTCTATAGGTCTTGCACACCCCATGTTTCAGAGAGAAGAGTGCCAGTTAAATAATGATTTTAGATTTTGTGTATTATTGCACCACTTGGCACAGTCATGTGCCTTCCATACCAACAAAACGGGCTGACATATCAGAGACTGCTGGTTAGGTGTCAACGAACCTGTCCAATTGGCAATCCTTTTTAACTTGACAAGCAAGTACCACACAGAATCAAGGTAAACACCGTAGCTACTGCCATGAACAAGTGCCTTTAGCACCACTGCATCTACTGCTTTCATATTTCTTCCCTGTATTAATTAACCTGACAGAACTCTTGACCAATAAACTTGACAGAACTCTTCACCTTTACTGAGACCAGTCGTGCAGAAGGATCAACTGAACACTATTAAGGGGGTCATAATATGGTCTACCAACAAGTCATGCTTTTACATTGCAGCTACTAGCCACGACATTATTATGCATACTTAAAAAAAAAGTAGAGCCCTACGTGCGCACCTACGTACACATTTCAGTCAGCTTTACATTCCGTGGTTTTTTACCTGTCGTTTAATGCTGTTTCTTTCGGCATCATTCTGTCCTGCATGCTTACCGGTTAGGTTCCCTGTTCTTTTCCGCCTTGGTAAGGAACCCTCCTATATAAGTACTTAAATAGATATAAAGCTCTTTCTGTTGTCTAATTTTCTCAGGTGCTCTTATAATATTTTACTTTGAGCTTCCCGTGCTTCGAATGATGTCCAGCCCGTATCCCCCTGTACTGCTTCATTAGTGGATTCGCCGTGGGCACCTAGCGCTAATCTTCCAAAATATCTCTGATTTGCGTCTAATCTCGACGTAACTTCTCCCCTCAAGCACAGAATCACATTTCCGAAAGGAAGACCTGGCGCCATTATTCCTTTCCAAATGCATACCTCTTAGTACTATGTTTGTTGTACATCCATAATGTTGTATCTTTCATTATCTCGGCATCCCTTAAGTCTTTAGCCCTAAGAGACTGCTCGTGCTTTTTTGTGCATATCTTTCCTTTGTTTATCCGAATCCCAATATATTTGTGTCAGGATGCTCAGTGTACTTTATGGCCTTGTATTAACCCAGCCAAAAAAACCATTGGGTTCCAATTGCAGATTGCCAATTGGAACAAATTGGATATTTTCAAATGTGCTTTCAACACCATTGGGGAATACCAATTGGAAAATACCATTTGGACCACTCCAATTGGCTGACACCAAATGGTCAGCTCCAATTGGGCATGCACCAAGGGGTCCACCCCAATTGAAAGACCTCATTTGGTCTGATCCAGTAGACATTTCTCGGCCAGTTTTAATCGAATGGTATGGAACTAGGTGGATTTTCTCCCAGGAGTTTAAGGCGATGTGCGTTTATTGCTAACATTTTTACATGGCAATTGAAATTATCATAATTCCAAGCCTTTTGGGAACTGAAGACAAACGAGCCTGCGATATCACACAGAAGGAACAGAGACACAGTCAGTATATATGCATAAGGCATACTTTTGCTCCAACTTAAATACCCTATTTATGAGGCACTGCTCCTGGAGCCAGTGGCACTTGTCCATTGAGCAAAGTTATTTCATTGATTAATGCCCGAAGTGACAGTTCAAATGGTTAAATTAATTCAGTAGATAAAGCAGCTCACATCTTTTTACTAAGACCTCATTATTTCCCAGTTTTGTGTTCATAGAGAGTAATATTCTGATCCCAATCAAGACAATCATTGGGTTCCAATTGGTTTTTTCCAGCTGGAATTTTTTTTTCCAATTTCCAATTCAATTTACACAGTTAGCTTTTATGGTTCCAGAATTTCTTGGCCCTTGTTTAGTTGCATCACGCACTCCAGCCAGCCAGCGGTCAGTGGACTGCTTTACTTTAGCCTGGATGAGGACCTACACTTTCTGTTTCTTTTGTTGATCAGATTTCCATTTTTGGTGTATTTCCTCTTGAGATAACTGTGCCTTCTTTGCTTCGCTGTGTTCCCTTGAAGCCACCCATCAATGTTCGATGGCCTCCTTAATTTCCTTATTCACCGATTCATAGCTTCCTCTTTCCTCTCCTGTGCATTGCTCCTTTTACTTGTTTCAATTTAGTACTGATGAGTAGTTTTAACTGATTATTAACACTCTTTTAACACTCTTCCCACTTCGAGTTACTGATCAATTCGCACTCGCCCTACCATAAGCTTGCCGTCCCGGTTAGCTCAATTGGTAGAGCGACTGCTCCGGTGTGGCGGTGGTTCCGGGTTCGAACCCCGGACCAGGACGAATTTTTCTTTAACTACGAAGTTTCTGAGAAAGCTGTACAGCTTTCCTTTGTAGCCGTATGGCTGCGCTTGGGTGGATGCCAATGAGTAATTACTCCCTTATTATTAACTGATTATAATCCCACTTTTTCATGAGGCATTTCTCACTTGCGTCTTCTCTGCCTGCTGCCATTAGTGCTATTTGTTTGTCATTTCATTTGTCTTTACTGCATTTCTCATTACAACAGATCTCCCAACTGCAGACTAATACAAGTAAGATCATTTCCCCAGAGTGTATTCCCCCTCTTCGTCAATTTCCATTTTTGCAAAATTGCTATAGATTCCGTGCTGTAGCTTCGCTGGCATAGCTCGTGTTCTGTTTCAGCTTCCTCTATGTGCTTCTACTTTTTCATATATATAATAATGGAGTGGGTAACACAAGACGATCACTACATGTGCCATGAATGATCGCCATGTCGTCCAAGGTCGCCATGTTACATGAGAGTAAGAACTTCTTTTGCTGGTTCACAGATCTGATATCATTTGACGTGCCTACTAAAATGAATATTATATTGGATGAGAAAGAGCGACTCATTTAATTTTCAAAGATGCATGCTAATGAAAATAACAGGGTGGCGTATATTTCTGTAACACGTCTTGCTGGCAGTTAGATTTAAGAGCCTTCTTAATCATTTTCCTCTGGTGAGAAGTGAAGGATAGCTAGGAATGTTAGCACCATTTTTTTGTCCTTTCAGAGAACATCAAACTTTGTGTGCAGACCAGTAGCTGTTCTGCACCCTTGCCAAACCTCTCTTCTGGCTAGAATTATAGAAATAAATATGAAATATTTGTCAGTTGACTTCAACATGACATAGCCCTTGTCCAGAATCATATTAATGAATGTCTTATAGGAAAGACACATCATAACAATCATCACTGTGAGTACCCAGGTAAAATCAGAACTGCCCGGATTTAAGTTGAAGCAATGTCACTTTTGGTTAAAGAGCCGTACCGTCCACCACTTCCAATCTGGGACTAACTGAAACTGGCTAAATTTGTTTCCCATATGTTTCTTAGCTTTGTGGTGCCCCAAACAAAATGCATATTTTTTTCTGCCTCGTCTCGCATGTCTAAAAAAATGTAAAAGATATACACATCTAGCAAACCATGAAATAACTAGCATAAAACATTGCCAAAAATTGTACCAAAAAACGAAATGATAAGTGTGGCTTGTAATTAGCTCTCTTAGATGTATAGGCTGTCACATTTGTACAAATCACAATAATACGAGTTAAACAAATATGATAACGAGATCACATAATTAGATCATAATTAGGCCGACTTTAAAAGGTGCTGAAACAATAAAAAAATTTGCCAAAAATATTTTGACGGAATAATATTTTTATTTGCGCCAGGAGAGCACTATTTAGAGCCATAAATCAGCAAAGTAGACGAATGGTTGAACAACGCCAACAGGGTCGAGAATAGCGTTTCACATTAGACCGCCCATTCATCTGGATCCCCCTCATGAATGACAGTATATACCATTTTTTGAAACATCCAGATTTTTTACTTGAGAAAACTCCCACCACACCTGCACTTGCAGACACATGACATGTCTCAGAATTAGTCACGTCAAGAAGTATAGTGCTGTCTGCCACTGTGGATACGAGGCGTGCCAGTTGCCATTGACTATTTGCTCCACAGCCACTGCACTTCTAGCTCATGTGTCCTTCGAGTCTACAGTTCTCACATGTAAAAGTGTGCTCACTGTGCTGCAGTTACTATAGTCGACGCTTGAGGGTCTGTTCTGCAGCGGCTCCTTAAACCAGACAATTTGTACCATAAACTAGCCTAAAGCTAAACACAAGCTATTTGGATAGTCTATGCAGTACACTTTTCTTCAAGATTTCCTCTCCCATGTCTCTTCAATTAATCCTGTTCTGCGCCAGCCGTGGCCACCTTATTCCCGCAAATTTCTTAATCTCATCTGCCCACCTAATTTTCTGCCGCCCCTGCTACGTTTGCCTTCTCTTGCAATCCACTCCGTTACCCTAAAGGACCAGCGGTTATCTTGCCTTTGCATTACATGCCCTGCCCAAACCCACTTCTTCCTCTTGATTTCAACTAAGATATCATTAACGCGCGTTTGTTCTCTCATCCACTCCGCCCTCTTCCGATCTCTTAACGTTAAACCTATCATTTTTCTTTCCATAGCTCGCTGCGTTGTCCTTAACTTAAGCTGAACCCTCTTTGTTAGCCTCCACATTTCTGCCCCATAGGTGCGTACCGGTAAGATACACCTGTTGTATACTTTTATCTTGAGAGATATTGGTAAACTGCCATTCATGAACTGAGATAACCTGCCATATGCGCTCCACCCCATTCTTATTCTTCTAGTTATTTCCCTCTCATGATCTGGATCAGCTGTCACTACCTGCCCTAAATAGACATATTCTCCTACTACCAGCACCTGGCTACCAACTGCGAACTGCTGTTTTTCTTTAACTACGAAGTTTCTGAGAAAGCTGTATAGCTTTCCTTTGTAGCCGTATGGCTGCGCTCGGGTGGATGTCAATGAGTAATTACTCCCTTATTACAAATCTACTCCACCTTGGGGGATTCCCCTAAACATTTGGTCAACACTGTTCCCACTTCGAGTTACTGATCAATTCGCTCTCGCCCTACCATAAGCTTGCCGTCCCGGTTACCTCAATTGGTAGAGTGACTGCTCCGGTGAAGTGGTTGTCCCGGGTTCGAACCGCGGACTAGGACGAATTTTTCTTTAATTACGAAGTTTCTGAGAAAGCTGTATAGCTTTCCTTTGTAGCCGTATGGCTGTGCTCGGGTGGACGTCAATGAGTAATTACTCCCTTATTACAAATCTACTCCACCTTGGGGGATTCCCCTAAACATTTGGTCAATGCTGTTCCCTTGCTAGGCTGTTGAACATTACTTTGGTTTTCTGCATATTAATTTTTAGCTCCACCGTTCTGCTCTGCCTGTCCAATTTATTGATCATGCTTTGCAGTTCATGTCCTGAGTGACTTAGCAAGGCAATGTCATCAGCGAATCGCAAATTACTTAGGTATTCTCCATTAACTCTTATCCCCAACTGTCCCCATTTCAGGCCCCGGAATACCTCCAGCAAACAGGCAGTGAATAGCATAGGCGAGATCGTGTCTCCCTGCCTGACACCTTTCCTTATTGGAATTTTATTGCTGACTTTATGGAGAACTATGGTAGCTGTGCAATCATTATAAATATCTTCCAATATTTTCATATAACACTCTTCTACGCCCTGATTTTGCAATGCCTGCATGACTGCTGAGGATTCTTCTGAGTCGAATACTTTCTCGTAATCAATGAACGCTATATATAGGGGCTGGTTATATTCTACGCATTTTTCTATCACCTGATTGATTGCGCGAATATGGTCCATTGTCGAGTATCCTTTACGAAAGCCTGCCTGCTCATTTGGTTGATTGAAGTCTAAGGTTGTCCTGACCCTATTAGCGATTACTTTATTAAATACCTTGTAGGCAACAGACAGTAAGCTAATTGGTCTGTAATTCTTCAAGTCCTTGGCATCTCCTTTCTTATGAATTAAGCTAATATTACCATTTTTCCAAGCTCTAGGTACGCTTGAGGTCACAAGGCATTGCGTATACAGGGTGGCTAGTTTTTCGAGCACAATCTCACCTCCATCCTTCAACAAATCTGCTGTTATCTGATCCTCACTAGCTGCTTTTCCCTTCTGCATTGTTCCCAAGGCTTTCTTTACTTCCTCCTTCGTTACTGGCGGGATGGCCCATTGCTGTGTTCCACTGCCTCTCTCAGTAACATTCTGATTGCAATCGCTACTGTACAGATTTGTGTAAAATTCTTTGGCTACTTTAACTATCTTATCCATATTTCTAATGACATTGCCCTCTTTGTCTCTTATTGCATGCATCTGGCTTTTACCTATGCCTAGTTTTCTCTTCGCTGCTTTTAGGCTACCTCCGCTCATTAGAGCATGCTCGATTTTCTCCATGTTAAACTTCCTGATGTCGGCTACCTTGCGCTTATTTATTAACTTCGACAGCTCTAATAGTTCTATTCTATCTATGGAGTTAGACGTCCTCATGCTTTGCCGTTTCTTAATCAGATCCTTAGTCTCCTGAGATAGCTTCCCAATATCCTGTCGAACCATCCTACAGCTACTTCTACAGCGCACTCCGTTATGATATCTGTGAGACGATTGTTCTTTATTTCAACATTAGAGTCGTCATCTTCAGTTAAACGGAAAATCTGTTCTGCAGCAAAATCCTGAATTCCTCTCCTTTCCCTCTTAATGCATGCTGACTCGTTAATAGACTTCCGCTTCACTAATTTCCTGCGCTGCCTTTGCAAATCTAAGCTAATGCGAGATCTTACCATTCTGTGGTCGCTACAACGGACATTTCCGAGGACCTCCACATCCTCTACGATGCCAGGCTGAGCGCACATTATGAAGACTATTTCATTTTTAGTCTCACCATTGGGGCTCTTCCACGTCCACTTCCTGTTGGCTCGTTTGCGAAAGAAGGTATTCTTGATCCGTAAAATCTATCTGCGAACTCTACTAATAACTCCCCCTGATATTCCTAGAACCTATGCCATAGTCACCTACCGCCTGGTCCCCAGCTTGCTTCTTGCCTACCTTCGCATTGAAGTCGCCAATCAGTATAGTGTACTGTGATTTTACTTTGGTCATCACCAATGTTAATTCCTGCAATAAATATGCTCTCACATGACAGGTTTAGTGCTTTGTGTACCTGTATGATTATCATTTTTAATTTGATATAGAACGAATTATCCATTACAAGCACATCATTTAAAACACACAGTTCAGCAAATGAGATGACATGTTGCACAACAAGAATGTCCAGCAACATCAGAAACAAGCGGCCATGAAAATAAGCCATTTTAATTTTCAAGTCACAATGTCAGCTCAAGTCCCTTCCTTGACACGTCTCAAAAACGGTCACGTCGAGAAGGTGCTGTCTGCCACTGCTGCTACGGTGCGTGCCAGTTGGCGTTCACTATTTGCTCCACAGCCACTGCGCTACTAGCTCATGTGTCCTTAGAGTCCACAGTTCTCACATGCAGAATTGTGCTCACTCTGCTACAGTTAATACAGCCGACGCTTGAAGGTCCATTCTGCAGCGGCACCTTAAACCAGACAATCCGGAGCATAAACTAGCGTAAATCTAAACACAACCTGTTTGGATCATATATGCAGTACACTTTGAGATTTGCAATAAAGTGTCTTAATAAGCATTCAATGCATTCAAAATCTATTGCAAGCTCAGTAAACTGTGCTACATTTGATATAAACTTGTGGCAACAAGAACCTTTGGTCACTAATTTGTAAATATTTGCAACAATTTCTAAAGAAAACAAAATGCTTTTAGTTTGTTACTGCAAAATAAGCAAAATATGATCCAAAGCTTACATCACAATTTTTGTTTGTTTTCAGAAAATAGTGGCCACCCTGTGACAACCTAAAAGTCTGGCAACATAAAAATAATAAACAAAGCTCGGTGTGTGCTTACAACCATTTTAATGTTTTGTAAAAAAGGAAGAAAAAACCACGATTGCCTACGACTACAATATTGGAGGTTACCAATGCAGTAAACCTACACCTTCTCCCTCACTTCAAATGTCAGGGGGCACCACAAACTAGATGAGGAGAAAAAGAAACTGTACTATATACAGAACGAGTAAATATTGGCAGAAAAGGTCAACTGAAATATAAAAACTGGTTGTAATTACAAGAAAAATGCATTCTCAGTAGAGAGATTGAGAGAAAAAATTTTGAGCAGAGTTTGAAGGGAATCTCCCAGAAGAAACCTCAACTGGCTCAACCACGCCGTGAGGGAAGCGATGGAGGAGAGAGTGAAGGTAAGTAAGAAAAATATACACAGTGGTGGATGACTGAATTTCGACCGTGTACCTTGCACTTTGGTTTCAGAAAACGAAATCTGCTTTCTGGAAATTTTAGAAAAACAAGCCCACTGCATAGATCAGGCATCGAAGATAACCTCTGCAAAATACTAGAGCCATTTTAGCTCTGAATAGCTGTAAAAATTCAATCAAATCTTGTGTGCTGTTTCTTTCGAGAAGCAGTTTATTCTACGGATTGTGCATTCAAGGTGGTGCTGCAGCCCGGACCGTCAAGCGTCAACTGTAGTAACTGTAGCAACGTGAGCACAGTCTTGCTTGCGAGAACTCCGGACTCGAAGGACACCTCAGCTAGAAGTGCGGTGGCTGTGGAGCAAAATGTCAATGGCAACTGGCACTCCCCGTAGCAGCAGTGGCACACAGCACCATACTCTTTCACTTGACTATTTCTACGACATGTCATGTGTCTGCCTGTGCACGGTTGGTGCGCGTTTTCTGATGTAAAAATCTGGATGTTTGAAATAGTAGTATAGTAGTATATTCTGTCATTTATGTGGGGGATCTAATGCGAAATGCTACCCTCGTCTCTGTTTGTGTCGTTCAGCCAGTCATCTGCCTTGCCGATTTACATTTATAAATAGTGCTCTCCTGGAACTAGTGAAAATAATATCGTGCCAAAATCTTTTTGGCAAATTTTTTAATTGTTCTAGCCCCTTTGAAAGTTAGCCTAATTATGAAGTAATTATCTGATCTCGTTATCATTTTTTGTTTCCTTCGTATTATGGTCACTTGTATGAATGCGACAGCCTATACATCTAAGGGAGGCAGTTACGATCCGAACTTATCATTTTGTGTCTAGGTGCTATTTTTGGCAATGTATAACGGTAGTTTCGTTGTTTGCCAGTGTGTATTTCTTTTATATTATCTTAATCAAGCGGGTGGGGGAGGATGAAATATGACTTCTGGTTTGGTGCTGGTGAAAGCTAGGAAGCACGCAGGAAACAAGTCAAGCCTATTTCAGTTAGTTTCCGACTGGAAGTGGTGGAGGGTTCGGCTCGTAAACCAAGCATGACAATTGCTTCAACCTAAGAATCGGACAGTTGTGACTTTACTCGGGTACTCACAGTGATGATTGTTATGATGTGTCTTTTCTAAGAGACGTTCATTAATATGTTTCTCGATAAGGTCATCTGAAAGTCAACTGTAAAGAATTATTTCATAATTATTTTGAGAATTTTAGCAAAAACACAAGGTTATTGGCAAAGTTGCAGAATAGCTACTGCTTTGCACATAAAGTTTGATGTTCTCCAAGAGAACAAAATATTGCACTAACATAGCTATTCTACACTTGTCGTCAGAGGAAAACGATTAAGAAGGCTCTCTATTGTAACTGCCAGCAAGACAGGTGTTATGGACATATATGCTACCCCATTTTTTTGCTAGCATACATCTGTGAAAATTAAATGATTTGCTCTTTCTGAAGCAAATACAATAATCATTTTAGTAGGCACATCAAAAGATATCAGATCTGTGAAACAGCAAAAGAGGTTCTTATTCTCATGTTCTTCAAAATGCAGTGCACCTAAGTGCCGCGGACAACATGGCGGTTATCGGTGGCACTTGTAGCGAGTGTCTTGCGTTACCCTCTCCATTATTATCTATAGAAAATGTAGAAGCACACACAGGAAGCTGAAACATAGCGCGGGCTACGCCACTGAATTTTCTATGTAGGCCTCCCCCCTCCCCCTCATCATTTTTACTGAGTGTACTTCCATCGTTGAAGGATATCCAGCAGCGGTAGACATTACAGCAGTGTGAAGGCTTTGTTCAATTCAATTAAATGCTCTTTTACATTGCGCACCGTATTTGATACACAAATATTTCACCCTTGATGTAGACATCCAGAAAGGTCTTCGCTGATTAAGAAATGAAGCTAGGAGAGTTGGTAGTAATTCACCATAGAGCAGCAGTACAGAAATCGTGCATAAATGACCAAATAGCTTTGTTTTTCCTTCTGTGCGAGCTTTCGCATGGTTTCTGTTTTTTGTTTTGAAGTGAAACTTTCTGCCCATGGAAGACGCACTTACCCTTCTCCAAACATCACTTTAAGCCATCCCTTATGCCCTCCGCACCGTTTTCATGATACTGCATTTCTGTACAGAATCCCAAATAGCTGAGCACCTTGGCGTCAACTTGGACTTCTGTTCGAGGTTCTACCCGAGTTTTATCACGCGCCGATAAGCATAAACCAACAAATGTAATAACTCCTCGAAAGTTTCCCATAATATGCTCCGGTACAGTTGGAATCTGGCAAAAAACTGCGCTGCTTTGCCGTGCGCAGCACATGTTACCTTTTTCATTATATTTCTTTTTGTAGGTGCTCGTTTTAAGACACCCTTCAAACAGTAGAGAACTGCTTCTTGAATTATCATGGAACGATTCCTTCCTGATCTGCCTTTTCCAGTATCGATGTAGTTCTACGCTGTTCTTCTTCTTCATTGAATTAATCTAGATTTTACATTCTGTGGTTTTTTACCTGTCGTTTAATGCTGTTTCTTTTGGCATCGTTCTGTTCTGCACCGGTTAGGTTCCTTGTTGTTTTTTGCCTTTGAAAGGCAACCCTCCTATATAAGGAATTAAATATCTATAGAGCTCTGCACCTTTGGTGGACTAATTTTCTCAATTGTTCTTCATATAATATTTTACTTTGAGCTTTCCGTGCTTCGAGTGATATCCAACCCATATCCCCTGTACTGCTTCATGAGTGTTTCTCCCGTGGGCACCTAGTGCTTATCTTCCAACAGCTCTCTGATTTGCATCTAATCTCGACTTAACTTCTCCCCTTAAGCACAGAATCACATTTCCGAAAGGAAGACCCGATGCCATTATTCCTTTCCAAATCCATACATCTTAGTACCATATTTGTTGTACATCGATCCCAGTGAAAAAAAAACATTGGAACCAATTGGGAATTCCAATTGGTTACAACCGGATGCAACTTATCCCATGTGGAACCAATTGGACAGCCAACTGGTTCCAGTTGGACGCAGGACTTCAATTGGTTGGACCAATTGGATTACCCATTTGTTCCCGTGATTCCAATGGGAGATCACCTCCCAAATGGATAGTCCAAATGGTTTTGCAATTTCCAATTGGGCACACCAATTGGTTTTGAAGCTCCTAGGAAACTGGTGTCATATATTTCATTTGTGTCACCCAATTAGGGTTTAGTAGCAGGGAGCAAAGGGGAGTTTTTCTGAACAGTTTTTGCATTTTCAGAATTTGCCATATTCCCTTCATCTGGCTGGCAAAAAATCATCACATTTGCATGTGAATTCCTGCAATAAATATATCTCACATGTCAGGTTTAGTGCTTTGTGTACCTGTATGATTATCATTTTTAATTTGATATAGAATGAATTATCCATTACAAGCACATCATTTAAAACACACAGTTCAGCAAATGAGATGACATGTTGCACAACAAGAATGTCCAGCAACATCAGAAACAAGTGGCCATGAAAATAAGCCATTTTAATTTTCAAGTCACAATGTCAGCTCAAGCCCCTTCCTTGACGCGTCTCAGAAACGGTCACGTCGAGAAGGTGCTGTCTGCCACTGCTGCTACGGTGCGTGCCAGTTGGCGTTCACTATTTGCTCCACAGCCACTGCGCTACTAGCTCATGTGTCCTTAGAGTCCACAGCTCTCACATGCAGAATTGTGCTCACTCTGCTGCAGTTAATACAGTCGACGCTTGACGCTCCATTCTGCAGCGGCACCTTAAACCAGACAATCCGGAGCATAAACTAACGTAAATCTAAACACAACCTATTTGGATCATCTATGCAGTACATTTTGAGATTTGCAATAAAGTGTTTTAATAAGCATTCAACGCATTCAACATTTATTGCAAGCTCAGGAAACTGTGCTAAATTTGATATAAACATCTGGCAACAAGAACCTTTGGTCACTAATTTCTAAATATTTGCAACTCTCTGTTAAGAAAACAAAATGCCTTTAATTTTTTACTGCAAAATAAGCAAAATATGATCCAAAGCTTAACATCACAATTTTTGTTTGTTTTCAGAAAATACTGGCCACCCTGGGACAATCTAAAAGTCTGGCAACATAAAAATAATAAATAAAGCTCGGTGTGTGCTTACAACCATTTTAATGTTTTGCAAAAAAAGGAAAAAAAACCACGATTGCCTATGACTACAATATTGGAGGTTACCTACAGAGTAAACCTACACCGTCTCCCTCACTTCAATGTCTGGGGCACCACAAACTAAAGTCCCTAGATCAGCTTTGCTAAGTAGCGACAAGTTCCTCCTCTTCTAACGCCCTTTCCCCTGCGGCTCGCGTCATCCGCCATGTTCTTCCCAACGCGCTCCGGCGGCGCGGTCGTGTGCACTGGAACGGCGGACCTTGCAGAGTCGCGGCTTTGCTGTAAGGGGCAGTAAAGAATGTAGCAAATGAGCTTGGTATGAGGAGAAGGGAGACATGCCAGTAATGCACTCCGAATGTGATTTGTGTTGAGTTTTGTCGGAGACGGCGAGTGCGGTGAAACTGCAGTCGTGGTGCAGCGGCCAAGTTCGCGAGAGAACACGGACGTGCGCGCAGCTTTATATATGGCGTATTATTTTAAATACTATCAACAGTCACTCGCATATAGTAGAATTCATAACTGCGCCTGGAGAGTCACGCCCGAGCGGTGCGAACTTTTGTACCCGATAAATAGTGTAATTGCTCTTCCCTGTCCATTCTCGCTCACCCCTTGCCGAGCTCTCCCTTTTGCTTTTATTTCCGCCGGCCGCAGCTCGTTTGCGCAAGACATCAGGTAGGAATTGCCGCAACCGGAAGCATCTTTTTGTTTTTTATTGCAATGAAACTACTACCGCTACAGCACCTCTTATATGCTGCTGTTTCAACACAGCATCCCCACTACGTGGTTTTGAATAGTATGCCACAATGCACGATTACAGAAGCGTCACTCGCGCTCAGTCAAATTCACGTACTATCACGAAATAAAATTTGCCGTCGGTAGGGGAATCTGTTTCACGCTTTTCAAAAAGACTCTGATGCAGGGCCTTTCGAAGTGTGCATTGCACACAGATTTGTGCTACATGTGGCTCTAATTTGCATAAATCATAGTTCGAGGTGAACCTACAATATAACATAACCAGTATTGCCGAAGTTAGAGGTCAAAGAAAAACATGATGAAAAAATTCAAGGATTCACAACCAGTTTATTTCACACATAAAAAGATGCACATTAAAATTTTGCTGGTTTCAGTGGAAACCAGAGTGTATTGCAAGTTTACATATTTGGCTGCTGTTCTTTCGTATGGCCACCTTGCGAAGAACTTGTGGGACTCATTCCTGCCACGGTATTCAATTAATCAAGAAAGGCCTGATGCATTATGTGCCTTGCTTCAGCAGCTGAGAAGCTGCATTAAATGCCAAATAGCTGTTTTTATAACCCTGTTTCACTTAATGTCCTTTCTTAAGTTTTTCTAAAAAAGCAAAGCCATTTAGGGGCTTCAGTTTGGCCAACCTGGCTCAAGCTCTTACTGCAGTGCAGAAGCAGCACATGTAATTGTTAGGCAATGTTCCTGCTTGCAACATAATTATTTCACACATCACACAAGGTGGTGAAGGTCACATCAATGTTTATTTTTTTTAACAAATAAATACACCAAGAACAATTCTTTTGCTTAGAATACAGACCAAAACGACACCTCCAGTGGGCCAATTACACTGACCTGCTGCTTCCTGCTAGACAGTTTTTTAATGTGCACAAGTCCTAGACACATTAATGTTAATACCTACAACAAACATGAAATTAACTGCAGCTAGTAGTGCTATTCCATGCTGAAGAATTGTCCCAGTGCTGGGAGTTTCTTCTCAGTTCGGGTGCCTCACAAGGCCCGAATGGTTTGTGAAGCAACAGCTATCACGTTCCAAAGTAGAAAAAACAGTTCCCTATTGTCTTTCACTGCACTTTCGTCCTCAGCACCACACTTCACCACTTTCGCACATTGCCCTGCAGCAGTGGCTTAATGGTTATGGCACTTGGTTGCTGGCTCCATGATCGCAGATTTAATTTCAGCTGCAGCAGCCGCACTTTCATTGAGGCAAATGCAAGTGGTCAGTGTATTGTGTAACATCGGTGTACACCGAACCCCAGGTGGTGAACGTTTTTCCAGTCTACATATATGGTGTCCCTCATAGCTTGAGTCGCTTCATGACGTTGAACCCCACAAAGCAGAAACCATCTGCACACTGCATGGCTTTGCTAAATTTGCAATACCACTCAAGTTTCATCCAGTGAACTTGCTGTTGCTACATCTAAGCAATGGACTCCGCTGCTTTTGGCATCCCAATGCTTTTGCTGCCACACCTGGCAGACTGCTTCTCGGCAGAAATACGGCCATTCTCTTTCCTTAATAACAAGTACACCCGTGTGTGCAGAAAACAATGGAGCAGCTTGTTTGGAACGTTGTGGCACACAGGTATGCTGGTAGGCACAACTTTAAGCACCGCCTTCTTCACAGCAATAATACGTGCGCGATTCTGAAGAAGTGCTTCTCTGTTGCTCAGAAAAAATGCTTCCGTTGTTTTCAATAGCCTGAAAGCATCTTCTGTCAGGACAACCAGGGGCATACGTGCCATCTGGTCTCCTGTGTAGTAAGGCTTTCTTTTTTGTTCTGGATGTCATCAAACCAAACCACTTTTCCATTTGGTCAACAAACCAAGCAGTTGTGACTGCTGTCTCATCTAAGTGCCCCATTTCCACATGATACCGGAGCGCTGCAGCAGTACCATGATGGAAGAAGGTGTATGCTGGCGCCACTTTCATCTTGTCAAAGTGGCCTGGACTGATGCATGCTTTTTTGAGTCTTGGCGCTGCTTTAAAATCAGCCCCTGATTCAAGCTCTATCAGCTCTTCTATGGGTTTGCGACATACTTTATTTGCAGGAAGTTTGTTGGCCTCAACAATTTCATCTGGTAGATATATGTTCTGGCCTCTTGTGAGATGACTTCTCAAGTTTTTCAGCAGATGAGGCACATCTGCCATGAAATACAGGCGCCGTGCAGTATCCTGCGGATGATTTATATAACACTTCCGCTGAGTGCATTTGCCCACTGAAAGGCCAAAGCACCGCCATAGTGCCTGATTGCAGGGTCCATGTCACCAACAATGGCATGCACTTTTATGCAGATGTTTTCACATGCTGCTATCACAGCTTCAAACTTCATTTTGATGGTAGGAGCATGAAAGCTGTTTTCAGTAAATTCATATGCGACTGTCTGCTTCCATCGTGTTGACAGCCCTCCAAGCATCATTACAAGGCCATGTGTTGCCACACAGTCTTCAGGAACTGTACCATTCGCAAATGGAACTGATGGCACACCGATGATCCGGCCGGTCAATGGGTCGAAATCCAGACAGACCTTTGGTGATTTGGAGCTCATCAATCATGAGTACGGCATGCCTCTCTTCCTCAGAAAGAAGACCGATCTGAAAAGTAACAATAGGAAGAATGTCTAGAAAGCCACTCACCGAACAAAGAAAGGGTACTAGAACCCATATACACATTTTCTGCGCATGGCTACAATAAAAGACTACTTTTAAATAATGACGGAAGCCAGCAGTCATCGAAACCAAGGAGCATAGGGGATGTTCTTTTTTTGGAATTGGTGGTGTTCATCAAAGGGAGGTCAATAAAATGGATATTTTTTAAATATCACTGATTACAAAGCAAAAGAAAAAAACACGTTGCCAGTGTGATCTGAACCCACAATCTTCGAATTCCACGTCCAGTGCTCTGCCAACTGGGCTACGGCAATGGCTGTCTAATCTTCTGCTTTCGGGGGAATTCATGTGTAGTGGCGGAAGTAGTACGCTTAGTATGACTGGTTTGGATCCCACCAGTGGCATGTGCTTGTTTTTTATTCTGGTTTGTAATCAATTATCTTTTCAAAAATAAAAAAGTAATCACCTTATTGGCCTTCCATTGATGAACATCACAAATTATTAAAAAATATATATCCCACTATGCTCCTTCGTTTTGGTAACTGTTGGCTTCCATCATAAATGTGATAACGAGCCCCTCTTTTCCGTTCCCTAATCTACTTTCATATAAGGTAAACATACACCTTTGAGCTAGTGAACATTCTCTGTAAACAATTTTTTTTTGTTTGCCAACCTTTATTTTCAGCAGGTCCATCATTTCCACAATGATCCCAGGCTTGAATTTGAAGCTTTCGATCCTTCGTTGTAAAGTCCGTTCTGTGGGAAGCGGGCTGGCCAGTTCCCGTACAACATCGTAGCCCCGCGATCCACAAGCCAACCTCAGTTTCAATGCCTTCACCACAGTATCGTTGCTCCATGTTGAGCCTTGCATCGTGCTCATCTGGAGGCTTCGAAGCTGGTCTTGATTGAAGTATTTGCTGATGCCTGCATGTCTACAGGACAATAATTGGGAATATAAGGCACAGCAAAGTCGGAGGTGTATCTATACGGATGGATGCTCAAAGAGGGCTTGAAACAAAAATCGCATGGCCTGCACTGTCAATTTTCACCATCAGCTTCCATCACTGCCATTTTGAGATCAAATGTGAATGTACAAAATAATAAAAACATTCTGCTTTTAGTGTGACAGCACTACTAGGCACATTTTCTGATTTTGGGCTTTATGAGGCATCCCACCTGCCCACTGGGTTGTGGGCAACCTGCTAGGTGTGCACACCTGGCATGACTTCACCTAGGCGAAGTCCTTCAAGGTAAAATACTTTCAGGGCAAACAACTTTAGGTCAAGGGCTAAGTCAAATGCCTTCAGCACATATGGACCTTAGGTGCCCACAGTAACTAGTGCTACTACATGATATTCCACCTTAGCCTTGCTAACCTGCCTGCTCATTTATTATTCAACACTGTACACGCATTAAATAGACAGTGAAGCTTTGTTTCGACACCAAAGTAGAATGGATAACAGGCATTTATATGGACAACTCACTTCGAACAGATATGAAATAATCAAGGCAACTGTAAAAATTACCACATATGAATTTTCACTTCTTTAAGTACAGACCTGAGTGTATCAGTGAAGGTTTTCCATGCAGGAGACATGCTGTGGTATTAAAGGACTATAGACACCTAATTTTGGTAGCATGCTTCCTGCAAATCATGGGTTATATATTAGAATAGATGGAACATCGTGTGGTGTTCACCTACGACCATTAAATAATTTATAGCCGAATTTTTACTCTCATGCTATTTTGGTTTTATGAACTGAACGATGGCTGTGACGTGTAGTTGACCTTTAGGTTGAGTGAGGTACAAAAAAATCTGCGATATAAACACTGCTACATAATTTCAATTCCCTACAACGCTCATACCAGCTTGCTTCAGGAGCTGGAATGACAACAAATGATATGTCAGCAATATATTCCTGCTTTTTTGCGCCTTATGTGATCTAAAGGTCAACTACATGCCACAGCCATCGTTCAGCAAGATGAAACCGCAACAGCATCAACAAGGAATTCAATCAAATTATTTATCGGTCGTATGCAAATGTTACACTGTGATTCGTGTATACGAATGTCTGATGCATCATTTGAAAGAAGAAAACATGCAAGGAAAACTTTTGTATTCCTTTAGCAATCTCCTTCCTTTTTTGTGCACTGATATTAATGTCTCCATTGGAATGATATTACCTTTCACAAGTTTCTGGTTCTGTCTTTCCAGTGTTCTTGCTCGCTTCTGACATCCAGCAAGCTTTCTTTTCAAGGTCTCCATCTCCTTCTGCACACTTTCAACCTGAGGGTCAGCATCATCTGAAACAGAATTAGAAATTGATCACCTTTACAACAGTCATTAATGCTTTAAAGCCCAACATTTCACACGAATGACAACTGAACATTTTTCTTCAATATTACCTCATTTGAAATCTTTCACATCTGTTCTGAGAATAGCTCCTCTGAACTTCATAACGTAGAAAGAGACGGCATGTCTCACTTTTTTATTAAGAAACATGAATGAGGAAGGTTGGCCAACTATTACAGAGTGGTAATAAATTTGAGCAGCAAATGAATGTTAAAATACAACATTGTACAGCTATAAATATATTATTCCTGTCACATCAAAAGAGGGTAAAAAGGAAGCTGAATATTGTGATCAACACAGTACAGCATTGGCTTCTGAGCGTGACTGGAACAAAAAAAAACACCCCAGTAGAATCGTCTTATTGTACAGTTGCGAATTTAGCCAACTTTTAGTGCCATATTATTGCTTCGTTATACACTGGCGATTACAATGGAAGTTGTCAGCTCATGGAGCAATGTGAAATACTGGGTGTCAAAGGGTTATATTTCATGTAAATTCAAAGATCATTATGTAAAAAGACAAACATTACTTGCAACACATTGCTGTGGAATTGATATTTGAGTGGGTCCTGTAAAGGTCATTAAATGTTTTTCATATTGATGCACAGACAGCTTGACTGCATGAGCCACATGGCAAGGGCTCTACATTGCAGATGTAATTTTAACAAAACTCATCAACACTAACCAAGTGTGCAGGAACAAATAGCCGTGGACGCCATTGTTGTGCTGCCAGGGGTATCCATACGTCGCCTCTTGCTTGGTGGCTGACTGATGCAGTTCTGCACGCATGCACCAGCGCTAGGCATCTCTTCTCTATCATCACATGCCTGCTTGTCACTAGATCCCGTGTGAATGTCAGTTTCTGCAAAGTAGAAATAAATTGCAGCCATTTGGGGTTAGCAGTTGTGGTGGTAGAATAGAGCTGGTTTCTGTGAAGAAAATAGCACTATGCAGTTATCTTACGCTGCAAAGCAGGCACATCCACTACTGATAACTGAGAAGAATGGCCGACCGAGGAAAATGTGCTTACTCATGGCAGGTTTCTTCTGGAATTTCAGAAGAGAACGGCTGACTGTACCTGCAAATAGTAGCAAGTTATGACTCTTCTACCCATTGCTGAGTCTTCCTATGTGAGGAAATGCACACTAAATGTAATAAGTATGCACCTTGCATTTGTGACGAAGACTTCTCAACTGTAAATGTTGCGTTTTCAGATGTACAGAGATCAGTACTGTCTTCCTGGGATGCTCAATTATAACACGCTGCACAGCCAGGGCATTAATGCTTGAATTCTCAAAGCCACATGGAGCCTCCTGTGATGTGTTTCCCTCTATACAAAAGAAAAAACATGTCATCACCAAGGCTGTCTCTTCATGTATGCAGAAGCTAGTGTTATAACTTTGGAAAAACCACACAACACGATACGGTGAAAGATTTAGAGTGCCAGATTTAAACTCACCGCCCTGGTCAATAGTGTCTTTCTGCTGAAGACCAGTAATGACAGCTAATTATAAACCAGTGCAAGACCGATATTCTTTGCTGTTTTCTAGTGAATTCAAGTTCAACAAACATTATTTTCAATACAGAACCCCCTGTATAGCATGAAGTTGATACTGACATAAAGAATGGCATACCTTCTGAGCATGACTGCAGGGAAGGTAGAACATATGATGGAGGTTCAGGAGCACGCTCAGCTGTAGAGCCTAGCTCAGAACAGCTGGGAATGTTTTCCAGTGCTACAAGGAAAGGCAAAATGCACTTCTAAGTTTGGGCATTCACATAAAACTATAGACTCATTAAGGAATGAAGCATTGAACTAAAAGTGTTTTGACGGGACACTGATAATGCACAGCTCTCTCACCTGATGCATTCGGCACGCCTTCAGCAGATGGCCCTGAAGAACAGGCAGCAGGGATAGCTGTGTGTCGGCAACAAACAGTGCAGTCTAGTTTAGGTCTTATGTAATGTTGGCCTTAGTCAATAAGGTAATGCAGAAGTCAGAATAAAAAAATGAAGAAATTCGGTAACATGCTAGGTGTCATTTTTCAAAACGCTTAACAATGAGGCCCCACTTACCCGAGGCGTGGACAGTACCACGAGGATGTGGTGGTTTGCGGGGCAGCTTTGCTGGCCGGTGAGAGAATATTGATGGGACAGCAGTGCATTTCAGTTTCTTTATGCCAAGCTTCCTCAGAATTATGGGCTCGAATTGGTCTTCAGTATAATGGAGCTGTAAAGAAGGGCAATCGTATTAGTAATATATATGAAAATAAAAAATACAAAAACCCAGCTGTGCAGGTGAACACGCTGAAGTCCCTTGATGGGTTTCTAGGACAGATTGGGAAGCTGATGTCTGCGGGTGGCTGGTAGGCACGAAATAATTACGGTGCTGCCTTTCGGATTATTTGTATGGCGGGAATATAATGAAAGGAATATTATGGGCAGTGGACGCTGAGACTGGCCGTTGGTTTCGCACAGCAATAAAATTCCTTTGTGCCCGCGTCACACAAACTTTTGGCACGTAGAGCACTTGCACAGCTAACACTCCAATAATTCACACATGCTATGCGCGAGAGCGAACACATGTAAATTCATCTAATTGGAGCGCAAGTTATGTACACACCGCCAATTTTTTAGCAGTATCGCGCAACCGTCGACCAGCCGTCGGCGCAGAGCGCGAATCAAGCGAGAATAAGCGCATTAGTTTCATATGAACAGATTCTCGCTCATTTTGCCGCTCTGCGCCGTCATCAGGCGCTGACAAGCAGGCTGGTTGACAGTCGCGCTATACTGTTAAAGAATTGGCTGGGCGTACAGCAGAACACTTCGCAAGAGGCAACGGTTTCAGTGCGCATTACTGAGCTAAAAGGTTTTGGCTACTTAATCTCAATGGACCAGCTGCAGTGGGTGCCGGAGTGGGGCTGTAGGCTGAAATACGCGTGCATACTTGCACTGACATGCATGTTTACGAGACGACAAAGGCGGACAGCAGCGCATAATCAAACAATCGGCAAACACAGTGCGAGCTGGGTGCTTTACCAATTCTTACACACCAGCCGAGGTTTGCTACTAGAGCATCGAATCTCAACGATAGAAAGCCGGAATTGAACTTACCTCACATAGCTTACTTGACTTCGTCGGATTGAAATTTTTTCTCCCACTCCTGTGGAGCCACGCTTTCTGTCGCGCAATGTCGTTTTTTGCAAGCGGCACTGAAAACAATGCCAGCGCTTTTCCTGACTGGGTTGAGAACCCGAAGGCGCAACAACCCGGCATTTCGGCTGCTGCTCGGGCACAAAAAAGTGCCTGAAAAACTCAGGTTACTTCCAGCGCACAGCGAAAGTTACTTCCAGCACACAGCGACAAATATAAAAAAGTCACCTCCGCTGAATGTCCGTCGCCAGCACAACTATACGAGTAGCGTGCAAGCGCCGTCGAACTATGCAGCCGGACGACTTAGGAAGAACATGGCGGAACGGAACCAGTTCCCAACCGGAAGTGGGCACTGTCCAATCGTGTGCGTCGGCGGCGCCGCAAACGTTTTCGGTACTTAGCTTTTTTTAGAAAAGCTCATACAGGGACTTTACCACAAACTAGACGAGGAGACTGCCTCTTTTGACCTCACAACAACAAACCAGAGTTTGGAAATCTTCGTGGCTATCTGCTAACAGTAGAATATCATGGAGAGGTTGCTCAAGAACCTGTTCGCTTAATCTGTGCGCCAGATTATAACCTAGATTACTTTCTTGTAGCATTCTTTCCATATTTTTTGCATAAAGCATAATCATTAGCAATGATGGAGCACAACCTTGCCTTAATTATTTACGTACCTCAACAGCTTTTCTTTAATACCTTTCCCTATCTTAAAAATTTTATTATCTCGCTGTATTTCCTGCAGGAAATCAGCTGCCTCGTTACTGATACCTTCATTTTTTAACACGTTTCAGCGGAGTTCTCTGCTCACATTGTCGTATGCACTGCTTATGTCCAAAAAGGCTGACTACACAGGTCTGTTTTCTGTCTTAGCTATATCTATGCCTTCGGTAAGCAGGAACAGCAGGCTATCATACAAGCGCCTTTTCCTTCTGAACCTGTTCTGAGGTTCTCCAAGTATCTTATGTAATTCTACCCATGAGTGCATTTTTATTTTCACCGCTTAGATTGCCATCTTGTATACTCCGGATGATGTCATAATCAGTGTGAAATATTTTATGCGCTACCTATCACCTTTTCCTTTATAAATAACATTCAGTTGTAATCGGTGTGAAATAATTTATTCGCATTATATCTCCTTTTCCTTTATAAATAACATTCATTTTTCCTGTTGCCAGCTGTGTGGACTTTGCTTATTTATTGGGACGGTCTCCAATGCTTTTAAAAATGTTTCCTTGCTTCTAGGGCCAAACTCATTCAGCTTGATTGGGATTTCGTATCCTACTTCGGATATGCATTTAGGAATACACGGTCTGCTCTGAAAGTAGTAGGACTGATTTCTTTTTCAAAATTTTATTCATGATAATAGTACAAATGATTAGAATTTTTCAAAGGAGCACCCTTCCGCATCTACACACTGCTGCCAATGAGTTTTCCAGCTTTCATACGCCTCCAGGAACGCCTGGACCGGAATGCTGTTTAGCTCCCTCATCACGGCCTGTTGAATCGCCTCTACCTATCCGTGATGCTTCTCCTTGAGCGTCGACTTTATTCTCGGAAATAGAAAAAAGTCTGGCAGGGTCAACTCGGGGCTCTAGGGGGGCGAGGCAGCGTTGCCACCTTGTACTAGGCAAGATACTACATTACGAGGAACCCTGTCTGGCTCGGCGCGTTGTCATGGTGCAGCCGCCATTTGTTGGCGATGGCTGGGCGGACACGAACAATGCATTTTCGCAGTCTTCTGAGGACTTCCACGTAAAAAACTGCATAAACTGTTTGTCCGGGTGGTACGAACTCTTTATGGGTGACTCCATGTCGATCAAAAAATCAAATGAGCATGGACTTTTCCTTGGATTTGCTCTTTCGTGCTTTCTTGGGGTTGGGGAAAAAGGGGTGGGCCATTCTGAGTTCTGCCACTTGCTCTCTGGGTCATATTCAAACACCCACATCTCGCCACAGGTCACTACGTTATCCACAAAATTGGGGTTCTCATTCGCGCGATGAAGAAAATCCTGGCAGATCACTTTCCGGCTGGCCTTTTATTCCTCTAACAACACTCGCGGCACCAACTTCACACACACTTTCCTCATGGTTAAGTTTTCTGTCAGGATCTCAAAAACTTGGGTTTGAGGAATGCTACAGTCATCTGCAATCATTCTGATACTCATCCTGCGATCACTGTTAGGTACATTTTTCATTGCGACACATTTTCGTTGGTCTTGCTGGTCGATGAGCGTCCGGAGTGGTCGTCGTCTTTCACTCTTTCCCTACCTTCTTGGAACAGCTTGTGCCAATCAAAAACACCTGATCTACCCATGGCAGCATCCCCGTAGGCCTGCTTAATCATGTCGTGAGTCTCTTGGTCCGTTTTACTAAGCTTTACACAAAATTTGATCGCGTATCGCTGATCCAGTAAACACTCCATGATTCTGCGTGACGAGGCGTTTCAACAGGGGTGCACAGTACAAGCGATCTGCTCTCTTCAACGGCCAAGAGCAGACTGCTGATTTTCTCCAGTGTTCCCAATATCCCCCTTCACCGATCCTGCACTCGCAGACAACCTTTCGTCTGCCCGTTCTCCCAGGAAAAAACAAGTCCTACTACTTTCAGAACAGACCCTGTATTTGCTTCCACATTTTCCTGTTAGTACTGGTCAGTTCTAAGCTGTTTTCTATTATGCTGTCCTGTGTTCCTCTCTCATTTGTGGAGATTACACTATCGTCGCTCTAAAATGACACAACTATAAATGATGTAATGTAGTTCGCAGCATTGTCTTCCTCTCAGAAATCTCCCTCAGCATCTTGAATCTGTTCCTGCTTTCTTTGATTCATTTATCACAGTTAGCTGTTATGGTTTCAGAATTTTCTTGGCCCTTGCTTAGTTGCATCATGCACTCCAGCCAGCCAGCGGTCAGTGGAGTCCTTTACTTTAGCCTGGACGAGGACCTGCACTTGCTGCTTCATTTGTTGATCAGATTCCCATTTTCGGTGTATTTCCTCTTGAGATAACTGCGCTTTCTTTGCTTCGCTGTGTTCCCTTGAAGCCACCCATCAATGTTCGATGGCCTCCTTAATTTCCTTATTCACTGTTTCATAGCTTCCTCTTTCCTCTCCTGTGCATTGCTCCTTTTACTTGTTTCATTTTAGTACTGATGAATAGCTTTAACTGATTATAATCCCACTTTTTCATGAGGCATTTCTCACTTGCATCTTCTCTGCCTGCTGCCATTAGTGCTATTTGTTTGTCATTTCATTTGTCTTAACTGCATTTCTCATTTGAACAGATCTCCCAACTGCAGACTAATACACGTAAGATCATTTCCCCAGAGTGTACTCCCCCTCTTTGTTAATTTCCTTTTTTGCAAGATTGATATAGATTCCGTGCTGTAGATTCGCTGGCGTAGCTCGTGTTCTGTTTTAGCTTCCTCTGTGTGCTTCTACTTTTTCATATATATAATAATGGAGTAGGTAACACAAGACGATCACTACATGTGCCATGAATGATCACCATGTCGTCCAAGGCACTAAAGTGCAGTGCATTTTGAAGGACATGAGGGTAAGAACTTCTTTTGCTGGTTCACAGATCTGATATCATTTGACGTGCCTACTAAAATGAATATTATATTGGATGAGAAAGAGCGACTCATTTAATTTTCAAAGATGCATGCTAATGAAAATAACAGGGTGGCGTATATTTCTGTAACACGTCTTGCTGGCAGTTAGATTTAAGAGCCTTCTTAATCATTTTCCTCTGGTGAGAAGTGAGGAATAGCTATGAATGTTAGCACCATTTTTTTGTCCTTTCAGAGAACATCAAACTTTGTGTGCAAACCAGTAGCTGTTCTACACCCTTGCCAAACCTCTCTTTTGGCTAGAATTATAGAAATAAATATGAAATATTTGTCAGTTGACTTCAACATGACATAGCCCTTGTCCAGAATCATATTAATGAATGTCTTATAGGAAAGACACATCATAACAATCATCACTGTGAGTACCCGGTTAAAATTAGAACTGCCCGGATTTAAGTTGAAGCAATGTCACTTTTGGTTAAAGAGCCGTACCGTCCACCACTTCCAATCTGGGACTAAATGAAACTGGCTAAATTTGTTTCCCACATGTTTCTTAGCTTTGTGGTGCCCCAAACCAAAATGCATATTTTTTTCCGCCTCGTCTCGCATGTCTAAAAAAATGTAAAAGATATACACACTGGCAAACCATGAAATAACTAGCACAAAACATTGCCAAAAATTGTACCAAAAACGAAATGATAAGTTTGTCTTGTAATTAGCTCTTTTAGATGTACAGGCTGTCACATTTGTACAAATCACAATAATAAGAGGGAAAGAAATATGAGAGCGACATCAGATAATCGGGTCATATTTAGGGCAACTATAAAACGTGCTCAAACAATAAAAAAATTTGCCAAAAATATTTTGACGCAATATTAATTATTTCTGCTTACACCAGGAGAGCACTGTACAGAGCCATATATCGAGAAGATAGACGAATGGTTGAACGATGCAAACAGAGACGAGAATAGCATTTCACATTAGACTGTCCATTCATCTGGATTTCCCACATGAATGACAGATTATACTACTTTTTGAAACATCCAGATTTTTTACTTGAGAAAATGCCCACCACCCCTGCAGTTGCACACACATGACATGTCTCAGAATTAGTCGCATCAAGAAGTATGGTGCTGTCTGCCACTGCTGCTACGGGGTGTGGCAGTTGGCACTATTTACTCCACAGCCATTGTTTTTCTAGCTCATGTGTCCTTCGAGTCCACAGTTCTCACATGCAAAAATGTGCTCACTGTGCTGCAGTTACTATAGTCGACGCTTGATGGTCCGTTCTGCAGTGGCACCTTTAACTACACAATTCGTAGCATAAGCTAGCATAAAGTTAAACACAACCTTTTTGGATAGCTCTATGCAGTGCACTTTTCTTCGTGATTTCCAACGAAGCGTCTTAAATAAGCATTCAACGCATTCGACATTTTATTGCAAGCTTGGGAAACTAGGCTAAATTTGATATAAACATCTGGCAACAAGTACCTTTGGTCACTAATTTCCAAATATTTGCAACAACTAGTAAACAAAATAATGTACCTTTAGTTTTTTACTGCAAAATAAGCAAAATATGATCCAAAGCTTACATCACAATTTTGTTTTTTTTCATAAAATACTGGCCACCCTGTGGCAATCTAAAAGTCTGGCAACATAAAAATAGTAAATAATGCTCGGTGTACGCTTACAACGATTTTAATGTTTTGTAAAAAAAGGAAAAAAAAACCACGATTGCCTACGACTACAATATTGGAGGTTACCAATGAAGTAAACCTACACCTTCTCCCTCACTTCAAATGTCAGGGGGCACCACAAACTAGATGAGGAGAAAAAGAAACTGTACTATATACAGAACGAGTAAATATTGGCAGAAAAGGGCCCTGAAATATAAAAAGTGGTTGTAATTATAAGAAAAATGCATTCTCAGTAGAGAGAGAAAAAAAAAATTTTTGAGTAGAGCTTCAAGGGAAGCCCCCAGAAGAAAACTCAATAGACCCTTTCGAAAATTCAGCGCCATCTGGTGTGTGGTGCGCAAACCGCGGTGCCTCCGCCATTACTTGGGCATACGCCTGCCGGTATGCGCTCGGGCCAGATTGAAAAGTACGCGCGCCCGGCGAAGCCACAACAAGCGCAATTTTATTGTTTCTGTGTCCTAGCCATGTTCCTTGACATTGGCTCTCTGCACCAAGCTATAGTCGCGATGCCGGCATGCTGCTGTGTGCCTTTCTGCAGCCAGCGCGGTGAAGAGACGCGCACGGAAACAAGCTGTGTTACCAGAGCACGGAGCGCATGGAGTAGCTGCATGCTTCTTTCGTCTCGTCCGTGACCTGTTCGTTTTCACATTAAAATAAATCATATAAGTATTGAAAGAGCAGCGAAAAGTTCCTTCTACCGTGTAGCCGCTCCGCTGTATAGTGAGCACAAAAAATAAAGGTGCCACCTTCGGCGCACTCGAGGACATGCATTCCGATGCTGGCGACTGTTTCGGCGCGTCACAAAATCAAAACGTAGCTCAAACGCGCTTGTTTTGGATTTTCAAGCATCCACATCCATTCGTAGAGAGTTCCGTGTGCGCGAAAAAGAGCACGACGATGCGGCGCGGCGAGGAGCGCCGTCGTTCTCTCCGTTGCGAACATGCAGCAAACGACGGCGACATAGGCGGAATGCAGCAGCAGCAGCTGTGTGTTTTCGTTCGGTCAGGGCCTGTGCACTCTGGCTAAGGCAGGAGACACATGTCCGGCAACACGTCCGTCGCGCCGCTTCCGAACTACCACACCACAGCAAGCAGGGACACACGCAGCGGCAAGCACTGCTGGCTCGCTCTACCCAAGCTCCGCCCACAACCGGTGTCGCACTTCGCCGCAGCGCAGCAGTGCCCGAGCGCTGCTTGGCTTGGTGTACAAATATTGCAAGAAAAGACGGCATCGCCTTGTTATCAGAAAGACTGCCAGCTATACTCGAGCGGCGACAAAGCATGCCAGCTGATGTTGCGGGCTTTGGGCAACGGCACCGCTCGCGGGCGCTCCGGGCGAAGAGCTCTGCGGCTGCCTGTCTGCCGTGGTCGTCGCTAGGCCTATAGCCTGCTTCGCATCGAAACGGCAGGGGCCGGCGCTTCGGAAGTCGCCTGCGCTATAATTGAAGGCCTATTCTTCACTCCGCTTTGCTGTCAACAGCATAATCTCACAATAAAATAATAATATGGTCAATTTCTACGGCGCCTTCAGCAGCGGAGCTAGCGGGCGCCAGTCGAGGCGGACCCCAGCGTCGGGCCAGCGGCAGCTTCGAGGCGGTTCTCGCAACAAATTCGCTCGTACCACAGTTGTCACTTTTACCAGCAACTCGGTATTGACCAATGACCCAGAAAAATGATATATTTTCTCATTTCCCTATCACAGGGTTTATTATTTACGTCGAGAACACTCATTAGCTCGTTTTTATGACGCCGGCAGGGGATCAAGGCTGGCCGGCCGGTAGGCTCAGCTTACTTCACGTTCGCACAAGAAAATACAAAACAGCCATGCTACCAGAAAGGATGCTTGCTAGATTCTAGCAACGACAGCATGCCTGTGCTAGAGTGGAGCTTTCGGCAACGACACCGCCTGCGGCAACGCCGGGCGACGAACTGCGCGCTGGTCCCCGACTGCCCTAGTCGTCGCTAGGCCTAGATCGCTGATCGAGCGCCCGTATCCGGATCCACACGCATTTCGCCCTGCAGTGCGCCTGCTCGTAGTCGAGTCCGGTCCAAGTGTTGTTAGCCCTCCTTTATCGACAGTAGATTCGACCTGCAGGGTGACACGGCAACGCGCACTGTCGACGGATCGCAGTGATACCGGCTTGTAGCTTCGCTGAGAGGTGCGGCCGGACGATAGGAGTCCAAAAGCCTTTCCGAAAATCCGCCCGGGATGACAGTCAGGTCCCTCGACCACTGCAAATTTTCCGCCATCGCTTTCACAAACGCAACCAGACATGCCACAAGGTGGAAACTAGTGCAAAGGCCGTGCAGAGCGCTATAGCTGCGCGTCTTCCAGCCAAAGGTGCCCAAAATATGGCGCACGACGCCGACGAAAGTTGCTGATGATGATGCCTGCCGAGTTGCCAGACTGAATTTTCTAAAGGGTCTATTGGCTTACACACTCCATGAGGGAAGAGATGGAGGAGGGAGTGAAAGAAAGTAAGAAAAAGATACACAGTAGTGAAGGACTCTGGATCGATTTCGACTGAGTACCTTGCCCTTTCGCTTCATAAAACAAAAACTTCTTTCTGGAAATTTAATAGAAACAATCCCACTGCATAGATCAGGCATCGAAGATAACCTCTGCAAAATACTAGAGCCATTCTAGCCCTGAACAGCTGTAAAAATTCAAATGAAATCTTGTGCACTGTTTCCTTTGGGAAGCAGTTTATTCTGCGGATTGTGCATTCAAGGTGGTGCTGCAGCCCGGACCATCAAGCGTCAACTGTAGTAACTGTAGCAATGTGAGCACAGTCTTGCTTGCGAGAACTCCGGACTCGAAGGAGACCTCAGCTAGAAGTGCGGTGGTTGTGGAACACAATGTCAATGCCACTGGCACTCCTCGTAGCAGCAGTGGCAGACAGCACCATACTCCTTCATCTGGCTATTTGTCAGACATGTCATGTGTCTGCCTGTGCACGAGTGGTGGGCGTTTTCTCAAGTAAAAATCTGGATGTTTGAAATAGTAGTATATTCTGTCATTAATGTGGGGGATCCAGATGAATGGATGGTCTAATGCGAAATGCTACTCTCGTCTCTGTTTGTGTTGTTCAACCAGTCATCTGCCTTGCTGATTTACGGCTCTAAATAGTGCTCTCCTGGAACTAGTGAAAATATTATCGTGCCAATATCTTTTTGGAAAATTTTTAATTTGTTCTAGCACCTTTGAAAGTCAGCCTAATTATCAAGTAATTATCTGGTCTCGTTATCATTTTTTGTTTTTGTTTCATTCATATTATTGTCACTGGTATGAATGTGACAGCCTATACATCTAAGGGAGCCAGTTACGAGCCAAACTTATAATTTTGTGTCTAGGTGCTATTTTTGGCAAGGTATATCGTTAGTTTCGTGGTTTGCCAGTGTGTATTTCTTTTACATTATTTTAATCAAGCGGGTGGGGGAGGATGAAATGTGCCTTCTGGTTTGGTGCAGCTGAAAGCTAGGAAGCATGCAGGAAACAAATCTAGCCTATTTCAGTTAGTTTCAGATTGGAAATGGTGGAGGGTTCGGCTCATAAACCAAGCGTGACAATTGCTTCAACCTAAGAATCGGGCAGTTGTGACTTTACTCGGGTACTCACAGTGATGATTGTTATGATGTGTCTTTTCTAAGAGACGTTCATTAATGTTTCTCGATAAAGCCATGCGGAAGTCAAAGACATGTGGAAGTCAAAGAATTATTTCATAATTATTTTCAGAATTTTACCCAAAACACAAGGTTATTGCCAAAGTTCCAGAGAAGCTACGGGTTTGCACATAAAGTTTGATGTTCTCGGAAAGAACGAAAAAATTGCGCTAACATTCATAGCTATCCTGCACTTCTTGTCAGAGGAAAACGATTAAGAAGGCTCTCTATTGTAACTGCCAGCAAGACATGTGTTATGGACATATATGCTACCCCGTTTTTTTTGCTAGCATGGATCTGTGAAAATTGCATGAGTTGCTCTTTCTGAAGCAACTATAATAATCATTTTAGTAGGCACATCAAATCATATCAGATCTGTTAAACAGCAAAACAAGTTCTTATTCTCATGTTCTTCAAAATGCTGTGTGCTTAAGTGCCTCGGACGACATGGCGGTTATCGGTGGCACTTGTAGCGAGTGTCTTGTGTTACCCTTTCCATTATTATCTATAGAAAATGTAGAAGCACACACAGGAAGCTGAAACATAGCGCGGGCTACACCACTGAATTTTCTATGCAGCCCTCTCCCCTCCCCCTCATCATTTTTACTGAGTGTACTTCCATCGTTGAAGGATATCCAGCAGCGGTAGACATTACAGCAGTGTGAAGGCTTTGTTCGATAAAATTAAATGCTCTTTTACATTGAGCACCGTATCTGATACACAAATATTTCACCCTTGATGTAGACATCCAGAAAGGTCTTCGCTGATTAAGAAATGAGGCTAGGAGAGTTGGTAGTAATTCACCATAGAGCAGAAGTACAGAAATCGTGCATAAATGACCAAATAGCTTTGTTTTTCCTTCTGTGCGAGCTTTCGCTTGGTTTCTGTTTTTTGTTTCGAAGTGAAGCTTTCTGCCCATGGAAGACGCACTTACCCTTCTCTAAATATCACTTTAAGCCATCCCTTATGCCCTCCGCACCGTTTTCATGATACTGCATTTCTGTACAGAATCACAAATGGCTGAGTGCCTTGGCGTCAACTTGGACTTCTGTTCGAGGTTCTACCCGGGTTTTATCACGCGCCGATAAGCATAAACGAACAAATGTAATAACTCCTCAAAAGTTCCGTATAATATGCTCCAGGACAGTTGGAATTTCGCAAACAACTGCTCTGCTTTACTGTGGGCAGCACATGTTACCTTCTTCATTATATTTCTTTTTGTAGGTGCTCGTTTTAAGACAGCCTTCAAAGAATAGAGAACTTCCTCTTGAATTATCATGGAACGATTCCTTCCTGATCTGCCTTTTCCAGTATTGATTTAGTTCTACGCTATTCTTCTTCTCCATTGAATTAATCTAGATTTTTTATTCCGTGGTTTTTTACCTTTTGTTTAATGCTGTTTCTTTCGGCATCATTCTGTCCTGCATACTTACCGGTTAGGTTCCCTGTTCTTTTCTAAAGCCTTGGTAAGTCAACCCTCCTTTATAAGTATTTAAATACATATATAGCTCTGCACCTTCTGTTGTTTAATTTTCTCAGGTGTTCTTCATATAATATTTTACTTTGAGCTTTCCGTGCCTCGAATGATGTCCAGCACGTATCCCACGTACTGCTTCATTAGTGTTTGTGCCGTGGGCACCTAGCGTTAATCTTCCAAAATATCTGATTTGCGTCTAATCTCGACTTAACTTCTCCCCTTAAGCAGAGAATCACATTTCCGAAAGGAAGACCCGGTGCTATTATTCCTTTCCAAATGCATACCTCTTAGTACTATGTTTGTTGTACATCCATAATGTTGTATCTTTCATTATCTCGGCATCCCTTAAGTCTTTAGCCCTAAGAGACTGCTCGTGCTTTTTTGTGCATATCTTTCCTTTGTTTATCCGAATCCCAATATATTTGTGTCAGGATGCTCAGTGTACTTTATGGCCTTGTCTTAACACAGTCGAAAAAAACCATTGGGTTCCAATTGCAGATTGCTAATTAGAACCAATTGGATATTTTAAAATGTGTTTTCAACACCATTGGGGAATACCAATTGGAAAATACCATTTGGACCACTCCAATTGGCCGACACCAAATGGTCAGCTCCAATTGGGCAGGCACCAAGGGCTCCACCCCAATTGAAAGACCTCATTTGGTCTGATCCAGTAGACATTTCTCGGCCAGTTTTATTCGAATGGTATAGAACTAGGTGGATTTTCTCCCAGGAGTTTAAGGCGATGTGCGTTTAGTGCTAACATTTTTACATGGCAATTGAAATTGTGATTACTCCAAGCCTTTAGGGAACTGAAGACAAACGAGCCTGCGGTATCTCATAGAAGGAACAGAGACACAGTCAGTATATATGCATGAGGCATACTTTTGCTCCAACTTAAATACCCCATTTATGAGGCACTGCTCCTGGAGCCAGTGGCGCTTGTCCATTGAGCAAAGTTATTTCATTGATTAATGCCCGCAGTGACAGTTCAAATTGTTAAATTAATGCAGTAGATAAAGCAGCTCACATCTTTTTACTGAGACCTCATTACTTCCCAGTTTTGTGTTCATAGAGAGGAATATTCTGATCCCAATCAAGACAATCATTGGTTTCCAATTGGTTTTTTTTTTCAACTGGAACTTTTCCAGCCGTGTATCTTCAACCAACTGGAGCATCGAGTTGGACCTTCCTGCTTGGCTCATTAGCAGTATATATAAGCTATGGACTGTTCATTTAGCACAAAGCACTAACTCTACTACCCGGCTAGTGAACTAGCCGATGGGTAATTGAGGAATCAACTCCTTTACACAATTTGACCTTTAGTTTGGAACACAGCTAGGGGACCAAATGGGCAGTCCAGCCGAAAGTGATGAAGCCAATGGAGTCCTGGGGACCAGTTGGATAATTCAGCTGAATTGGCAGAGCAGACTGAAAGCTCATCCCAGTCGAAAAAAATCATGGGGTACCAATTGGCCATGTCCAATTGGAACCAATTGGATATTTACAAATGTTTTCAACGCCATTGGAGAATACCAATTGGAAAATACCATTTGGAACACTCCAATTGGACGACACCAAATGGTCAGCTCCAATTGGGAAGGCACCAAGGGGTCCACACCAATTGAAAGGCCTCATTTGGTCTGATTCAGTAGACATTTCTCAGCCTACGTCATCACCGCACGCAGTTTGGTTAAAAGCAATGAGTCAATTCATTTCACATTCAGTTGCAGTTTGATTCGAATGGTATAGAACAAAGTGGATTTTCTCCCTGTAGTTTAAGACGCTGTGCGTTTAGTGCTAACATTTTTACATGGGAATTGAAATTGGGATAATTCCAAGCCTTTAGGGAACTGAAGATAAACAAGCCTGCAATATCACATAGAATGAGCACAGAAACAGTTAATATATATATGCACAGAGCATGCTTTTGTTCCAACTTATATACTCCATTCATGAGACACTGCTGCTGGAGCCAGTGACGCTTGTCCATTGAGCAAAGTTATTTCATTATTTCATGTCTGCAGTGACAGTTGAAATGATTAAATTAATTGAGTAGACAAAGCAGCTCACATCTTTTTACTAAGACCTCATTATTTCCCAGTTTCGTGTTCAGAGAGAGCAATATTCTGATCCCAATCAAGGCAATCATTGGCTTCCAATTGGTTTTTTCCAATTGGAAATTTTCCAGTCGTGCATCTTTAACAAACTGGAGCACCGAGTTGGACCTTCTTGCTCGGCTCACTAGCAATATGCTATGGACTGTTCATTTGGAGCAAGGCACTAACTCTATTACCTGGCTAGTGGACTACAGCCACCTGGTAATATAGGAATCAACTCTGCCTTTATACAATTTGACCATTAGTTTGGAACACAGCTAGGGAACCATCTGAGCAGTCCAACCGAAAGTGATGAAACTAATGGAGTCCCGGGGACCAGTTGGATAATTCAGCTTAAATGGCAAAGCTAATTGAAAGCAGAGACACCAAATTGGACTGGTCAGTTGAAATTAGGGAAACCAATTGGACTTCCCAATTGGATTCCCGAGTCCAGCTAAAGCTCAGAAACCAGTTTGACTCTCCAATTGGATTCCCGAGTCCAACTGGAAGTTCAGAAACCAATTGGACTCCCCAATTGGATTCCGGAGTCCAATTGGAAGTTTAGAAACCAATTGGACTCCCCAATTGGATTCCAGAGTCCAATTGGAAATTCAGAGGCCAAATGGGCTGTCCAATTGGAATTAGGTAAACCAATATGCCTATTGGAATTGGAATTAGGTAAACCAATTGGATTCCCCAATTAGTTTTCCTCAGTCCAATTGGGTCCATTTGGCTTCCAATTGAGTCCAGTTGGGTCCAATTGGAAATCTCAATAGGACCCAATGGTTTTTTGACTGGGAAGAGACCAAAGTGGACTGGTCAGTTTGAATCAGGGAAACCAATTGGACTCCCCAATTGGATTCCTCTGTCCAGTTGAAAGTTCAGAAACCAGATGGACTCCCCAGTTGGATTCCCGAGTCCAATTGCAAGTTCAGAGGCGAATTGGGCTGTCCAATCGGAATTAGGGAAACTGGTTGGATTCCCAAAGTGGTCTTCCTCAGTCCAATTGGGTCCACTTGCGCCGAATTGGAAATCTCAATTGGACCCAATGATTGTTTTTGACTGGGTTGTAAATGCCTGATCATTCAAAGGAAAGTGCCACACCTGACTTTCTTGCGCCAAAACAGAAACTGTGCCTCTTTTGTCCTCACAGCAACTAACCAAAGTTTGGAAATCTTCCTGGCTATCTGCTAACAGTAGAATATCATGGAGAGGTTGCTCAAGAACCTGTTCGCCTAATCTGTGCAACACACTATAACCTAGATTACTCTCTTGTAGCATATTCTTTCCATATTTTTCACATAAGGCATAACCATTAGCAATGATGGAGCACAACCTTGCCTTAATTATTTACGTACCTCAACAGTTGTTCTTTTATCCCTTTCCTTGTATCTTTAACTTTATTATCTCGCTATATTTCCTGCAGGAAATCAGCTGCCTCATTACTGATACCTTTATTTTTTAACACGTTCCAGTGGAGTTCTCTGCTCACATGGTCGTACGCACTGCTTATGTCCAAAATGCTGACTACATTGGTCTGCTTTCTGTCTTAGCTATATCTATGCCTTCAGTAAGCAGGAACAGCAGGCTATCATACAAGTGCCTTTTCCTTCTGAACCTGTTCTGAGGTTCTCCTAGTATCTTATGACTTTCTACCCATGAGTGCATATTTAATTTCACCGCCTGGTTGCCATCTCGTATACTACGGATGATATCGTAATCAGTGTGAAATATTTTATGTGCATCCTATATCCTTTTCCTTTATAAATAACATTCTGTTATAATCGATGTGAAATATTTTATGCGCATCCTATCTCCTTTTCTTTTATAAATAACATTCATTTTTCCTGTCGCCAGCTGTGTGGACTTTGATTATTTGTTGGGATAGTCTCCAATGCTTTTAAATATGTTTCCTTGCCTCTAGTGCCAAACTCATTAAGCTTGATTGGGATTTCGTATCCTCCTTTGGATATGCATTTAGGAATATTTGCTTCCACCTTATTCCTATTAAGACTGGTCAGTTCTAAGCTGCTTTCTGTTATGCTGTCCTGTGTTCCTCTCTCATTTGGGGAGATTACACTATCATCGCTCCAAAATGACTCAACTATAAATGATGTAATGTAGTTCGCAGCGTTGTCTTCCTCTCAGAAATTTCCCTCAGCATCCTGAATCTGTTCCTGCCTTCTTTGATTCACTTTATAGAGTCAGCTGATGTGGTTCCAGAATTTTCTTGTCGCCTGTTTAGTTGCATCATGCACATCAGCCAGCCAGCGGTCAGTGGACTGCTTTATTTTAGCCTAGACAACGACCTACGCTTTCTGTTTTTTTTGTTGACCAGATTCCCATTTTTGTGTAGTTCCTCTTGAGATAACTATGCCTTCTGTGCTTTGCTGTCTTCCCTTGAAGCCACCCATCAATGTTCAAGGGCATCTTTAATTTCCTTATATACCTGTTCGTAGCTTCCTCTTCCCTCTCCTGTGGTTCGCCGCTTTTACTTGTTTCCTTATAGTACTGATGAGTAGTTTTAACTGATTATAATCCCACTTTTTCATGACACATTTCTCAATTGCTTCTTCTCTGCCTTCTGCTATTAGTGCTATTTGTTTGTCATTTATTTTGTCTTTTCTGCATTTCTCTTTTGAACAGGGCTCCGAACTGCAGACTAATACACGTAAGATCATTTCCTCAAAGTATATTCCCCTCTTCGTCAATTTCCATTTTCCAAGCTTGCTATAGATTCCGAGCTGTAGATTCGCTGACGTAGCTCACATTCTGTTTCAGCTTCCTCTGTGTGCTTCTACTTTTTCGTATATATATAATTGCGGAGTGGGTAACACAATACGCTTACTACAGGTGCCACGGATGATCGCCATGTCGTCTGAGGAACATAAGTGCAGTGTGTTTTCAATTACATGAGAATAAGAACTTCTTTTGCTGTTTCATGGGTGAGATATTTTTTGACGTGACTACTAAAAGGAATATTATATTTGCTTAAAGGAAAGAGCAACTCATTTAATTTTCAAAGATGCATGCTAGTGAAAATATGTGCGTGGTGCATATTTTTGTAACACCTGTCTTGCTGGGAGATATAATTAACAGCCTCCTTAATCATTTTTATCTCGTAAGTGTAGAATAGCTCTGAATGTTAGCCCCATTTTTTGTTGTTTCAGTGAACTTCAAACTTTATGTGCAAAGCAGTAGCTGATCTACAACCTTGCCAAACTTCCATTTTGGCTCAAATTCAAAAAATGTAGATGAAATAATTTTTGACGGATGACTTCCGCATGACGTAGCCCTTGTCGAGAAACATATTAATGAACGTGTCTCAGAAAAAACACATCATAACAATCATCACTGTGAGTACCCTAGTAAAGTCAGAACTGCCTGAATCCTAGGTTGAAGCAATTGTCACTCTTGGTTAATGAGCTGAACCCTCCACCACTTCCAATCTGGGACTAAGTGAAGCAAGCTAGATTTGTTTCCCCTGTGTGTCCTAGCTTTTCAGCTGCACCAAACCAAAAGGAATATTTCTTTCACCCCGTCGGCATGTCTAAAATTATTTAACAGAAATGCAAACTGGCAAACAACAAAACAACTACCGCAAAATACTGCCAAAAATAGCACCTAAAAAAAATGGTAAGTTTGGTTTGCAACTGGCTCTCTTAGATGTATAAGCTGTCGCATTTATATAAATGACAATAGTATGAAGGAAAAAAAAAAGATAAAAATATTAGGTAATTAGATCATAATTAGGCTGACTTTAGAAGGAGCTGAAACAATAAAAAAATTTGCCAAAATTATTTTCACAGAATATTTTCATTTGTGCCCGAAGAGCACTATTTAGAGCCATAAATCAGCAAAGTAGACGAATGGCTGAACAACGCAAACAGAGTCGAGAATAGTGTTTCACAATAGACTGCCCATTCATCTGGATCCCCTACATGAATGACAGTATATACCATTTTTTCAAACATCCAGATTTTTTACTTGAGAAAACGCCCACCGCTCCTCTGCTTGCAGACACGACACGTCTAAGAAACAGTCGCGTCAAGAAGATGCTGTCTGCCACTGCTGCTACGGTGCGTGCCAGTTGGCATTGACTATTTGTTCCACAGGCACCGCGCTTCTAGCTCGTGTGTCCTTCGAGTCCACAGTTCTCACATGCAAAATTGTGCTCACTCTGCTACAGTTAATACAGTCGACGCTTGATGGTCCATTCTGCAGCGGCACCTTAAACCAGACAATCCGGAGCATAAACTAGCGTAAATCTAAACACAACCTATTTGGATCATCTATGCAGTACACTTTGAGATTTGCAATAAAGTGTCTTAATAAGCATTCAACACATTCAACATTTATTGCAAGCTCAGGAAACTGTGCTAAATTTGATATAAAGATCTGGCAACAAGAGCCTTTGGTCACTAATTTATAAATATTTGCAACAATTTTTAAAGACAACAAAATGCTTTTAGTTTGTTACTGCAAAATAAGCAAAATATGATCCAAAGCTTACATCACAATTTTTGTTTGTTTTCAGAAAATAGTGGCCACCCTGTGACAACCTAAAAGTCTGGCAACATAAAAATAATAAATAAAGCTCGGTGTGTGCTTACAACCATTTTAATGTTTTGTAAAAAAAAGGAAGAAAAAAACCACGATTGCCTACGACTACAATATTGGAGGTTACCTACGGAGTAAACCTACAACTTCTCCCTCACTTCAAATGTCAGGGGCACCACAAACTAGATGAGGAGAAAAACAAACTGTACTATATACAGAACGGGTAAATATTGGCAGAAGAAGTCAACTGAAATGTAACAACTGGTTGTAATTACAAGAAATATGCATTCTCAGTAGAGAGATTGAGAGAAAAAATTTTGAGCCGAGTTTGAAGGGAATCTCTCAGAAGAAACCTCAACTGGCTCAACCACGCCGTGAGGGAAGCGATGGAGGAGAGAGTGAAAGAAAGTAAGAAAAATATGCACAGTAGTGGATGACTGGATTTCGACCACGTACCTTGCACTTTGGTTTCAGAAAACGAAATCTGCTTTCTGGAAATTTTAGAAAAACAAGCCCACTGCATAGATCAGGCATCGAAGATAACCTCTGCAAAATACTAGAGCCATTCTAGCCCTGAACAGCTGTAAAAATTCCAATCAAATCTTGTGCGCTGTTTCCTTCGAGAAGCAGTTTATTCTACGGATTGTGCATTCAAGGTGGTGCTGCAGCCTGGACCGTCAAGCATCAACTGTAGTAACTGTAGCAACGTGAGCACAGTCTTGCTTGCGAGAACTCCGGACTCGAAGGAGACCTCAGCTAGAAGTGCGGTGGTTGTGGAACAAAATGTCAATGCCAACTGGCACTCCCCGTAGCAGCAGTGGCAGACAGCACCATATTCTTTCACTTGACTATTTCTAAGACATGTCATGTGTCTGCCTGTGCACGGTTGGTGCATGTTTTCAGATGTAAAAATCTGTATGTTTGAAATAGTAGTGTATATTCTGTCATTTATGTGGGGGATCCAGAGGAATGGACGCTCTAATGCGAAATGCTACTCTCCTGTCCATTTGTTTTGTTCAACCAGTCATATGCCTTGCCGATTTGCGGCTCTAAATAGTGCTCTCCTGGAACTAGTGAAAATAATATCGTGTCAAAGTCTTTTTGCAAATTTTTTAATCATTCTAGACCCTTTGAAAGTTAGCATAATTATGAAGTAATTGTCTGATTTCGTTATCACTTTTGTTTCCTTCGTATTATTGACACTTGTATGAATGCGACAGCCTATACATCTAAGGGAGCCAGTTACGATCCGAACTTATCATTTTGTGTCTAGGTGCTATTTTTGGCAACGTATAACGGTAGTTTCGTTGTTTGCCAGTGTGTATTTCTTTTACATTTTCTTAATCAAGCGGATGGGGGAGGATGAAATATGACTTCTGGTTTGGTGCTGCTGAAAGCTAGGAAGCACGCAGGAAACAAATCAAGCCTATTTCAGTTAGTTTTCGACTGGAAGTGGTGGAGGGTTCCGCTCGTAAACCAAGCATGACAATTGCTTCAACCTAAGAATCGGGCAGTTGTGACTTCACTCGGGTACTCGCAGTGATGATTGTTAAGATGTGTCTTTTCTAAGAGACGTTCATTAATATGTTTCTCGATAAGGTCGTGTGGAAGTCAACTGTAAAGAATTATTTCATAATTATTTTGAGAATTTTAGCAAAAACACAAGGTTATTGGCCAAGAGGCAGAATAGCTACTGCTTTGCACATAAAGTTTGATGTTCTCTGAGAGAACGAAAAAATTGCACTAACATTCATAGCTGTTCTACACTTGTCGTCAGAGGAAAACGATTAAGAAGGCTCTCTATTTTAACTGCCAGCAAGACAGGTGTTATAGACATATATGCTACCCCATTTTTTTGCTAGCATACATCTGCGAAAATTAAATGATTTGCTCTTTCTGAAGCAACTACAATAATCATTTTAGTAGGCACATCAAAAGATATCAGATGTGTGAAACAGCAAAAGAGGTTCTTATTCTCATGTTCTTCAAAATGCAGTGCACCTAATTGCCTCGGACGACATGGCTGTTATCGGTGGCACTTGTAGCGAGCGTCTTGTGTAATCCTCTCCATTATTATCTATAGAAAATGTAGAAGCACTGTGGGGTTTAGAGTAGGGGAGATAAACACGTATTCCCCGTTTAACCGCGGCTGACGTAGTTCAAAACCGCGCGGACCCCACCCCGTGGTCGTGTACGCTACCGAGCGCTCGCCGACCACGGCGGGCCTTGCTCTGCGGGAACAAAGGAACGACACACTGGCTGACACAAACAAGGCATTTATTGCTATAACAACAATAACGCCAGCTAGCAACCACCAAAATACACTGAGGAATCGAGGATGTCCGACTCACCAGCACGGCTACGAGCGAACGTTCGCCCACGCTAGGGCAAAGGGATAAACTCCGAGGCCGAGCGGGACGGGCTCGGCAGGAGCAAGTTCCAACCAAGAGGCGCGCGTCGACGAAGAGCGAAGCTGCGAGCGAAACGTCCGCTTGCTTCCCGGTCCCAGGGAGAAGAGACCCCGTTGCTCCCCTCGACCGCGCAGCAAAACACCATCCGTGGCGCTGGTGTCGCTGCGACACGAGCGCCCTTCCCTGTTAGTTAAAGTAACCAAACTGAGAAGAGCGCGTTTCATGGGAGCTAACTACAGGGAACTAGTGCGTTGAGGGAAAGCGAACGCAGGGGACGGAGGCGTCCCCACAGCACACAGAGGAAGCTGAAACATAGCGCGGGCTACGCCACAGATATTTCTATGTAGCCCTCCTCCCTCCCCCTCTTCATTTTTACTGAGTCTATTTCCATTGTTGGAGGATATCCAGCAGCGGTAGACATTACAGCAGTGTGAAGGCTTTGTTCAATTCAATTAAATTCTCTTTTACATTGCGCACCGTATTTGATACACAAATATTTCACCCTTGATGTAGACATCAAGAAAGGTCCTCACTGATTAAGAAAAGAAGCTAGGAGAGTTGGTAAGAATTCACCATAGAGCAGCAGTACACAAATCGTGCATAAATGACCAATTAGCTTTGTTTTTGCTTCTGTGCGAGCTTTCGCTTGGTTTCTGTTTTTTGTTTTGAAGTGAAGCTGCCTTCCAATGGAAGCTGTGCTTACCCTTCTCCAAACATCACTTTAAGCCATCCCTTATGCCCTCCACACTGTTTTCATGATCCTGCATTTCTGTACAGTATCACAAATGGCTGAGTGCCTTGGCGTCAACTTGGACTTCTGTTCGAGGTTCTTCCCAGGTTTTATTACATGCCGATAAGCATAAACCAACAAACGTAATAACTCCTCAAAAGTTCCCCATAATATGCTCCGGTACAGTTGGAATCTGGCAAAAAACTGCGCTGCTTTACCGTGCGTAGCACATGTTACCTTTTTCATTATATTTCTTTTTGTAGGTGCTCGTTTTAAGACACCCTTCAAACAGTAGAGAACTGCTTCTTGAATTATCATGGAACGATTCCTTCCTGATCTGCCTTTTCCAGTATCGATGTAGTTCTACGCTCTTCTTCTTCTCCATTGAATTAATCTAGTTTTTACATTCTGTGGTTTTTTGCCTGTTGTTTAATGCTGTTTCTTTCGGCATCGTTCTGTTCTGCATACTTATCGGTTAGGTTCCTTGTTGTTTTTTGCCTTGGAAAGGCAACCCTCCTATATAAGGAATTAAATATATATAGAGCTCTGCACCTTCGGTGGACTAATTTTCTCAAGTGTTCTTCATATAATATTTGACTTTGAGCTTCTGTGCTTTGAGTGATGTCCAACCCATATCCCCTGTACTGCTTCATGAGTGTTTCTTTCGTGGGCACCTAGTGCTAATCTTCCAACAGCTCTCTGATTTGAGTCTAATCTCGACTTAACTTCTCCCCTTAAGCACAGAATCACATTTCCGAAAGGAAGACCCGATGCCATTATTCCTTTCCAAATCCATACATCTTAGTACCATATTTGTTGTACATCGATCCCAGTGAAAAAAAAACATTGGAACCAATTGGGAATTCCAATTGGTTACAACCGGATGCAACTTATACCATGAGGAACCAATTGGACAGCCAACTGGTTCCAATTGGACGCTGGACTTCAATTGGGTGGGCCAATTGGATTACCCATTTGTTCCCGAGATTCCAATGGGATGTCGCCACCCAAATGGATATTCCAAATGGCTTTGCAATGTCCAATTGGGCAAACCGATTGGTTTTGAAGCTCCTAGGAAACTGGTGTCATATATTTCATTTGTGTCACCCAATTTAAGTTTAGTAGCAGGGAGAAAAGGTTCTGCCAGAATTGAGTTTTTCTGAAAAGTTTTTGCATTTTGAGAATTTGCCATATTCCCTTCATCTGGCTGGCAAAAAATCATCACAATTACATATTAATTCCTGCAATAAATATGCTCTCACATGTCATGTTTAGTGCTTTGTGTACCTGTATTATTATCATTTTTAATTTGATATAGAATGATTTATCCATTACAAGCACATCATTTAAAACACACAGTTCAGCAAATGAGATGACATGTTGCACAACAAGAATGTCCAGCAACATCAGAAACAAGTGGGCATGAAAATAAGCCATTTTAATTTTCAAGTCACAATGTCAGCTCAAGTCCCTTCCTTGACACGTCTCAGAAACGGTCACGTCGAGAAGGTGCTGTCTGCCACTGCTGCTACGGTGCGTGCCAGTTGGCGTTCACTATTTGCTCCACAGCCACCGCGCTACTAGTTCATGTGTCCTTAGAGTCCACAGTTCTCACATGCAGAATTGTGCTCACTCTGCTACAGTTAATACAGCCGACACTTGAAGGTCCATTCTGCAGCGGCACCTTAAACCAGACAATCCGGAGCATAAACTAGCGTAAATCTAAACACAACCTATTTGGATCATCTATGCACTGCACTTTTGAGATTTACAATAAAGTGTCTTAATAAGCATCCAACATTTATTGCAAGCTTAGTAAACTGTGCTAAATTTGATATAAACATCTGGCAACAAGAACTAATTCCACTAATTTCTAAATATTTGCAACTATCTGTTAAGAAAACAAAATGCCTTTAATTTTTTACTGCAAAATAAGCAAAATATGATCCAAAGCTTAACATCACAATTTTTGTTTGTTTTCAGAAAATACTGGCCACCCTGGGACAATCTAAAAATCTGGGGACATAAAAAAAATAAAGCTCGGTGTGTGCTTACAACCATTTTAATGTTTTGCAAAAAAAGGAAGAAAAACCACGATTGCCTATGACTACAATATTGGAGGTTACCTACGTAGTAAACCTACACCTTCTCCCTCACTTCAAATGTCAGGGGCACAGCAAACTAGACGAGGAGACTGCCTCTTTTGACCTCACAACAACAAACCAGAGTTTGGAAATCTTCGTGGCTATCTGCTAACAGTAGAATATCATGGAGAGGTTGCTCAAGTACCTCTTCGCCTAATCTGTGCGCCAGATTATAACCTAGATTACTTTCTTGTAGCATTCTTTTTATATTTTTCGCATAGAGCATAATCATTAGCAATGATAGAGCACAACCTTGCCTTAATTATTTATGTACCTCAACAGTTGTTCTTTTATCCCTTTCCCTATAATCACAATTTTATTATCTCGCTGTATTTCCTGCAGGAAATCAGCTGCCTCGTTACTGATACCTTCATTTTTTAACACGTTTCAGCGGAGTTCTCTGCTCACATTGTCGTATGCACTGCTTATGTCCAAAAAGGCTGACTACACAGGTCTGTTTTCTGTCTTAGCTATATCTATGCCTTCGGTAAGCAGGAACAGCAGGCTATCATACAAGCCCGTTGAACATGAACCTGAGTAATTTCTGAACTCGAAAAAAATAAAAACGAAAAATTAGCGTATAAGACGCACCCTTGTATAGGACGCTTCAGCAAGATTTTTGAAAAAAAGCCCCGTCTTATACACCGGAAAATACGGTAACCTTTGATGGCATTACAACTCTCCATGTTGAAATGGTATAGTTTTACAAGAACACAACTCAGTCCGCATACATTCTATTTTTTGCTAGAAGCACTGCCAGCAGCAAGGAGCGGAAAAGTGATTCTAAAGGCCTGTTAATGCAGCTGTGTGTGCATATTCAGTGCTTTTTGTGGGGTTGGATCGTTTCCAGTTGCATTACTCTGTAACCTGAAAATTATCTCTGTGCGCTGAAGTATGGTTGTTGCAATTTAACCAACAAGACCGTGGTTTTGTGTTTGTGCAAAAAGGCAATACCAGACTTCTCATGTATATATTACTGATGCATATGTTACCACTACTCTGATTCAGCAGATTATTTTTATGCTTGTGACAACAGACACACTAGACTCCATTACGTGTAATGGAGTCTAGTGTGTCTGTTAGCCAGTGCTGTTTTGTTGATCTGCTGTAGAGTTTAGCCCTTGTTAAATATTGTAACTTAATGTAATATATTTATATTTCCACTGCACTGTCGTGAGTAATATTTAACACTTATGGCAGGGTAGTATGTGGGGTTTCAAGGGGTAGAGCCCCCTAATTTTTTTACTGTTTTTGCTTTGGAATAATAAACATCGATCACTGCACTTAATTCGTGTCTCAGTAATAGTAACTGAATTTCTTCTCTTGATTTAGTTTTCAGTTTCAGTCGCCAAACAGTGGTAGTGATGTCACAAGTATGTAAGTGCGAGGTCATGTAGAACGAACAAAACCATTATACATCTGCTGCTTTGTCATTTCAATTCGCTCCCACTCTTGTGCTAGCCCGCTGCAGAAGCCGGAATGACAACAGGTGAGCGAACTGCCATTATAAATGTATGCTCCATGTGATGTCATATTTATGACATCACAACTGGCATTTAATTGCTGAAACTGAAACTACAAATAAAAAGAACAATGATGAATCATTCACAGAGTGCCAGCAAAGTTCATGTTGAGATCCACCCTCACGAATGTCTCAGGCGTCATTCCAAAGCAAAAACTGAAAAATAAGGTATGCCTACTTTTACTTTTGTAGTATCAAGTACTAAACTTAGTGGGGAACCTTCAGTCAGTACGCACAGAGAAGTGTCCAACCTTTTCAGATTTCTTTGCTAAGGTTGTTTGATTGAGTCACGACACAGATTTAACTGTGCTTTTATTATATGTAGTGTTAATCTGCTGAGGGTGCAGTTGGTCTTTAATAAATTATCTGAGCCTTCAAAACTTGTCTTGGTCATTAACTTAACACATGAAGTGACAAGGGCAACCTTGTAAAACAGGATAAATTTATTTTTCTTTCAGCATGTCATGTGAAATAATTACTCCATTTTTATTTACACATTATTAAGCAAAACAATTGTTTCAGTTCTTCCACTTGACGGCCTGAAAGAAGAAAAAAAGAGATTGAGCACATCACTGAGAGTACCTTCTAAAAATACAAGCATGACTGCCGAACTGCAATGCACTACAACATGAATGGTATTGTTTCATCCTTTACTGCCATTTTCTTTATAACCTTTATACTTGTTCAAGGTCACACATTAAAGCAAAGCAATTGCACACGCCCTACATTCTGTTGTGTATCATATCAGAATTTTGTATAGTGACAGTGGCATCGCATTACCAACAGGAACCCAAACAGGAAAGCTGGGGGGTTTCAACCATCACAAGAAAATGATCACGCTAATTTGAGGGCAACTTATGCTTGTGAAACAAAACACATTTAAGTGAGGAAAGAATGCCAACCAAGTTGAGATGACATGTTTGAGAACCTACACAGTTCATTCAATAGGTGTGACTATGGGTGAATTGCAGCTTGGCTTTTTAAGCCCACGCATAATCAACCGCCGGGTCACTAAACGTTAACTGTGAGAGTAGAAAGAGGGAGGGAAGTGTTCCGAGGGAGCCGTTAACATCCCTCCACGTTTGCTGAATGCGCCGTAATTGGCATTCTTTTTCCAGTTAAATTTACTTTCCCAAATAGAGAGTCCTCTGTCAACTGTTTTCCTTTTGAAAACGTCACATGCTAGAGGTAAGCTTACCGTGCCATTAAGGAGCCTTTCAATCTCAAAGTATGGAATGGAATGTGGTGGTAACTCACTCTTGTACCTAAGTAACTGCTGCCGGTCTCTAAGGTAAACTAATATCTGCAAAGAAAAGTGCACACAACAGGTGTCATCGATGTCAAACTCCTGATGAAGTGCAGAGAGTCTATAAAACTAATGCAGTTTTAATTATAGACTGTGTGATGCCGTTTTGCACATAACACGCGCAACGCTAAAGCGCATGCATGCTAACTCGCTAAAAAAATAGCTTTCCTAAACCTCTCAATACCACAGCAGTGGATTGACTTAATTATTTAAGCTGTTGGGCCCCTATGCCAGGAATTTCCAAACAGCACTGTGAAAAAAACAATGACCTGTCCTCACTTGTTCACGCGCAAGCGAGGCGGATCCGCCGCGCCGCTGCTGTTTCTCGCTTTTCCACACCGCGTCGCTGCTAGCGGCATACACAGATATAGTGAGAAAAGAGCATAAATTTACGCTGTCTACGTATCATTACTGGTTTAGCGAGTTGAAGCGATCATGTTACACGCAAGTCGTCCTATCTTTGGATGCATTATTCCAACATACACAACAACGCAATGGATAAAAATGGCACTTTTTAACAGCATAGCGCTGCTTTTCGCTTATTTCGCTCCTCTAGCCTTCGGTGGTTTCCTGGTTCTGCAAGTCAAACTTTGGTTCACCACTTGTGTTAGGCACATACACACACACAGTTGCCAACCTAAAGACAGCCTTTTGAAGCTGAAATCTAGAATTGGTGGCCAAAACTCACCTCAATGGCAACACTGCGGCACTTATGCAATTTTGCCAGTGTTAATCGTTTCTCTGCGTCGTCAACCATTTGGAGGTACTTCTCGAATACCTGATAAGAAAGAGAAAGGTGAGAGCGAATGGAAGGAAAAGGGTTCTGAATTGCTTCTAAATTTCACTGCACTTTACAGGGTGCACATGGTTACAAGGTCTTGTAAGTGCTCCAAGCCGCCCAAGGAACCAGCCATACAAAGGAGCTTTGTTGAAGCTCTTGTGAAAGGCTTGGAGCGAAGAGAGAGTTCAAAGAATGCTGGCAGTGAAAGCTAAAAGCGCTTCATGCTGGGCGAACTTCTAGACATGAGTGAATTTCAGTCCTCTAAGACAAGCTGAAATGCCAAAATGTGGGGCCACCATCACACATTTAGTATGCATTGTTGTGCGAAAGTCGCAACATTTGGGTCTCAAATCCAAGCTTTGTTTCAATGCCACAGTGCGATTTGCTGTTCACAACACGTGCGCCTCAAAACGTTAAGTTCTTTCTCTTTTATCACTTTTCTTTTTTTTCTCAAGCTATTTCAGTCTCCCTGAACTTTTGAGCAAGGCTGTGACCGTTTCAATACTGCACGTGACAAGTTTCTCAAACATTTGGAAGATGACAAGCCCACCTCAGGTGGTGCATGTGCCTTGGCCAGGATTTCAACAGATCTGTCGAAACCAATGCAGCAACGCATTTTTGACTTGACAAGCCAGGACTGCAAACGAACAAAAAAATATAAAAAAATATTTCAATAACATTCTCAGGTCACTTGCACTCCTTTAACCCTTTATAAGGTGCAAATTTTATGCATATTGTATGCATAAAAATTGTAAAATTGTACTTGGAATGACTATAGAAATTGAATGAAACCTTGTAAGTCGTTTCTACCACTGGTTTTATAAAAAATGGGGGCACACGTTTGTACTGAAGACTTCATAAAAATACCTCAAATGTGATGCGTATTCGTACCTCAGTCTCATCGACTTGTAAGACAACACATTAGAACTGAAAACTGTTTCAAGAGGTATAGTGAGTCAGTCGATGTATTTTTCTCGCCAGCATCGCCCGCATAGAACTGCACACCTTCTCTTGTTAAAAACACACAGAACACCAAGTAGGCCAATTAGCAAAAGATAAAAACACACTGAATGATTTGTTTGAGAGTTAGGCAGTATTGAGCACACAAAAATACGGCACCCAGATGTGCCAATGTCCTTTTCCTAGCACTTTAAGCAAGAGGGACAACAATTGTCCCGTTGTCATATAAAGGTTGTCATATAGGGACAGAAAATACAGAGAAGCATTCCTAATCCACAAATTTAAAACACTGCAACCAACAGGGATTAACGTGTCCAGAGGAAACCTGGAATCTCTCAGGTACATTCCAGGGTTAGCATAATTTTAAATTAACAAATGTCTTGCACGTGGTCAGACCATTTCCTAGAACCTCGCATAAGTATATTATCGCTCTTTGCGCCCTTCCCACGTCATATCTTCCACCACATTTCCGGCCTTCTCACCCTCTCCCTTTGTTCACGTTTTCCTTTTTTTTCTCCTAATCCCCTACTATCAGTTCTCGGAAACCATGACATTCCTGTTACCCTCTCCGCCCCCACCTTTTGGCTTTCTCTGAACTTGAGCCATTTCCCCCCCCCTGCCTTGTCCTTCCTTGGAAATGCCCCCCCCCCTTTCTTTCTCCTTCCAGTGCCAGCCTATTTTGTTTGCCTTGTTCTCATTTCCCTGTGCCACGCTGACCAATCCTCTTATCTGAGTTTTACAGGTCCACCCAGGGCCTCCCCCCCCCGTCGCAGCCCCTTCAAAGCCTTTGTTCATTACACACCCCCCGGATATAAGTTTTTCCACTATTGCAGCTTAACGCATCAAGATACACCTCCCTCCCCTTCCTGACACGCATCCCCTCTCACACCACTTTCCTTCCCCACCCCCGGGGCCTTCCTCCCGGAGCAAAGGCCCTATTTAATCCCTGCCAATGATGAACGCTTTGCTCAGACGAAGACAAGTCCCCTTGTTGAAACGTTGGCTCAAGCAACCTGAGGTTTTCCCCTCCCTTGTTCATTTTGTGATCGCCAAGGACCATCTACCACACCCTCTCTCTACCATGGACTCCAGTCAACGGAAGATGATGGAACAAGGTAAGCCTCTCCCCCTTCTTTCATTGGCACATGTTGCGTTGATAGGTGATAGTCAATACAAGCACATCCACAATCACTTTCCTCCTGGAGAACATGCACCATACATTAGGTTTGAGAGCGGCGCCAAAACCAATGACATAAGGAAACTGATAGCCGCAGCACCACAGAACATCACGCACTTCGTCATTCACTGCGGGAATAATGACCTGAAACACAGCAGTGCGGAACAGACCATTGAGGCCATGAATACACTGGTACACGAGGTCCATGCCATCAGACCAAACATGAAACTGCACCTGACAACCGTGCTTCCTAGGGTAGTCAACTTGCACCACAGACACATGCCACAATCCTGCCAACTCGCAGCTCACGCACAGGACTCATTTAAGCTCAACAATTTTTTGCTGGACATGGAACTTTACCAAAAATACGCTGAAATCATCCACCACGCTCAGATCCATCATGACCCTGAGGCACTCCTGGCCAGAGATGGACTTCACCCTAATTTTTTTGGCGTTCAAGTAATGGCAGACAACATAAAGTACTGGCTGAGAAACACATTTAAGCGGACGCTACAGCCCACTCATGCTCCCTCTCCCACTCTGGCTAACACTCAACAACAGACCACCCACAAAAGCGACAACACCCAGGAACGAACACAGCCTCCCCCCGCTAGGACCCAGGACACCTCCACACAGTTCACTCCAGAGACTCGCGACGCTGGCACACAGACGGTAACCGTGGATCCCACACCAGCGGAACAGCACGTAGGAATCCCACCGAAAGTAGCCACTAAACAGCAAAGCCACCACTTCACACAGGCGCCTACGTGATTAGTGACGCACACTAGCACCCAGATTTTCACCGATGCGGACCTCGACACCGATACCACCCTCAAACAGAAGTCCCCTAAGACCCGTCAAGAGGTCCACTCGGCACAAGCGCAGATGACTTACATCTGGCAGCACCAATCGCCCCGAACCCAAAAGACGAATTTTCCTGGTAGCCAGAAAACTAGCCACTAAACAAACTAACTACCGATTCCACCTACACACTTACAAAACCTACTTGCAGCACAGGACAATACCCAAAGGACTTCGAGTTAATGTTAGGTGCTCCCTCAGTGCGCTCAGGCCTGAACTCCTCGCTCGATGGGAAAAGCTATTTTATAAGAACATTGTCAAGAGCAGTTAAATTCCCTCGATGGTCAACTTAGTAAGATAGAACTAAATTCAGACGAAAGCCAGGCACTAGCAGATTTTGTAGCCAGAAAGGAACGCAAGCTGCACAAAAAACAACAGCGTAAACAAATTAGAGATAAATTTCCACTAGATATGAATACATCTGGGCAGTTTAACAACCGCCCGCCAATTTCGATACAGACAAAAGATACGCCTTTTCCGCCACAGGACACTGACAGCAACATTGTCGATATTTCCAAATCCCTAAGTTATAGCGACAAACAGATTCTGAAGCATGGCCTTACATTTTGTCCAACTAACAATAATTTTAATGAGTATGAACTTCACAGAGATCTCACAGAATTTGCGCGAAGATTGCGAATAAAGGAATTCTTTGCCGAAAAAACTAACACCCCGATTACTAACCTAGCTCTTTCCTGTAACACGTGGTCAACACGTGCTCACCCTACTGAAGTAACCAGCCTTAATTCCATCCCTCTCAAAGCTGAAAGCACATGGACGCCGGAAGCGCAGCAGAGTCCCGAATTAGACTTGTACATTAAATCTGTCTCGAAAGAAATTATAGACCAAACAAAGGAAGCTCGAAAACGCAGAAACGTTACCCCAACGGAACAGGCTACTCTGAACCACTTAGCTTCTAGAACCGATATAGTCATTAAGCCTGCAGACAAAGGAGGTAGCATAGTTATCCTACCGGTCGAAAAATACAAAAAAGAAGCTTTTAGGCCACTCAACAACCCTTGTCATTATAGGAAATTAGATTCAGATCCCACTTCAGAGTTCTGCAAATTGATTCTGAACAAACTGGCAAACTTATTATCAAGGAAACTAATCACGCAGTCCGACTACCACTTCTTAAATCCGCTAAACAAACAGGCAGGACGCTTTTACCTACTTCCCAAAATCCATAAGGTTTCCGCAGAAGACTTGTTTACCGCAGATATCCCCGGCAGACCTATCGTTTCAAACAATAACACGCCCACAGAGAACTTAACAATTTTCCTGAACAACTATCTTGCAGATATTCCCACCCACCTTCCTTCCTTTGTCAAGGATACACCGCACTTTCTCCGCATAATAGAGTCTCTGAATGATGCTTCCATTATCCCAGCAGATAGCATACTTGTCACACTTGACGTCGCCGCTTTGTACACAAATATTCCCATAAATGAAGGTATCGACGCACTCTCCAAAATTCTAACTCAAAGTCCTCACCCGCACGAAACTGAAGTGTACCTCACGCTACTTGAATTAAGTCCTCACCCACACGAAACTGAAGTGTACCTCACGCTACTTGAATTGGTACTAACACTCAACTACTTTGAATTCGATTTTTCTTACTGCCTTCAAGTATTTGGAACAAGCATGGGCACTCCCTTCGCACCCACCTACGCGAACATTTTTATGGGGCTACTAGAATCTAAACTTCTAAATTCATTTATAAAAAACCACTTATATACCTGCGTTACATAGACGACATTTTCATGATATGGGAGCATGGGGCTGAGACCCTGAAGGCATTCGTCACACATTTCAATTCAAGCCACTCCAGCATTAAATTCACCTTCAACTCCTCGAAAACGAAAGTCAATTTCCTTGACACCACTGTCTATTTAGAAAAAAAAGCAAGTTCAAAACCACACTTTACAGGAAGCCTACTGACTGACAGCAATACTTAGATTTCACTAGCCATCATCCAAGACACTGCAAACAAGGTATATTCGTAGGACAGGCAACGAGACTAAGAAGAATATGTAGCGATGACGACGACTACCTGAAACATTTCCACTCGCTAAAAAAACACACTAATCACCAGAAACCATCCACAGACAACCCTTAATAACGCGTTCCAACGAGCAACCACTTTGAAACAAGATGTAGTTCTTGAAAAACGAACAGAAGCTAACAGTCAACGACCTCCTGCACTTATAACGAAATACTCAAACGCGCTTCCAAACATAAACAATATCCTGCGGAAATACCACCCCATTTTAACTGGTAACGACCTTCTCAAGAAAATATTTCCCGACGCACCAAGGGTAACATACAGACGCAACACAAACCTGAAGGACATCCTGGTGCATGCTAGGCTCGGTAAGAAACCACCACCGACAGTAACTTCATGCTCTCGACCTAGATGCAAGACATGCAAACATTTACAAGGGACACTACGGTTAAAAGTACGGCAAGCGATTTCAGCTTCGATATAAAGACCAGTTTTGACTGCACATCGTCCAATATTATCTACATGCTCCAGTGCTCCTTCTGCCAGAAACAATATATCGGAGAAACCGGGAAACAATGAATGCCAGATTAAACGGGCACCGAGCTGACACAGCACGGAATGAACAGAAGGCAGTGTCGACCCATTTTAATCAACGCCATCACAAATTCGACGAGCTCAAATTGTTCATTCTTCAGTCAGGCTTCAAATCGACTAGGGACAGAAAATATAGAGAAGCATTCCTAATCCACAAATTTAAAACACTGCAACCAACAGGGATTAACATGTCCAGAGGAAACCTGGAATCTCTCAGGTACATTCCAGGGTTAGCATAATTTTAAATTAACAAATGTCTTGCACGTGGTCAGACCATTTCCTAGAACCTCGCATAAGTAAATTATCGCTCTTTGCACCCTTCCCACGTCATGTCTTCCACCACATTTCCGGCCTTCTCACCCTCTCCCTTTGTTCATGTTTTCCTTTTTTTTCTCCTAATCCCCTACTATCAGTTCTCGGAAACCATGACATTCCTGTTACCCTCTCCGCCCCCACCTTTTGGCTTTCTCTGAACTTGAGCCATTCCCCCCCCCCCCCTGCCTTGTCCTTCCTTGGAAATGCCCCCCCCCCCTTTTTTTTCTCCTTCCAGTGCCAGCCTATTTTGTTTGCCTTGTTCTCATTTGCCTGTGCCACGCTGACTAATCCTCTTATCTGACCTTTACAGGTCCACCCAGCGCCTCCCCCCCGTCGCAGCCCCTTCAAAGCCTTTGTTCATTACACATCCCCCGGATACAAGTTTTTCCACTATTGCAGCATAACGAATCAAGATTCACCTCCCTCCCCTTCCTGACATGCATCCCCTCTCACACCGCTTTCCTTCCCCCACCCGGGGCCTTCCTCCTCGGAGCGAAGGCCCTATTTAATCTCTGCCAATGATGAACGCTTTGCACAGACGAAGACAAGTCCCCTTGTAGAAACGTTGGCTCAAGCAACCTGAGGTTTTCCCCTCCCTTGTTCATTTTGTGATCGCCAAGGACCATCTACCACACCCTCTCTCTACCATGGACGCTAAATATACTTTGTCACACGACAAGCACAGTTACTACTATTCTCACCTTTCCCTGAAAAGGTTGTCAATTTCTTTCCAGTGTTTGATCTGTGCCAAAGCTGTCAGTGCAGTCCATACAAACTGTTTTTCAGTCAGCTGTAACAGAAAGGACAAAGGAGCTGCATTAGGATGAACACTAACAAACATGAACTTTTCACACACAAACGTTCTGTGCCATGCTGTAAGGCACTGTGTTGGGCGTCGCATGAGGCAAATGCGCAAATGAAAGTAATCGTGTCAAATGTGGCTGCAGATGGGACATGCCGATGTAGCAACAAAAAACTGCGCCCCAAAAGGGGAAAGGATATACTCACATTAAACAAAGCCTTCATCTGGGTCGGGCTCGCAATGTGGCTCTGCAATGTCATGACAAACATCACATTTGAGAGAAGAGTCAGCTAACTAAAAACTGCTAATCAGGTCTAGTTTTCTCCTCATGTTTACCTACATGTGAGTGTACCTGGCAGTTTCGCAACTCTGAGATGGTCAACAAAAAAGCGAGTGACCACTCTGAGAATTACAAGCACTCTCAGCTCCAGCAACATGACACGAAAGGACCAAGGCTTATTGAGCAGTCAACTACAAATTCCAGACAAACTACTGTGCATAACTGAAGCCTACATTGAATAGTTCAGTTTGTATTGCTACTTGTTATCACTGACTGCACAGAGCTGTAAAGTCAGAAACATCTCATTTAGACGTACATTCCCATAACAAAATATGACGCTCTGCAATGCAAGTGGCTGCTATTATATAGTAGACACATCAGTATTTACAGACAATGTTTTCATGGCAGTGTGCTATGGGATTTGTTTTGCTCTGTTTCAGCACTAAGTGTGCATCGCTGAACAGGTTTCGAAGAGTTAGCTTAGCTACTCTAAGATGTAATGCAGGCTTTCAGTTTTAAACAGGCTTTTAATGCATAAGGTTCAAACATGTAGAAAACACCTAAACTGCGCCTGAAAAATGGGTAACTTACATTTGAGACATTGTAATGGTAGAGACAGCAGTAGTAAAGAGTTGTCACCAGGGATGACCCAACAACGGATGCTTTGCGAGGAAATTCTTGCATCAGTATGTTAAGACCTTCTTTTTCAGCTTTTGAGTCTTCCTCCTACAACAAAGGGCATAAGTAAAAGTTCAGCTATACTGTGCATGTATGAACATAAGAATTTTACAGGCAGTCTCGGCTGTTCTCAAGGAATGGTAGACGCACACATGTAGAACCCTAAAACACCTCCAATGCATTTTTTTTCTTAAAGAAATGTTTCTCATGTAATAAGGAATAAAACATATGCCTTTTCATGTCTGTGATTAGTTTCTCCACGTAATACTCCAGGGCACAGTATTGCTAAACGTTGGTAAAAAAAAGGGCATCTTGATTTTAGTTGGGAATACTGCTCAAAGTACACAACAGTAGTTAGTGCACAGGTCTTGCTTATCTCTATGATGAGCTGCATTTCAAGAAGCTTCAGTTCTTCCCTCACAACTTCTGCCTGCATTTCCAGTGAAGGGTCGGACTGGAAGTGGGATCTGCAGAGAATCAGCCCCTCAGCCAACATTCTGCCAATAGGTGAACTAAATAGTATCGAACAGTGGCCTGTACCTGCTTGTAGCAAGACTGTAGGTTTCGAAGTTTCGTTGCAGCCTCTGGTGTTTCAACCGCAAGCCTGTACTTGACCATCGAAGAACAGAGGTTGGCTTTAAGCGCCTCCATTTCAACAAAACATTGAGAAGGGCTTTGTGGAATGAGTAAACTACATACCACAGCATCTTCAGTTCTGTCAAGCTTACTGGTGGGGGAAAAAAAAGGAAAGACAATGCAGGCAATGAAGCACTCTTTATAAGATGGGCTCCAGGAGAAAACTTGACAGTGTGTAAATGTAGCAAAAGATGCCCAAAATTACACATCGACATTCGACACAGGCCTTACAATTGCCACTGTTACATGATATGGGACATTCTTTCACAGGTTCAAAGCAGAGAAATAAAAGAAAAGAATATAAAAATATGATGCATTTATGACTAAAATAAAAAAAATGTCATACACATGGCCCTGTCAACTGCTGCCTAAAGATGCATGGGCAACTTTGGTAGCCTCATTCCAGGCCTTAGGTGTTTATCTTAAAGATGCCTTCGAATTCAAAAATACAAGTTCAAAGTCTGAAAAAAAAGTATAAACACATAATGTAAGCTGGTTCCGGCTTCTACAATAGTTCTGGGTTCAGCACAGTGAAAATTCAAGCCAATCTGCAATCGCTCAATGAGCTTACTCGAAACGCTTCAACCACTGTGTATAAGACGCCAGCATTCTCACCCAAGAATGTCCATCAGCTGACTGTTGTCATATGCACTGCACGCAGATGACTGAGATAGTGAGACACGACCTTTGGCCTCTGCATCAGCTCTTGGTTGAAAAGGGATGGCTTCAGCGTTTGTTTCAGAAAAAGCAGAACCTGCACAACAATTAATGGACTCTAAGTTTTTAATGGACTTGCAGTTTCAAATAAGGTGCATATACACTGCTGTGAGGAAAAAAATTCTCGATGCACTATTTAGTCGAGAGATTCAGGCCAGCTCTTAAGAAAAACATTTTTGACATTTCCTGCCTAATTTTACAAATATAAAAAAAAAGCTGAGCTGCTTTTCTGCACAAGTAACCTGCAATCACAAAACTGATGAAATCATGAAATAAGTGATGTCGGCTGGTAATGCTAAACTACAGGTAACTAACATTGATTTATCTTCTGACCCGAAGAAGTTGCAACCACTAAAGTCCGCTGCACTGCAACTCAAGAATGAAGCTGCAAATTCCTCTAAAAAAAAGCCCTCTTACCAACGGCATCAGCCTTGAGTTGTACCAAACTATAGCTACCCCACAGAACCACCGTGTTTAACTCAGAATGACTCACAGCAATTATGGCATTTCCATCTTGGGTGCGCACAGCCTCATTCAAAAGTGGAATTTTGTCCTCTTTAGAACGATGCTTCCCAAGGAAATACGGCTGTGTGGAAGAAAAATAAAAAAGAAGAGAACCATTAACAACGTTGCTAGAAATTGCTATGGTACTACTCTATGCCGTGACAGTTATTTAGGCTCATTCATTGACATTACGGTGTGATTTCATAGTATGGATATATCAGTCAATGACCTCTGGCTTAAATTCAAGCATAGTATCCATAGCAGAATACAAAGAGACAACATCTTGAATTATGAACCAATACCTAATACACTGCCGTAACGAATTATGAAAATTTAAAAAAAAACACCGTCTTGTACACTTATCTGAGCAACATTCTCACATAAACACATTCATTTATATTGTGCTGTGTCGGTGCAAGTTAAAAACCTCAGGCGGTTGAAATTTCCGGAGCTCTTCACTTCAGCGTCCGTCATAGCCCAAGTTGTTTTGGGATTTTAAACCCCCATAAACTAAGCTTAACATTTATTTATGTGAATTTATTTATAAACACATTTATTTACATTCATTTGAAATTTACATTTCACATAAACACAGGAAGGGCCTTACATGACTATTGCACACTACTCGAGCATATATTATGCAGGTAGCATGGACATAAATTTATACCTGTCACTGGTGGATATCCATCATATATTGTTCGCTGCTCTCAAGCCCTTTAATGTAACTCTAATCTGTGTGCCTGTTAGGACCACACGGAGTACTCAATGTAGTCACACAATGTTTCAAATGTTGAGCTCAACGCCACTTGTTTTAAGAAATTTTTTCACACAGGAAGCTTCGTGAATATTGTGAGGGCACGATCTCTAAGAACTCACACAAGGTAAGACGTTGCTGAAACTGTTACCGGGGCAGCCGCTTCACATGTAATGTGAGGCATCTGTGAAATACATTCATGGTACATCACCGGCAATCCTCAAGCCGTCTGCCCAATGTGTTCCACTTCTTGCATTTGACAGTTTGACACTGTTAAACGAGCAAAGGCGCTAGATTTCTGTTGTGTGTTTTCTTCTTTGTAATTATCCGTAATACATTCATTGGTCAGCATGTGGTATCCACCTAAAAGAGGTAAAGAATTTACAAATGAGTTTCTTCTCTCATGCTATTTCAGATTCGGCTTCATTAGCCAAACGATGGCTCTGACATCGAAGTTCAGTATAGATCATGTAAGGTATGTAAAATATACGGTACTTTGCTGTTTTAATTCATTACAATGCTAAAGCCAGCCTGCCTCAAATCCAGAATGACAACAAATGAAGATGCAGTGCCTACACCAGTTTTTTCATGCCTCCTATGGCATATACTGAACTTCCATGTCAAAGCCATTGCTTGGATGTTGAAAACCAAAACAGCATGAGAAAAAATTCAATTATAAATTATTTACCTCTCGTACGTGAATACCATACTATCCATGTGAATAAGGTATCCATGTTAACTAATGTCTTGCACATTATTACAGAAATGAAAACAACACAACTAAAATTTGGTGTCTATGCTCCTTGGGGGGGGGGTATTGTTTGATATATTTATGCAATTTTTTATATAATAAAAATGAATTTACGACTACCCTCACAAAATTTCACTCTTATATCTCCACAAAAAAATTTATATTTGTTTTTTCTCTGAATCTTGTTAAAAAGCTGCAGATTTAAGAAAATGTGACAGAAGGCTGGTTCAACATTCATTGCATTCCTGTAGACATGCTACAGATTAAGACATCCTTTCAATTTTTTTGCAAAGCATAAATTTAGGCCTTACATTTCTGTGATTCAGTGTCTGTAGACATATCGAGTGAGAAGAAAATTTCATAGAAGAAATTTAAAGTTCAAAAACTTGAAGAATGTTGACCTACACTATGGTCTTCAGAGTACAATAAAACAAACGGGGTCAAAATAAATAAAAACAGCCATGATGAGATCTGCTCCACAAGGTGAATATCTAGGTAGAAAACCATAACGGAGGAAAACGCCCACTGTTCGAGCGTTTCCCCACCCAGCTGCTGAGGTTCAGCGAACAATTTTTTTAGGGTATGTCCCATTCAATTTGAGGAATGAAAATTTGGGACAGCATAAAAAAAAGATGCATTCACGCTGATACCGCAGTTTTATTAAAAATCAAATATTTCGCTATTGGAATTTCAAAGCCGCGTCCCCTCTTAAAAAGACACTGAGGACTAACTGAAGTTGGTCTGTACAATAGACTATCGCACTCTAACTACAAAAATGCTATTTTCACTGAAAACGAAGGCTTTATAACCTTCAAAAGGCCAAAAAGTTAAATAAAGATGGTGCCAAGCCCAACTGATTTCATAAGCAAAGTGCGGTGGGTCAAAAATATTTTGCACGTGGATCCCAAAGTCTAGGTTATACAGCCATTCACTTCAAAACAACAATGACAGAGTCCTTTTTCTGGTCTTGATGTTATTAGTTAATTTGAAATGAATTGTAGGAAAATCTTTAAAGCTAATTGTCTCAGCAATAAATGCGTCTTTTGCTGCCGAGCAACCATCAACCACCGAGTCAGAGAGTCGATTTTTACTATGAACAAAAATGGGATGGAGTCGTCCCCAGTTTCATCTAAACCAACACCAGAACCCAAAGAACTCATTACCTGGCCTATTACAATGTTCCTTACAGTTTCCTCAGGAGTGTTCACGCTTTTCAGACCCTTCGTGGGAACCTGCACAGAAAATTACAATGTTGATCGAGGCATAACGAATGCAAAAAATGACTTGCACTATCCAAACAGTCGCATAAATACTTACATCATGTCAAATCTTCAGTCTTTCAGCATGCTTTTGTATGTTTCCCAAGTCTGTATTCCTCAGATTCGAGCCAGATGCAAGTGGAGCAATACCTAATAATTAAAGGCGTAGACTTTAAATAAAGTTTTTTTTGCTGCGTACTATGCACACTTGAAGGCTGCGTTCTCATACCACAAACTTCTGCTGTGACCCGGTTCAGTTCATCAAAACCGAATTTCCTCTGTTCGTTGCTTAAAGACTGTGGCTTCTTGTTGAACTGTACGTTCCTTCTGCCATCGTCTTCCTGCATAGTTGCAAGGCAAGATTAGCAAGTCTAGGGGGCAAGGCTCGAGCATATTATGCTCCAGACAACCTATACTTACCACGTCATCTTCGAAGTTGAAGGCGACATGCTCGGATTGGTCCAGTAGTCATCATCGGCGCTTGATTCTTTCCTGCATTGATGGGAACAGTGTTTAGTGGGAGACCATTGAAAATCGTTGCAAAATAAAACTTACTTATTTTTAGGCTGCAGTGTCTGTTCTAGGCAGTCGTCAGTAGTGGATGACTTGAAAAAAGGATCAGGGCCAAAGTCTGCGTCTTGCTTGAGTTGTGCTGACAGCTAGCCGAGCCGCTTCTCGCTGCAGTTTCGTTTACGCGATTACCGTTAATCACACTGCGAGCAAAACAGCTATTAGCCATGCACTAATGCTAAAACAAAACAGGGCTAAAACGGTTCATGTCACAGAAACCATTTTCCTATCGCGTTTTTCAAAAAAATTACGCTAACGTGAATTTGGTGAGAACGGCAATGATCAGTTTCAGATCGTCAGCAGTTGCACCTTTCCACCGTGCGAACATGTCGTTTGCAATGCGATATCACTGCTGGTGCGTCATTGAAGTTCGAAAGGTAAGAGCAATAAGATCATGTCGTTAAAACTTTTCGATTGTCTAAACACTCAAGTGACATCACCAGAGACCGCGTATCCTGAAGCCAGAAGACGGGCATGTTCCCAGCCCGGTCGCTGTTCATCTTCGACGGCGAAGTGGACAGCCCGACAGAAGCTAATCCCGGTCAACTTGAGAGGTTCAACATTTTCTGATGAGCACGACACAACACGCTGTCCTTGATTTTTGCACGTTTATTGACGTAAGTGCAATGCGTCCTACAGCAAGTTCCGGTACGCTTTGTTTAGCGTTTAGCATTTCCAGCGAACCGATCAGGCCAATCAGTCTCTGCTTGGCTTGGCATCGACTCTGTCGTGGTCACAACATTGTTTCACTTTCGTTTCTCGGCAGCTGTACTTAGCAGCACGGAACTTGAACTCTGTATTTCTAATCGAACGTTATTGAACCCTTTACTGCCCTGTAATAGGAGGCATTGGCCAAAATTATGAAGGAATCAGACAAAAATTCAGACCTCCACATTGACTAATATAGCCGCATATTGAAGAAAACAGCACACATAAAAAACAAAAACACATTGACGTTTCGGCACCACTACAGGTGCCTTGTTCACAATGGAAATGAAAGGAGATGGGAAGCAACGGCCCATCTCGTTTCATTTTCATTGTGAACAAGGCACCCACAATGGTGCCGAAACGTCAATGTGTGTTTTTTTTTGTTTTTCTTTTCCTCTGTGACCTCGCTCGGCGAGTGCTGTTTTCTTCAATATGCTGAATTTCCCTCGCCGGACGGGTTTCCGTCGAATCCTCAACTAAGATAGCCGCATTCAAGCGTGAATGTAAAAATTTTGCCGAAGGCGCAAAGACAGTGAATAATTTTTTAGATCAGCTTCGCTTGCAGCTGATCTCGGCCATCACTCGGCCAACGCCGCAGCTTTGTGTTGGAGTTTTTCCTTTTTCAGCAGTTTTTTTTCTTTATTGCATATGGAAAAATTGTTGAAAAAAGAAAAACTCGATCAAACTCCTGCCTGAAGTAGTCGGGCTGCATAATACGAGCCCGCCACGACCCCACATTTCACCGCGTATCTTGACGCATGTGTGTGCCTCCCGGAATGTTCGAGATGTCTTTCAACGCCTCAGTCTTTCTCCCCGCATGTCGAACTGCCAGCTCCTCGCACTGTGCTCAGCAAGCACTACAGTTTACGCAGCTGCACACAAAGGACGCCACAAATCCGTGACTTACGCGCCAGCGTGCGCTGCGCAAAGAGGATACCATTAGTCGGTGCGCTCACGAAATCGGAGCCCACACGCAAACGTAGTCCCCTCCGCATCAATCGCTCGTGAATTGTTGTGCGGAAGCGTGCTAAGAAGTCTCGTTGAAGCGAAAACTGGGCAACCGGCGTTGTTACTCAGAGACGTCACCAGAGCGGGAGAAATCCGATTGGCTGGAGGGACGTAAGGTGACCAGACCGGCGAATGCCCTCTGCTAAAGCTGTGACGTCACCAGACCAGACCTGGGACGAGGCTGAACGAATGTCTGCATTTCAGTACAGTTCGCCATAGGCATAGAGCCGGAGGCAAACCCGTCGCATGTTTCCGAGTGCATCGAGGATGGAAGGTACAACAGTGCTCTACAGCTTCTCATTACCACACATAACAGTGTCCCTTAGGTTTTTTCTCTTCAGAAGGATGACTCAGAGACTACGAACATTCTGCCCGGGAAAGCGCTGGCTGCTGAGAATATGTCGACACTGAACTTAGCATCCAAGCTCTACATGTTAAATAGTATGCAGTGTGCCAATGGCATCAGGGATTTGAGGCACTCAGCAGTAAAAGGTGAGGTTGCTGGACTTTGAAGAGAGCCGCCACATTTATACGCAGCGCATGTCAAGACTACATTCCGTCAAAACGTTTGAACCTACGGCGCCATGCGCAGTGTGCCCCACTCATTGATTACTGGCATGGGGTTTCGCAATGATTCGTACAGTCTATTGTGTTATTCCTTTGCTCGAGTGCGAAGTGCACTTTGAAATGCAAGACACTCACTGGTACCAGCAACCATACGTTTGGCTATTTGTTTAATAATTAATGTGTTAATGTAAGGAACTTACGTGAAATGTGCTGCTTTCTGCAAAAGATGCTCGCACAAGGAAGTGTGTGGATCTGAAGGAAAGATGCACATCTCAATGGAAAAAGACATAAAATGTTTATTGCAGAAATAAAAAGCGCGCAAGATAAAAACACCTGCAGAAATTAAGACGCCATAAATGAGAGAGGCAGGCTGAATTTTCAACCGATCAAGAAAGTCCTTTTGGTATTTACAAGTCCAGCTCACTGCTGAATGCATCTAGCAAAGTTCACAGGAATTCATCACACCAGTCGTATAAACACTGGTAGCATTCAGTTGCCTGCCCGTTGTTGGCGCCACAAATGTCCTTCATCCAGTCGACGAAGATGTCCTTGTTCTTCTTCAGGACCAGAAACTGACCGAGGACAACATAGGCCTGAAACAGCAATGGTGGTAATGGCACTTCCATTAGTTGGGATACTGTGGCTTTGACAGCAGTGCCTGAAAAACTTTCCCATTAAAGGGTGACTACAGGGGAATTTAGGGCATTTTCAGCTTACGATCGCATTATATTTCTCGGACCCCTACCCCCTACCCGCTGCAATAAAGTTTTATGAAATAATGACAAAAAAAGCCAAATATCAGGAAACGAAAATTTCGTTTTGACCAAAATAAAGATGTTCCGACAGACCAACAAATAATGTCCCAAGTACTTTTCGTGTGCACGTTGAGCAGCAAAAGTAGTGACTGTAAATGAGTGCTCCATTAATTATTTTTCTGAAATGACCAAAAATTACAGGGACACTTAAAGGGGTAGAGACACCAAATTTTTGTGTTGTACCTCTGGGTTGTAAATAATGCGTAGCGATTCAGTGAGCATGGAACACCATCTTAGAAGCATGAACTCGCATTATATAATTAATAATCGTATTATTTGTACCCAGCAGTTTCGGTTTCGGTTCGTAGTTGCCAGGTTTTGCCAGGCTTTTACATGACGTCAAAAACCAGACAATGCGTTGTCACGTGGGTCCGGAAAGCCGTGACGTCGTTGTAGGCATGTCGTCTGCTTGACACGCACGTGGTGCGCGTAAACACGGAGAGCCGGGCGGAGGGCAAGTCGCAATGCCGAACAGCTCCGAGTCGGAAAGAAGAGTTTTATTTCGGCGAAGACACCGATTATGAGGAATCGCGGAATGACGCAGACGAGGAACTACACTAGGCCGACGGGACCCCGATGCCGACGCGACAGCGATGCCGACGGTCGCGTCGGCCAACCTGGTCGTTCCCCGACTAGCCAGTCACACTGCACCGACGACGACGACGATGCCCCAACGACCAAGCGTCGTCCTAGTGTGACAACGCCGCCAACCAAAGATGCCGACGAGACCCGTCGGTCCGACGTGTCTTGGGCAGATCGGTGGCCGAGCGAGAACATTCGCCGACCAAAAGCAAGTAGCGAGCTCAGAGCGCGAAGTGCAATCATTATTTAGACAAATAATGCACGCGCAGCAACATTCATCCAGCCATATGGCCACTTGGCCGACGCGCCGCACCGATCGTCGCTTGCGAACTGCCGCCCCACTGCAAGCAGGGACACGGAGCGGTGAGCATCGCTGCGCCGCTCTACCCAAGCTCCGCCCACAACCGGTACCGCACTTCGCCGCCGTGCAGCAGTGCCTGAGCGCTGCTTGGGATGGTGTACAAATCTCATAAGAAACGACAAGCTCGCCTTGTTATCAGAAAGACTGCTCGAGCAGCGACAAAGCATGCCTGCTTATGTTTCGAGCTTTCGGCAACGGCATCGCTCGCGGGCGCTCCGGGCGACGAGCTCTGCTGCTGCCTGGCTGCCGTGGTCGTCGCTAGGCCTATAGCCTCTTCCGCATCGAAGCCGCAGCGGCCGTCGCTTCGGAAGTCGCCTGCGCTATAATAAACGGCATACTCTACACATCGCTTTACTGTCAACAGCATCATCTCACAATAAAATAATAGTATGGTAAATCTCCGCGACGCCTTCAGCAGCGAAGCGAGCGGGCGCCAGGCGAGCCGGACCCCAACGTCGGGCCAGGGGCAGCTGCGAGGCGGTTGTGGCAAGAAGTTTGCTCGTATCACAGTCGTTACCTTTGCCAGCAGCTCAGTATTGGTCAGCGATCCTTACAAATGACACATTTTTCACATTTCTTATCCCAGGGTTCATTATTTACGTCAATAACACACTTTGGCTCGTTTTTATGACGCCGGCAGACGGGATCCAGGCTGGCCGGCCGGCATGATCGGCGTACTTCACGTTTGCACAAGAAAATACATAACATCCATGATACCAGAGAATGCTTCCTAGATTAGGGCACCGGCAATATGCCTGTGCAAAAGTGGATCTTTCGGCAACGGCAACGCCGGGCGTAAAGCAGCGTCGCACTTGCGAGCGTGCAGAAAAAAAACTCGAGCACTCGTAACCAAGGTTGCTAGGCCGCGAAACCGCAAAACTTGGTCCCGTACGTCAGAAAACTGTGCAATGACGTAGGAAATACTTGCTTGTGTTTTCTTGTTCCTACGTCACATTGATGCACTAGCGATGGCTCAGACTACAAGAGTGAGCATTCTCACAAACTTTAAAATTAAATTAAAATATGTTCTAGACCTCCCTTAAATTTAATACTTCGCTCTTATGGTCCTAACATACAAAGGAAACGTATGGCAGTCTTTTGTACAACCTTGGAATTTGATGTCTCTACCCCTTTAAGCTTTGGCTTGAGGTTATGACATGACAGTGTGAATGGTTCTTTTAGTACCTCCTTCCAATTACACTCATTAGCATTCATCAGTAGGCATACTAGACCATGCGATACACCAAATGAGACAAGAGGTCTCCCTTCAACCAAATCGAATGAATGCGGCTCCTTGGCCTAGGGGTAGTGTGACTCACAACCCAGCTCGCAACCCCAATTTTCTTTTCAGCACAATTTACTTTATATCCTTATTTCAGTTGTTCTACAACCTTATAATAAATTAAACTCCAGTTTTAATCATTTTCATTGTACAGCTTAATGTGTGATGTCGCAACCCTCTCAACCAATCCTGAATTAGTGTATTAGTGTGACAACGCATGCAGCTTTTGCTCCGAACACTTGCTCCAACGCTGCCACGTTAAACACAAGCTCGAAATTGTTGCTTCACCAAATACAGAGCAGATATACCCAATATAAACATATACAAGGCTGTCCAAATCACTCCAATCGAGGCCAGGAAACAGGAAAATTTCAAATCATACTGCTCAAGACAAAACGCCAAATTTGATCAGCTGGCTTTCAGGGAGCAGCTCATTAAACAAATCTTCGGGTATGATAAGGTAAAAGAAGCCCACGCCCCCAGTCCTCCCATAGAATCCATTCGTCACCAACGAGAAGAAAAAAATTGAAAAAGAAGGAACTGCAAGCTCTGCTATCAGAGAACAAAGATCAAACGTTATGTGGAGTGCCTGTCATGTCTATTTCTGCTTCACATCTTCACCTGACTGCTTTTCCAGTGATAACCCCTGACTTCACCGACCATGGAAAGTGCAATAATTTTTCCTCAGAGCTGAAACTTGGAAGAATGACAGCTACAAACATATGCAACAGTTTTTATATTCCTGTTTTCCTCTAATCTAGTGCAGCCAGTAATTTTTTTTGCTGCACGTTTTTCACATTTTTGGCATATCTGACAAATAAATGTTCAAGTACCTTTGCACACACAACTAATAAGCTACAGTTTCATGCATTGCAATATGCACTGGGTTAGTCACTTCTTGCGAAAAAAAATTGTTTCAGTACACTCCAAATCGTGCATTTTTCCGCAGGTATTGAAGAGTTAAAGGAACTTCTCCAGCTAATGACGTGGTGATTCTACCTTTTCTCGACTGACCGATCCCCTTAGACTTGCTAGAGTGAAATCTCAGGGGGTGGCAGATGAATGGGGAATAACCCTGGCGTCATGAAAATCGGATTGACGCCATTAGCTGCAGGGTTTCCATTGCGAGGTACCTGCCGCTTCTTTCTTGAGTTGCGTCTGACTATAGCCTTCTCTAGCTTTAAAGCAACCCCCAAGATATTAGAGAACACGAACCAGCCTGATCCTGAGCTTTCTTAAACAAGAAACCAGAAAAGACTTGACACTAAGCCACAGGCAGCACACTCGGCAAGAAAATCTCCAAGAATTAACTCGCTGAGAACTGAAAGTACTTATACACAGCCCCCAACTGACGAACGCAAAACGCTGCAAATGTGCTGCCACAACCAGAAGTGTTTCCCAATCCTACTGTTGAAGGAGCAATCGGACTCTGGCAAGCAACAAGAAGTGATAAAGCCACCAGAAGAACAATATGAGTGTGAGATCCTTGTTGCAGAAAACGCACCACACTGCGAAAAATGTGCAAATGAAGCCCCAGGCTCCTACTTTCCCCGAGGCAAAGTTTGAACCCTGAATTGCAAAACTGTACAGCAGTTGGTTTATGGGGTTTGATGTCTCAAAGCGACTCAGGCTATAAGAGACATCGACGTTGTAGTGAAGGGCTCCGGAAATTTTGACCACGGGTTCTTAAGCGTGCACTGACATCGCACAGAACACAGGCCTCTAGAGTTTCGCCTCCATCGAAATTCAACCGCCGCGGTCGGGATCGAACCCACGTCCTTCAGGTCAGCAGTTGAGGACCTTAACCACCGAGCCAACGCGGTGGACAAACTGTACAGAAGTGCCACAGAAGTAGATGTCTCACTTTATCAAAGCCGTTCTGTTCTAGACGCTTGCCAAGGACCTGTCCGATCCCAGCAAGGTCGGTGACTGCCTTTTCTCCTATTGGCTCAGAGGCGAAATTCCGGTGCTTTTGGGATGTGGACGACATGGCTGGATGTTCTGCATGAATAAAAAAAGAAAAAGCAAATGTCATTTTCTTGCGAGACCAGTGCGGCTACAAAGCACTACGATGGGCTAGACTCCTTTAAGGTTTACGATTCTAATGGATAACAAAGTGAGACAGCCAGTATGATTTCATGCAGAGATGAGGTCACCAAATGTGCAAGATTTGGAGACAGTCTGTTCTTAAAACTAATTTTGAAGTAGACGCTAACAGCCAGTTGCTTATTCACTGATTTCATGCAATTATTAATTCTTTAATGATTGCATCGACGCAATTTTGCCAGCAGCATTTTGTACACCAGTTTTTACACACAAAATTACGTGCAGTGGTGAAAGAGAACTTAAAATGTGTGTCTTTTGAGGAAATAACCTTACTGACATCACGATTTCTGGTCATGAAGTCCAGATGCAGCTGATTCGCTTTAGGAGTCGCAGGAGCGGTTCGGGACAGCTATGACTCATTTTGTTCGTGAGTTATTCATGTTTGCCCCGTAACATTGCAAACTATCAACAACGTACTCGTTTTAATACACTCGGTGCCGTTCACACGCCGTAGCAGTCGTGCACGTCACGCCGTTAAAGACACACCTGTCGCCCATTTCGACCAGCTCGGCAAATGTTTTTCTTTCCCATATTAGGCGGCATCGTATATCGGTCATTGACTTTCAAGCATGGGGGCAGCAACGGCTTCAGCACGGCCCGCCCATTCAAACAAGTTCAGACAACATCACGCATGTGACCGTTCGTAATTCTCAATATTGTAACAAGGACAGGACCGGCACAGACCACAGTTTCAGCGAAGTTCAGCTCACAGCAGAGAACTCACAAGATGGCTGTCCGAACCACACACACACAGACTTCGTCTTCGTCCACCGACACATGCACACTTCGTCTTCATCGTCGGCGCGCTCCCATGAGCACGCGCCATTACCCCCTCCATCAAGGCGGCGGCCCGACGCCGGAAACGAACACGGACGGCAAAGGTAATGTTCGGTATAGATGGTGGAGGGCAGAGAACACAGAGAGCTGTTAAGCTGGTAAAGCGGCGGGTTGCAGCCTGTCATGGTAGGGCTTCATGCGCACCACGTGGACAGTCTCAGTCGGATGGCGCCGACGTGGTAAGGAGGTTGTGTCCCGCGGAACAACTTCGTATGTGACATCACTTACACGACGAACCACCTCGTACGGACCGAAGTAGCGTCGGAGGAGCTTTTCGGAGAGTCCGCGGCGGCGCACAGGTGTCCATACCCACACAGAATCGCCGGGCTCGTACCGAACGTATCGGTGTCGGAGGTTGTAGCGACCAGCGTCGAGTTGTTGCTGATGTCGAATCCGGCACCTTGCGAGTTGGCGGGCTTCTTCAGCCCGCTGGACGAATGTGTCAACGTCAGCGTAGGGGCCGATGTCTCCGTCGTTGTGAGCAGCGGGGAGCATAGCATCCAGCATGGTAGTGACACACCGTCCGTAGACCAGCTGGAAAGGTGTAAGACGGGTGGTCTCCTGTTCTGCCGTATTGTAGGCGAAGGTTGCATAAGGAAGAACTTCATCCCACGTGCGATGCTTGACGTCGACATACATAGCAAGCATATCTGCAAGCGTCCGGTTGAGGCGTTCAGTCAAGCCGTTTGTTTGGGGATGATAGGCCGTTGTCTTCCGGTGACTGGTGTGGGTAAGTTCGAAGAGAGATTGCATTAATGCCGCCGTAAAGGCGGTTCCACGGTCTGTGATGACGACTGATGGCGCACCGTGACGCAAGACGATGGATGTCATAAAAAACTGAGCCACTTCTGCAGCACTAGCATGGGGGAGCGCCTGTGTCTTGGCGTACCGCGTTAAGTAGTCCGTCACCACAACAATCCATTTGTTCCCAGAAGAAGACAATGGGAATGGGCCCAGCAAGTCCATGCCCACTTGTTGGAAAGGTGTTGTAGGCGGTGGGTTGGGCTGGAGAAGCCCTGCGGGTTTAACTGGTGGTGTCTTTCGTCGCTGGCAGTCACGGCAGGTCCTCACATATTGCTGAACTGATGGGAGCACTTTGGCCAGTAATACTTCGCACGAATGCGGGCAAACGTCCGCGTAACACCCAAATGACCAGCTGATGGCTCGTCGTGGCAGGCGTGCAAGATTTCTGGACGGAGTTCGGATGGCACAACCAGAAGAAAGGTTTCAGTGTTATGCGCGAAGTTCCTCTTGTAAAGGACGCCATCTCGGAGACTGTAGAAACCCAAACCCCGAACGAAAAGCCGCGGAACAGCGACGTTAAGGCCCTCCAGATGCTCGATGAGCGGACGCAACTCTGAGTCAGCCCGTTGACGCCGGGCCATATCGGACGACGTGACGAGAGCAAGAAACGGGAAGTCGTCCTCCGTTTCGGCCGGAGCATCGTCGGCAGGTGCACGTGACAAACAATCGGCGTCATTGTGATTACGGCCGGACCTGTACAATATTGTGAACCGCCAACTCTCGATGTAACGCAATGACAATACAATCAGAAATTCCTGTGCAAGGCCGAGGAACTGACACACACACACACGTTGCGAGACCTCTTTTACCACGACGAAAGGGCTATTCTACTTCTAAACGTTGTATATTTATCCGAAGTAGCGTAACAAATGACCAGACGCTGACAAAAGTTCAAAGTCGACCGTTCACTAAGTTGAAAAACCGTTACTACCGGACAACCGCAGAACATCATTAGCCGGGATGCATGCGTAGCAAACAAAGCAAGCCAGTAACCGCAGTGTACACGCCTTACCTGACTGGTCCCGAAGTCTGAAATACTTTGGGATGTCCTCTTAGCAGTTTTTAGCGGACGCACACACGCAACGCCTTTCACCAGTAGCACCGGGCTGGGCTACCCGGAAGTAAATCAAAGCAATTCAAAACGTTTTTGAATACATCAACGGATGAAATCAGCAGCCAAAGTTGCGAATCTGAAACTCTCGATAGCAATGCATTAAAGTTCAATCAACTTCTAATGATAGAACTATTTAAAACCTGTTTTATTTAAATACATAATTAAAATATTTTAATTAAAAACAATAAGAAACGGTGGGATGCGGCACTTAATAAAGTGCATTTCTTCTTCTTACTCTCGTTGACGCGCGCTCATTCACAGTCACAATGGCGGACTGCATGTGCGCGGTTGGAAAAACCGCAACCTCCCAAGACTAGAGTTTTCTAGTACACTCTACCAAGACACACTCTACCAAGACACACATATTTCTCCTTTGAGCTATGCACGTAGGAGTCTCGCCCCTTTTCCTGTCTGATCTCGTGTTTGCGGGTGATCGTTCTGATTGAGTACAAGCGGTCCAGACCCGTCAACGGTGCGCATTCCGGCCTAATTTCAAGCGGTCGCAACCCCGCGCTTGGTGACACCTTGATCAACGTGGCCCACATCAGCAGTCCTCGACCAAGCGCTGTGACTACCACGTACTCGTCCCACAGACAAGGAGAGCCAGAGTTTGCATTCCTTACGTCTCCTGAGTGGGAAATCCAAGCAGCATGTCGCAGACAACCAAGATCAAGCACGTGACCAAGGAGGTTCTCGAAGAGTACGTGCTTCCCAAGGAGAACCAACAGATTGTCCGGGTTAGTACCGCGTGTTCCGTATTTATCTGTCCCTGTTACGAAAAATTCCGCTGCGCAGTCTACTGAACTATATGGGCTGAAAACGCCGACTACAAGGTATCTTTTGATGGTCTTCGTGTTTCGATGAGTAATTTAACATCTAAAATTGCCTGCATTTTCAGGAATCGGCGAAAAACTGCATTCAGCTGCGGCAGAACTTTCGTCCAGGCGGGCGAGCAAAGAAGCGAGTGTGACAGACTGCGCCATCTGGCGAGCGGTGTTAATTTCAAGGAGCAGACGACACGCACATCCGAAGAAACCGCGCGAGGTGCGCATTCTCGCCCCAAGCCGTGATATCGGTTGCCTCACCGCTCGCCAGATGGCGCAGCCTGTCAAAGTGGCTTCTTTGCTCTCCTGGACGAAAAGTTCTGCCGCAGCCGAATGCAGTTTTTCGCCGATTCCTGAAAATGCAGGCAAGTTTAGATGTTAAATTACACATCGAAAGACGAAGACCATCATAGGCTACCTTGTAGTCGGCGTTTGAGCCCATATAGTCCAGTACTTTGCGCACGAGAATTTTTTCTAACACGCACAGATAAATACGGCACAGGCGGTATATTTGCCCCTCGTTGGCTCGTTCATTGAACCGTTTAGGAGTTAGAAGGGTTCGCACGTAATGTTACTCGAGTTTACTTCAGTTGCATGTGTAGCAGGTGGGGAATTCCACTCTGCTGATGTTTTGGGAACGAAGGAATATTGATAGCATGTAGTGCAGTTCCTACTTCACACAGATGTCCAGTACGCGACGGAGCATTTAAACCTGCACGATAGCAGCAGTAATGAAGAACTGTTGGAGTTCATCCAATTCTGTCGTTTTTCAGCGAGTCGGTTGTTCGCGCACATGCTCGTTTAGAAGCCATTCTCGCTGTTTTCCTGTTCGCCGGACTTTAGTCACCATTATCTGACAATATAGCAAATGTTACGCTGTCATTTCTGGAGGAGGGGAAGGATGATGAGAAAGGTTGATCAAAAACTATACTGCTCTTGTCCGCTTGAGTGCAGCCCTCAGTCAAGTCTACGGCGTGCAAGCAGTTCATGGTGTTGTCAGAACGTTGAGACTTTTGCCAAAACGTGTGCAATTTAGTCATAAACTGCTGCCATGTCATCGTTGCAAGGTTCCGGGATGCTACGCTATTTCGTAGCCTGGTGACGCCGGTGGTCCTTACGCTCTTCATTGCTATAAGTCTATTGGGTAGCAGTTTCATGCTTGTGCGGCAAGGGAAGTTGGGGACACTCGTCATAATCTCATTGGAGAGCAGAAAACTGGTTGGGGGTCGGCAGAGAGGATGTATTCACATCCTGAGTAAACTGCTTAGAGTTCCTACGTCGAATATTTGCTGTTGCCTTCTCCTGCGTTGGGCAAGTGGAAGATGCCGTGGTCTTCAGTTCCGCAGATGCCACATCGGTAAGCCGCTGCCACTCCAGATGCAGGTTCCTGTTGAGTTGTCAAAGGGCATGATCTACGCATGTGGCCAGGTCGGAAGCAACTGTAGCAACAGAGTACAGTGCGTTTATATGGCCAAGCCTCTAAAATGCTCCCATAGTAGTACAACCAGGCTGATGGTGTTGGTGGACCCTGCAACATGACGATGAGAGAACGCCCATTTCCCTTATAGCGTGCTTGGATCACTTGGCGGGTGGCACCGTAAAGCTCACGCTGAAGGGTGGGCTGTTCCTCGTTAATACGGCATTGCTGACAATACAAAGTTGTAAGTCGTATCCGTCAACCACGTATACCTGCACCGGCACAAAGACTTCGCTGGTAATTGTACTGCACTGTAGAGTTCGCGAACGTTTCAACGCAGGGAAGTTCAGGAGCCACAAAGCAGTGATGCTGGACTTCCTTCTGGCCGTAAAGCCGCGAACGCCTTTCGTTCCGAAACACGCATCCAGGTTCGAATGCAGAATCCTGTTCGGAATATCTATATGGCTCCTCGTTGCCAAAGATTGACAGTCGCTTTGTAGCTCGCCGAGCAGTGGGCAGACACAACTGGGCGGTCTAGTGTTAGGCAGGAATGCTTCCCTTGTGAGAGCAAGAAAGCAATGCAGACGAAAGAGAACGGAGGGCAGGCGCAGGCGCCGCAGCTTATCAAACAAGAGCACAATTTCGGAAGTCTGGCCCATGATCAGGAGGTAGTTCTACAGCCGGGAATGCCATTGAACCAAGCGGTGCCAGCGAGGATACCGTCGCCAGCATCTCATCGGAGGCACTAGGCCGAACCTCGGCGCGCAGTTCAGCTCCAGGCTGTGTGCCGCGCCTTCTCGAAGAGTATTCTATTTTTGCTGGCTTGGCGCGCTTTCACCAGTCAATCCCGATATATTGCTCACCATGCGCACAAATTAAACAGCTGGTCACGCCTCTCTTTCCGCGAACGGCAAGACCCACGCGCTCGCCCAAGCAGCAACCTTCCAGGCGCTGTCGAGGAGGAGGGAGCAGCCAAAGAGGGTACGTTCGCAGCTCTGCACACTTGCACTGACATCACAGAATAATACTGCACAGAAACAGCAACACTGCCGCCATAGCACCCAAAACTGACTAAGGTCGAAGCAGTGGCATGGCGTCAACTTTAGAATAACACGTATCCTAACCTATATCACAAACACTTGTTCTTCCCCAGCCTCAAACCGGACAAATGCACAGGCTGCCAAAAACACCGACCTACACTGCCGACCTACACTATTAGATTTGGGCCCGCGCGTCGCCACCCCGCGGTGTCCCACCCACAACCTCAGCCACTTCCCCTTGGCACGATGCCCTGTCAGGCACGCAGCCAACCGAGCAGCACCGGCTCATCAAGCCTGTCAAGAAAACAGCGGTGGCTAACCGCGTCGGCTGAGAGGCCTTCTTGAGACCTGCGTGACCGGTATGAATCCGCAAGGCCAGCGAAGCTGTTCCGGCGGGACCGTGAGATCGTGGCAGCACACATAACCCTTGACTGAGGGCTGCACTCAAGCGGACAAGCGCAGTATAGTTTTTGATCAACCTTTCTGATCCTCCTTCCCCTCCTCCAGAAGTGACAGCGTAACATTTGATATATTGTCACATAATGGTGACTAAAGTCCGGCGAACAGGAAAACAGCGAGAATGGCTTCTAAACGAAACTTTCTATTTGGGCTGACTTGCGCCCTCATAGAACTGAATCACTCGGTGGTGGCGTAGCAACAAACGTGCTCGATGGTCGTCGAACAGAATGCCCGACGCTCTCTGCCGTGCTCTCTTTAAAGCTGATAGCGAACTTCCGAGATAAAACTTGGAAAGCACCGACCTGATAGTCCAGCTCCCATAGCTGGCGATGAAGCCTGTGCGGGCCGAAATAGCGGCGCAAAAGTTTTTCACTCAATCCGCGCTGGCTAATGGGCGTCCAAACCAAGACTCGGTCTCCTGGCTTGTATTCTGCATTGTGTCTTCGCAGGTTGTAGCGTCTGGAGTCGGTCTGCTGCTGGTCTTTGGTCCGTAATCGGCAAGTCTTCGGGCTTCTGCGCGTTGAAGGCAGGCGGCGACGACGTCGTTATCTTCTTCGGTAACGTTGGGCAGCATGGCGTCGTGCGTGGTTGGGACCTCCCTGCCATGGAGGAGCCGAAAAGGAGTCATCTGGGTGGTCTCCTGCACTCCGGTGTTGTAGGCGGAGACAATGTAAGGCAGAATGACGTCCCAGGTCTTGTGTTCGGCATCGACATACGTAGCGGGCATATCAGCGATTGCTTTGTTCAGGCGATCGGTCATTCCGTTGGTCTGAGGATGGCATGCAGTTGTCCTCAGGTGGCTGGTTTGGCTGTAAAGCACGATGGCTTACGTCAGTTCCGCCGTGAATGCTGCTCCTCTGCCCGTGATGAGCAAATCGGGGGCGCCGTGTCACAAAAGAATGCACTGTACAAAAAATCTGGCGACTTCAGCTGCTGATCCATTCTATAGGGCTTTTGCCTTGGCGTAGCGGGTCAGGTAGTCGGTCGTTATAATAACCCACTTATTTCCAGACGTTTACTTCGGAAAGGGGCCAAGAAAGTGCATGCCGATCTGCTTAAAGGGCCTTGATGGGATTTCAGTGGGGTTCAAAGATCCTGCTGGTCAGGTTGGAGGGGTCTTTCGTCTTTGACAATCTCGGCAGCTTTTCACATAATATGCGACATCGGCAGACAGTCGGGGCCAGTAATACTTGTCTTGAATGCGGCGGAGGGTGCGAGAAACAACGAGATGGCCAGCTGTCGGCTCGTCGTGTGAAACCTGACCTGTGAAGTTTTGTTCGCTGCAATGTTCTTCACGAAGACATCGTTCTGTACACAGAACGAAGAAAATCCTCGCCTGAATGAGGCAGGGAGTCAAGGAACCTTGCCTTCCAAGTGCTCAATTTGACATTTTAAGTCATGGTCCAAGCGCTGCTGCTGTGCTGCAGCTGATGGGTCCCCGGAAAGCGTCCTCACGGTCTTCAGGCGGCGATGCATCTGCAGGGGCACGTGAGAGGCAGTTGACGTCATAGTATTGCGTCCGGACTTGCATCCGAACCCCTGGAGGCGCAGGCTGCACTGATCGAGGCGCACGGAGGGGTCCTTCAAACTGGCAAGCCAGCACAGTGCGTGGTGATCCCTGACCACCTTGAAGGGTCGTCCATACAGGTAGGGGCGGAATTTCGATCTAGCCCAAATAATGGCAAGACACTCCTTCTCAGTTGTCGACTAGTTATCATCTGTCTCGGACAGGGAACGGCTAACGACGCGTTTACGTCTTCCAGTCCGACAGTTTTTTGAACGAGGACAGCGTCTAGGCCCACGCTGGTTGCGCCGGCAAGAATTTCAGTCTGGGCGTTTTCAGCGAAGCGCGCGAGGATTGGTGGGGCCAATAAACGACGCTGAAGTTCCTCGAAGATTTCTATTTGCAGCGCTTCCCTTTAAATGCCACATATGCATTTTTCAGGCGGGTCAGAAGCTCGGCGATGCGCGAAAAGTTCTTGACAAATCGTCGGTAATAAGTGCGCAGTCTGAGGAATCTGCGCACAGCTTTCTTATCGGCCGGCGGTGGAAATAGTGCGATAGCAGTAGTTTTCAGCGGGTCTGGCGCACTCCCTCCTTCCTTACTATGGGGCCTAGAAAGAGCAGCTGTTCATAGGCAAAGTGGCACTTCACTGCTTTCAATGTTAATCCGGACTACTTGATTGCGCCTAATGCTGGTCGAAGCCTTTTCAGGTGCTCTTCAAAGTTCTAGGCGAAAACATATATAGACATCATCTAAATACACGGGACAAATTTGCCACTTCAGGCTTGCCAGCACTGCATCCATTACTGATTAAAACGTCGCTGGTGCGGAAGAGAATTCAAATGGCATCTCCTTGATCTCCAACAGGCCATCCGGAGTGATGAATGCGGTCTTCTCGCGATCTCCTTCATCGTCCTCAATTTGCCAGTAGCCGCTCTTCATGTCCATCGATTAGAAATACTTGGCGTTGCACAGGCGATCCAGCGTGTCATCGATGCGAGGAACAGGGTAGACGCCATTCTTTGTTATGTTGTTCAAGCGGAGGTAATAGACGCAGAATCGAGGTGCGCCGTCTTTCTTTCTCACTAGAATAAACCGGTGCCGCCCAGGGGCTCTTTGAAGGCTGGATAACATCGTCGCGAAGCATTTCTTCCACTTCGTCCCGGATGGCTTGCCGTTCTCGCGGCGACGCACGGTAGGGTCTTTGGCGGACGTACTGGTCGGTCATAATGCGATGCTTGGTAATCGGCGTTTGTCGGACCTTGAGCGATGACGAAAAAACAATCACTTTTGCTTCGCAGCAGATTGTGGATCTGGTCTTGTCTGTTACGGGGCAGGGCTGGTTTTATGTCGAAAATGGGCGTGTTCTCTTGGTCAGGCGAATCTTCTGCGAATGGGTCGTAGAGGGCGAAGGAGTCTCGTACGTCGAATATGTCGTCGAACAAAGCAATCGTCGTACCTCTGTTAACGTGCCGGTATTCTTTGCCAAGTTAGTAAGCAGTACTTCGGCTCGGCTTTTGCGGAAATGCGCTAGGCCTTTTGTGATGCCGTCGGTCCAGAAGCAATTGCATGTTCCCCTCGATGATGGCTTTAGTGTTATGCGCTTCCGTGGCGCCTACGGTGACGATGAAGCTTGAGCGGGGTGGGGCACTCACTTGTTCCTCCAGGACACTAAGTGCAACGTGATGTTCTAGAGTTCTATTCGAAGGGGTGGCCTCATGCGTAGAAAGCGTGATCGGCTTGGAACGCAGGTCGACGATCGCCTGATGCGCATTATGGAAATCGTTGCCCAAGGTCACATCGCGGGAACATTGTCGTAGCACAACAAAGGTCGTGGAATAGGTATGTCCGTTCACAGTCACTCGCGCTGTGCATTGTCCTGATGGCGTAATGCGTTGGCCCCCTCCGGTGCGAATTTCGGGGCCGTCCCAAGCGGTGCTACTTTCCTCAGCTGCGCAGCGAATGTCCCATTCATCTCCGAATAATCGGCTCCTGTGTCGACTAGAGCGGTGACTTTCCGGCCGTCGATAACCACTTCTAAGTCGGATGTCCTGACTCCGGCGTTGGACTTCGTCCTCGGCGTCGGATCACAGCTTCGTCGGGTATGTGAATCGTCGATGGGGCCTGTGGTCGTAGCTTTTCTTGGTGGCGGCGTCGTTTTGAAGGCGTTTAGCGCCGTCGTCGTGGTTGCTATTGTATGAGGCGTCGGCGTGGTGTGTGCGGCGTCTTCATTACCGCGGTCGCTGCGGTATATTCTTTGTTTCCTTGGCAAGCAACCTGACTTCCACAGGTTGCTTGGTTTAGTTTCCTCTATTTGGGCTAGGGGACCTTCATCGGAGAGCTGCGGCAGAGATGCAGCCCGGTAATGCAAAACGTGTGGTGGACGGTGACGTGAAGTGGGAGAGACGGCTGGACGACATGCACTCCCCTTTTCTCAGGTCATCGTTGATTTCTCGTGGTAGCTGGGCGGGGAGCGGTCGTGGCGCGTCGATGGCGAAACCCTGCAGGCCGATGCATCTGTACGGGCAGTGGCGAAATATGCGCCCGGCGTGGCCACAATGGAAACACAGTGGGCGGTTTTCGGGCGTCCTCCACTTGTCGAATTTCCTAAAGCTGTTGCGACGCTCGCACGGTGGGCGAGCGGGAGCTAGGGGCCGTCGTTCTTGTAGAGCTCGTTCCCGTCAAAGAGGGCTTAGGGGGTCTCATCGGGGAGAAGGACTGAGTAGTGCGGCGGCGTAGGTGATGCCTTCAGGTTTCGTTGATGTCGTCGGTGACGGGTAGCCAAGTGCATGCGGCACTTCTTCACGGATGATGTCCGTAAGCGACGCCACCTGAGTCTGCGGCGTATGCTGTGTTGAGGAAGGCAGCATCCGGCGAAGTTCTTGGCGAATAATTTCGCGTATAAGATCTCCCAGGTTATCCCCGCTTGCAGGGGTATCTTCTGGGGGCTTGCCGTCAGCACTTGAAGTGGTATATTTTATTGACGGGTCCGGGCGTCAAGGGTCTTTTCGATGGTGGAAGCATCAACTACAAACTCGGCGACGTTTTTTGCAGGATCCCGGATCATACCGGCGAACAGTTGCTCCTTTACACCGCGCATAAGAAAGGTGAGCTTCTTTTCTTCAGTCATGTCTGGGTTCCACCGCCTGAAAAGGCGTTGCGTTTCTTCCACATCCGCAGCCACGGTCTCGTTTGAGTGCTAAATTCTTGACTCTAGCGGGACCTCCGCTCTTTCCTTCCGTACCGCGGTAGTGAGCGTACCCAGTAGCCGCTTCTTGAAGAACGCCCAGGTCGTGAGGCAAGATTCTTGGTTTTCAAACCACGCTCTTCCAGGGTCGTCCGATGCAAAATAAGATTTGGAAGCTTAGCGCTGTCGTCCCAGGCCTGTAGCGCTGCCACACGGTCGTACAGGGTCAATCAAGCTTAGCGGGGACACGGCTCCTCGTGGCTGCGCACACGCGAAGCACTGTTCCTACCAAGCCGGTGGCAAACCCGTGCAAAGGGGTGGATGACACGAAGCACTACGTCGAGGTCGTTCTCTTCGTGCGCCACTCTGCATTGATTCATGAACAGTTTAGATGCAATGGCACTCCGCAGGTACGTGGCCACGCGCAGCCGTGTTGCCTCTAAGTGTCATTGACCCTGTACAAATCCAGCCAGTCTTCTACATCTTCATGTTGTTCTCCACGGAAAGTCGGTGGCTCACGAGGCTGGCGAAGCACAATGGTCGTTGGCTGGGCACCCGGCTCTATCGTGAGGGGAATAGCAGGTCAACACCTCTAACAAATGTCACGTAGTGGTGACTGTAGTTCGGTGAAGAGGAAATCAGCGAGAATGGCTTATAAACGAAACCCTTTATTTGGGCTGGCTTGCGCCCGCAAAGAACTGAATCATTCGTCGGCGGCGTAGCAACAAGGCGGTTGTCGAACGGAATGCCCGCCGCTCTCGGCCGTGCTCTCGTTAATGCTGATAGCGAATTTTCGAGATAAAACTTGGCAAGCACGAGAGCATTCTGGAGCAACGTAGAATCGGCTCCGCCTCGATGCGATCAATCTAGATAAATCTAGGCGCGTCTTGCATAACAAACAAAGCGATAATCAGGCGCACCGGCAGCTTTCCAAAATGAACTAACAAGCACAACAAATATTGGCGGCAATATGCCATGGTGCCAGACGGCGACTGGACGTCCGAAGCCTCCTCGAACGGTGACTGTGCAGTTATTTTGCTATACGGAGCATATTTACGCGGCACGCGAGATTTTCAGAACAGCGATGTCGTTGCTGTTGTTTTCGTCAAAACAATGGCGCGTACTCACGGCGGGGAATGGCCAAGACGCAGGCGGCGACTGACAGTTGCTCCAATATGAAAAAATGAAATAAAAAATTATAAAGGTAATGATAAAAACAACATTAATAATAACTGTAATAACAACAAAAATAAGTAAATAAATAAGAGTAATTGAGATTTGTGGACTGAAATAAACTAATCAAACATTTTCAACAAAACTAGTCGTTGGGCTAGTTCGTAAGCCATTCTTTTAGAGGAACCAGCGCAAAAAGGACAACGGACAAGGAAGAAGAAGGACGACACCGACAGAGAGCGCCTCGGTTCATGTCGTCCTTCGTCTTTCTTGTCCGTTGTACTTTTTGCGCTGGTTCCTCTGTAATGAAACACTGTGAGATCAGTGATTGAAAAAGGGAACGGGGCTAAGCTTGCCATGTTTAGGAAGATTTGGTTGCAGATAAATTTTGAACATGAGAAAGAGCTTAGGACGGCAGCCGTTTCGTGTCTGAAAGGAAAGTTTGAATGGCGAAGAGCAGATTCCAGTTACTGTGCCCAAGGGAGGAAGCACCAAGAGACAGAACAACCCCAGTTGATAGACTCAGACCAAACTGCAGTAACGGGTGCTTCGCAGGCGCCTCCTTAATGAGGAGAAACAGCGGCAGGTCAAACAGAAGCGATCTTAGTTTAGATTTCAGCGCAGGGCGGGCATGATGGGGAGACCGCCAGACCAGATCTATTATAGTAAAAGTTTAATTGAAGCACGCGACAACTTAGGCGCATGAAAGGAACCTCACGCGTGTGCGATCGCCACCCTTTACTGCCCCACGGATAAAGGGGATGGCGGAAGTCGGGAAAGGGGGTCAGTGCTGATGGTGGAAATTCTTTCAAGTGCAGATGCCTGCGATACCTGGCCACACTAATGCATGCGCTGGGGTGGAATGAGAGATACGACTGGGCCTTGAAGAGATTCCTTCGCAGAGGTATCAGCAACCTGATTCAAATGGATTCCTCTGAGCCCAGGCACCCCAACCAGCCGTAACGAACACACGTGGAGTGGAATCAAGCAGTTGAGCAAGCGAAGTGCCTGAGATCCTGTAGACGGGGCGAGAGATGAAGACAGGGATAATGAATTTGTCATAATTATGACAGAAGACAAAGCTCTGGTTAATTTACGCAAGACCAGGACTACTGCTCGAAATTCGGCCAAATAAATGGAAGTGTAATCAGGTAGGCTGAGTTAGAATGACCAATCAAGGCAGGGGGAGAAAATATCAACACCGGCCTTTCCTTCACATTGTGAGGCGTCAGTGGCAATGAACACATGGAGAGTTAAAGCGCATCAAGTAATCCAGTGATAAACCACTGAGCAAATGGAAAGGCATTAACTTAGGAAGTTTTGGAAATGTGACATCGAGGGCAGTCTGAATAGATGAAGAAATGGCGGAGGCCGCCGTAGTGGATCAGTGGTAATGGTGCTCGGCTGCTGACCCGAAAGGCGCGGGTTCGATCCCGGCCGCGGCGGTCGAATTTCGATGGAGTTGAAATTGTTGAGGCCCATGTAGTGTGCGATGTCAGTGCACGTTAAAGAACCACAGGTGGCCGAATTTCCGGAGCCCTTCACTACGGCGTCTCTCATAGCCTGAGTCGTTTTGGGACGTTAAACCCCGTAAACCAACCAAACCAAACCAAAATGCGGACAGCTAATGGGTCAAGGAGAGATTGCAGAAAGCAAATCTGTGGAGTATAGAAACGAGACAAGCTTTCGTTGAAAAATGGCCTAGGCTGACGAAGGAAGATCAAATTTGAGGCAGGAATCGACGAATTACACATTTTTAAAAGTTTGAACTGTTAAAGCCAAACTCTTAAAGGAAATGATGGAGTACGTGCTTGCAGGCACAAAACGGAATTGGACACGAATATTTGAAGGCCCAGAGAGAGGCGCAACACCTCCCGCTCCACGAGAAGCAGGAGGCGAAGTTGATATGCAGGCGCACCAGAAAATAAGACACAGCCGAACTCTAAGACTGGGAGGACATAACTTTTATAAATCATAAGATGCGAGCGTTTTCTCATGCCGGAACGAACGTTGCTAAGCCTGCGCAGCATGCCGAGTGCTCGGACTCCTTTCGCAGTGATTTGCTCTATATGTGCCCACCAGGGAAGTGAAGGATCATAAATTACTTCGAGGTATTTGATACTTTGCACTTGAGGAATTGCAAGGTTTCGATAAACACTAGAGATATTAACTGCATAATTGAGCGGAAAAAACAATAAAGCACATTCATCGACATTAAAGAACAGAATAATCTCCCTTAATGAGTGGTCCAGGAAATTGAGGTAAAACTTTAAGGACTGGTACAAACAGTAAATGCCATTCGCGGAAGCGAGAAAGGCGATGTCATCAGCGTACACATAGGATGACACTTCATGAGTGCAGGAAATACTGCTAAGTAAGATGTTGAAAAGTAGAGGGGAGTGGACCGAACCTTGGGGCACTCCTCTCGCTTGTCGAAATCTGCTTGAGGAAACACTGTTCTGGACGCAGTAAAATTCTGTAAGCCAAAAATTCAGAAACCCATGCCACAAAGCATCTCGGAAGTCCTGTTGCCTGTAATCTTTGCAGGAGCATCTAGTGTTGAACGCTATGAAGCTTTAGACACATCTGGAGAAACAAGTGCTGCGTATTGCTTTCTCCGACGAGCTAACTTTATGCGGCTCTTCAGGTCGGTATGGGCCCACCGAACAGAGTATCCTGGCCTGAAACCAGTTTAGCAAGTGTTCAACAACCCATTCTCGGAAACGAAAGTCATTATTCGACAATGGAACACCCTATCAGTTAGTTTTACGGGATTCGAAGTTAAAAAATGGGCCTTATGTTGTCTAACACATAATCGTCGCCCTGCTTTTTAAGCAAAGGAATAACCTTTGCTGGACATCACTCATTTAGAATCTATGAAGCAAACAAGGGAAGGGGAATGAGGGGCTCGTTATAAATATGAGAGAAGCCAACAGCCACAGAAACCAAAGGACACAGGGGATTTTTTTTAATTAATTTATTTATTTTGTGATGTTGATCAATTTAGAATATTACTGAATATGTCATCGCTTAAAGCTAATTGATTAAAAAAGCAGAAGAAAAAACAACCACATGCCGCCGGTGGGATCTGAACCCACGACCTCCCAATCTATGGCCCTTTATAAGAGAGTTATTTATAAGCGCCAGTAAGCCAGCGGGAAATTCCTCGAAAAAAATTTTATTATCGAAGAATTGACACCATCAGGGCCGGGAGCCGCGGGTGGAAGGTGGGATACAGTTTTCGAGAGCACAGTGACGGTGACCTCCTCGAAATCGTGCCATGTGACAAGAAATCTCGGAAGAGAAGGAAGAAGAGCCGTAAACCGATGCTCAAGTCCTCTGCCTATCCCTTCTAAAGACTGAGCAAGTTATGCCGGTGTCTGGACTAGGGAGACTGCGCTCATGGTGGTCGGAATTAGTTTCCTGGATTTTAGGTAATTAAATAAAGCACACCTATTACCAGTTTTAAAAGAATTGGTAGTGTTGGTTATCACACAGCTCTTTTGCACGAGATACGGGACGCTTAAACGTAGCTACAATGAACTTATAACCGATCTAGTTTTTGGGGCAGTGATTGTGGAGAAGTTTCTTCCAAGCAGCCTTTCGGCTCCTATTACCTTGAGTGCACTCTGCGTTCCACCAAAGGCATGGCGATGTTCCCTTATTTCCCTGGACGAAGAACTCAGATTTTTGATGACCTTTGTCCAAAATTGAACAAATGCGGATGGCATTATCTTCACTGTTGGAGTGATACAATTCTTGAAGCTCTGCTTTGAGAACATTTTTCAAGCTGTCATAATTTATGAATGTACGCCGTGTACCGGTAAGAGGGTTGAACTGGTACATAACTTGGAAAGTAATCAGAAAGTGATCACTATTGGACGCACAGTTAATTGGCGCCCAAGAGGAAACAGTTATCCCGGGGGAGGAAAATGCCAGGCCTAAGGCTGAGCCGAGGCTGACCTCGGACAAATGTGGGGAGGCCCGAATTTAGACAGATGAGTTGATTTTCACAAGCCCAGTCCCACAAGCGTGAACCGCAGCGATCTGTTCGAAACCCCCACGAAACATGATACGAGTTAGTCTCCAACAATTAAAACTTGTGTCTTGCAACTAGATAAAAACGAGTCTAGAAGGCGAATGTCATGAACACCTCTAGGAAAATATAGATTAGCAAGAGTGAGTGGTTGATATCCAGGAAGATTCAGATCAACAGCCTGAATTTCGCACTGCCTCTTCATATATTAAAATGACTCAGTAGCCCTGCGAAAATATTTTATGGATACGAACAATAGCAGGCCACCACCTGTTAACGGGCGGTCTAGCCTGAAAGAGCGATAATTTTTTAAATGGTACCTACAATGTTTAGTGAGCCACGTTTCCTGAAGAGCAATTACGTGTGGATTTAATTTATTGTTCAAACAAACTAAAACTTTTGAAGCCAGAAAAATTGACCGGCACTTCAACTGCAACACCTTCAACAACCCTATTTTGCCGAAAGTGCCACAGCGGCGACAGCCTAATCCAAAATACTGCTTTTGGGTATGGATTTAGGTTGATTCTTTTTTGTCTTCGTCAGAGGGCAAGACTGAACAGCAACACCTAACCAAGACGCACTGCGCGATTGCGCCCGCATCTCAGGCTCCATGTCAACGCACTCTACAGATCAGATTTCTGTCGCAATGGGTTCTGGATAATCGATTGGGGGAATAGACAATGGCTCTGACTGAGTTCGACACAGTGGATTGGAAGCCACTGGCACAGAAGGTTGGGAAGGTGCAACCAATCGTGAAGAGACTGTGTCAAAAAGAGGAGCAGTTGAGGTTTGCAACAAAGCGGACATCTCGGATGCCATGACCTGTTAAATACACGCAGAGAGATTTTCGAGTTTACTATCCATGGCACTCACCATTGCTTTCTCCACGGCCGCAGCAATCGCTTGCGACAAAGAGGCATCCGCTGTGGTTGCATGCCGCGCTGCCACACTTGCATAGCTAGATGCCCTATCTTTGATGACTGCAAAAGCCCCGCGTCTTGATCACCTGCGCTTGTCAATCAACTCTAGCATCTAAACTTCTTCAGCCCACACTGGGCAGTCGGAATGGATTGTTGAGTGTCCACCACCACAGAAACAGCACTTCTCGTGTTGAGAAGAACACCCAGCGGGGTCGTGGCTCTCTCCACACGCACAGCAACGGAAACTCGATTTACAGGCCTCTGCACTATAGCCAAACCTGCAGCAGGTGCGGCATTGTAGGGGCCATGATGCAAATTTATCAACACGGAAAATCAAAGGATGGACATGTCAGCCCCGCAAATGTAGCCATAACTGTCTCCGTTGGTATCTTTGTCCCGTCCACCATACGACTGCACCAGTGAATGGCAGCCGAAGTTAGTTTCCATAGGGTCTCAGACGCGCTTAGCCGTAGGTCTACGCCAAGGACTAACCCTTTAGAACGCGCCAGATAAGGAGGTATGAACACGCTCACCGGGTGATTGGCAAAGGAAGAACACTTGAGTAGGTCAGCCACGCATGCGTGGTCTGGCGATCTGCAAACTATCCCTCCACAGCCGAGCTACCGGACGTCAGTGATCCTCATGAAATGAGAGGTGGTCGACTGAAGAGCTGCTTGTATATCATCTGGGTTATTTAGCTTGATGGAGCCCCCATCAGCGCGAACGAATAAAACCGGAATACTGCTTACTCCGCCTCGGAAGAAACAATGAAGTGGCAAGGCATCTAGGGAGAGACAAGCCGACCAGGAGGAATTCCCCTTGCCTGGAGAGCTTGCGGACGTTAGCCAAAGATTCCGCGTTCAGTCAACCAGAAAAATAGGAGAAGAACGCAGGAAACCAAACAGAAATTGGAGAAATAACGTAGCACTGCTTGGTATACTTAGCCGCAACCCAACAAAGAGCACAGAGCAGCGGCAGCTAGACAGCGGCTTTGCTAATCCCCATGGCGGAGCGGGAGATGTGATGATGATGATATCATCAGGCTTAATGGCACACACCCATGGCGGCCGATTGGCCAGTGTGCATAGCAGATGATCCTAGGTCAAGGCACCTTAGCAAGAGAACACTTCGCTTTCCTTTCGGCGACTTTTGTTCTTTGAGCTGCAGAGCGAAGTCCCTGCGCATATACTGGCCGGTTCTCTTTTGTGCTGTTGACATTTTGCGGGGTCGTTTGAAAGAGCCGTTTTTAGTAATTTGTTTCGGTTCCGAGGATGCTGGTTATGTCCAAGTTAATTCTGTGGTCTCTGTCTTCTGAATGCTCAGCTACAGGATTTCGCTCCCTTGCGCAGCTGCGGACTTCATTTTTATGTTCTCTTATTCTTTCTTTATGATTTCTGGTTTCACCTATGTTGCTTGCTTCGCAGTCGGCGCAAGGAATTTTTTAATGGCTTGGGCTCTTTCTCTCTTGGGCTCGTCTTTGTAAACAGTGTTTGTAGGCTTGTGCAAGAGAGACCTATTTTGCAGTTTCACATATTTTGCTGGTGGCGTTAGTTGTACGTGCGTTGATTTCTCGGCTCATGTTATTGTGTTTATGGAGGCAAATAGTTTTTCGAAAAAATCTTTTTGCGTAGCCGTTCATGGTAAGTTCGTTGAATGTCTTGAGTCGTTCTTTTCTCCTCTGGAATTCTGTGCTGCAGTATGTCTCAACTCCTCTGAACAACGTCTTCACAACTGATCTTTTATGGACTGCCGTGAGGTCTGAACCGAAGTGCATGAGTGAGTTGTTTTGCGGTATGCGAAAAATTGAAGGACGCCTTGTTTTAGCGATAGGATGACGTCCAAAAACGAGAGGCAGTTTTCTTTTTACACTTCAATTTTGAATTTAATATACTGGTTCTACGGAGTTTAATTAGGTAAAAAATTTGAAATTTAAGATCTCTCGATGACAGCGAAGTAGTCCTCGACTTACCTGAGGACAATCGTAGGCTATGGGTAGAATGAAACCGAAAACTTCGCTCGGATCCCCAAAAAAGCCAGTCTCCAGGTTACGCACGAGCCTACAAACACTGTTGCTCTTTGCCTACTTGTTCTCAGTGACCGGCCACGGTGAGAACGAGCCCAAGGCATTATTCACAAACTTTCTTGCGCCGACTGCACGCAAGATAGGCGAAACCAAAAATCTAAGAGAGAGTTCGACAACATAAAAACTTCAAGAACACATAACGAGCTAGTTGGTTTTCCATCACACGCAAACAGCGCAAACTTCACGAGGACGCAGAAAGTGGAGATGAGACACAGGCGCTGACTAACAACTGAAATTTTATTTTATTTTAAGGAAGGAGGATTCGCAGTTTTACCGGAAGGAGACTTGATGACCAAGGCCTTCGAAGCCATAGGATCGTCCTTCGATGAATGCGACAACGTGTCCTTGAAGAAGGTAAAGAACCGGGCCAGCAAACTGTGTGAACGCCTAAACTTGCAAAAATTATGTAATGCAATGGAGAACTGCAACTGCTTGTGCTTAGATATGTTCTTGTCTGTTAAAACTCATAAGATAGATCATCCTTTCCGTGTCATTGTTTCTGAGACAGGGACTTGGCAGAAATCTGTTGCCTCATTTTTACAGAAGCAACTAAAGCTAAAAACTGTTGACGACCCATTTTTGTTAAAGAACGCCGATCCTGTGGTTAACTTTTTAAAAGACAACTCCGATAAGGCGTTCGTAGGCTTTTCTATTGACATTAAGGACTTATACTATGCCATCCCTCATGGCGACTTGATCACTTGCATCAAGGATTATATTGACCAGCATGGATCTGTAAAAATTCCAGAACGAGAGTTGCATTTCAACTTCCGGCTTTCTCGAGCTACTTTCTGTGTACTTAAGGTCCACATTCGCAGAATGGATTGGCTCACTTTTTCTTCAAAAAAATGGCATTTGTATGGGTTCTTCAATTGCTCCGGTACTCAGTGATCTTTACTTAGCTATGAAGGACAGAGCGTCACACAGCCTTTTTTATTGTAGCAATGTTAAGCGGATCTTCCGGTTTGTCGACGAATATCTTGTCATCCTAGACTGCGAACATCAGGCCCTCCCAATCGAAGCTTCAAAGGTTCTTTGCAATTTTTCCAGCATACTGAGCCCTTTGTTTGCCACCCACGAACTGCCTTCTAATGGTTTATTACGTTTTTCAGAATTAAAACTCTATTTTGACAACAATCATGTGTGCTGGGCCTTTGAGCCTCGAGCCAAAAAACCCCTTCTGCCCTTTGATTCAGCTCACTCGAGGTTAGTTAAGCGCAGTATTGTTAACTCTTGCTTCTATAACGCAGTCAAAAAATCATGCAATCATAAGCTTGAAGATAGTTTTTTAAACCAGACGCGCCGACTTGTGTGGGCTGGTTACCCTCTCCCGCTCTTGTCATCGGTGGCCGAGGCCATGTTGACAAAAAAAGAACCACGTCAAAGGGACAGGGATAAGAAGATCGCGGTGATCCCTTTCTTACACGGGATTTCACATTCCTTGAAAAAGATCGGGAAAAAGTAGGAGTAGATGTAGTATTTACAGCCCCAGATCGTCTGTCAAGCCTGTGCAAGCGTGTAAATCAGATGGATCACCGGTACGTTGGCTGAACCACGAATCATCGTGATCGGTTTGTTTCCTGTGCTCAAGGCGTAATCTACTCAATTGCCTTGTCTTCTGGTCATGCTTGCGTAGGACAAACCGGCAGATGCCTTCACAAAAGACTGTCAGAACACAAATACAATGTTAGCACACGCATCTCAGGCCATCTAGGTGTTGACTGCCGCGATTGAAAATGCACTCCTCATTGGAGTTACACGAGCGTGCTGAGCAGGTGCAGTGATCAAATCATGCGAGAGATAATTGAAGCGAAAAAAATCGGAAGCCTAAAAGACCGCTGTGTCAGCACCCCATCCGTAGCACTTCTGGATAAGGAATTTCGTTTCCTTGCGACCGCTCAGCATTCATGATTCCCTGCTCGTTTCCTGTTGCGATTGTCTATTTCATGTCTTACCCTTCTTGTTGTTTTTGATGTCTTGTGTATGTTTACTGATGTGTCAGAGCAATAAAATTTCTGTTGTTAGTCAGCGCCTGTGTCTCGTCTCCCCTTTCTGCGTCGTCGTGAAGTTTGCGCTGTTTTCGTGTAACATAAAAACGACAACCACAACTCCGAAAATGATCACAGTCCTGTAGCCGAACAACCCGAAGACTGAGACCACAAAATCAACTTCGACGAAACAAAACTAGCATCTTTGGAACCAAACAAAAAAGAACGAACATACTCTTTTTTCAGATGCTGGCACGTTGAAACCACCCTGAACAGCATCAACAGCACATAGGGATACTTGTCCGCAGTATATGCCCAGGGACTTCGCTCTGCCGTTCAAAGAAGAAAAGTCGCATAGTCCGACTGCTTGCCCTCTTCCGCTTGTCTACCTCCTCCCCACCTTTGAACTTTTCGCATCACCGCTTTCCTTCTTTCGACCTCTTGCTCCGCTCCATGCATACTTAAAGGACAACTGAAGAGGTTTTATAATTCGACAAGTTGAAAGGGGCCGAATGTGTGAAATATTCAGTTAAAGCCTGGGAAATGGTTTTGCTGCAGCATTTGAAATGTTTTGGCGTAATCGCCGAATAAAGAGGCGTTGCACCGAGACTTCTCTGCAGGGCGCAGCGACGTAAGGAGGCCCCGATAATGACGTCACGTACGACGGCGGTGCGTTTCCAGTGAAGAAACGGTTGTTTCATGGAAGAAAACCAAGGCCATCGGAGGCGAAGCTCAGAAAGCGTTGTTTGGCGGCATCGGATGACGAGGACGTTGGGCGATAATGACGTCACTACGAATTTCTTCGCAATTCTCCGACACAGTATAGCCTCGTTTACACGAACCTGACAGCGGCGGGTCGAGTCAGGGAATCGAGTTGAGCAAGGTCAGCCCATATCGACGACCGCGTGTTTTTATGAACTCGATTTTAGCGAGTCGAGACCGCTTCAACTGCAGCAACACCAAGCCTAGAGCGGCATAGCGTGAGAGGGCAGTGGCAGCCTCCAAGATTGCTGCTTGGAGCGCTGTGTCGGAGGCGCTGAGGCGCAAGCGAAGAACAGGTTCGCATTTATAACATCCCCTTCCACTAACCCGACTTTTCGACAACATCCGGTTTACATGCTATCTCCCATTTGGTTCGAGCGAGTCAACCACCGCCTGCAGTGTAGTTGACTGGACTCTCTCCCTCGACTCCCGGACCCGACTCTAGGGTGTTTACATGAACACAGTGACCGGTTTTCAACTCAACTCCTCAACTCAACTCCTCCACTCCACCCCGTCATGTAAACGCTGCTCGTGGGGAGCAGCCTGAACATCATCGCGGATTTATTCGACGAATACGTGACCATTTTAAATGCTAGCCCAAAAATACTTTCCATGATTTCCCTAGAAGCTCCGTACGTTCAGACTATTGATTGAGTTTATTGAATAACCTTGAAGTCTCAGAAAACCTTTTCAGCTTTCCTCTAAGGACGCTTTGATACTACCTCAGTCCACCTCCGAAAAAGGAGCGGAGCCGGCCTCGAAACGTTTTGTTTTAAATTAAGGTTTCTGGTTGTTGATGTGTCAGAGTTTATTATAAGTGATCAAACCTAACTGGACAGGCAAATCCCTCAACATGTTTATATATGGGGCATGTACAACCTGTAAAACGCGCCGCCTTTATAATTTAGAGGCTGCTGAAGTCCTTTTGGCTTACCTGCATGCATGCCCCTGTGAATTCCAGCACACACACACACTAAGCGTTAGGCGGCATGCATACTGCCTTTATTACGAAAGCACCCATGAGGCAGCCGCTACACAGGAAGGCTCATACTCACTCAAAGGAGGATAAGCAGATAAAGGGTGTTTTACCTAAGATTCTACACAATTTTTAAATATAGGCTTTTGGGTCAGAAGTGTGCTTTTTTCCGCATAGCATTGTCAAGGGTGTAGTACATCACAATGCAGCAAATACGTGCCGACTCGAAGACTGGCCAACTAATATTGAGGTTAACTTTTACAAAACACTGTTTGGGTCCTTAATTATTTAAACGCGTGTAGTCCACCGTAAATAATATTCATATCAGTTTTTATAATTATGAAAACGCGCTTACTGTCAGCGCTGTGGCTCAACAAATTCTGGCTTCATTGGGGCAATATGCGTGCGCTTTTGAGGAGTTTACATGCAAAGCATACCTTTGCAGTACACGAAACTGGTTTAAATTGCTCAAATTTGTGTGGTTACAGCACGAAGGGTAACTGCGGTTTATAAATTCTAAAATGATATGGATATTACTTGCGTTCGGCTGCGTGAGGCCTATCAATAACTAATGATCTTAACTGCAATAGTAGGAACTAAGTGAGCACGTTTTATCTGTACTTTGTTGTGTAGTACACCACTCACAATGCTATGCCGAAAAAGCGCTGTTTTAACTCTATTTTTCCAAGATTCTAAATTCTATGTTTATTTTATAAATTTTGTAAACTCTTAGGTCAAACATATACTGTGAGACGGGAAACAGAGCGCAGGATGGAGCGAGCTTTAATGGCACCCTCAAATATAGCGACGAACCATTCCAAGAAGAAGACGAGCGATGATGATGGATATGTACAGATGAAGACGAAGGTCGCATGTTGTGCTTACACTTTCTTCCCTCGCGAACGAAAGCGACCGGCCCGGGCGCAGGTTATAGACCTCTTGCATTGCGCAGGGGGCGCTGCGAAAATGGTGCTAAAGAGCGCCCTCTGCCCTCGGCTGGATAGTACCGGGCTCTGGCGTCTGCTTCGGAAAGCACGTTGGCAGTATGGACCCGCGACTTTCGCTTGTCCTGTGCCATGGCCTACAGCGAATATCGGGCGCCGAAGATTTTTTCAGGGCTGGCACGCTGTGTAAAGGGAAGAAATTATGCAACGCCAAGTACGTGCACTCTGTTCAAGAAATAAGCGGCGAAGTTTCAACGCGGTGTCATTCGCAAGTGGAGAGTCGCGTACGAAGTTGAATTTCAGATAAGGTCTGCACGCTTCGAGATTCAAGCGTACCAACGCGATGAAATACTTGCAATATATGAATTCGCAGCAGTTCTAAACAGACATGCATACGGGACTGCTCGAGCGCACGACGGTACACGCCGCGCCAGCAGCGGTCTTTCAGCATGCCACGAAACGGTGGGCCTCCTGCAGTCTTTCTTGACTGCATCTCGCTAAACAAGTAGTCATGCCTGCCTTGTAGTAGCCGCCATCTGTTCCTTCAGCAAATGCTAACATGATGCAATGCATATATGAGCTCGCAGCCGAATAACGCTGCAGCGCGAGATCGTGCGCTGCGCGCTTGGTGTCGTTTTCTTGATGTAGCTTTTCATCCTTAAAACGACATCGCTCGAACACGTTTGCTGTTATCAGTGATGCCGCGCTGCCACATACGTGCTTATTTGAGGTCGACAATGTGCACATTTCACTCTCGACGCTGCGCTGCTCGTAGTGCGTAGCGAATTCGCACCTAATCAATGCGCCCATTGTGGTCATTTGCACGCACCTGGCCGCCTCACCACGTTGCACCAGTAGAATTGTCTCAATTGTCGCAGTGGCCGGGTCTCTAGTCGTGAATCACCAGCCATGCCTGCTGATTTGTCGATTTTCCTTAATAGTGATTATCTGAAGTGAGATGTTGACATGACATATGAATTATACCATGTATTTTTTTTTGCGCTCTTTGCTGTGTTGTGCATTCCCTTGATATTATCTCTTAATTATGCTGTTCGTTTCTCACTTTTTGCTGCTTGCTCTGTTGTGCATTCCCTACTGTTTGGTGATTGTCATGGTACACTTTTTGCTGCTTTGCTGCTTGCTTGGTCCAACTGCCTATGTAGGGATCTACTAGACAAGTTGTGTTGTAGAATGCATAAATTCTCATTCTACGCCTGCATCTGCGGCTGCTCGCTACATATACATTTTTTGAGACAGGTAAGCGCCAAAAGAAGACGAACACAAGGAGGATGAGGCCGGCTGTAGACTGCGGGGAAGATTGTAGGTACATATGCGGGATCATTGGCCGGATTGTTTTTCTCGTTACCCACAAAGTGGCGACTGCATATCCTGATGTTCGGCACTGCATCCCACGGTTTGCCGTCCGGACTGCATGTGCAAAAAGAACGAATTTCAGCAACGCGGATAACCAAACAAACATCAAGGCAGGCGAAGCAGCCAGCACAACGCGAAGGTTCGCTTACTCAGTGCGTCGAACTGCAGCTATCCAGCGCATCCGGCGCTCCGCTTCGTGAGACCTTGAAGGAAAACAGTGGAATTTGATATTGGGATTCAGACCTTCTTGCTCGTGGCAGCCCACGACGCAGCAGTAAAGACGGTGACGCTTTTTCGAGACTGAGCGAGGTCTCGCGGGCGGATCGGCGTCGCCGATTCCTTCTGCTGCCTGCGTTTCGTGCTGAGGCATACGGAGCGTCGGTTTTCTAAATACTAAGCCACGGCCAGGCCGCGGCGTGGTTTGTCACAAGTGACGAGCCTTATCGCACTCACAACAGTGCAGAAAAACATGCGAATCGACGCAATATGCAGGCTAGAAAGGTGCGCCGCCACAGCCACGGCTCACTACTGACCCAACCTGGTACTACCCAGCCAACTTCTCCTTGCCGCCACCAGGCGCCGCCACGTTACCTGAAACTCCAGCGCAAGAGGCCTATGGCACAGTGGGGCGAAGGGCTTTAGGCGAGAAACATGAACAATCTCGGCACCTCGGCAACGACGGTCATTAACAGGATGGACAGGGGCAACGCGATAGTTCGCTTGGGACGTTTGTTCGAGTACAGTGTACGGACCAATATAACGGCTCAAGAATTTTTCACACAATCCTGGGGTGCGCACTGGAGTCCACTGCAGGTACCTCATCACGAGGAAAAAAAGATGGCACGGTGGGAGAAATCATAGGAGCTTTTCCGGGAGGCTTGGGAGGCGTCGGTATTCTGGCGGGCAGTGGTACGGCAGTAGGTAAGAGGAGAAGTAAACTCTTCGTGAGAGAGTCTGCAAGAGGCTGAGGGGGCGGAGAAGAAAGACGCTTCGAGGGTGAAGGTAGGTAGACGTCCACACACAAGGAAAAATGGGGAGAAGCTGGTGGTTCTTTGAACTCCAGTATTGTATGCAAAGCTAACGAAGCGAAGCATGGTGTCTCAGTTGGTATGGTCAGGCTGGGTGTACGTGGCTAGCATATCGGACAGCATGCGATGAAAGCGCTCTCTGAGCCCATTGGTCTGAGGGTGATAGGCTGAAGAGGTTTTGTGCACGGTTCTGGAGTCGTGAAGAACTTCGGCAAGGATGGTGGAGAGGAAGGACTTGCCGCGGTCACTAATAAGGACATGAGGAGCTCCATGGCGGAGAAGGATGGCGTTCAAGAAGAAATGGGAGATCTCTGAAGCAGAGCCGGAAGGAAAAGGGGCCGTTTCAGCGTATCTGGTTAAGTGGTCGATGGCAGTGACGATCCAACGGTTGCCCGTTGGCGTTAATGGTAAGGGACAGTAGAGGTCAATCCCAACGACTTCAAAAGGTGAGAAAGGACAGGGGAGAGGCTATAGAAGGCCCGCAGGGGCAGCCGTACTCCGCTTGCGGCGTTGGCAAGAGATGCAAGACGTAATATATTTTACAACACCGGTTGAGAGGCCAGGCCAAAAGAAACGGCGCTTGATGCGGTCATAAGTTTTCTGAAAGCCTCAGTGGCCAGCCATGGGGTCATCGTGAAAGGCCTGCAAAACTTCTCGGCGAAGAGAACGGGGTACGACACGCACCCATGAGTGACCAAAGGGGCTGTAATTGTGCCAAAGAAAGATGTTGTCAACTAGCTTGAAAGAGTTAAGTTGGCGACGTAGGCGGGCATTCGGTGGCCGCGTAGCACCGCTCAGACGGTCGATAAGAGTCCGGCAGCAAGGGTCGGCCCGCTGCGCTGAGTCTAGATTGCAAAGACTGGGAGCGGGCATCAAGTCAGTGGCTGCGGCGGTCAAGGTTGAGATAGCCGTCGATGGGGTAGATTGACAGTTTGAGGATGCGGAGGACAGACACGGAGGTTGGGTTTGGGCGAGGGGAAAACGGGAGAGCGCATCGCCGTCATGATGATTCTTTCCCGATTGATAGGTGACTGTAAAGTCATATTCCTGGAGACGGAGAATCCAGCGGCCGAGGCGCCTGGACAAGTTTTTCTGCGAGGACAAGCAGCACAGGGCATGAAGGTCAGTGAGAACTGTAAACTTGCGGCCGTACAAACAATGACGAAATTTCTGAACAGCCCAGACAACAGCGAGGCACTCTTGCTCACTTATTGTGTAGTTCTGCTCCGCTGCAGTCAGTGTACGACTTGTGTAGGCGACGACATGCTCCCACGAGGAGTGCTGCCGCTGGAGAAGAACGGCACCAATGCCGTGTCCACTGGCATCCGTGTGTAAAATTGTTGTTGAAGGATTGTTGTCGAAATGGGCCAGTATGGGATCAAATGTGAGAGCCTTCTTTAAGGTAGTAAAAGCGGCCTCACAGACCTCAGACCAAACAAAAGGCGTGCCAGCGCAGAGGAGCATATGCAAAGGGGCCGCAATAGAGGCAAAGTTGCGTATGAAGCGCCGGAAGTATGACGCTAGCCCTAGAAAACTGCGCAAGCCCTTGACGTGCGATGGGCGGGGAAAATGCAAAACTTCAGCCAGTTTGTCTCGATTAGGCTTTACACCCTGCTGACTAAAGACGTGACCGAGGCCCTTGATAGAAGTGGAAGCAAAGCAACATTTCTTGGTGTTTAACTGAAGGCCGGCCTCAGAAAGTGCGCTTAATACTTCATCGAGGAGAACAAGGTGCTCCGAAAAGGTCGAAGAAAAAATGTCTATGTCATCGAGGTATCATAGACACGTTTTCCACATCAGGCTTCGGAGAACGGTGTCGATCATGCGCTCGAACGTTGCCGGAGCATTGCAAAGGCCGAACAGCATAACGTTGAATTAGTATAAACCATCGGGAGTGGCGAAAGGTGTTTTTTCCTTGTCGGCCTCATGCATCGGTATTTGCCAGTATCCGGATCTTAGGTCGCGGGCGTCGTCAATCCGAGTCAGTGGATAAACATCTTTTCTAGTGATCATGCTCACGGCGCGGTAGTCAACACAAAAGCGTACTAAAACATCCTTCTTTTGAACCAGCCCAACAGACGAAGACCAAGGACTCGAAGAAGGGCGTATGATGTGACGCTTGAGCATGTCGGCTACGTTATCTTGAATAACTCTGAGCTCGCTAGAAGGCACACGATACGGGCGACGGCGAATGATGCCCGAACCATCTGTGTAGATGCGATGCTGAGCTGCGGTGGTTTGGCTCGAGGTTGCTGTCTGGGTATCAATGGAAGCGGCATGCTTGGTAAATTGGTCAAGACGGCAAGCAATTCATCTTTTTGAGCCGGGGTGGGACCGGGGCTGATAGCAGCTGAAATAGGTGCAGAGGCAGAAGGAGGGTTTGAAATAGCGAAGCTAGGTGGGGCAGAGGAAAAAACGGTTACAGTTTGAGTTGTATCTAAAGAAGCGATGGCTGTGCCTTGACGCAGAAGAATTGGTTCCGGCGTAGTGTTGAAGGCAGTCAGAAGTCAAGACCCATTGGTGAAGCGGAGCAGGGACGCGAAGAGAAGTATGCCCCTTGAGAAAAGACGGGGGCTTGGAGCGACGAAAACGTCCCCAGCGTTGACGTGGGCATAAACAACAGAGAGGACATCTTCACAGCCGGGGTAGAGTACATAATCAGCGGTGGTAACAAAGTGATGAGAAGGCAGGACAGAAACGGCAGAAAGGTCGGTTTCAGTAGCTTGTAGAGCAGGGGGACAGCAGGTAATTACAGCTTGCGCAGAGTGGAGAAGTCCCAGCCGAGGATGAGGGGATAAGCACAGGAGGGAAGCAGAACAAATTCTATGTAGTGCAGGATGCCGTCGATAGTGACGCGTGCTGTACACAATAAGGAAGGACGCATTGATTCACCATTGGCAGCACGGAGAGAAGGACCACTGTAAGACGTGCACGCTTTGCGAAGACGAGAATATAAAGCAGAACTAATTACAGAAATGGCGGCGCCCGTATCGACCAATGCTTCTACTACATTGCCTTCAATATCAACAGTTAACATGTTCGATGGCTGTGCAGGAGGAATTGAGAGGTCGGCGTGCGGTGCAGTTTTAACTCCGGAAACTGCACAATTTAATTTTCCCTGTGGCCAGTGGTCTGAGAGGATGGTGGACGTAGAGGCGACGAGGAGCGGCGGAAAGGCGATGGGGAGCGGCGGCGCGATGACCTGACGTTGGAGGAGTGGTCCGGAGAGGTGCACAAGAGGTACACAAATTTCCATTCAGTGAGACCCTCTGGGTCTAGTGTTTTACTTGATTATGGGACAAGCATAGGCGGTGCCAATTATAGGGCCTGAAAGATTGATGTATAAAGAAGGAGACCAGGAGATCGCGATTTTTGGTAGCTTTTTTTTGTGATGGACGTTGTACTTTGCGTGCATTCTTTTTTTTTCAGGTCTGTTCACGCTTCCGTCTTGAGCCAAGATTCTTCAATTGTTTTTTTGCTGTCCCGCCACAGCGCTTCCGAATCCACCTGATTTTACTAACTGCTCAGTGTTGAGTAAAGCGTTATAAGCACGTGGTGGTCGAAAAGACGAAGCAGAAGTAACTAGAGCCGGTCGTGGTCTGGGCCCCTGCGCTGCTTTTTTCTTCTAGCCGCCTACTACATTCTGGACGCACCGTCGGAAAGAAGAGGAAATATCGCAACTGTTTCTAGCAGCTGCACTCTCCGATTGCTGGTTCCTGCATTCAAGGTCCCATTTATATGGCTATTGAAACGAGGACGCCGACGAGGGAGCCTGCCTACAATGATCTCGCAGAACCTGCCGATGCACCGCCCCCCGTGGGACACCGTCGTCGTCCGGACCGAAGCCAGCCATGGGGCGTCCCATGGCCCCGCTCATCCACTGCAGCCGTGCACACGGAGCACTCGGCGCTTGCCACGCCCAGCCACATCAAGCACGAATTCCACAGAGGCGCACAACGCAGGGAGCAGCGCCCTTACGGACCCGCTCCCAGCCGGGCGCTGCCGTCCACCGTGTCTCCAGCCACGAAAACGGTGAGGACATTTTGCGCTTGAAGCGGTTGACGTACGCATATAGACTGCATATTTTCAACGCAAATTAAAACGAAAAAAATTGTCCAGCCAGCGCGCCTCGAGACAGGTAGCTGGTAGTATAAGGTCAGACAAAACCGAAACTCTGCCCATCGCCATGAGTTAAACGCCGTCACATGCCAACTGCTATCATGTGAGTGACAGTTCCATCCTCTCTGTTTAACTTTTTCTGAAAATTATTCCCATATTGGCGGCACGATGGTTCTCACCGCGGCTGAATAAGCTGTGATCTTGGTGTGCCCAGCTGTACGGTAAATACCTTGAGTTCCTTCAAGTCAACGTGTATATTTCACTGAAGTCACCATGAAGGCATCTTTTTAGTGATTGGTTCGAGCAGGAGGCTGCTGCAGCTCTAGGGCTCAGACGCACACCTCCCGCTTAGTAGGAGAACGGGATAACCACTCAGCCATCGTGGAGAGCTAGCCATGCGTCATAATTTTCGAAAAATTATAATTCATCGCACTGCCCAAGAGTTGCAGTTGTGCGCACGCACACAAGCGGTCGAAATCGAGTTGCAGTTTCGAGAAAAAGCTTTAATATTTTTTTACCTTTGACGCCGAGGGACCTATGCACGTTTCAAGGAAACGAAGAATGAGCTTTTCTGGTTCGATGCTTAGGCTATTTCGGGAAAGTTTGAAAATATTTCCCACAGGCTACGGTGACTACTGCGGTCGCTTCTACAGGTAGAGGGAGGTTGGCATTCTCTTCTGGTGCCCTCTTCGGGGCTGAGTGCTCAGAGCCAGGGAAAGGGGTGAGGGTGTGGAGGGAGGAAGAGGGTCCCCAGGCAGGCCTCCCGGTTGGTTAGCAGGGAGGTCTTGTGTGGATAGGGCTAGGAGTAATGAAGTACCGAGTGTGTGTCACTTCACCCTGTAGTGCTTGATCGAAATGGCAGCCGCTAGAGCATCTAACATTCAACACATACGCAAGTATTGCCAAATTTTGTCCTTGGGTTCACTGCTGTTTTTTTACTTCACCTTCTGCAACACTAATGACATGAAACTAACCGTCATTGCGTCATACTCACAGATTGTTCAACATTCTCCTCAAAAAATCTGGCTTTCTATCAGTTTACAAGGTAGGATTTCAGAATTTTGAAGCGCCCTTAATCTTGAAACGCTTGCTTAATACAAGTTGTTCACGCTTCATAGGTGCATAAACCGATGTACAGTTCAAGTATAATGCATGGTCGAGCGGAGTTTCTACAATTCTCTGCGCGTTAGGAGGCTATAGACAAATATATTTATATCCTTGTCAGGACAGGAACTACTGTGCTATGTTTGAAATGCCAGTAGATTTTTGTTTTCCAATAGCATTCATGTGGTCGCCGCATATAGAGTGGCTTATAGCGAGCATCACTGAACATGTTGAAGGTTAGAAATCGACCTTTCTGTCCCGTTCTCTATCGCGTTGGCCGGTAGTTCATGTGTCAGCCTTATTATCAGGCAGTTAGTGTGTCTAGCGTATTTATTTTCGTCATAAAATCGTCAGCATGCACATAGACAACGTCAGGCACATGCTGCGCCTTCCTCTCACAGCACCAGATGAAAAATTACCGTCGGCGGAACATTGCTCTGATAAACACTGTAAGAGGTTCACAGCGCCTCCCAAGGAATTTTAACACACTTAGTGGCCTCCCGGACTCGGGCTCATTGCGCAATGAAGGACAATAACAGTCACTCTGCAAACATTGTCGCGTGCTTCGCGAGTGTAGTTAATGGCTGAACAGCACCGTCTGTGAGCCTTCATTTTTGTTTTCACTGCTATAGCCATTTGCTGACTGTGTACGTTCGGCACCTTGCACAAACCTACACAGCTAAGCTTATGGGAGTCTGTTTGTACAGCCCTGTTAGAAATGGTTGGATTTCCTCCGCCACTCCGTACTTCCTTTTCCGCTCAATAAAGCCCTGTAGCGAACAGTATGTCAATGTTCATTTTGTTTGTACGTTCGAGTTTTATGAGGAAAAAAAACTTCAGAGCGATCAAGTGAGGCAGATAGGTTTGCTCCGCTCACTCCCGCGATGCAATACTACTTGAGTGCCCGGGCTAGTTTGTCTATAGACAAGCGTCCTGTTTGTAAACAAAGGTGGCGCTGCGGTCGGCAGCGACACGGGGTGTAGGCAAAAACGTAGCATGCCTACACCGCGCCAAGCGATGCTGCCTTCCAAACCAACTCGCGTGCGCGCATATTTCAAAGCGTGCACGTCGCTTGTGGTTAGAAACATTTCTGTTGGTGACCGGAGAGCAGTTCAGCACTTTTTCAACCTGTTCGCCAGACGGAATTATCTGGCGAAGCGCTGCATAGGCTTCCTTCTGAGCTCCTATGTTTGGCAGCAACGGCGCGGCTACGACGGTCGACTAGGTTGACTTATTAAATGAAACCGAGAAAGCACGAGGTATACAGGTCTGCAGTCTCAACATCTGGGGCGATACAGCATACCCGATCTCTAAGTGCAAGAAGGACGACGGGATGCACGACGCGAGGTAAGTTTTTTTATGACGAACCTTGTGATGTGCCTGCTCTCGTCCAACCACTTCAGTGCGGAGAACGCCGAAAACTACTGGACACTGAAGCCATGCAGTTACTTTAAATGAGTCATGCAAATGCGATCTTCACTGGGAATGTCTGAAAAAATGCTTTTTTATTCGCTTGGCTTTAAGAGAGGTGCACAGGCGACTGGATAGAAGTTTACCTCGAGCTGCAATGAAGTTACGTTTGCTCTGCAGAGCTAAATATTTTAAGTTATTCTGATTGCAGGCCTTATTCTGCTTGATAACTGGTTTTTGGTCTGGTATTCGCTGTTTTCGTTGGGTTCTGATTGAGCAGTAATTGTAAAATTCAGGTAAAATGGGAGATAACACTGCATGATTTTGCCGGTACCTTAGCGACGTTTAATTGTTTTCTAGGATAGGTGGTGAAAAAACGTACAAGTTGAAGCTCGTGGAAGCGAAAATAAAGAAAAAACTACGCGTCGTATATTCCTACTACCCGACTACAGTGCTGCTTCAAACGTCGCGCTTAGTGGCCCGATGAATGCTGAAGGCGACTGTGGCAGCTGTTTTTTTTCTTTTTCTTAGTGCGAAGAGATGCCCAGGACGTAGTGCGGGTGACTGTCGCCTGAAAACGGTCCCAGCTGCGTACAATTTACGGTCACACCCACATGGAATGTCGAGTCCAGACTTCTCATAATGAGAGCCCGACAGAACGCGAACAAGCTGCAGACATTGATTCTTGCACGGTTCGCCGCGCGACTGAAGAGCAAACATGCTGATTAAGAGGCGCAAACTAACATATTTCGATGCAGAAATGCAATACTAGCCGCGCAGCCTATCCGTCGCCGAACATTTCCCGCTCCACAGCCGCTGCGCATCGCTTTGGCCCATATCTAAATGCGATAAACTTGTGGAAACTTGTGCCGCTGCATTTCTTCAGCATTGCGGTTCAACCACCCGCACCACAGCTCGGAGGAATATAGCAAAATGCGTTCAAAAACGCTCAAGCATGGTATACCCAAGGCACACGGTACCGGCTTTTGCCTGCACAACGAAAGTCACTGCTGACTCCATCGCCGCCGCATCTACATGACGTCACGGCCTGACGCTTGTCTGTACTTTTGCGCTATAATGCCGTCTTATGCTGGACTACTTAATATCAAAGAATAATAGCCGGCTGGACTCAGCATTCCTTATAAAATTTAGTTTATAAAATTATCCTCGTCAATACTGCCAGATGTAGCTTTGTCACTTCTCATCCACTCTCTCCCTTTTTACCACTTCGCTATCGTGCCGATAAATAAGGCATGATTCCATTATTTCATTCATTAAAAAAAGCTTTGTAGCTGCTTCACTTGACAGCAAAACAGCGTTTGATGGCAATTCCTCAGGTCCGCATATGTCGAACGTGAAATGTGCAAAATCACTCCACCTAAGCACCTAGCGATACTGTATCCAATCACCTAACGTCTTATTTTGACGTTCTCTTTATCCTTCTGGGCAGGCAACGACCCAGCCTCCTCCGCTTGTGTCGTTTGGCGCAAACTGGCGACGAGGCATCGTAGTCGTCGTCGCCACTGCCACCGTACCTCCGCACAAGCGAGGAGCTGTTCGGGCGGTCACCACCTGCACCCACCATAACCGGGTCGTCGTTGCTGGTTGGGGGTGCACGGCGTGCACGGCGTGCCCGGCGTGGCACGGCTGCGAGCTCGTTCTGATGGAAAATTTCCGACCAGAAAGCCTGTCGTAAGCATCTGGCAATGTTATTCCTCATATCCGCCATTAGAAAGCTGCTTATTAAGCGAGAAATGCTTTTGGCTCCCGTCGTCAGCGCACCGCTGGTGACCTTGGCGCCACAACGGAGGAGAATACGCAGGCGAACTAATCAAACTTTGGCGAAGCTTTATATCCGCCTGTTGGTAGAACTATGGAACCTCATGTCGATTACCCACTAGCCCGAACCCTAAGCTGATAGGCGGGACCATGGATTAAGAGCTAACGCTCTGATCAGACCAAACCTTGGCTGTTAGCAGACTGTCACGCTACTTATGGCACTCAGATGAACTTCTGATCGCTGCTCAAGATTTGTGTGGGGTGCTGAAACAAAACTTGCAGGGCGCTGCCAAGCAAACATCAGGTCGATCATCGCACAGACAGCGCCACATTTGGATAACCTCCAGAAACTGACCGCACGGTCTGGCCAAAATTTGATTCCGAGTTTCGAACGTGAATGCGAAGTGAAAAAAAGGGAGCCGCTCACACTGTCAAGGCTAACGAGAACGCGAACACTTTGCCAATGGCAGTGCCGTAAACTACATTTAGCGTTGTGCGCGAGAATGGCTCATGTCATTTCCCCTCAGTTCATGGGCATGTAACAATGAAGACAGGTGAAAGCTGTCTGCCGCCATTAGCAGTCGCTTGATATGATTGTTTGTCTGGAATTTTAGGACTCACCAGAAGAAAAGAACATTGCTTTTTTCCGTTTTCGTAGAGTGAGAAGTGAATAAAAATATCTGCGCTTGGTGCTTACGTTTCCATTACGCAGTGGGCTGTGGAACTGCGAATGCCACTCAGTTGATAGAATCTCTGCGACACACGTCTCGGCAGCTTCGCAGGTTTATGGCGTCCGTCCTTTTAAACTTTCACCATCGCTTTCTTTTCTCTCCGCCTTCTCAACATTCGTTTAAGTTCCCGGGCACGGTAGCCAAGGAAAATGCTCGTTTGGCTAACTTTAGGGCTTTTCGTTTTCTTTGGCTCTATTTTTCTACGCCTTTCGTGCAATGTAAATCCTTAACACAGAGGCCAGGTTTAAGTTGCTCTAAAAATTTCCGCGGCATATGGGTCACGCACATAGGAGAAACGCTTCGGATGATACGGCTAACAAACTGACTCGGCGGCCAGAACTGACGGCGGAAATAGCCACAAAATGTCTTCAACGAGTAGGTTTTATAGGACTCTCTTGAGGATCCTGAGCATAAAAATAGTTCAAAAGCCTGTTGAATTATTATGCGAGTGAAACCGTTTTTGTAGCCATGACCGCTGCTTTCAATAATGGTGACGAATCAGAGTAAGACAATCAAGGACACAGGAAGAGTAACACTGGAGTTTCCAAAATTACCAGTTAGGGCTGCCAAGCGATGCTGTTAACCGGTAGGCGTTCTCCAAATATGCTGCATAGTTGGGAAATATTTGCTTATTTTCGGTATCAAACAATGGTAGAGCTCAGAGTATTGGTTACAGTAGCGCCTCCATACAGGCTTATCCCAAAGACGTACCAGCTCTTGGCGCGAACGTTGAGTCGAAATCTGGAGTGCTGTAGATTGTGTGCCTGCAGGTAGCGGATTTTTTTCTGTCTCTGGCCTAAATAAGCCTGTAGATAACGCTGCGCCTACCTTTTATTTCATTTCTATGCAGCCAACAAGGGACAGAGCTCGAGGCACTGGTCACCTCGGGCATACAACGACGTTACAAACTACTTGTTTAAAATAAAAAGGTTTTCATTTCAATTGAAACGAATGTACAGTGACAACAGTTTAATAGAATGAATTCAACTACGAAGAAGTGCTTAAGAAATGATTATCTATATACTTTACCCGGCCCATGGAATACTGAATATGCATCCTCGATGCTATCATTACATTTTCACTAATTGTCGCATGCGCCTACTAATACTGTGTGGTATTCATTTCATTATTTTAGTAGTTGCAGTAGTTATTAAACCGTTATTATTGGGCTTCTGTGCTTCTGGTTCAAAAGGTTCCACAAGTATTTTTGTGAAACGACATTCAGAATGCGGCTTCTGATAACGAAGTTATGGAAAGGTGTGGTATGTGCGATTTAATGTCCAAAAGCCAGTCATGGGATATGAGACACGCTGTAGTGGAGGCATCCCGATTCATTTCGAGCACATCGCACAGCACACTCGTGTCTTTGGCCCGTGCGGCCTCTCCAATGCTAAGAAACACGACAACCATGAAGACACCGCGGCGACCGAAAAAGCTTTATTTGCCGATGACGATGCCAACCATTTCATGCCCAGAGGAGTAGTGAATTAGCATATGAGAGGCATCGATAAACCGCTGCAATCAGGAGCCGCGACTTTGGGCACAGCTTCGTCTTGGCAACGCGTTAAATGATTGCACTCAGCAGTTTTATTTGCTTCAACTCTTAGTTATATTTCGGAGGAGGTGTAGATGTTTTGCAAAGCAAGGATTGAGATGCAGACATGTGGCGCACGGAGGGCGATACATGATGCACCTTACGGCAAAAGTTTGAAAACACACTCCGCCAAGGCTGTGATCCTGCACTGATGTCCCCCCTCGCCACCTGCCCGGCACACAGCATTACGCTGTGCTAGTTATTGCGCCTAACTACGCTGCTTCTATCGTGGCACGGCAAGTCACGAACAAACGTCGCACCTTCGTTCGAGCTACAAGTCTCAGTCGGGGGTCTTCGAAAAGTATTGGGGTTTGCGTCGTGTCACTGCCTTTTCTTGTGTTCTAGTTGTTTCGCGCTATGTTTCGGAAAATTCAAGTGCTCCAACTCGCCCATTTTAGCACACTTGTGCGTTCACAGCACCGCATACGAATAGTGGGTTATTGCGCTTTTGTGTGCAAAGGAGAAAAGTCAAGGTCCGATTTCTTCTGTTTTACTCCGCAAATCGAGCATTTCATGAACTTAAGCAATTGTGCGACGTCTCTTACCTTTCAAGTAGAGCTATTTAGATGCCTAGGAGCTCATAATGTTGTTTTTTAAGCTGCAAGGAGAACTTTTTTCAGCAGTCTTCCTTCACAAAATGCGCTCAAAGTACAGGAATAACATGAGTTTAAAGGTCAGTATAACACTTAATTATTTTTTCATTCGATGAGGAAAGGTTGGACAAAATGCTGGGAAGCTAGCTTGAATACCTCCATTCTTCCCTACACTGTAAAGATATGAACTGCGAAGGCACTATGTACAGCCTAGTGTACATGCACTTTGCACTACGCAGCAGAACGAAAGGTGGAAAAAGCAAGATAATGTTCGTTGAGCCAGAAAACAATGGTGGTCGTTTTGCGAAATCAGGCCGAACGCGATATCGGTTTTCACTTGGGTTTCAGTGTTCGGGTGGAGATAATGGGTTGCGGTAACAGTCATTCTCCACATTCATAGATCCCTGGCAGCTCGCATACAGCTCCTGGTGGATTGGTGCAGCGGTTAAGCAATGTGCCACTACCCTCCGAAGACCGGTGCTGCCATCGTGGGGCTAATGAGACCCAGGTTGCACTTCTGGAGAAAACTCTCGCGACCAATCATTAATTCAACGGCCACCTGCCATTGTGGGCAGTTTGCCCGCTACCCATTGGGCAGTGGGAAGAGGGCAACCTGCTAGGTGCACATATAGGCAAAACTCGGCAAGTTGTCCAGAACTCGATGGACAGGTGAGCAGCTTGCCACAGTACAGACTATCCATTGTAAAAATCGGCCCTATCGTAAAAATGCAGTGACCGCTTACTGATTGTTGAGGAGTCTTATATCGTTTCAATAAAGACTAATTTTATTCGGTAGGTTGCTAGAGTTTCGTGACAATGTTTACATATGAGTCAACAGAAAGACCAGTTCGGCATGTAAGTTGAGTCAGAGTTGATTGAAGCGAAAGTTTCACTACTGGACCTCGGGCTTCAACCGCGGACCATGCAAACTTGACCTTCAAGTAACCTTGAGCTTCGAAAACAAAGGAAAGCGCATAACTGGCCCCATGGGACAGTGGGCACCTTTGTAGCACTTTAAGCTACGTGGCGGTACTGACAGATCTGCGCTGCATGCGTTTGCATTGACAACGTTGCGGCAGAAACGCGGCACTGGAGCCATAGGCCGTCAGCATTCATTGTGTTCATTGGCGTTGGCGTTGAAAACGTTTTACACTGCGATGATTTTAAGGAAAGCAAGTGCGCATAACTGGCTCCCTGGGTCAGTAGACGCCTGAATCGCGCTAAGAATTACGAGGGGTGCCGAGAGAGAGATTCGGCCTGCATGCATTGGCGCTGAATATGTTGTGGCAGACATGCGCACTGCTGCAATAGGCAACAGCGTTCATTGGGTGAGCAAAGTCTCGCGATCAACCATTAAAGGTGGGCTGAAGAGGAATCTGAACTCGTATTTTTACAGCTGGAACTCGATCTGCACGTTCCGAGCGCTGTTAGAAACTTCAAATTATTGCCCTGTGCGGCCGATGTCCCTAATTTAAATCGGATTAACATCGGGCTCCCGCCTTTTTTTTTAATTCCCCGCAAACGGTGGGAGCAGTTGACAAACATTTCACCCAGTCCCGTGGCGGCTTGCCGCCCTGCCATCGGTGGAGTGATACGTAGTGATCGGCGAAAACAAAGAGTCCGCGCGTATCTTTATTTCCGTGGGCGTAATTTGCAGCTATGTAGTCTCTGACTACACTTATTTATTCACGGAAAGCTAGAAGAAACAAAATAAAAGCGAAAGAAAGGTCGCCACGCGACTGCCTGAACATCACTCCATACGTTGGTCGACTCCTCCCACCGTAAACGAATTAAAAAAAAAAGCCGGGAGCCGGGCATTAATCCGATTTAATTAGAGAAATCAGTCGCACAGGGCGATAAATCGAAGTTTCTAAGAATGCTGGGAACGTGTAGATCGAGTTCCCGCTGCAAAAAAAAGACGAGTTCAGATTCGTCTTCAGTGCACCTTTGACTGCCACCTGCCAGGGTGGCAGGGTGGGGACGCTGCCTATCCAGTGTTTGAAATGAACTCAACGTTAGAGACGCCAAGCCGATTATTGTTGCCCCATATGCCGTAGCTTTCGCTCTGTAACCAGGCTCAGCAGTACTAAACCGCACAATTTTTATTATGAAATACTGCGCCTGCAACTTAAGCCTCATGGGACGTTCAACTCAAAGCTGCTCATTATAAGTGCTAAATGTAGAACGCATATTTAAGAAATATTGTCACCGAGAGCAGCTAAAGCTTAAAGGAATGGCACACAAAGCACTAGCACGGCAGTCACGACTCAGCCAGCCAACGCTGGAGCAGGGGAAGACGAGGAAGGCAGGCGGATGCCAACACACGTAGCCCGGTCGCACAGCCGTTCCAGTCAAATGCTAACAGTGCGGCAGTATTTATTGAACGGTCCGTGAAGCTTTTAAACAAGGCTGCATCGCCAAAGAAACACTCAGAGAATCACAAGTGTAGTTAAAGCCTTAGTTTTGAGAACTCCTTTATACTTGTCCCCTGTCCGTGTAGTAAAACAGACTAAAACGATTGCCATTTAGCCCCCCTTCTCCCCCCCCCCCGGTTTCTACCTACCAGAAAGTGCCTAAATGTTGCCGAAATTATTTTAGGAATCTGTGCTTATTAACAACCCATGACTAAGAATATTTGGTCATACACCATTCTTAGCCGGCCTATATACCGGGTTTTTCCGTGAACTCCCAAAATTTTCAAAAATAAACTTTTGGGCGTAAAAATATGGATTGCGGCATTGTATTAGCACTGTATTACCAGATATAGCTATATAGCTATAGATTCCAAGAGAAGGCAGGCGTAGCTGAGGACGGCAGAAAATTAATTGAGTGGATGAGATTCAGAAGTTTGCAGAGGTGCGATGCCCGCAGCTGGCAAAGGAGATAGTTAATTGGTGAGACATGGGAGAGGCCTTTACCCTGCAGGTTGATGATGATGATGATGATGATGATGATGATATCTTTAAGATCAATCCTTCAGTGTTGCGCCCTGAGAATTCATTGTGGGAAGTGCCGTTCAATAGTGAGATTGGATCAACGCATCATGTTCTGAGATATGTACATACGTGGCAACAATATGTATTCGTCTACTAGCTGGCCTAATTTACCCCGGCATTCGAAGTGAAGCAAGCTTTTAGTAGTCATTTTAACAACATTGACTTGCTGCACTTTATACTGAGGTCACTCATCAGGCCAGTTATATTTGCTGACATGTTTTATTTGTGCTCGTGCCATTAGCAAAAAATAAAGCTTGGGTATTGGTCCCTCCAGAGTGAAAATAAACAACCAAATGGGAGCATGCAAATAATTATTGCTTCAAGTTGTGTGGGTCAAGAACATTTTTTTCTGTTTTACAAATTTTCTATTTGTCTACAACATTCAGAAGCCTTTTTGAATTTAATCGAGATATAATTTAAAAATTAGCCTTTTCGAGCTAATTGGTTGTTTCCTTTAATATTGCCACGTTCCAAAGAATGATGGACACCGTTCTAACAGGTTTGAAGTGGCAGACCTGCCTTGTTTATCTTGATGATGTCATCATTTTTTCCGCAACTTTTACGGAACATCTACACCGCCTCAGGACTGTCCTCGAAGCCGTTCAATCCGCCAACCTCTCCCTCAAACCAGAAAAATGCCACTTTGGTTTCACCGAATTGAAGTTCCTCGGGCACGTCATTAGTGCTGACGGAATCCGAGCTGACCCAGAGAAGCTTGCTGCCTTTCCGGTCCCCGTCCACAAAAAAGCAGTCCGACGCTTTCTGGGCCTGTGCTCCTATTTTCGCCGCTTCATTAGAAACTTCGCCCAGCTCGCCAGCCCTCTGACGCTCCTAACCCGTGATGACACGTCATTTTCCTGGGGCAACGAACAGCAGGCTGCCTTCGACGAGTTACGACGCCGACTCCAATCACCGCCCATCTTGGCACATTTCGACGAAGATGCCGACACAGAGGTGCACACGGATGCGAGCAACGTCGGCCTCGGCGCCGTTCTAGTTCAGCGGCAAGGCGGTGTCGACAAAGTAATTGCCTACGCCAGCCGCGCACTGTCACGCGCTGAGTTGAACTACTCTACCACGGAAAAAGAATGTTTAGCGGTAGTCTGGGCCGCCGCTAAGTTCCGCCCATACCTGTATGGCAGACCATTTTGTATCGTCACCGACCACCACTCGCTGTGCTGGCTGAAAAATTTAAAAGACCCTTGCGGCCGCCTAGCACGTTGGGCATTACGCCTGCAGGAATTCGATTTCACCGTCACCTACAAGTCAGGCCGGAAACACACCGACGCTGACAGCTTGTCCCGCGCTCCCGTCGAACCTCCTCCACAAGACACCACCGACGATGATAGCTTCCTTGGAGCGGTCAGCACGTCTGAACTCGTTTCCAGACAGCGTGCCGACGCCGAGCTGCGTCTGCTCATCGATCATCTCGAAGGTGGGTGCCCTGAAATACCACGATACCTCGCTCGTGGACTTTCGTCGTTCTGCCTGCGGAGAGGAGTGCTTTATAAAAAGAACTCTACTTCAAGTCCGACAACTTACCTGCTCGTCATACCGTCTGATCTACGGGATGAAGTCCTCATTGCCTGCCATGATGAACCAACTTCCGGCCACCTTGGAGTTACACGCACCTTGTCCCGAATCCGGCAGAACTATTACTGGCCCAACCTTACTTCAAGTGTTAGACATTATGTCCGGACATGCCGGCAATGCCAGCGGCGGAAAAAACCCGCGCTCAAGCCTCCTGGACTGCTTCAGGGCATCGAGCCGCCCCAAGTACCATTCGACAAAGTCGGCATGGACCTTCTGGGGCCATTTCCCCTCTCGTCGACCGGCCACAAGTGGATCGTAGTCGCCACAGACTACTTGACCCGATACGCTGAAACGAAGGCCCTGGCGCGAGGTACTGCCGCCGAAGTTGCCCACTTCTTTATGCACGACATCGTGCTTAGACACGGCGCCCCTTCGGCCATCATTACTGACCGAGGCAAGGCGTTTACAGCCCGACTGCTACGTGACATCTTAGCGCTTAGCCATACAGCTCATCGACCAACAACAGCGTATCATCCCCAAACCAATGGTCTAACGGAACGGCTCAACAACACATTGGCGGACATGATCTCGATGTACGTCGACGTTGAACACAAAACCTGGGATGAGGTCTTGCCTTACGTCACCTTCGCATATAATACTGCGACGCAGGAAACCACCCAGTTCACCCCGTTCCGTCTCGTGTATGGCAGAGAGGTCCGTATGATGCTAGACGCCATGCTGCCGTACGGCGACGCAGAGCTCCCCCCTGAAGCAGGCCACTTCGTGGAACAAGCAGAGCAGGCCCGTCAGCTGGCCCGCTTGCACATCAAGGACCAGCAATCCGCCGATGCTCGACGCTATAACCTTCGGCACAGGGACGTGCACTACGAGCCGGGCGACCACGTGTGGGTGTGGACACCCGTGCGCCGCAAGGAATTGTGCGAAAAGCTTTTAAATAGGTATTTTGGCCCGTACAGAGTCCTGCGCCGCCTGAACAGCGTCAACTATGAAGTTGTCCCCCATGGAACTGTGATCGCCGGCCCTCAGCGTCACCGGCCGGAAATCGTGCATGTAGTGCGCTTAAAGCCGTACTTTGTGCGTGACTGAGCGCTGTATTCACGCTTCGTTTCGTACCTTTCTTCCCTTACCCCACGTGTGTACTTGACTCTCCCCGCATGTCATCTAGCGCGCATTGTATAGTTCACCTCACCCCTATTTTTCTTCTTTTTTTTGCTCCTCCTCCTCTCCCTGTACATATCCCATTCCACATCGAGACGATGTTTGCTTTCGCGGGGGGGGGGGGGGGGGGGAATAATGCCACGCGCCTAACGCGCCGCGCGGCCTCCGCGCTGAGTCGAAGACGACGACGAAGCGGCGGTGGGCTCTCGAGGCGGGCTTGTTCTGTTCGGTGTCCTGGAACCTGCTGCTGTAATTAAAAGAAGGCTCCCAGTCTTGGGTTCTTCCCGACGCCTATCTCCACGGCCCCTCTGGTCGTGACAATATTGAACGAATCTTCAGGTGCTTTTATTAAAAACAAAGGAAAGCGAAATGCACGCAACAGATGTTTAATTCACATATTCCAATAAACAGTGAGAGTACACGAAGACATTACATTTCATATCACTAAATTTCCCTCAGGGAGAAAATTCGCAGCCTCCCCAACAAAGATAAGACCACTTCGGTCCAGGTCCCAGCAGGTTGGATGGCCAGTGGCTCCGGCTCACGTGGACTGAATAGAAGTAAAAAAAAAGAAAAAAGTGAATGGGCAAGTGAATTGGCTTTCACGCTTTGTAATCGGTGTGCGCTATCCTTATACAACTACGAATAGCACTTCAGTCATAATCAGAGATCGCTGAACCCTATTCAAAGCGACGCACATTGTCGCCGAACCATTGAGTTACCATTGCAAAGCTGTCGCTAGTGAATCAGTGAGCGTGACAGACGGCGAAACTCTCGCGGCAGAGGCTCAACGGAGCCGTGCCGTAAAGTCGCAGGTTTTAATTCCGGACCCAGGTCACAAATGTTTGATTCACGGTGAATATAGCAAAGCTGTAACCCTGCGACTTGCGCCGCAAGGCACATTTTTGAAGTAAACAGTAGAAATTTTTAATTATAGTCTTCGTGCTGGAGCTTTGGAGAAAATAAAGGAATAGTAATCTAGTCAACTGCATTCACTGACCACGAGCTTCACCCCCCAAAATATTCCATCTGTCCCACACGTGCCGCTTTCCATTGTTGTCTTAATCCTCTCCATGTGCCTTCTATGGCAACTGAGAGACGCCCCGCAGGAGAAAAATATTTGTAAAATCTAGTACCTGTCAAGATCACTAAACACCCTATCAAGACAATTCGGGACGTCTCGAATTTATTCGGTTCTGTCTTCCCTCTTTTTGGTTCACTCTTAACGTGGCCGTGACGCTAGATGGTTATGGTGCTCGGTTTCGATCACAGGTGCACTGGTTCGACCCCGGCCGCGGCGGTCCCATTCCGATGAAGGCGAAATGCTCGAGACCGTGAACTGTTCGATGGCAGTGTTCGTTATAGAACCCGAGATAATTTAAATTATCCCGACCCCTCTAATACGGCGTCCCTTATAGACTCAGTAATTTTTGGATGCTAAGCCCCATAAACCATTCACCATTCATATACCATAAACCATTCACAACGCGCTAAGGCTTTTGTTTAACCCTTCAGTCCGCATGATATGCTCGCCTGTACCGCAAGACTACATTTTTTTCACTGTGACGCACATTGACTCGACACATGTTTCATTTGATTCATAGTTTTGTCACACAATGTGAAATTATTTGAGGAACCATTAGGTTTCTCAAATACCAATTTAACCTGCATGGACGGTACAGTGAATGTCAACAGTTAGTGCCCGCTCAAGGTTCTTCTACATACCACGCGTGCCGGCCTTTCAGCGTTCCTTGTATCTAGCTACTACGTATGTGTACAGCTGGGTGAAGTATCTGGAAATTATTACGAATACCGCGCAAACTGCTCCTCCTGACGCAGCTATGCTTTGCATGGGGTTTGCCTTCCGCAAATGAATCGCCCCTGCAGGCTTATGCAGCCGCCAAGGAAACTTACGAAGAACGACAATGAGCCAAGCAGCCATGTCGCCACACTACGGCTGGACCGGCCACTCACCTCTGGAGTCAGCCTACTGGCAGTGCAGCCAATATCCCTCTGGCTGCCGTCAAAGCGAACAGCGCACCCTGGGATGAACTTATTTCCGGAAAAAAATAATTTTTCACTGAATACGCAGAAAAAGCAGCGAGGTTTGTATACTTTATGCACCCTTTTATAACGCAAATGGGGGACAAGGTGAAACGTAAATTCATATTACAGTGGAGTTCATATTACAGTAGTGGTAGAGGTGGCGCGTATTAGTGCAAAACAAAGGAAACATCGAAAATAAGTAGTTTAACTAGAAGGTAGAGAACTAGAGAGGACCGCGCTGGTTGAACACCGGAACACTAAGACTGGCAAAACATAAAATTGGGTCTTTTTTGCTAACACCCGGCTGACGTTGATGGACTACCGCTGTCATGGCATACAGGCGAGCAACAGAGCGAAGGCCCTGGCGAGAGAACTCTTTGTCAGGCGCTGTCTAGTTGGTGAACTTTTGCACCCGAAAGAAACGAAGCTTTGTGGTGAGTTGGGGACGCGCGCTGGTAGTGACCAGAATCACAAAGATCGTGGCTTTCAGCTGCACCTGATTTCAAGATGCGACATAGCATTTGCGGTGAGACCTTATGCCGACACGACCAGTCCCAAGCACATCATAATCCGCACCGTGCAATCGCGGTCCTTCAAGAACAATAAGTCACGTTTAGCAACCCCAGTGTGAGTAACTTGTGCACCATTGTGAACGCAAACCTACAAGGTCAGGTGCATAACGAAATTAAGAATGGCTTTCTACAGTTGAAACTTCGATCTTAGGGGCGTTATTACTATAATTTGCCAAACATGTCAATGAAATTTTCTGATGTCTTCGTGAAGTCGAATCAGGAAAAGGAGTTCATGGATACTTTTTATAAGTAGTTCTTTCTTACAATTAAAGACCAACAGTTATTCTGTACCCATCCGTACAACTGCTACTTTGCGCGTGAATTATGTCATATATTTCAAGTAGGCTGAGTCACTGAAGCAGGCACCGGAGCTCCGAACCATTGCAGAGGGGAGTGGATTACAAAACAGAGTTGGTTGCGGAATTTACTAGATACTAAAAACACATACAATAATAGGTAATGTGATATCTAAAAATTCGTTAAAAATAAATCACAGCAATAAGAAACAGTGAATGAAGAAGAGGCAATAATAATAATAATAATAATAATAATAATAACAGCAAAAAAGAAACAAAACAGAACAACAAAAGAACACTCAGGGGACACTAGAAAAGAACCCGCATAAAAGCTTGCCAAAAAAGCCTGTAATCTGATAAATCTGCGCTAGGTCCGAGATGGTGGTTGCATTCTTCACATGTATTTGGTAGGAATGAATAATGAATACGAAAATTTTACGGTGCAATGAAAGACACGATGAACATTTATAGAGTAGAATTTATTGATGTATGCTGCCTCTTGACTGTTTTAGACTGTGTAAGGCGAATGACATTTTAGTGGAACATTTCAGCAGACTACAAATTACTGTGGTCAGAATGCGAGATGTCAGTAGCATGTACCGGTTTTGGGCAGACAAGAGTTTTACGAAGAACGCCACGGTCAGCGGGCACGCTCCGTTTGCTCGAAGCGCCGTTGAGAGCGCTGCAATTTGGAAGCGCACGAGCGTAGTCACGTGGTATTTTTCGTATTTCGCGCGCTTTCTTTAGATGCCGGAAAAAAGGACCCCGTAGGAGATACGATGCTACAAAACTAGATCGGTTGTTTATAAACGTGCTCTGCAACCTAACGTAACGGATTTGGCACAAAAATGAATATTTGAAATTTTGAGTAATTCATCATAGTTAATTAACTAATTAAACGCAATAAAAATAGTCTGAGGAGCGCCACATGATGGCGAACAAGTATCTTTGGTTTCAGTGGGCTGCGGTTTACCGTTTTTTTTTTAAATCCTTGGTTCATGTTACGTGAGACACCCTGTATATAAACCCTAAAGGCAAATAGAGAGTCCAGGAGCGGGAGCAGCAAAAACCGATAACAAGCATAAGCTCAGGAAGCCTGTGTCTAACGAAGCGCTTGTAACGAAGGACAAATGCCGTTCCACGAATTCATGGCGGTTTTGTTGCATGACCACCCGCTACCATGCATTGTATTGCAGCAGGTGGTCGAAGGGGGTAGATTATTCTAGAACCTGCAAGCGTCTTCTAAATCATGAACGCAACGTGAGTTTGGCCACAGAGTAGACAAGTGCTCAACAGAACGGCAACGGCTACGTGATGACAAATGCTAGAAGTCGATCGAACGCGACGTTAACGAGTCCAAAGAGTGCGGCGGGCAACACTTATGAGCGAGCCAAATGTGAGGTACAGCGGTCATCCAAAGCATTTCATACAGACGCCTACTCTGGGCGACGAGACAGACCTCTAGTTGTTAGCGAAAGCAGCGCGTGCGAAGCATGTGCGAGGCTGCATACATTGGCAGTATTGGACACGCTTGTGTGAGTATTCACTGCGCAACGTTCGACAACAAAGGATGTTGCCTACCACGACTGTATTCTTTACATACTACTGCCATTTCTTTTTGTCTGCCAGTGCTGCAGCGGGTTTTCTTTCTTGCCATTTCTCTTCTGTTGCACTGTTTTACCCCACATCACGTTCTTTACTTCAAGCTTGCTACTGGTATTGTACACTACTTGATCTGTGTTCAGATATCTACCTTTTTGTTTGCAGGGATTTTGGCCTCTCAGCTGGAAGCTGACATTGTTAGCGACAAATAGCGCTCCTTATGAGCGTCAATAAAGCTTACTTGCCATTTATCGCAAGAATTTTTGTATCCATTCTCGTTTTAGTGATCGTTTCAATACTCCTACCGCAAGAACAATTTTCGACACAATTTCAACAAGTGAGAGTCCCTTTAGCGCCATTTTCACACTGTCACACGATGAAGGGTAGTGACTACTCGATGCACAACGCTCTCGGCTAGAAGTAAGTCTGGCTAACTTGCTCTAGTACTTGGTTTGAACACCCTGTGCACGTGAACAGTAGTCCTCCCCGTTTCCGTGCAGTGAGCGCCCGGCCGTCCGTAAAATAGTTTAGAGGAGCCGGAGTGGCGACGTCATCTGCCTCAAGAATACGTCTTGATTGTCCGCATTGGACACTTTTGCCCCACAGTACATTGCCAGCGCTTGGTTTAAACCGCTGAAGTCTCATTGCGAAGATGCTGGCGACCAGAACGCATCTTTTTATTATTTTTCTGATGGAGGTCCGCGTGGGGATGTGGGCACATCTGGTGTTAGCAGTGCACCTGATATACCTTCGTCCATATCATCGTGTCGTTCCCTGACTAAACGATCTGCGTGTGCAAAAGGCTCCGCGGCTACTGCGAAAATGGCGCACGGGAAGGTCAGCTGCCGCGCAGCACATTGCGGGAAAAATTGTGCATTCCAAATGAGTTTTCTTTCCCGCGTACTATCGTGACGTGACGACATTCCACAAGCCAAAGTTCGTTATCTGGATGTAACCCTAAATTTGCCTACCTAACGCCCGTTTAACTTTTTCGCACTGACGTCTACATTATTGTCTAGAGCGAACGTGCGTTTTTGATATTAGTTGCGGCCGAGGACACGGGATCGAATCCATGCCGCGGCAACTCGATTCTATGCAGCCAGAATGAAGAAGGCCCTCCAGTGGTGAACGATATCAGAGCACATTGAAGAACGCATGTGGTCTGAATTTATCCATAGTCATCTACTACGGCGTCTCTCATAGCCCTTGCGCAGCAGTGGAACGTTAGATCTGAAATACCATGCCGAGAAGCAATGCGAGCTACACTTCATCAATATTAAATTACCTGCGCCCTGGCCCGGCTGGCCTCCTCGTTGAGGTAGGAAACGGCTGCAGGAGCCGTCCGGACAGCATGTTGAGGAACTCCATGCTCTCCTCCTTGTACCCCGACGGGAGGTGAAACAGCAAGCCGGTCTGCTGCTTCTGCCGCTGCCATTTCGCTGGTTGCTGCCTTAGCCGCGGCTGATGCCGGTGGGTGTGGCGGGAGGAATGACCAGGACGGCACAGGATGACACAGCAGCCGCGGCACGTCGTCGTCACCAGGAAGATGCTCCTGGTGACTGGGACAGCAAGACTACGGGTAAGCTCATGCGCATCCACAAATGATTGTTTGTCTTAATTATTTCTTTGTTAGGGAACAACAAATAGGATACAAATTGGTTCCAAATTCAAGAAAGTTCCTTCAAAGCAAAACTTCCCAGCCATAGCACCCTTCTTTCGAAGTGTTGCTATTTCCGCATGTGGTGCAATAATATCATTACTCTGCCGTAACTCAGTTTTGAGTGAAGCCAGAAGGAAGAGGTCGGGTGGGGGGGGGGGGGGGGGGTGTAAGAAAATGATGTGTCTTTGCGCCAAGATTGCTGGTGTTTACGATACAAAACGCTTCAGTTTTGATCTTGAAGGAAAAAACCACCATAAAATAAAAATGGACGTTCAGAAAGAAAGCGCAGCAGCCCGGACTCCAGACAGAATTTTATATTTTCTGGCAAACAGAAGATATATAATATTCCAAAAGTGGCCAAAAATAACAATCCAGTAATGATAAATATTAGAGGTCACAGGGCGACAGCGCGAGCGCAACCGGAAAATCATCAGGTGTAAGCACGCAGTTACATGCGTCCAAAAAAAGCAAGCTGGCTGTTATGGAGCTCGAGTGATGACTGGCTTAAGCAAACAGAAGTGTGATGCGTCGTTGTTTGCTCGCTGGCTCTCATGCTTCGCGCTCCGATGTGAAATGAAAAAAACAAAACAAAACTCTAGTATAGCCTGTGTGAAAACCTAACAACGCTATTGGCGACCATTCTAGCCTAACTGCCAGTATACTGGAAAATCAGGAAAAGGCATTTGCGTTCTCCGAGACTTGCATTACTTCATATACTCATCTAGTCGTTGTACAATGCATTGCAGATTGTGGAAAATGTGCGAATGACTGCTGAAGTACGGGCAAAAACCGGGAATATCGCTCGAGTGTTTTCAAAACCGAAGTAAGCAGCTAACATGAAAGGTGTAAAAAAAAATCGTGCACCATATCCATTTGTCAAGCCGAGGTTTCTCCTACCTCTTGATCATACTTACTGGCGATTGATGCCCAGATTAGAAAAAACTTTTGCTGAAGCATTCGCACGACATTCAAAGGCCCTTAAGAATGTAACTGCTGCTGCGTGACTACACGGTCAGTCACATACAAGTCTCTTTCCTCACAGTTGCTCATATGATGGTAGTGAGGTAGAGTATAACCTGTGAATTTCCTGCAAACACAACAGCGCTTGCCTGAAAAAAGCTTTTATCCGCAGTCTATCGAATCAAAATGCAAAATATGCAGGGAGAAGGCAGACCTGTACTGTGTGGTATGGACCTGCCCAGAAAAAAACTAAGTACTGATATTTAACTCAGCCAGCGTGGAAAGGGTGGGAGGCGGCACTGTCTAGCTCAGGAGAAAGACTTCAACGCCAGCTTATTGAACGAGCACAGTAAACAGCTTTCGTCAATGATGACCCGGTATAAGGACACCACCCTCCTGTTCTCCTTATTGTAACTGTACTCCAATCATTTTAAGGGTAAAGCCTTTAATGCCTCATCGTTGTCAACAGAAGACTGTCAGCAGAGGTGTCACGCTTTTTATGGGTGTCCATGGAGATATCTGAGACAGTTACTGCGTTATTTTCTTTCCTCAAATACAATTTTTATTGTCTTCATTACGGCCCCTCTTTGTTCTTTCACTCCCACTTACTCCCTTTCTGTACGGTGCGGTTCACGTGTCCACCGAGATGAGAGAGAATTACTGCGCCATTTTCCCTCAAAAAGCGTTGCGTTCAAAGGGCAAGGCATCGCGCCAAACGGGTGGTGGCGTTCCGTGGACTCCCTGGCAGCGCAACACGCTGCCCCATTGCACTCCTAAAGGTGAAGCTTAAGCGTCATTAATTAGCAGTTGATTAGTATTTACTCATTAATAAGTAAGTATTCATTAATTAGTGATGTGTCATTACTTAGTAATTAGTCATTAATTGTCTGTGACGTCATCCAGTGGTGACGTCACCAGTGCCACAGAGGGAGTCGAAGTGGTGCGGAAAACGCTTTCGCGTCTACGCACTTTAGACAGTCAAAGTGCCCCCTGAATTTTTTTTCTAACCAGCTTTTGGGCTGAGCCCAATTCCATAGGAAGTCTTCATACATAGATTTTCAGAGAGGTCAAAAACATGCGGTCATTCCGCATTTTCATCGCATGCTCTGCAAGTTGAAGAACTCGGCGAAGAGATGTAGTTCGGATGCATATTTTTGGCCGCTCCTAAAATGGGCCACTGCTCCGGCGAGAGCGTACGCCTAGTTTAACCAACCCGGCCAAGTATCCGACAATTCGCAATCTGTCAGGAGTCCAAGTACAGTCTTTGCCAACAATAACCGGACAATGGAGGTTTGTTTCTTAGCGGCGTAGCGAAGCACTTGTGGCAGGTTTTAAGCTCTGAATCCATGTTAAGTAAGGTGAACCATTGCCCTCACGTTTAAGGCTCTGTAGTGTGGTTTAGAAGCAAAAACCTGTTGCTCGGTTACTTTTGGCAGACGGGGTATGTCGTGTGCCCACGTGCAGTCGTTTGCAGGATGTCTCTTAACCTGGGGTCACCGTAGAAACGTCAGACGGGGCGACGTGTTTTTGCGACGCTCAAATAAAGCAGAAACATCTTTTCCCATAATTTTCACAACCATCTGGCCTCTGAATGGTATCAAGGTTCTCGCCTGCGTTTTGAACGACACTGGAAAACTATCCTATGACGCAAGCAGGAATCTCAAGGCATATTAGAAGCTCGACATTCTTTTTACAACATGCCTAGCTTTGCAATACAGACACTCTAAGAGCGCGATTTGCCCTCCGCGTTAGGTTTCTGGCTTTGGCGTTCGTCTGCGTTCTTCTGCTGTTCTTAAGGCACCGTGTATCGATCCCGGCCGTGGACGTCGTATTTCGATAGAGGCGAAATACAAGCAAGTCCGTTTGATGTGGGATGTCAGCGCACATTACCGAACACTAGGTGGTCTAAATTATCCTAGACTGCTCCTCTACGTCATCCGTCCAAGCTCATGACTCGCTCCGGGATCTCAAGCCCCAAAATTTATATATTTTTTTGCTAGCAATCACATTACTTTTCAGAACCGCACGGTTAGTTGTTTTCCGGTAGAAGGCCTGCTGCAGCCTGGAAACCTAGCTTAGATTGTCTCTAATTTTCACTGCACTTTTCTTCGAGCACCACTTATATCTATCACGAATATATTTCCTTTATTCTCAAACAAAAAAAAAAACATTCCTCGTTGAAGGAATACAATGGGGCAAGAAAACCAGGACCAGAACAAGCAAACCTTCTTTTTGCGTGTTGCGGTGCTCGTTTCCTTGCGCTACTGTATTCCTTTTACGATATCAGTTCACCAACAAGATCAAACTAAAATCCTGCAAAAACATTCCGTCATCAGGATTGGTTTCCAAGATTTCTTCGTTGTCGCTCACTTTTATGCGCACTTTTGCTTTCAGATGAATTGTTGCCGATTCGTCCAAACGCATGTGTTGTTGCACTCTAGCTTCCATCCACTCAAATGCTTCATTTTAGTAGGCATATTTAAGTTGGCAAAACATTGTCGAGCTGCATTCCTTGGCGCATCACAAGAGCGGTAGAGTACGTAAACCCAAAATTTACCCGAAGTGCTGTAGGAGCAGCACTCTGACGTCTCACTTTCTGGCAAATTTATTGTAAGAAAAGGGAAATTTTGATCTCTTGCTACTCTTCTGGGCGGCTTCTAAGCGAACAACTCCATTACCTTTTTTTTTCCTCAACAATACCCAGCATACATTCGCGCTCACGTTCAAAAAATGCACTGTTTTGGGTTCATAACGACTCATTCGTTTTTGTCACAGGCCAGGAGTTTGAAGTCTGGGGTTCGTCACCTTGCTTCGTGCTCTCCTGCGGCTGCTGCTGGTCGGCGGCGAAGACTGCTGCGGCGATCGCGGGCTGGCCCGTTAAGGCATGCGAGGGCGCGGACCAAGACATGGTCCAAGGTGGCCCCTTGCGAGCCATCGTCGCACACGGCGTCTGCAGGACCATCGAGCTCAACATGAAACGCGCGATAACTCATTCGAGTGCCAGTTATGCGTCAAGGTACAGCAATACTGCTCTGAGGCAGCCGCAGATGCGCAATCGGAAGCTCACCGCACAATCGGACATTTTTGTGGATTCGGCTCGGCTAAGCTGAAAAACTTTTGCAACTCCCTCGCCCTGTAGTTCAATGGAGCGCCTGAAAGTTCACGTCTTGTACGCTTACTAACCCGTCAGCGAGACATGCGCCGCTGAAACATGTCCTGAAGTTGGAGTTCCTTGTTCCTCGCTGCATTTTTTCTCTGCTTCTTTTCAGGTAGCTGCAAGGTCACCAAATTTTATCTGAATGCCAAAACAGCTGCTTGATATTATATAATATTCTCATCATATTGTGAAAAACGCTGAAAACATGGTATTATACGCGTCGTCGCAATAAAAAAAAATGTCCCAAGATAACAATATAGTTCGTCACGAAACTCAGCGTATGACAAGACGGGGCACAGAGAACGAAATGAGAGGAGGGAAGTGAGTGCGACTAACAACATGCCTAATATTTTTATACTTTTTGTAGTTTTATTTCCCGTGATCATTTCCGTCCCGTGTAAATGATTTCAAGTACAGGTCAAACGGGTCGGGGCATTTAGACCCATATCCTTCTATTTTCACTTCTATTCTTGTCTTCACCATGCCGCGTTATAATCTCTTAATTTACGCTTTTATTGCTGAAGATATTTCGTTTGCTTTGAATCGTTTTGCTGTACAAAAACAGCGGCAAGAATCAGATTCAGAAATCGATTCCGCAGCTGTGACTTCCCCTGCGACACAAAATGTCTAGTTTAGTTAACAGGATGGGAGAAAAAATTAAGTTTAAAATGAAACAAACCCCAATGAGCTACTTCTAATAGTTGCTGAGATAACGTGTGTTACGAACGCCTTATAAGAGGTGGGCAGAATATATCCTACCCTGTGCCCTTCGGCAAAATGATTGCAACCACATCTCTGGTGTTCGCGAGGCCCAAGCAGCAAACTAATGTCAATGGGCGGCCCCTTGTCACTTATCCCAGAGCAGACTGTACTTCATTTATATACTTAGAAAAAGCCTAAGTTAAGATCGTGCTTAGCGTACAATGCTCATGGAATCAAGGATATGGCTTACGATGGGGGACTGCTATATCCATTGAAGGCGCGTGCCAATGATTAGAAGGAATACCTCAGACACGGTACAGTAATACGGGTGCCTTGTGCCGTCCCTGTCGCCCTTCCCTCTGCTTTTATTTGTCTCATCGTCGTATCTTTCACGCCGCGCAGTCGGCATGCGTTGAGAATGACGACTGGAAGCAATATTTCAAACTACCGCTCTTCGAGACTTCTGGGGAGGGTATTACTGCGAGTCAGTGACAGTCTGCACTCTAGGATAATAAGACATGCCGCAAATGAGGTGACTGATTAACTCTGGCGATCTAGAAAAGATACGGGATATTGAGTTTGATCATCTACATGCAACTAATTGCAAGTGCAAAGATATGAGCTTTATACACTCCACCTACGCGATGTAATTCACCTTTAGAAGTACAAAGAATACCGTGAGTTGGTGATCATTCAGCATGGCGTTCCAGCACAACAGCACAAAGGACGAGAAAAGAAGTATGACGCGATTGCTGTGTTGTCGTACTCTAGCCCTCTGCGTAGTCTTGCGCTGGAACATCATACTAAAATTCAGCTACTGCACACATCCAACCATTTCATTAAAAAACATCCACTTTTCGGACGAAGCCCCAGCGATAATCGCTTCTCCAACGGCACGCTTCATGTGTCCACCCTCAGTAAGGCAAATACTGCCCTTTTCCTGTCCTAGGAACTATTTAATATTATTGCTATATGTGAATCTGGCTCAGCGTCGCGTTTACACCGAATGTGTCCCGATCGTTATATGGCTTACCCCTGATGCAGACGCCGACGAGGTGGCAAGTGAGGAAGACGAGCGAAGGCCGCATGCTGGCGAGGTGAGTGGGAAGTGCCTGGGAAGTACCGGACTCCGCGACTATTTTCAGCCGCATATTGGCCAACCCCTCCGCAGGGAGCAGCCATTTGAACGCCTGCGTCCACAGGCACACAAGCATGGAATTGTTGCTTTGAACGTACGAAGCTTTCTCCTAGTAGCCGCTCCCCTTGAGAAGGAGAACGGCTGCTCTAACAGAAAGCATTAACGGGTCTCAAACTGTTAAGTAGCTTTTGAGTGAAATGGTAAATGTCTCCTCCTCCAAAAGTTAACCTTAATTTCCCTATATCCCTCTGCGCATGAGATGTTTCAGGCAAATAAAAAAGATAACGCGGTTGTGGTTGATTGCACATTTTGAACGCTTCGTGGGAAAATGAAAACTGGTACGGACTGGCAATACAATTTTTCAGGTTCCGTGAAGGCCTGCCATCAAGTCCTTCAGTTCAGTACGAATAAGGCCCGATTCTCACAGCCGGTCTCCTCTCCGGCGCGGCGGCGACGGAGCCGGGAACCGCGGCCGCAACGGAACGGATTTGTGTTCTAATCGAAAGAGGCGCCGGACGCCGGCAAACCAGTTTGGGCGGTCGCTCGCTGCTCCCACGTGAATCTACGTCAGTGCCTTTTTTTTTCTTCCGCGCGAAAGAAAAAAACGCTGCTCGGCGGTCAAAGTCGTCTGTCGTCTGCTTGCGCTTTGGTTCGCTTGGCTCTTATCGCAGAAAAAAAACGATGCGATCTTGCAAGCGGTGGAAAAAGTTTGAAGTTAGCTTATGAACACTACGCAACTCCCCTGTTTTTGCAATGAAACACCACGCGTACAGCACCAAAACAAATAGATATGAGTATAGCAAGCTACTTTTAAAGCCGGTGCAGAAATGAGTGCTGCACTCACAGTATTCAGGACGACATGCACGAAATTGAACATATGTAGGGTGGTAATGAACTCTGTTATCAATGGCTTGAGAGATTAAGCTGGCAAAAGAATTTAAACGGCTAATAAAAACAATGAGGCCTCAAGAGCTAGCAACGGGTGAACAGAATTTTGTTTTTTCTGCTCTTTTCGTTATCTCCGCAGTTACCTCACTCGCCCCTTTCTCCTTTCTTCACCTTGATGGTTCCGCTTTGCATCAAACCTCCCCTTCACTTCGCTTTAAACCTGGCAACAGTTTTCGTCCCCGACTTCGTTACCCTCCCGAACTCCCTCTGTTCGTCATGGCCCAAGGGCCGTGTTTTTTTTTTTTTCAAGGTTTTTCTACCTTATGGCTCGCCTCTGATCTGTTGAGCCACATGTTCCTCACCGTTTCAACCTCCCAGGCTTTTCCTGATTTCGGGTGTCTTGGGTTTGCGAGCTTCTTGTAGCATGCAAGCGGAGTGCTGCAGTCGGCGCTGTTTGTGAACAGGCTTTTCCTTCTGTGCTAAATGTGAACGAGTGTGTTGACCCGGCGGGCCGTTTTCTGTATTTCTCTGTGCGTGGAGTGAACCCCAGTTGTTAGCCACAGTGCGGCTGGCTGGTGTTCGGTGATAGTGCCAATGCTCTAAAGTCGGAACATCAGCGGTTCAAAAAAAAAACGGGCGTGCGCAGAGACGCCACAGGACAGAACGAATACCGCTAGCGGTATTCAGGCAACAAACATCGCAAGGCTATTTCGCGTCAAAAAAAATGATTGCTTTCCAAAAAAAAAACATGGACGTCAGGAAGTTCTCTTGGAAAAGGTTTTGGTGCTGTCTTTTCATTCTTCTGATTTCTTGAAAAAAGTGTCAATTTAAAAGTTGTAGGTCACTTTGACAAACGGCCGGCTAGAGTGTTCGCAACAAGGTATCGTCCGAGTAGCTTTTTCTTAAAGCTCTAAAAGATAGCGCATGAAATTCAAATACATAACAGTGGTGCTACTTGAGCGTCCCAGAAAAAAAATATCGTATATCCCACGCCTAGTGAAAACACAATGCTCATTCGGAGACCCGTTTTGGCTCGAACACCTCGTTGCCATATGAAATAAAACTGTCATCCGCTCTCTGCTCCTCGCCAGCGGGCGCTTTTCGGGGCGCAAGGCGCGTGCATCTCCCGACGGAGAGAAAAAAATGAGCAGGCTTTTTGTTTTTTCTCCCTGCCCGCGCACCCGCGCATCGTTGCCGCCACCTAGAGTTACTGTATATGCTACCAAAGGTAGCAGAGTTGTCCGCCATCTTGCCTGTCAAGCAACCGAAGTTATGCGGCGAAGCCGCACTCTGTTTCTGCAGGCGAGATGCCTTGCGCATCACCTATCGACCGTGGGCGCTTTTCCGAGGTTCTTAAACCACTTTTTCGATTGATCGCAAACAAAAAGCATCGAAAAAGCTGACCGCGTAACCTAGTCAAAAAATATAGCCAAGAAAAAACGGTGCTGTTTCGAGCGCGCGCCGTTAGCTGCGGCAGCATGCGATTCCCACAGTCACCTTCCCCGAACTATTTACCTGATAACCTAAGGGCAGACTCAGTATTCTAAATACGCCGTGCAAATGCAGCATTCATTCATCTTTGCGGCAACATTTATTCACCTGCAAAAAGTTATGAGCCGGAACTATAAAAAGGACAGTATAAAAATCCAAAATACAGTTTACTCGAAACTGGATGAACGTTACCATCTGAAGTAAACAATCAGATGCCTAAACATGTTTCCCTCGATTAAAAATTGTTTGCCATTCAGGATAAGCCAACAGGGATAAATACGCAACGCAGAGCTCTGTTTTAGCGTTTCAACAGTGTACACGAAAAAGCGCAGAGCCGCAAGTAAAGCCTGTTTTCAGTAAAGAAACCTCAATGCAACTTTTAGCAAAAAAAAAAAGGCGTGAGCTACGCACGCTAAAAAAAAAACCCACAGCAGCGAACGTAAACAGCCGTTATATAGTGGATCCGCTTCGAACTTGGCCGGCTGTCAATCCAGTTCGCTGCCGGCCTGCGTCATCAGCGCACGTGTTTCTGGTCCGATGGGCAAAACATGCACCGTACCGAGGAGGCTCTCACAGGGAGAAGAAAGGCTGCAGGGCGTCTCGAATCGGGGAACAGAGGCGGCGGGGGAGCCCTCGACACCGGTAAAACCGGTTCAGAACCGAAAGTGGAGGATTTTGCCCATCGAGCGTCGTCTTCTCCTCAGTACACGGTTGCTTGGACACCACGTGATGGCGCTCTACCAATGGAGTCGCGAGCGGCATTTATCAAACAGACGCGCAACTCTGCTACCTTTGGTAGCATATACAAGGTCTGTTCGATTCAGAACTGGTTCTCTGCACCAATTCTGAAAAAGTTCCGTTGGTGCCGACGCGGTGCAATTCCAGTTTCTTGGTGCCGGTGCAGCGCGTCAGCAGCGCCACAAATCACTGGTGCGGAGATTTTCAATCGAGCGCGTGCACTCACGGGCCTTTTCGTCTGCTATCCGATGCTCGTGCAGGAGTGATCACGGTCCGTCGTGGCGTGTTGTGTTGCGGCGAGTCGCGTCTGTTTTTCGTGCCTCGTGTAGTCATGGACGACGAAATCGGCGAATCCATTTTTATGGAATTTTTGTAGTCGTCAGACAGCGAAGATGAGGAAGCAGACGTGGTGCTTTCTTTTGCAGCAACACAGTTAGTTCGGAAAGACTGCAATAGAATTTCCAACTACTACGAAAGCGTAGTAGCTAGGTATTTCAATTCAAGAGTCTGTTCAGGCTGTCACGAGAAAGGGGAGAAACTTCCTTTAGTTGCCCATTGATGTTAACAAACAAAACGTCGGCTGCGCGCGTCTTCTGCTTACGCCGTCAAACGCGTGCACCACTATCCTGCACCTCCGTCTCTGAGGGTGCCGCGGTTCTTTGCACCGAAGCGGCACCACGACTGCACCAAAATCAATCGCGGACGGTGGTGCAGAGGGCGCGTGAATCGAGCGCTTTGGTGCAGCGCACCGTGAACCGGTTCCGGCGGTGCAGAGAACCACGGCTGAATCGAATGCAGCTACAGTAACTCTAGCCACCGATAGAGTCACTGGAAAAAATTTCAGAGTACCGCATTCCTTTTCCCCGCGCCGCCGACGCGGTCATTGGCCCAACCGTACCACGTGATCTTGGGATGCCATATACCTTCCAAGCGCCGGTCGGGCCGGCTGAGAAGAGCGCAGGTTCCCGACGTTTCTCGCATTGCAACTGTCGCTCTCGTGTTTGATACTGAAGAAATCATGCCTGGCTGCTGTGCCTTCGAATGCAGCGACCGAACCGAGTCCGGAAAGACTTTTTTCTCGATTCCGACCGGGAAAAATGACCGAGAGCGTCAATCTGCGTGGTTGCACAGAATCGGCCGGGAGAACTTCAAGCCTTCAAAAAACACACGCTTGTGCGAGGTAAGTGCACCTTGCTTGTGCTTTTTGGTGCTGTTTTAGAAGGCGTGCAAGCGCAGTGCACGCGGTGTTAGCGATAGGATGCTGAGACAAAAGGAGTTCAGTGCAAGGCCGTCGCGCATGTCGCGCAGGGATCGATCGCGGCTTGCCCGCTTGACGCGGGTACACGTGTACGCGCTTGTTACTCAACACACACGGCTCTTCCGACTATTACGAGTGCTTGTGGCACGCGAAGGCACATTTGTCGCGCGATAATTCCGCGTCCTAACGTGCACCAAGCATTCGCACGATCTTTCCGCGCCTCGAGTCATTCGACCCATGGCGCTTGTTTTTCGCGGACCGTGACGATCGCAGTCAATAAAAGCATGGTCGGGCATGTATTACGTTCACATAACGGCCGCTTTCTGTTCAGTTGTGTTGGGACTGGTAGAAAAATAGAAATGGGCCAAATGTTAGCAATCCTTGAAGCTGCGTGTTTGCGGCGACCTGCGTGTTTACATCCCAAATAAGCTATTTTAAGTGTCACTGCGTAAACTTAGAAACCTTTAAAACGTATTCTTTTTCTTCGCCTCTTTATTTGGGTGTTTCAGCTTATTATTACAGCAATCTTCCATGTTTTTCTTGTTCCACATATTTGAAACAGGGCTTCACTCGAAAAAGCCCTGGGAGCCTCCTTGGGCAGCCCAGCATTCGGGTGACCAGCATCACTCTTCTAACTGTACAACAAACATTTGCAGGACCACTTTTGCGCTGAAGACTTCGAGAAGCCTAGAGTGGATGGGAAGAAGAAGCTAATGTCAAGTAGTTTCGTCCTGCTTGAACGAGGCGGCGGTCCCATGGCGGTCCACGATGCTCACTGCCCAAAAGCACAAGCTTATCTCTTTGCTGCTCGGAGTGGCGAAATGTTTCCTTCATAGCTTGCTCCGCGGAAGGGAAAAAAGGCGTGCACAAGCTCCCGACAGCAGCGCTAAGATGCTGCTCACAATCATAGCACAGTTCCTGCAGTAAACGCAACCGCGGAGCAAAACAACCGCCGGCTGCATTACTTCGCACATAATAACAATATCTTTTTTTCTCTTCTGAGTAACCATTGTCTCCGAGCACGAAGTATTTGCGCTTCAGTGAACACTCAACCCGATATGTCACCGAATGTCAAGCTCTTCCAACACGGCGACCTTCCTGCGGCGCAGTCGGCTTGGAAGGTAAATGGCAGTGGCCGCTCAGTGTTGCCAGTCAAATTCCGACCTTTGCGGTACTCTGAAATTTTTTCCAGTGACTCTAGCCACCGACGCTCACCAGCGCCATCTCTTGGTCGCAGCGAGCAAGCCGCGGGTGACGTGAAGCGAGCTCGCGCTGTGACTGGCTCGCTCTCCGTGGGGCGGGCTCCGTCACCGCCGCTCGACGGAAACGTAGAGCAGGATCAGGCGGCACCGGCCGCCCGATTTGGGGGGCAAAACGGTCCAAAAGCAGCCCCCTCCGTCGGCTGCCGGTGCGACGGAGGCGACGGAGCAAGCCAAAAACCGGCTGTGAGAATGTGGCCTAAGACTGATCATTACTGGACAGGAATTTATTTGCTGAAGCAGCTGCGCACACACCCAACAAGTTTCATCTGATTGGCTTACTACTTCCTTGAAGTAAGCGTTCAACGAACTCGGGTTCTATGCAGCAGTTGGTTACAGGGTTATTCATGTGTACCTATCATGGATCCTTGAAAACTGCAAGCATTTAACTTGAATATCATCGCCTGAAATCTTCGGCAACACAACGGGACTGTCTTCTTATGCCCATGCTCATGCCGATGAAATGACCCATAGGGACGACTGTTCCTGCCCACGATTACCAGGCCAGCGCACATAAATACAACCTTTCATGTTGACGCTCATCAACAGAGGATACGAAAAACGGGACATGTCATACATGTTACGAGCGCTGCACGCCATGACTGGTCTGTTTTTTTGATCGCGTTTTGTGTTTCAGAACAACTGTTGGATTTCATTGCTACTAAAAATAATCTTCAATCGACTTTCTGGCGCTGTAAAGTACAGCTACAGGGTAGTGTTACCCTCGCAAAGACCTGCAAAGAAATGGATCCTCACGTGCGCACAGCAGAAGGTGACGATGACGATCTTCTTGCGCTCCAGGCACGAAGCGCCCAGCTGGCAGCATGTCCGGGTCTCTGCGGCGCATGGAAGGCCGCTCGCCAGTGTCCTGGATCCAAGAACAGTATCCTCGAAGCCGGCCTTCTGTGCAAGTCTTCCTGACCGCCCACAGGAACTTTCTGAGTCGGGCACCGCCAGCCTGCTGATAAGGACGGGTTAATAAAGGTTCTAGGCAAGCACTACAGCGCCGCGCGACCTTCATCACCGTGGCGCCCGCCTTAATGCGATCTTCTTCTTCGTGTTCCATCGAAGGTAACTTGGGCCGCGAGAAACAGCAGCGGCGCAGCAGTTCCGCCTCGCCCAGGAGTCAACAGTTGAGAACAGGTCCCAGTTTTTCTGGCGAGCGAGTCCGCTTCGCTCCTCGAATTTTTGGATACGTGTGAACGCGCCCTTAGGCTCCTGATAGCTTATGACATATTGGGTAGAAGTTTATCCTGTGTTAGTGCGGCCTTCAAGCGAACGAACACGTTAAAATAGAATCAAAATGATGGTGTTTCTCTTTTTTATACGCTATTTTGAGATACACGGCGACATCATTACCAGAGCTACACTTAGCGCTGCAGAAAGACAATTATTCATCAAGAAGCAACGCTGTGGCGAGGACTGGAGGCCGCGGCAGCAGCGGCGAAAGCAGCGGCGATGGCGTCAAGTGGCCGAGCCTCCTCTGAGGTAGCCAGGCGGGGCATGATTCTGTGGAAGGTCAAGTTAGTGACGTTAAATGAAAGACGGCTGTGGCCTAGACAGAAGTTTAGTGCTTCGAACATCACACGGAAGAGTACGTTCATTCGCCTGCTGGGAGACTGGGCGAAATTCCTTTCCCAAGGAGGCACCGAAGCGAAGATTTGCCGCAGTGGTGAAACCGACACAACAGTGTTAGATGACTCAGTCTTCTCCCCTTTCTACCGACCGAGCTGCGAGAGAGCATCAGCACCACCCCTGTCGTGGGCGGTACAACCAGTGTCCACTACGGCCCACCTAATTGGACATCGCTCAAAGAATTTCATTCCCTAACCAGGGATCTGAGCAATACGAAGTGTATTTAACGGGCTGTTGTTTTGTTATCGACACACTCCTAGTAAACATGTAAAACTAAGCCAGCTCTACAGCTTCCTTCATAACGGAGTACGACACCGTCCTTAGGAGGCGTGACCTGCGGGGCTGAACGAGTTAGTCATCTCAGCGGCCCCTCGTCTCCGACTCTGGTTGACAGCAGCTGGGATGGACCGTGCGACATCGTGCTGCTTCTACAGGTGAGCGTTTTGGCATTTGCTATGGTATTCGCCAGATTTCACATTTAGAGAGAATAATCATGAATCACTGTGAATTAAGCGTTTTTCATTCGGGAGGGGCTAATCTGAAGACAATTCGTAGACAGCGATGCCAAAGAGGGGAAACCGTGATCATGGTCCTAATGAAATTGTCGAAATAAGACTTGCTCTCGTATTGCGAGGAGATGCCAGTAGAAGTGCAGAGCCCATGAACAAAAATTGAGGTATTGGAGACCATTCGCAAACACGTCAAGAATAATTATCCCCTTGTAGATGAGCGGAACATGGTACAGAGGACCAAAGAGGAAGCCAATAAAGAGGAAACAACACGTAAGAAGGAAGCTGTATGGGAGTGGTAAAAAGAAAAGGAACGGAAAAACTGGGAAGCTGAAAAAGCGGGAAGGGAACTTATGCGATTGCAGCTTGATAACGAAAGACGAAAGTCGGCTGTAGTTTGAGAGCTGGAACTCCTGAAATAGCAAGTGATGCACAGTCGCATCGAATGAACAAGTACATGCATCCGTATCAACGTGGATGGGACATGGAATTATACCCGCGAAATTTCGAGAGAAGTTGCGAAAGGGAGAACATTCCTCGCAGTACATTGCCACAACAGCTTCAAACACTCTTACCCTGAGGAGCAGCTAGGCTTAGCACAAAAGACTCAGCTGATTACGAGAAAGTGAAAGCCAGCCTGTTGAAATGAGGCCGGCTTTAAGCCGAAGCTTTCTCACAGCGGTTCAGGAGCGCAAGAAAAGAGGATAGCAAAGGTTATGCAGGTTTCGCGTATGGCCTTTAGACTAACCTGCCGGAGTCGCTAAAAGGAGCAGAAGTTTAAGAAAGCCAAGACAAAATCATCGAGTGCATTAGTGAACAACAATTTTACTGAAGTGTTCCGCATGCGAGGAAAGTGTGGGTTTAAGATAGGGAAAAGGTCTGCACAGTTGAAAGAGCTGCTGAGCTCGTACAAGGGTGCGCTTCGCACATGTGGCTGACCACTGCACGGGGTTCGTTCCACGCTCGAAACGCAATGAGAGGTCAAGGGCCTAGTAGAAAGAACCATCTTGCTAGCAGTTCTAAGGAAGCATAGGCACCGCAGAGAGCCCCAGAAAAGCGTGAAGAACGGCCAAAGAGAGAGGGAGCAGACAAAGCGGAGAAAAGAGAGTTTGTGGCTAGTAGGCCACTTAGCTGCTTCAACGGCAATGGTGTCGGGCACTTTGCAGCCAAATGTAGAAAACAACAGTTGGTGTTCTCGTGCGTCTATTATAGCAACGAGAATCTATAGATCCTTCGACCATACTTGCGCGAATTCAGTGGCGGTCCTAGAGATTGTGGTTAAATGGGGGGGGGGGCAAACGAAATCCTGTATATAAAAAGAAAGAAAAAGTAGAAAGAATATTTCTTATTTACATTTTAATTGTACAAAAATTATTGCGCGTTCGTTCATTTTGAAGTAAAAACAAAAAAAATGCCGTCGATTACGTTACTTCCTAATGCGATATTTGAGCGCAACTCATCAGCTGTTTCAGCTTGTCGATTGATTGAGGCGAAGAACTCGAGCAAGATATGCATGTACAATTACAAAGTGTTATTTTTGACACATATTCCTTCTTCAAGAAACACTCCACTAACAGTTCTTGATTGTCATGAAGGAATCTTTGTGGGCGCAGAAATAGATGGATATATGCTCGACTTGCTGCACCAATGACTCGTTCTGAAAGACGAGGTCTACGAAAGTATTTCTCAAGGTTTTCACGGCTGTGGGAGCCGTTACGAGCGAGAGGAACGGGATGTTCTCCGGCATAAGTGGTAAGAAATTCCCGCTTGTCTTTATATCTACATCAAAGTCCCTTTTACCCTTTTATTGGTCCTCTCAGAAAAGGTAAAAAAAATAAAAGAAAGCGAGAGGACGCCTGGACCAGCAAAGTTTTGCCAGGCTTAACGCCAATTCAAGATAAATGAAACAGAACTAAATGTTCCAAAGAAGAAAAAAATTTAAGTGAAAAACAGAGCAGTGAAAACAAAACTCAAAAGAAGAGAAAACAAAGGGCTCATCACAGTACTTGTTAGTCGCAGGAAGACAGCCAGAGCACAACTCGCAGTCCGCGGAATAAATAAAAATAACCACAAAAAAAGAGAAAACCGAAGTCACTGCAAAGTCATGGTCACAGTAACAGTCTAAGAAAGCTCTGACTGTCGGTCGCAAAAGAAAAATCAGAAAGATAAAAACATAATCAAAACAAAACAAGACAAAACCGAAGTCACGGTCACACAGTCAAGGACACAAAAAGTCACACTGTCAAGAGACAGTCACAGTCGCACAGTCAAGGGCGCAGTCACAGTCACAGCCACGCCACGAGAAAACCGCCTATGCTCAATAAAGGAGCTCGGGGTGCTCCTCTCTGCAGAGCTTGGTGAAGAGGAATTAAAGGAAAGAGAGAAATCAGAGTGAATAGTTTGTAATTGTACTACTTATGAGGTGAACCATTTGAAGGAGAATAGTGCAAGCAGCAGGGTCTCGGAGAACGGAGGGGTAAACAGATGGCGTGATGTCCGATGAGCAAAGAGATTTTAAACGAGAAACTAAAGACGCAGTAACGGAACAGTCCTGGAAGTAATGACGGAGGTTTTCGCACAACATTCCACAGGAACAAGTTGAAGACGGAGACAGGCCAATCTTTTAAAAACAGAACGGAAATCTAGCATGCCCAGTAAGTAAAGTAATAAGAGGATTCCTGGGTAGACGAATAGGGGGAATATTAAGTGTATCAGGGATCCAATTGAATAATTCTGTGCCACCATTACTCTCGCGCCGAAAAATGCTCCATATTAGAAGTGAAGACCGATGTAAACGGAAACGCACGCAACGACGTGAAAGGGTAGAAAAATATAAACTTCCAAACTAAACGGCACTACCAGCAGCTTTGTCGGCTGACTCGTTACCGAAAATTCCGGAATGACCCTGGATATGAAATAGAAGAAATGGGGCTAGAGAAGACAAGCCATAGAGATCTCTCTTAATGGCAATAATAGTCGGATTTTAAGAAGTAACTGAAGACAGGGCAGAAAGCAGAGATAGAGAATCAGTGTAAAAATGAACAGGCGTAAAAGGAGGGTTGTGAATAGCATAAACAACAGCAGCATGAAAGTCCCCACCCATCCTGCCACCCTGGCAGGTGGCAGCGTTTCTGGCTCAACGTTGTCAATGCCAAAGCGTGCAGAGCACATCTGTCACTACCGCCACGAAACTTAAAGCCCAATTGAGGTGTCCACTGTTACACGAGGGCAGTTATGCGCCTTCCCTCTGGTTCAGGTGTCCACCGAGATGTGCGAGACGGATACTGCGCATTTCCTTTATTTAAAAACAGGATTACAAATTTACCCTCTGCTTTCCAAGCCCCCGCTCTATTGGTTTCACAGCTGTGGGAGACTGATAGTGCGCATTTCCTTTCCTCAAAAAAATACGGAAGACACTTTGCAAATTATAAAGTGTGCTTGGCGAAAGCCTTAGGGTCAAAACACTGCCGCTTCTCCGAAACGCTTGGCGCGGAATCACTGGGCCGCTTCGGAGCCGTGCGTCTCACTCACTCGACTGCAACGAGACGTCTGGCGAAGGAGTGGAGGTGTAGCTGCCACCGCCGACGCGTGTGGGCTCGTTCTACCGCTACTGTGTGACGTTACCGTTGTTATGCACAGCTCACCCCCCCCCCCCCCCCACTCCCACTGGCGCACCGGTTACTAAAAAGGGGAATAGGTTGCGCTTTTACTTTCTCCTTTCCAAGCTCCCGCTCCATTGCTTTCGCAGCTCAAACGATGTCCACTGCTGGTTACAACGGACAACGGTAACGGCGACGGCGGCGCCCTGAAACGCAGAAACTGGCACCTGAGAGCTGCGCTCTAAAAGGAAAACGGTACTGACCAAGAGAAAACGGATCTAATGCAGGCCCTAAATTAAGTTTCGCCAACAGCTGCTAATATTACCAAAGAAAGGAATGCAGTAGAAGGAGCAGCAAAACCTCCAAGCGTTGCGCCTCGTACACTCTCGGTTACTGATCTAGCGACACGCGCTTATTGATTTGAAGGCTTACTTAAGTAACGGAAAGCGAAGAGCGTGTTTCCTGACTCGAACAGGCGTGAAGTGCTTCAAGTGGCATCGGCCTGCGAGAAGACCCATACCGCGCCGTCCTAATAAAAAGGCGGAGAGAAAAGAGGTGAAGCGACACGAGAGATTGGTAGGCACAAGACTGCGCGACACCCAGCGCACTCGAGCGCGGGGATCAAGCAAGAGGGCCGCTCGAGAAGGTTGCGACCGTCACTTCTAGCAGCGCATTATAGGAAGCGCGCAGGGTCGAGCATCGTGCTTCAGGCGAGAACAAAGAGTAGCTTCTCGCGCCGGCCACAACACGTTAGCTGGGGTCGGTTCTCGACATTGCATGCACTACGAAGGCATTCATAGCGCACCGAGGGGGCGCTGAGACGACAGTCGGGTCAACTATATTCTTTTTTTTTTGTCTTTTGGCAGGACTTGCCTGTGGTACAATCACAGTAAGGTAAGTCAGCATTCACCCCGGGTAGATATTCGAAGTAGGTGTTTTTTGTTTATTTTTTAAGGTGGAAGCCTTTAATGCCTCATCGTTGTAAGCAGGAGTGTCGACAGAAATGTCACGCTTTTCAATTGGTCGAAATTGCCGTGACGTCACAGTGCGCGAATTTCAAACGGGGCAATTGTACTTTGGCTAGCCACCATGCAACCAATTAAAGGGATGGTATAGTGGCGCTCCAAGTAAGTGGGACTTAGGTTAGTTAATTGCTTAATTGACCAAGTAGCCTAATTAACCTTTCTTGTGATACCAGATAAATAAATAAAATAGAGCAGGAAATTGGTCGAGTTGGGGAATCGAACCAGGGCCTCCGGAGTGCGAGACGAGGACGCTACCACTCCGCCATGCCAGCTTTTTTTTTGTTTATTGCATGGAAGAACTTCCGTAAAAAGGGGGAAAACTTCAATCAAACTGGTTCGCGTCTCAAGTTACCGGGCTGCTTAATACGAGCCCGCCATAGCCCTACCTCAACACTGCATCCCCATGAAAACATCAAAATTCAGGGAGGCACACACATGCATCTAGGCACGGCAGCCAGCTTGGAGGTTCTTCGCGTGCAGCATATACACTCCTCACCAAAGCACACTGTTCACGAAACACAGATTTGGACGATCTTGGTGGCTCGGCATGTCTGTCCATCATACGGCTTTTCCAAAGGCTGAACAGTCCGATCAACACAAACAGATCATAAGGCACAGCAGAGTTTTTGCCAACAGGCAGATATCTAATAGTGTATGGTCTAATTTCAATGTCCTTCTTAAGAGTTCGTTGTAGTATGTCCCAAAAGAACATGGCATCACGGTACAGGATGAAGCAGTGATCAATTGTCTCAGGCACGTTACACAGACGGCAATTCACATTCCAGGGTACAAACATCTCCTTGTCATTAAGACATGTCTTGACAGGTAGCGTCACTGTGTGTAGTTTGTAAAAGAACGTTTTAGCGGCTGCCTGAATGCACATCCGCCTAACACGCTTTTGAACGCAGATGTCCAAAGACCCGAGATAAGGCTGCCCATACAATGGTGTAGGGAACAAAGACTCAGTGAGAGCCTGGGTCATCTGTTTTCTCGAGAGGCTATAGAGGTAATCTAAAGAGAAGCGCACAGTGAGGAAATTGAAAGTGTCAGCAACCTCCTTAAGGAATCCCCATAAAGTCCCCCACGCGCCTGCACAGTCGGTGCGAATAAGTAAGGCAAATGAAAACTAAGCCGCCTAATGAGCACAGCTACCAGAAACGGGTGGTTTGCCGATTTGAAAAAGAAAAAACGGCAAACAAGTTCATGCACGACGAGGTGAACAAGGCCCACTCCACCACCCTCTAAGGGAAGGAACAAGTTGTCACGCCTCATGGGCTCCCATTGAGAGCGCCACACGAATGATGCAAATAGTCTGTGTATTGCTTGCACCTTCCTCTTCGCACAATGCAGGACTTGAAGGACATACGCGAGCTTTGCAAACAAAAATATGTTACAGACCTGTGCCCTCGCAAACACTGAGATTTCCCTACTCATCCAAGCCTGTGTTTGCCGCCGTAGAGTTACAATTTGTTAATCCCAGTAGGCTCTGCTGTTGCGAACTTTGTGCAGCGGAACGCCTAGGTACTCAAGGGGGCTACAGTCCCAGCATATGCCACCGAACTGGCTTGGCCTAGTTCCCCAATGAGCCAACCAAAAGCCTTTGGATTTCTCTAAATTAAGAGCCACGCCTGATACATCGCAGCTGTGTTTAGTCAAGTGTAAAGCCTCAAGTACACTCTTTTCGTCAGAACAAAAGAGGGCGACATCATCAGCGTAGGCTAAAACTTTAACTTCACATTGAGCCAGAGAGAAACCGCGGATATCTGCGCTGTTAATTATACTGAGACAGACGGGTTCCAGATATAGGGCAAACATCAATGGAGACAGTGGACATCCTTGACGAACAGATGCTTCTAGTGGTATTGGTTTCGCTAGCACCTGATTAACAATTATCCTTGTATAGGAGTTCATATAGCACAGCCTTATGCCTTTGAGCAAGACGTCACCAATATTTGCATACTCCAAGACCGCGAACAAGAAATCGTACCGAACTTTATCAAAAGCCTTCGCCAAGTCAATTTGAATCAGAGCTACCTGGCCTGTCTCATCTGATACTGTCTCTAATACTGAACGTGCAATATGGATATGTGTTTGAATACTGCGGCCTCTAATACCACAAACCTGATGCGAACCTATCAAGTCCATAATGACGAGCTGCAGACGACTGCAAAGAACCTTGGCAAAAATTTTGTAATCAACATTGCAGAGGGAAATTGTACGATATCCCTCAACAGTTTTCAACCGATTAGTATCTTTGCTTTTGGGAATTGATAATGTGTGCCCAGAATAGAAAGTGGGGGGAAGGACACCCACATCATAAGATGCTTGGAAAACTTCCATCAAAACAGGCACTAGGCAAGGCGAAAATGTTTTATAGAATTCGCTAGTAATACCATCTGGCCCAGGAGATTTCTGGCTCTGCAGGGCAGAAATGGCTGGTTGAATTTCATCCAAAGTGATAGTCCCTTCACTATACCACACTTCTCATCGTCAAGTCGAGGGAAGTTTCCGAGTAAGAAACTGTAATCGAAACCCCCATTTGGATCTTCGCAACTGCCAAACAACTTCCGATAATAGTCGAAGAAAGCAGCACGAATACCAGGCACATCGCTGTATGTGCAATCACCATACTGAATTTCCAATATTTCTTTCTCAAGAGCATTCTCTCTTTCATCACTCAGGGCCCGACGAGAAGGTTGCTCGTCAAGAAATCTTCGAGACCTAGATCTTATCAGGGCCCCCTTATATCTTTCTGTCGCAAATTGTTGAAGCTCTGGTTTTACGTTATTAGTCTCTTCGAGATAGGCACCCGGGCTAACCCTCTCTAGCTCATGTAACTCCGTTAGGGTGCGCCCAAGCTCACGAGGGTGGTGTCTCTTCAGGAAAGCGATTCTTGCTGAGGCCTCAATTGCCAAGTTTTTGATCTCCTGTTTAAACAAGTCCCACTTTTGAAAAACGGACAGATCATGGCGTGACCATACGTCTTTCAAACAAGTAGGTACAGCACGCTGAAAGATTTCGTCTGAGAGCAGACAGTTATTCAACTTCCACAACTCCCATCGAGGGTGAAGTACATGCGGAGTGTACCTCCCTATCTGAAGAGACACCATACAGTGGTCACTGAAGAAGATGGGCCGCACCAAGTAGCCAAACACACTTGCTAACGCGTCTACAGAAACGTAAATTCTGTCAAGGCGAGCATTAGAGGAAAACTGAAAATGAGTGAAATGTATACTGTCGCCTTTTTCCTGTCCCACATCCACAGGATTATATTCAGAAACCAAATCGGTAAGTAATGCAGCACTAGGGTCGTATCTCTTACATACCACTCATCGGTCCTCATCCCTACAAACACAATTAAAATCTCCCAACAATAAAATTTGCGGTCCGTGCACAAATGTTCAACTAATGACAGAAAGAAAAGCCTTCTATCGCGCTGCTTTATGGGGGCGTAAACACAAATAATCCTCCACTGTACACCTAAAATTGTGAGATCACAGTATATAAGTCGCCCCTCGTCATCTATGCAATAAGACATGGCTGTCATCTCTAGCATGTTCGCCAGGAATAGCATACAACCTCCGGATAAGCCTCTCGCGTGGCTAACAATAATGCTGTATTCCGACAAAAAAGGCTCGAGAGCCGCTTCTGTTTCTTCATCAGAGGACAACTTTGTTTCCTGGATAGCGGCTACACACACGCTCCATTTCTTTAAGAGATGCCGTACCTGCTGTTGCCTCCTACGATTACGCATACCCCTAACGTTAAGGGTAGCGACTTGATATGCTGCGACGCTCGCCATTTTTGGTGCCAGTCTTAACAAACGCCATCCCCTGGAATGTGGTGGCCCGCCTCCAAATTGGCGGCCTCTCGGGCAGACATCGCCCTCCTCTTTAACGCCGCCCTTCCCGTGGCCTCTACACATTGTGCCTTGTGGTCAGCGCCATCGATACACACCTCGTCTGCATCTGCTGGACGTTTCAATGGTGCGGTGCTGCCCATGTCTTCCTCTGAGACAGCCAAAGCCTCACTCCACGAACCCGAGGGGAGCACATCACTCGCTGCCACACTGACAGCCGACAGGGAACCGGACACGCCAGAGATCGACGTCACACACGGCTCACCGTCACCCTCCAACGACGAAGCATAATCAGCAACAGAGGAGGATCGGCGAGCATTCACTGGCTGTATCGCCTCGACTGATTCCACAGGAGGCATATCCGGACGTTGTCCTGTGGCGACGAGGTGTCCCTGTGCAGCAAGCACAGCAGTCCATGCAAGCTCGATGGTTTGGAATGGATAAAGCTGCGTCTAGTAAATACGATGTCTTCGTTCACTCCCATCTTCCTCCCTTCCCGTTACGGTGAGGTTCACGTGTCCACCGAGATATGCGAGACAGATACATTTTCTTTCCTCAAAAACCAATTTACGAACGAGCGAGGCGTAGAGCCGAACGGTCGATGGCGTTCTCTGGACTCCCTGGCAGCGTTGCAAGACGCTGTCGCGTTCCACTCTTAGAGGCGAAGCTTAACATCTTAACCACACGACAGTGACACAAGCAGCACCACCGCGCTTAAGGCTTCCGACTCACCGCACTTTAGGTCAACAAAGCGCCCCCCCCCCCTGACTTTTTGTGTGTGAGCGAAATCAGGGAGTGAAGGGCTGCTTGTTTTAAGCTAAAGATTTCGAGCTAATCGGGTGTTAGTCTTTTTTTATAACTTCGGCTGGAGGTTATTGTCATTGAGTAAGAAATGATAGGTGCCAATTTCCCAGGCCACCAATTGATAAGTGCACTCAGAGGTTCGCAGCTAAGACTCGCGTAGACCAGGCGTTCATTCCTTAATTTAAACCATTCACGGCAGATTTTTTTTGTCTCCGAATTTAGCAGAGAACTTTTTGTGTTACCTGTACGGCGCAATGTTCATCTTTGAGACTGACCATTGCCCTCTAACGTGGCTGCGACAGATGTCCCCAGAAGGCAGGGCAGGCGCCGTAGTTGATGAAACAAGGACAGGATTTTTGAGGCCTGGCCCATGCTCAGGAGGAAGCTGTACTGCTGGGAATACTGCTGAGGCAAGCTGCGCCGGCGAAGCTACCTCCGGCAGCATGTCACCGGAGGCACTACGCCTAACCTCGGTGGACAGTTCAGCTTCAGGCTGTGTGCCGTGCCTTTGCGAAGGGTACTATGTCTTTACAGGCTTCGCGCAAGCTTTCACCAGTCAATACTGATATACTCCCCACAGTCTTCAAGTTTATACCCCTGGTCACACCTCTCCTCCAGGCAACGAGAGCGCCCGCGCGCTCTCCCGAGCAGCTACCTTCGGGGCGCTGTCGACGCACGCGGAGGAAGAAGCAGACACAGAGGGCTCCTTCGCAGCTCTGCACAATTACACTCACATCACAGAATATTACCGCACACAAAGAGGAACACTGCCACCACCCCACCCAACACTGACCAAGGCCGAAGCTGCGGCATGGCGTCAAGTTCAGGCTCACACGTATCCTAACCTATATCACAAGCGCTTGTTCTTCCCCAACCTCTGACTGGAAAAATGCCCTAGGTCCCAAGAACACCGACCTACACGTACCATTCGGTTTAGGCCTGCACAATACCACCCGCCGACGTACCAACCACAACCGTCACCACCCCTTTCCCATGGGACGATTTTCTGTCAAGTACGACTAATCAACTCCAGCTCATCGATCGCGCAGAGAAAATAGCGGCGGTAAATGGGGTCACGGACTGAGAGCCATTCTGAGACCGCTGTGAAGGGCACGAACCGCCAAGACCAGCTAAGCTGCCCTAATGGGCCTGCACAGTCGCGGTGGCACATAGTACACTGGACTGATGGCTTCACTCAAGGAGACATCCGCAGCTTAGTTTTTAAAGAAAGTTCTTCCACGGCATCCCCCTGTTCCATTGAATAACACCGTGACATTTGCTATATGCAACGCATCCAGACGGCGAATGGGCGTGCGAAGCCTCCTTGGAGGGTGCGAGGCCAGTTTTTTTTTTTTTCCTATAGGGGTAGTATTTACGCGGCAGGCGAGATTTCCACAAGAGCGATGTCAAGGTATCTTAGCTAGGAAACTTCGTCTTCTTGTCTTCGACTTTTCTTCTCTGAGCACCAGAACAAATTCTCTGTGCATACAGTGTGGGCAGGTTTCCCTTTGTGCGGTTGACGTTGTTCGTGGTCGTTCTGAATATGTCAGGATTCGACTAAGAGCCTTTTTTGGTAATTTGTTTCGGTTACAATGATGCTTGTTGCGGCAAAGTTAATTTTGTGGTCGGAGTCTTCGGAGTATTCGGCTACGGGATGGTGCTCTCTTCCGAAACTGTGAACGTCGTTTTGATGGCGCCCAACTCTTTCTTTTAGATTTATTTTTTTCGATGTTGCTTGCGTCGCAGTGAGCGCAAGGAATGTTGTAGATAATACTTAGCGCTCTTTGGTTTGTCTTTGTAAGCCAATGTTTGAAGGCTTGTGCTCACCCTAGACCCCCCCCCCCCTTTTTTTCTCAGGATTAGGGCGATGGTTTCACTCGCACCCCGAACATAAGGCAGGTCGTGGCGCTGTCGTACGTTTATTTCTCGGCGCATGTACTTGTGTTTTTGGAGGCGAATAGTTTTTCGAATAAAGTTTTTTGTGTAACCGTACAGGGTGAGTTCTTTGAATATGGTGCGTTGTTCTTTTTTTCTGTCGTGTTCTGTGCTGCGGTTTGTCTCAACTATTGTGAACAACGCCTTCACCACTGTTCCTTTTTTAGTGCTGGGAGGTTCGAAGCTAACTTCCTGAATGAGTTCGTTTGTGGTGTACAGAGAATTTACGGGCGCAGTATTTTACTGGTACAAGGACGTCCAAAAACAGGAATGAGTTTTCTTTTTTCACCTCTAGTTTTAGTTGAATATCTGGTTCAACGAAAATCTAGGGAACTATTGGCTGCAGATTGCATGCAACGGAAAGCATTGCGAAATGAAAGCTAAAACATAACCGGAATCCTGAAAAAAGGTGGTCTCCAGGTTGCGCACAAGCCTACAAACACTGTAACGCTTTGCCTACTTGTTCCCAAAGACCGGCCATGCAGAAAAAGAGGCCCAGACATTACCTGCAAAATTAGTTGGGGCGACAGAGACGCAAGCTACATCGGCGAAACCAAAAAACTAAAAGAAATAACTCGGCACCACAAAAACGAAGATCGCAACTTCGCAAGGCAGCGCAATCCTATAGCCCAACATTGCGAAGACTATGACTATAATGTCAACTTCGAAGAAACCAGCATCCTCTCAACCGAAAAATTATCAAAAAAACGCTCTTGCTAGTATTTTGGTTCATTCAAATGACCCCGAATAACATCAACCGCATACGGAAAGCTGACCGCAATATATGCACAGGAACATCGCTGTGCAGCTCAAAGAAGAGAAGCAGCCGTTGACCGCCTCCGCACAGCCCAAAAACGTGACTCAAAGCATGCGCACTAAAAGACGCCAGCTACTGCCCCCAGTCACCCCTGCGCACGGAGCGGAGTCGGCTTCGAAACTTTCTGTTTTAAATAAAAGTTTTTGGTTGGAGATGTGTCAGAGTTTATTATAAATATGCAAGGCCAACCCGACAAGCAAATCTGTCAACATGTTTATATATAGGGCGTGCACGACTTGTAAAACGTGCCGGTTTAAGAATTTATAAGCCGCTGAACTCCCTATGGCGTAACTGCATGCATGCACCCTTTGAATTCCAGCACCCCTTCACAATCGCTTAAAGCGGATGCATACCGCCTTTATCCCGACAGTGTCCCCGAGGCGGCCTCGACATACGAACGCTCATTATGTCACGTAGTGGTGACTGCTGTCCGGGGAGGAGGAAGACCGCGAAAATGCCTTCTAAACAAAAATTTGTATTTGTGCTGATTTTCGCCCGCAAAGAACTGAATGAGTCGGCGGCGGCGTAGCAACACGCGTGCTCGGTGGACGTCGAATGAAAAAACCGCCATTCTCGGTCATGCTCAATGTGAACCTCATGGCGAACGTTCAAGATAATGCGTGCAAAGTTACCAGAACATTCTGGGACAACGTAGAATCGACTCCGTCTGGATGCGATCAATCGAGATAAATCTGGTAGCGTCTTGCATCACAAACAAAGCGACAAAGCGACGTCCCGGCAGCTTTGAAGAATGAGGAAGTAAACTCTACAAAGGTTTGCGGCAATAATCACTCAAAGGCAGATAAGCATATAGAGGGCGTTTCACCTAAGACTTTAGACAATTTTTAAAAATAGGCGTTTTTTGTGAGAAGAGCGCTTTTTTCGCCATAGCATTTTAAATGGTGTACTACATCACAATACAGCAAATAGGTGCTGACTCACTGGCTCGTAAACTAATGTCAATAGTTAACTTTCTAAAAATACTCTTAGGTTTCTTAATTGTTGAGAGGCGTGCAGCCCACCGTAAATAATATCCTGTTGTGTCCCCTTATTGCTTTTGTGTGTGTGCGCCCCCGCGTCCTCCTCCTAACGAATATCAGTTTTTAGAGTTTAGAATACGCAGCTACTCTCGGCGCTTTGAGCCAACAAACTCGGCTTCAATGCGGCAAAATACATGCGCGTTCGAGGGGCTTGCAGGCAAAGCAGCCTCTCCAGTCCACGTAACGAATCGAAATGGCCAAAATTTGTTTGGCCACAGCGCCGAGAACAATCGCGTTTGTAAATTTTAAAATCTGGTAAAAATATTTGCTACAATCGACTACAGGCCTCTTAATAAATAATGAACCTAACTGTAATATTAAAAAGTTATAAGCGCGTCTCATCTCCGTTTTGATGTGTACTACACCGCTGACAGTGCTATGCCGAAAAAGAGCTGTCCTAACTGAAAAAGGCTATTTTTTTTTCAAATTGCATACAGTCTTACGTGAAGCACATACACAAATTTCACAATCTGTGAGAGCCCCTGGCTTGAAGGTTTTACTCGCATGATTATGAGGAAGTAGGTGCTACGCCAAATATAGAGCAGGAAATCTTCATGTGTAAAGAAGGAAAGATTGTAATTTTTGCAAGGTTTTTTTATGATAGACGTAGATCTTTCTGCTCATTTTTTCTGCTTCTTTTTACATCTGTTCACATTGAAGTCAGCGGTAGCCATGGTCTGTGTTGTCTGAAAATACATTTCAGTCATGAATGCAGAATCAATATTATAAGGCTCAAGAAAATGTGAGCAAAATGGTGCAGTATGCCCTTACTTTGTCTTGGTGAGTTGTTGGCAATCCGACATCCGCTTTACTTCAGGCAATATCTGTTCGTATTATCTGAAATGAGAAAAAAAGTCAGTTTGTTTTTCATCTGTTGGTGCAGAGAACTTCTAATTACTCTCACAGCGCAGAAATATAGCCCATATGTCCTCCGTTCCCAAATTTGTACGTTTAGAAGGATTCATGCAGCCATAACTGTACTCACCTTGTCAGCCTTGAAGCATGCTTTTACCTGCACCATAAGACAACAGGGCTGTCCTCTTGTGTAACCTATGGAAGCAATGAGCATGATGTAAGAACATCCAAGTAAAAAAACTGCTTTTCGTAGTATAGCCTAATGATGTGAAGTCTTTTCTTCGGGTGGTGGACTGCTATGTTGGCACTACGTATATTGCATGTTAAGCTGTGCATGCTCAGGAGATTATATCGTTGGACGAAATACTGTACTACCGCATACTGCGAGAATGCAACGAAGCCATGCAGAGGGGTGTGCCTAATTACAGCTGCTGTCATTGACTGTTCTGTAAGTGGTTGCTATTCTTTTATCTGAACCCGTCTTCATACTGCTGTGAAGCATAATGCTAAGAAGCATGTTTTTATTTTTTACCGCTTGATAACACATTTGCTGCCCTTGCTCAATCACCATAATTATCATACCTTGCCAAGCTACACTCACTGCTGGCCAAAGGCTTTTCCCATTTCTCCCCATTTAACGCTGTCCTCAGCCAGCTGCGGCAACCTTCTCCCCATAAAGCTGGCAGTGTCATCTGCCCACATGACTTTTAAGCGCCCCTCCTGTGCATGCCCTGGCTTCCTGGAATCAAAAGTTTTGCCCTTATTGACGAATAGTTTCTTGTCTTCATAATATATGCCCTACCCATGCCCATTTTTTCATCTTGATTTTGAATGGGGTTATAACGTCCATTCGTCCTTGACCCACATTTCTCTCATCCTGTCGCTTGAGGTTGTATGTATCATTATCCTTTCCACAGCTCATAGCATTGTCCTCAAATTAAGTGCAACCCTTTTTTAGTGTCAATGTTACTGCGGTGTAGGTGAGCACCGGTAAAATAAAGCTCTGTTGTATAATTTCATGTTGTGTCATTCGTGATCTGATACCTGCTATGTGCAGTCAAGCCAATTCATATTATCGTGATATTTGCTCTGCTGTCATGGTTTGGATCTGGAGTAACGTCGGGCCTTAATTAAATGCACTCCTATACACTCCCAACGTTGCGCTATCAATTGTAAACTGTCATTGAGTCCTAAGAATGTTGACCGTTACTTTTTGTGTATGTTTAGAACCTTCACTTTGTTTTACACGTGTATCCTCGATCACGCTTTGCAATTCATCTCCTGCATTACTTAACACGGCAATGTCATCAGCACTATTCTTGATTACTGAAGCATTACCCCATTAACTTTATACATAATTCAGATATTTAAATACCTCTTGAAATATGCAGTGAAAAATACGAGGTTAGCATCCTTCCTCCCTGATACCATTCGTTTTTCGGATTTTGTTACTTTATTTGTGAACGACTACGGTGACTACTTGTGCAGCTGCTATGGATGCTTTGCAGTACTTTTACTCATGCCCCTTTTAAACTGTAGTTCCCTAATGTTTGCATGACTGCAGAAGTTTCGAGTGGAAATGCGTTGCCAAGAACTCTTTGCAAAAGTTACCTACCCAGGCCTCAAGAATGGAACGTCCGCCTGTACTTAATAAAATCACAAAAGTATTTCACTCACCGCATCAGCATGGGTCACTTCGTAGCCTATGTTAGTGTCGAAGGCAGCTTCTGCTGTCTTTGTTTTCTGAAACAAAATGATAACGCAACTCTGTTTACATGGCAACATAGCCTTTCGAACCTGCAGAAATGCAATAGGCTGTAAGTCAACCCAGTTCTAGGTTACAGCTGTCTACTTACTGTGTCTGTCTGCTGAAGTTCGCGGATTTTCATGGCAGCTTTCATACCATCATCGTCCTGTGACACCTGAAAGAAAAGTGTTTGATTTACCAGCGCTGCAGAAATGATCTTTTCTGGGCACGCAGCCACTTTGGGTTGACAAATATTCTCATATTGTGTCTGTCTGCTGCAACTCCAGCATTGCCATGGCAGCCTCCATAGTGCAATTGTCCTGTGATGTCGGCGATGGAACAGAAGATACTATGTTATTTTTTTTCCCACGATAGTTACAATTTTTTATGCCATGGTAAAAAATACAGAGCAGTCACTAATAAGGACACGCGTCTGCGTCTTCATGAAGGAGTTCCCTGTCGACGAGCTGCTCAGGAGAGAGGTAAGAATGACGGGAGAAAGAAGCAGGCGGGTTTTGGTTTTTAGTTCATTTGGAACTTTGTTGTAGGAAAGTCCAGAAATTGTTGACATCAGCGGCAAAACAACTCGATCATTGTGGTGGCAAGGAGAGAAAAACAATTCTTCTGTTAAATGGGGCTGCAGCGGCGGTTGAAAGATAAATATAATGTAGCTAACCTGTTCGCGTCTTCAGACAACAAAAAAATAATTAAATTGATGTATTTGTCGCACAGCGTTTTGGATATTGCGTTTCGGTGTGCAGACTGCTGAGGAATATGGCCACGCATATACCTCAGCATTCCTGAACGAACGTGATCGCTATGCTCTCTGTGCCCTCGTGTAGCAGTCTCCCAGGTAGCACATGACAGCAGGCAAATATTAGAATGCCGTTGGCAAAGCATGGCCCTAAGTAGGCCCAGAGTTCCTAATGAGTTTCCGATATTGGCTGCACAACTCACTGCCGCATCCAATGATGGCCCTGGTTAATTGTCCATTGCTTTCCCAGTACTGGCTGTGCCATTAAAAAATCCTGGCTATCATGGGCCAGGTTAGCCAGAATTTTCTCGCTCTTTGCCACTGTCGGTTGTGCCACCTTAAAATCATAGCTATCACGGGCCATGTTAGCCAGAGTTCCCCCACTGTTTGCCGGAATTGGCTATGCTATTTAAGAAAACTGTCTATTTCATTTATTTATTTATTTATGCAAGGTACCTACCGCGCCATCAGAGGCAATATTTTAGGAGGGGGGGGGGGGTAAGTACCTTAACAGTGAGATTCAATACAGAAAAATAGACAAAACAGACAAAAGAAGTTAGACATATGCTAACAACTTCCAATAAAGACAACAGCAATCTGATTACACCTGAGACGCCTTCAACAAAAATTGTCAAAAGGCGCCTTCAACAAAAATCAAATTAGTTTAATTTGAATTAAATTTTTGGAATAAAAAAAATCATTTTTTTTATTCGCTCTAGGAATTCACTGCCGCAGTGCGCAGCTGGTGTCTGCTTCATGAAGATCACGATACAAACGGAATAGCTTAGTGCAAGTGCGTTCACTAAACCGATTTTTTGCGCAGTTTTATCAACGTCGAGAAACGAAGCCGTCGCCTCGCAAATTCGAATTATGCGTTGCGTTCGTCAAATAATAGGCGGGTGCTTCTTAAAAGCGCGCGGACACGTGCTAAGCGCCCTAGGTCAGGCCCTGTGATCGCGTCATTTTCGTGTTTCCTGATTTGCTATTTCCTTCATTTTCTGGAAGTCGTAGTGTTGAAAATGGTTGTCTTTGTCCATTTTATTCTTCTGTTGCGTATTTTGCATTGGGGGCTATATAGCTCTAGCTCACGTTTCGATGGTTTTCGATGAAAACCATCGAAAGTATTTGCGAATATTTGCGAAAGTATTTGCGAAAGGGTAGTTGGCCCGGCAACTATCCTTAATAAGCGCGCTGTTTTACGGTGTGATCATGTACCAACTGGCCCGGCAACTATCCTTAATAAAATCTTGTCATCGTCGGCTCTGCTTCAGAAACACTCGGCTGGGGGACGTACTTTGGAAAGAGACGCACACAGATCATTTACGTCACCACCCAAATGCTACAGCTGACAGCAGGCTGAGAAATGTTCACCAAATCTCCCACCACAGTCTGGATCGCGCATCTTTCGTAAAACCGGTGCTTGATGAGGAGCTTCAAGTGCGGGCGGTGGCGGAGATCCTCTTTTGCCTGCACTCGCACGTATCTGCAGCTCTTGCAGAATAGCAAGAACACAGCTTGTTTGGAAAGGCGATATCGGGCCAAGAATTCCTGGTCGTTGTAGTGCTCGAGTGGGTACAGCCCATCGGCAGGACGCCGTGGTCGCGCAACCGCTGCAGCTCGTACACACGGCAGCGCCAAAGTTCACGTGCGCGGCGCAAAAACCTGACGTAGCTTTCAAAGCTGCCGTTCTGGGTGACGAACGGAATTGCCTGCATTACTCCCTGTTTCCAACGGCACGGGGATGTAGCACCTGGACGAACTCGGGAACACCGTGTTCGGGAAAGCTGAAGAGCAGCGTCCCAACGCGCACACACAGGCAGCAATCAGAAAAAAAAACACCCGGCGCTCATACGGCGCTCGCCTGCGCGCGGGCGAGCACCACGGCGCGCGCAAAAGAGAGCGTACCGCATGCTGAGTTTTGCAGAGAAGCTTGCCTTCAGTTAGAGGAGCGGGGTTAGGAAGCATGAAGGTAGCATGCCGGCTACCTTAGCGTAGGGAAGCACCAAGGAGCCCCTAACTTAGGGCCCCTTAATAAGGGACGTTTCAGAATTGACACAAGGTGGCCTTACGGTGTTTCAGGTGCCCTTAGTAAGCTAAGGAGCCTTTTAGAATCCGGGCCTATGACTCGCAGGTCACGTCTGACCAACATTTTCGGGCTACTTCCTTCTCGGTAAAAAAAGTGCGCAGGCATTCCATTCCTATGGAAATGTAGGCTGAGGAGACACTCCTAAATAAAGTACGCAGCTAATTAATGATTCCATTATAGCGATGTAGCGCTTACGGAGTATTGCATCCCTCATCGCAGGTCTCGTTACTTCTTCCAAGTCATCCAACACTGAGCAAGAGGCTTTGAGCAAATTATATAAATTCTGCACGTGGTGTTATTAGGTTTGAAGCGCGCTAATTAGAGTGCCCCGTTCAAGTACTCGCCTTGATGTTTAAAAAAAGGCAAAAAGAAGAAGAAGAGAATAAAGCTCTCCGCCACGCCCCAGCAGATCTGAAAAAAGGACATCGTTCAGGTGCTACCCCAACCGCTTCACTTGGGGCTCTGGTGAGGGAGACCACAGTGAGGGAGACCACAGTGCACATGGAGACGGCGGCGACATTCAACCATGCTCAAGATTCGACTCTGCTGAACGCGGCTACACCGATGAAATTAACACCGCTGCCGCCGCTCCCGTAACTAAAGCAGAACACCTCGTCAGGCGTAAAGCAGAAAAAGTTCGGACGCAGGCTCCGAGCAGACACCACATCACCCGAAGACCAAGAAACCATGGGCGACCAATACCAAGGAACCCCGCCGGCTGGGGCAAAATGCCGCCCGTCCCCGATATGGACCTTCACCTGCTGCTGCCGAGAAGGTGAAGTGACGGACGAACACGTGAAAGAAATCAATGATTGCGGTGACCGGAAGAAGGGCCAAAGTCTGCATTCATTTTGGTGCCCGGCATAGCTGGACTAAGCGCCGCGAGGCTAAGCCCTCATCTACCATGTTCACTGCACCTACTGCTCTGGCTGAGCCATCGGTCCCGCTCCGAACTCCATCCAGAGAACCCCCTAAGCCACCGCCGAGCTTCTTTGTTCATCGTTCAGATGAAGGTGCACAGACGGTAAAGAGCAAACAGCACAAACATCGCTCGCTCCCTGCATGCTCGGCAGAAGAAAATTCGTGGCGCGTTAGGATATTTACAGAGTTTTTCCTCCTGAGCAAACGCTGTGCCGTGGGGAGCCACGCTGTGAGAGTTACGGCGGACCGAACGAAGGAAGATTGCGTGCTCTACGCCTTCACGACAAGCGGACATAGCGAAGGCTGCGGGCCGCCTGCAATGACTTTATAGAGTTCGACGCGGGGCCGCAAATCTCGCGCCTCCCATTGGTGACTCTTGACGTGTCAGCTGCGAAAGAGAAAGACCAACACTGTTCATGTAACGCACATTACAGTGAGCTACATGCCCTCCTAAAAGTACTTCAGGTGCTGCTAGCCTGCAATACGGGCACCTTATTGCGAAGCTTCGAGCCAAAGGTGGCCGAAGAGTTTTGCCTCCTAAAGTTCAACCTTTTTATTAAGTGACCAAATTGAATAAACCTAGTATTGATGCAGGGATCTAGGTTCATTAAACCTGTGGATGATTATCATGAAAAGGAAAGCACGTATAGCTTGCACTAAGGGTCAGACAAAAGGTTTCTGCAGAGAGTGCAGTTCTCCACTTCAAGAGCCGTAGTCGCATTTCCATTACTGCATGCAGAGGCTAGATTCTAATTGCACATTGCAATGCACACCGATGTTAGCCCAATCCAGTTGCTTTTTACTAAGTCTGAGCATACCTTGGCGTTGAAATGGGAAGCGAGGCATTGTTTTATGACAAGCCATTTAAGCTTCTCGAGACAGTGATATGGTTCAAGAAAGCTTCCGTGTAACCAGCGCGAGGTTCAAGTGTAGTCATGTGCACCGAAGGCAACTAAACATAACCTGGCCAGTCGCATGTACCTTCTTTCGTTTCACAAGAGCGCCGATTTTTGTGAGGTTCCTTGCGGTTCGCTTTTATATTTGTAATAAAAGCAGCGCATGGACACAGGACAAGAACTGAGAGAAGGCACACACGGCGCTGATCTCAGTGCCCTTTGTGCCTTCTCTCCGGTCTTGTCCTGTGTCCATGCGCTGTTTCTATAAAAAGAAAGGTAGCCAACTTGCCCAAACTGGCATTTCGCTTTTATAGGTGGGAGGAGAGGGGCTGCGTCGGTAGCGTTTGTTAAGAGGCTACATGATCTATTAGGCAAAAGACAGGTAATAACTTGTACTCTTAATTGCTCAAAAAGCATGTCTGAAAATTCTGCACTCCATGATGGCAAGCTCCGGTAGAGAACGAAAAAAACCTTTCTAATCTAACATAATAAATCAGAATTCAAGTGCGATTCTTCACGCAGACTGCGGTGATCTCTAAAAGATAAAGCTAATTGAGTCCATGAAAATGATCTTGTAGGGCAGGTGGAATTTATGTCTACTCGGTATTGCATAGTATATTAATGTAAGTTCTTTTCCTTTGTTTCGAACGTTGTGTGAGAAGTCCTCACCTGTGCAGTAAGGTATGTACGGCTACTGGAAAAATAATATTCGTTTTGATTGTTTGACGCTTAAAATTGAGGGCTCAGCTGTTGACTCCTGAAAATTTCTTTGGCGATGATTCGAAATTTTGTCGGTATAATACAACCTGGTCTGAGTAAAAATTCAAGACTATAAACGTATTAAAGAGTTTTTGTAAAGAGTGGATTTGCGTTCCCATACCCAAAGGCGTTGCAGCGCACTCTTCTACAACTTCTATGCGTCTTCTACGACACATATAATCAAGAGTAAGAAATGTAGCATCTCCAGAACTTAAGTTCTGTTGTGTCGTCTAAAAGCAGTGAAAGTATTTTTCGCACAGATTGATGAGAACTACATGAGCATTAAAATTCTTTTCTTTCTCTAATAATGAAAAAGTTGAAAATAAAAAAATTTGAAAGTCAGCATGCAAGTAACAGCTGCAACTGCTGGTGTCGTAAGAAGGGCCATTTTTTTTACCTTCACTGGCTACACTGGTGTCGCAAGTGCATAATTAAATCATGATACACTGGCTACACTAGTGCAGCCACCCTATTGAAAATATTCAGCGTGAATTCTGCGTGCCTATCTTTGCGTGTTTATTGCCACGCAAAATGCGACGATTGTGCGACGTCGCAGAACGCGAGACATATTTCACATAATTTGCGCAAGCCGAGCAAGCTCGCAAACGAGAGACATCTCTCACATAAAGTGCGCAAGCCGCGTAAGGCTCGTACAGCAGGGGACATCCTCGCGTAATATGCGCAAGCCGGGTGAGGCTTCCAGAATGTCCGAGAGCCAAGGGCGAGTCCCAGAATGTTCAAGAGCCGAGTCTGGCTCACAGAGCACTTGACAATGTCAAATGGAGTTACCATCATGATAGCGATAATACCTTGCATGGCTGAGAGCTCCTACATCACTGCTCAACACGTTACGCTAATGTCCTACCTTAAGGCCTCCTCATCTGTCTGTCACTGCCTCATTCAGCATGCATGTTGTGAGATAACAAGCTTTGCAGAAACGGTACTTCGTGGGATGGCTCTCATGTGTGTAGCATGCTTGCAAAAGGACATAGATAAGGTCACCTTAACTGGCTTTATTAATGCCACATCCCTCATGATGGGTGCCACACAGTGGCTAAACAATTTCTTCAGTTTCTCCAAATCCAGCAGGTTGGCATCTTGATACAGGTTCTCACTATGCAGCACCTGCAAAAAGGTAGCAGTATATGCAAAAAAATTCAGTTCATCTGTTTTCTGGAAATTCCAGAAAAGGGCACAAGTAGTTCTTCCATTAATGAACTAATGATGATTTCGAAAAGTTTCAGGTTTGAAATATAGACATTGGGAAACCCGAATCAAGCACGCAGGCTGCTCAGCATCAAACCTGCACAAAATCTAATAACCGTGTCACACAGGCATTTTGAAGACTTTCAAATGGCTATCAGCTCAGTGGCACTTGAATGCAGCTAAATGGGCATTTCCAATAGCCACAGAGTCCCTAGAACAGTGTGGACATCTATCAAGATTTTGAAGGCTTTTTAGTGGTAGAAATTTGCACTCAGACATGGAGCACTCGCAACTTACAGTAAGGAATAAAATCAAAGCAATTTAATCGCTGAAAGAATACTCAACATGAAATGTACAACTTATTTCACTGAAATAAAAGAAGGCTGGCCACAAAACACTGCAGCAAGCGTATTATCACTGTTGCCAATAGCACAAAAACAATGAATACCACCTTTTCAAAACTGCGTGAGTGCTACAACAGCTTCCCAGCAAAATTATCAACTGTGACAGTGGCGCCACAGCAGTTTGGTGCGAGATGATGAAATATCTCTACGGCGATCAAGTATTCTGTGTAGCAGCGGCATAACTCCCGAGTTGAAGTGCAAATCTCAAAGCTCAATCTCCCACCTTAACTGTTATCTTTAAATACATATTTAAATTCATTGGAGCGTGCTGCAGAAGTAGGTGGTCAGATCATTCGAGAGGATACCTGCAAGCTATCTCAGGAGACGAAAGATCTGATGAAGAAACGCCAAAGCATGAGGACGTCTAACTTCAGAGATAGAATGCGACTAGGAGAGCTATCGAAATTATTTATAAGTGCAAGGTAGCCAACATAAGAAAGTTTAACATGGATAAAACCTAGCATGCTCTAAAGCATGGAGGTAGCCTAAAATCAGTGAAGAGAAAACTAATCACTGGTAAAAACAAGATGTATGCGCTAAAAGACAAATAGGGCAATGTCATAAGCAATATGAATAAGATAGTTAAAGTAGCCGAAGAGTTCTGCACAAATCTCTACAGTAGTGAATGTAATCAGAACGTTACAAAGAGAGGCAGTAGAGCACACCAATGGGACATCCCGCCAGTAACGAGGGAGGAAGTAAAAAAAGCCTCAGGAGCAATGCAAAGGGGTAAAGCAGTTGGTGAGGATCAGGTAACAGCAGATTTGTTGAAGGATGGAGGACAGATTATGCTAGAGAAACTAGTCACCCTGCATACGCTTGCCTCGTGACCACGAGCGTACCAGGAGCTTTACAGAATGCGAACATTATTTTAATTCATAAGAAAGAAGATGTCAAGGACTTGAAGATTTACAGACCAATCAGCTTACTATCCATTGTCTACAAGGTATTTACTAAGGTAATCACTAATAGACTCAGGACAACCTTCGAATTCAATCAATCAAATGATCAGGCAGGCTTTCATAAAGGATACTCAACAAGAGACCACATTCATGCAATCAATCAGGTGATAGAGAAATGGGCAGAATACAACCAACCCCAATATATAGCCTTCATTGACTACCAGACAGCAATTGACTCGGTGGAACCACAGCTGTCATGCAGGCATTGTGGAATCAGGGTGTAGATGAGTGTTATGTGAAACTATTGGAATATATATATAACGACTGCACAGCTACCATAGTTCTCCATAAGGTCAGCAATAAAATTCCAATAAGGCAAGGTGTCAGGCAGGGAGACACGATTTCACCAATGCTATTCACCGCCTGTTTACACGAGGTGTTCCGGGGCCTGAAATGGGAACAGTTGGGGAGAAGAGTTACTGGAGAATACCTAAGTAATTTGAGATTCCCTGATGGCATTGCCTGGCTAAGCCACTCAGGATATGAACTGCAAAGCATGATGAATGAGTTAGACAGGCAGAGCAGAATTGTGGGGCTAGAAATGAACATGCAGAAAACCAAAGTAATGCTCAACAGTCTAGCAAGGGAACAGCAGTTCACAATTGGTAGCGAGGGGCTAGAAGTAGTAAGAGGATATGTATACTTAGGGCAGGTAGTGACCGCTGATCCGGATCATGAGAGGGAAATAACTAGAAAAATAAGAACGGGGTGGAGCGCATATGGCAGCTTCTCTCAGATCGTGAAAGCCAGTTTGCCAATATCCCCCAAGAGAAAAGTCTAACACAGCTGTATCTTACTGGTACTCACCTATGTGGCAGAAATGTGGTGGCTAACAATGAGGGTTCAGCTTAATTCAAGGACAGCACAGCGAGCTATGGAAAGAAAAATGATAGGTGTAACGTTAAGAGACCGGAAGCGGACGGAGTGGGTGAGGGAAAAAATGCGGGTTAATGAAATCCTATTTGAAATCAAGAGGAAGAAATGGGCTCGGGCAGGGAATGTAAGGCGAAGGCAAGACAACCGCTGGTCCTTGAGTGTAACAGAGTGGATTCCATGAGAAGGTAAATATAGCAGGGGGCGGCAGAAAATTAGGTGGGCGGATGAGATTAAGAAGTTTGCGGGGATACGGTGGCCACAATTGGCAGAGGACAGGGTTAATTGGAGAGACATGGGAGAGGCCTTTGCCCTGCAGTGGGTGTAGTCAGGCTGATGACGATGAATTTTAACTAATGTATACAGCACTCTATGCATTACAGTTATATGTGTCTGGCCTGCTACAGCCTAGAAATCTTCCATTACAAAATAGGGAAGTAGATAGCAAAACTACAGCACAACAGTGGCTATGAAAACAGATATGGCACATCTGCAGGTAGTAGTCCTGGAAAGTGCATGTTTCTCAGTCAGAGCCAATAACACTCTAAATTCATAGATGCCATCTCTCGTGTATGTCAACAGGCTATCACAGAAGCTCAGACCAGGAAGACTATCAAGAAGGAATAGGACCCAGAGATGAGGGGCAAAGGAAGTACACAGCATGAGCAATGACTCACAACTGAATTTACTGCCAGAAACCTCATTGCAATCGTAATTGCAATGTAATCATGTAGGAAGGTTGATGCTTGCATTGCGCATGACATTGTTTTTAGCTGAGCGGTCGGGAGCTTGGCAGTTCCTTGCATCTGCTGGACATGGTGCCGAAAAACAAAGGTAGCATTGGAAACATACCCCTGTCCAGATGGACAAGTTACAATGACCCACAAGATTGTGGAGATGAGGCAGCTAGGTATGCAAGTTCTACTCCCTTAATATTTGGTTGATGCAACAGCCGGCCTGGACAAAGTACACCTGCCTTCAAACCGTAATGTGCGAAATTTATTGGTGCACTATATAATTTGGACAATCTAAATTAGGCTATGAAATGAAAAATTTTCACTAATACTGCCTTCCATTTACTTTCATTTACTTTGATAGCACCTTTATCTTCAATCATGTAGCAAAGAAATGAGAAAGAACACAACCGAGCACAGTTTACATTTGTTAAGCTGTGCTTGACATTGTGCTTTTTTTCACTTACTAATGCCTGTCTTCCATTAGTCAATGAGTGGGCAAAGGTGCTCAAGCTTATTAGGGGCCAAAAGGCCCTCACAACCTTGCACCTGGCTCCAGCATTCTTCAAAGAATGAGATAACTGGTGTATGTACTAAATGATCGCAATCCAATGTCACTTTTCTTCCAATGGACGCATTTCCTGATAGCTATTTTTGGCAAGGCTTTTGCATATAGAGGTTAAAACAGATGCCAAAACACCAGCACCTTGAAGGCCGGCTACAAGTCACAAACACCTTTCATTTACAAAATATATGCATGAAGGCAACAGAGCTGCAGAGGCAAGACATGTTATGTTAGCAGTAGCTGCAGTACAAGCACCACTACTGTCAAAAACCTAAAAAAGTTGTACTGCTGTTTTTTGCCCATCTGTCTCACTGTTGCATTCGTGAGTATATTTGGCAGGTCAAAATTTCTGGCGGTTATCAGCCAGGCTTCATTTTTTTTTCGTATGTTCTAACATTTGCAAGCACGAGGTTTGTAAAAAAATGTGAAGGACAAAGAAATGTGATCACGGTTAAAGAATGCAGTGCGAAAAGACAAAAACAAACGAAGAAATGGACACCCGCCAGTCCTGTCCACTTTTTCATTTGTCCTTGTTTTTTCACACTGCATTCTTTAACCATGATCACTGACCAACAAGTCCAAACAGCCACTCTAGTTGAAAAGAAATGTGGCCTTTCAATTGTGGTCATTCCATACTTACACAAGTTATATTATTCTGTAAGAACTCTACTGCTATATACGAGGTCGAAGTGCCTTTCTGATGCCTACTCAGCTTATTGAGCACTTTTGGCCACTTTTTAACCAATCAAAGATGGGAGCATGTAAGCGAAACGAGTGCAATGTCGAGCACGCTGCGACTTGTATAGATAGTGCTATTGGTGCTCTGTATCTAACTTCTACTTGAAGTTGTATAACCAGAACAGAGTCTGCATCAGCCAGACATGAAAGGTGTACGAACTTAGTTCGAGGAACACTGGCCTCACGTCTCGCTGCTGATTGTAAGACATTACTCTATATTCCGAGTTTTCTAACACCACCATCATTTTTTGGCACCGTGACCATATCATACAAGAATGTGAGACCTACTGCATACCTAAAGAAAATATGTGTGTAAGCCAAGCATCAGCCGTTCAATGCAATAAGAAGTCTAAGTGAAAAAGATTCGATGTAAATTAGAGAAAGCCTTGCCATTTTTGTACTTCTGCTTCTATGACTGCTTGCTGGATTTTCTTCTTTAGTTGGAAGCATTCTTCCATCCCTTATCTCTATACACTATTCCTCTGCCAAATGACTGAGTAACCCAAACAGCAATTCCTAAGTAGGGAGGGGGCCTTCCACAGTGACCACACAGGGGCCTTCAAGTTCTTGCAGCAATCAAAACATCCCTTTCTAACACTGGCCTTGAATGCACCACTATACTTTTGTGGCAGGCCAAATACTTATGCAATTTATGTTTTAAAACCACACAGAAATCCAAAACTGCCATTATGAAAACAACCTAGTAATGTAACCATAAGCGTACCTGGCCAGCATGATCAGCATGGAAAGGCGCACAGCTTGTGTGCAGCTCCTAAAATGAAAGCAAATTCACATGATTAATTACAATTTCCACCAAGACATTCTTGAAAAATCATGTTTTTGCACCACTCAGCCTCAAGCCTGCCTTATTGCTCCTGCAGCAATGAGGCAAATCTGCGCAAAGCTTGGGGTGAGCTGGTGGTATCACATTACGCACCTGACACTACGTGCATCAATCCATTTGTATGATTGAATTTCAGAATGGCGAAAAAGACACACACACAGGAAAAAATGGTGGGTGGATGAGATTAAGAAGTTTGTGGGGATACAGTGGCCGCAAGTGGCAAAGGACAGGGTTAATTGGAGAGACATGGGAGAGGCTTTGCCCTGCAGTGGGTGTAGTCAGGCTGCTGCTGCTGCTGCTGATGATGATGATGACAGCTTGAGCACACCTACAAAGTAACACTGTGAACTCGACCCAGCAGCACTTTACTGTGTTGAAAGAGAACAGGTACAATTGAATTACTGCATTACCTTGTTATTATCATTAAAAAGTACAGGGCTCTAAGGACTTCCTAATTTACATCGAAACGAATGGTTTACAGTGAACGTTCACGGATTACACTAACAGGCACTGAAAATCCAACACAGCTGCCCAAGAGAATATTAGGCAGCCGCGCTAGCCTTCTTTAGCGCTATGCTACCTGATACCAGATTAAAATTCCAGAGCAATTTACTCATACTCTAGCACTGGGATACGTTATGCCCCAGACTGATGCAGCTGTCTTACTAAAGGCAGAGAAGCTTTCAGTGTGGGTCATGTGTGCTGTGGCGTGAACACATGCACAGGATCACCTGATACCATTCAAGTCCTCTGTGTACACAAATGCAGATGCAATAGAAAACCCACATCACAAATTTGGCTAGTCTGGTCGGCCAAGGATGGGCCAGCTGATAGCACGAAGCAGCAGGTGCGACACATACCATCATCATCAGCCTGACTAGGCCCACTGCAGGGCAAAGGACTCACCCATGTCTCCACATTAACCCTGTCCTTTGCTAGGTGTGGCCAACATATCCCCGCAAACTTCTTAATCTCATCCGCCCATCTAACTTTCTGCCGCTCCCTGCTATGCTTGCATTCTTTTGGAATCCACTCCATTACCCTTAAGGACCAGCGGTTATGTTGTCTTCCCATTACAAGCCCCGCCCAGGCCCATTTCTTCCTCTTAATTTCAAGTAGCTGTGAGGATCTGAGAGATTGCAGGTCTTATTTTAAACAAACACAAAAGTACAAACAATAAACGAGGCGGCTTTTATCGGAAAGGAAACCAATTTGAGTATGAGAGCGAAGAAAAGGAAAGGAACAAGAGAGCACGGCAGCAACACACGGGAAAAACACACGGGGGAACAGAACAAAGTGCTTACGAAAAATGCAGAAGAAAAGAAAGTCAAAGAGGAAAGTCACACTACTTGTCTCTTATTCGAGCAATGAGCGGAGAGGACTGGCTGGGTGTCGGGCAGTCAAGGAGTCTCTTGGCGTTCCAACGGCGATGCAATGCTACCGCAGCGTCAGCGTTCGTGGGCTCCCGGCACGGTTTCCAGGTCTGGTATCCCGGAAAAGTCACGTAGGCGCCAGAAGCGGCCTGTGTGGAGCAGCTGACGGATGGACGGAGAAGAGTAGCGCCTGAGCCTGGTGGTTGAGGCTCTCGACGATGGAAGTCCAGGTCTGGTGGCCCGGACGTCTGCGGCTAAGGCCCAAGCCCGGAACTCGGGGAGCCAGCAGAACTCGTCCACGTCCGTCGCCCACCGCGCTCTTCTCTTCTCTGCCACGTAATCCTCTTCGACCTGCCCCGCGTTCCCCTCCGCATGCGCTCCTCGTGCTTTGTCTTCTTCTCCTCACGAACGCCGCTGGGTGGCGCTATCTCCTTACAGAAGGCCCCCTCTTCGGAAGTTTTTTCCAAGGGAAAGAACTCAACTTCAGGAGAGCGACACCAGACGCGTTCGACGATCGCAACACAGAACACCGCACCACAGCGCGCACCCTACACACCACACACAAAACGACGGTCGTCAATGTTCGAAGCGATCACAGACATTCGCACACACAGCACAGAGAGCACATGGAAAGTCAACGTGAAGCGTCCATAGAGGGCGAAGAAACACGGAAAGCATAAAAAGTAAGTAGCCGACACCCAAAAACAAACATGAACAAACACAGACAATGCCAACAAGAACAGGTGTGGGCTACATTCTTCCGTATTCTATTCTTCACATCAAACCACTTCACCGTCGCGAGAACTCTTTCAACTAGTACTTCCGTTTTCCTTTGTGAAACCGGTTTCTCCAAACCGACCTCGGTCTCCACCATGGTTTTAAATGTCCCCGTCCTACGATGTTATACACTCTGTGTCGGCCGTTGTCCGCCGGCACCGATGGAACAACGGCGTCATTTACTTTGTTCTCCCTTCCCTTTGACACAGTCGGTTGACACTTAGCACACGATCTGACATAGCTCTTAATGTCAGCCTGTACACCGGGCAAGTAAAACTCACTGAGCTCCCTTGCTATTGTTTTCCGTATACCTTGATGGCCGGATAATGCACTCTTATGCGCCAACTTAAGGACTTGCCTGCGTAAGCCCTTCGGTACCACCGCTTGCTCAACGACTTGGTCGGGACACACTTGGTACGTCCGGAAAAGAACACCGTCATCTGTATCAAAAGAGTGGGCGGTCTGTCCCTTGCCACGAAATATTTGCCCCAACTTCCTGCGACACACCTCTAAGGTCGGGTCTTCTTCCTGTTTGAGGCGAAACTCCGGCCGTGACAAGTGGAGTGTGTTCAGAGTGGGGCTTTTACTACTCTCTGAAACCTTTGCTGTCACCGTAAGGGAAGGAACATCGACCGAACTCGTCATGGCAAGGGAAACTGCCTGATCAGTTATAACTGGCGGGTCAACCGAGAATGGAGGTTTAGCGCCAGGGACATTGCCTATTATGATGTCGTATAGGGGTGTAGACAAGCACCGCGCGATGGCCTTACCCGAAAAGTACGGTGAGGAAATCACCACCTCCGCTTCCGGAACTTCTACACGGGTCCCATTGGCCAAGAATAATGTAGCCTGCTTCCCTGTAAGTGCCGATGCCGGTACAAGGGACTCACGCACAACAATGCCGGTGCTGCCCGTATCCCGTAATACCGAACCAGGCTGGCCGAACACCTCACCGTGCGCCACGGGCATAGCAGTTTCCACCGGGTTGGAAGGACAGACCATCTCCCCCAACTGGCCCTCTACGCGCGTTACCACTGCAGTGCTATCGGGATGTGAATATCGAGGTGTCATGCAACAGGCGGACTCCTCACGGTCTCCTGGCCTCTTAGCTTTGCACGACTGGGCATCATGTCCTACCTCGCGGCACCAGGTGCAATACGATTGCTTCGGCTTCGTCCGACAATCCGCCGCCTTGTGCCCAGTCTTCTCGCAAAGAAAACACCGCAGGCGAGATTGTGAACCTGAAACCTCGTCCTTGGCTTTATTCATCGTATGCTCCCCCTGTTCCTTGAAGAACAACAAGTTATTTTGCCGCTGTGCTTCGAGAAAATGATCGGTAGCCTCCGCCAGCTTGGAAACTGTCTTGCCCTCCCGCTCACGTAAGAAAAGGGCTAAACGAGAATGACAGTTGTTCAGAAATTGCTCGCTCACGACCATCTCGCGAACCACCTCAAAAGTGCGGCCTTCTCCCCGCATCTCGACCCAACGGTCAAAGAAACTAAACAACCGGGCAGCATATTGCGAGGCCGTTTCTCCATCCTGGGGCTTGCTCTGGCGAAACTTCTCTCGGTACCCTTCCGCGGTGAACCTAAACCTCTGAAGCAAGGCAAGCTTCGCTTTGTCATAATCCACGGAATCCTCAGGCGAGAGCCGACCGAAGACCCTAAGTGCCTCGCCGCCAAGGCACAAGCTCAACGCCGTTGCCCACTTTTCTTTTGGCCAACCCTGCCCCGTGGCCACATGCTCAAACCTCTTTAAGTAGGCATCGAGGTCATCCCGCGCTTCATTGAACTGTGGTATGAGGCTGTGCGGGTTAATGGAGCTGGTCGATGAGACGCTACGCTCTCCACGGTCACTCGGAGGATTTGCGCCATCCTCCTTGAGCCTTATTTGTAGCTGCAAGTTCTGCGCCTCTAACTCCAATTTCTGTTTCTCCGTCTCTAAATTCCGTGCCTCTAAATCCAATTTCTGCTTCGCAGCTTCACGCTCCGTCTTTAAATTCCGTGCCTCTAACTCCAAATTCCGTGCCTCTAACTCCAGCTTCTGCTTCGCAGCTTCACGCTCAGCGGCTCTCTCTTCCCGTGCCTTACGAAGCTCGTCCTCCACCCACGCTCGTAACTCCGCGCCGCACAAGCCCATGCGCTCGCCTAAAGCAACCAAATCTGAAGCGCTCATATTGTTCCTAAATTAACACAACAGGCAAATAAATAAAAACCGACCTCGTCCTGTCGTGGACGCCAAATTTGTGAGGATCTGAGAGATTGCAGGTCTTATTTTAAACAAACACAAAAGTACAAACAATAAACGAGGCGGTTTTTATCGGAAAGGAAACCAATTTCAGTATGAGAGCGAAGAAAAAGAAAGGAACAAGAGAGCGCGGCAGCAACACACGGGAAAAACACACGGGGGAACAGAACAAAGTGCTTACGAAAAATGCAGAAGAAAAGAAAGTCAAAGAGGAAAGTCACACTACTTGTCTCTTATTCGAGCAACGAGCGGAGAGGACTGGCTGGGTGTCGGGCAGTCAAAGAGTCTCTTGGCGTTCCAACGTCGATGCAACGCTACCGCAGCGTCAGCGTTCGTGGGCTCCCGGCACGGTTTCCACGTCTGGTATCCCGGAAAAGTCACGTAGGCGCCAGAAGCGGCCTGTGTGGAGCAGCTGACGGATGGACGGAGAAGAGTAGCGCCTGAGCCTGGTGGTTGAGGCTCTCGACAATGGAAGTCCAGGTCTGGTGGCCCGGACGTCTGCGGCTAAGGCCCAAGCCCGGAACTCGGGGAGCCAGCAGAACTCGTCCACGTCCGTCGCCCACCGCGCTCTTCTCTTCTCTGCCACGTAATCCTCTTCGACCTGCCCCGCGTTCCCCTCCGCACGCGCTCCTCGTGCTTTGTCTTCTTCTTCTCACGAACGCCGCTGGGTGGCGCTATCTCCTTACAGTAGCATGTCATTAACCCGCGTTTGTTCCCTCACCCACTCCGCCCCCTTTTGGTCTCTTAATGTTAGACTTATCATTTTTCTTTGCATAGCTCACTTTGCTGTCCTTATCGTTTGGCACGTGTTTTTTTCTTTGTAATACGGCATAAAGTATTATACACGGATTACCACATGGCATCCTCCTATGACCGCTAAATAATTTATAATCAAATTTCTTTCTCCTGCTGTATTTGTTTCGGTTTCGACAGCTGAATGATGGCTGTGACGTCAAAGCGAGGTTATTGGTCACGTGAGGCATGAAAAACTGCAATACAATTGGTACTTCTGGCTCTTAAGGAATGCTGGCGTCAGCGCTGCAGCGAATGAAAATGATGAAGCAGCGATTATAAGTGCAGTTTTTCCACGCCTCACGTGACCTATAACCCCTCTCTGATGTCATAGCCATAGTCAAATTGTTCACCGAAACAGGATTGCAGAAAAAGTTGATTATAAATTATTTAGCGGTCTCACGCGAATACCAGATGGTGATTCATGCATAGTAGTATCCTCCGCATCATTATGGAGATGAACACATGCCACCAAGATTAGGTGTCTATACTCTTTTAAGCTGAACTCTTTTAATTAGCCGCCACGTTTCTGTCCCAAAAGTGAGAAACATGCAGGCTAAAGAAAAGATTTCAGCTTAAGTACCAAAGTGGCTCTAATCACACGATGAAGCGGAAAAACTCTCGACACTTGAACAGAGAACAAATAGCAATTCCAACAAAATTTTGGATTCTTGTAAGGCTATCAAGCATTTCTGAATATTGTAAACTGCACTTTCACACATACAGTACGCATGTATGCCAAGCTCACATTCAGTAGCCCTGTTTTCCGGCTGTAACTATCACGGTCTGAGCTCAGTTACAGATTTAAAACCAGCCAAAGGATGCAACACAGGAAAAGAGAAGAAAACAGGTTGGACTGTCAATTGAATTTTTTGTGAAGGAAAAGAAGGCTCGCATGAAGATGCGCCACGCATGACCCACACCAGCGAAAGGCAGGACAACAAATAACTGTCACTGATATACAAGCACGTCATCTAAAAGAGAAAATTCTTTCCGTTGAAGATTGACTGATGGCTTCGCTACTCATACAGCCGTTGCCTTGGAGATATGCATCAAATACCTTACAGATTTGTTTACCACTTCTATACACCACTGAAGTGTCACAGAAATCAGGCGTACACACTGATGGGTCATCTTATGATTTACACTCACGACATTGGCACTGTAGTGCCAGATTAGAAGCTGCCTTCCCCCTAACGAGTTAGTGCTCACTCAGGAACACATTAAAGACACCTGCACATATCCCTGAAGTAGTTTCTTGCACAAGCTAGCGGAATGTGATAAACCACTTCCTGCAAGTCCTGAACCTAGTTTTTTGGGATACCATACTGCTATCCCGGTTTTTAACAGCAGCGCAAAGGCCATCAACACAATGATTGGCGCAAAAATTACATTTAAAAATTTTCCCGCCACTCGATTTGAACTCATGAAGTCTACACAAAGGACTCCATGATAACCGTTCTGAGGTGAATGGCAGTTCAGCCTAGCCCCTGGAATCTGTGCCAAAAAAAACGGAGTCAGCGCATCGCAATTTACTTCCGAAATCAGCCAGTGCTGATGACAATTGTATGTTTTGCTTTCTCTGGCTTATAAAGCTCCACTTTCAGAAAAAGTGTCGTCTTCGTGGTTAGGATGCGGAACTTCATCATCACAGGTCAACTTCAGCTTGCCATCAGTGTCCCTTTAATGCCTCAAAGTTGAACAATAGCTCCATTCAGAGAGGAGGGCTGTGCATAAATTTCGACCACCAAAGATTCTTTATCATGCACTGACATTGCATAACACACGAGCAAATATGCATTCGCCTTGTCGAAACGAAGCCACCACAATTCAATCCCGCGTCTTTGGGCTCAGTAGCCGAACACCAACGCAGTAGGCCACCGAAGCAGGTGAAAAACAAAAGAGAGCCCTTAATAGGCAACCTAACTTGCCAAAATCAACATAACGAGGGGTCACACAAGTAGCAGTGGACTAGGAAAATAAAAGCTACTTGTGTCGGAAGATGTCTTCAGTGCTTACCTCAAAAGCCTGCCTGCTTGCTGGGCATCCTAGCACCAAGTGAAAGGCTGGCACAGTTATACTGGAGAGCTTGGAAGAGGCATTGCTGGTAAAGCTATGTGGAGCTTGCTGCAAGGTAAAAAGACACATTTAACAGCAGCACAGTGCAAAAAATGGACTAGAATCAAGCATGTAAGGCAAAATGCAAGGCACAAAAAGGAGCCGGTCGCAGAATGGTACACGACTGTTTAACCACATTTCGAAGTGGGCCAGGCAACAAGAAATTCATAACCACGGCAGTCATTCACAAGCTAGCCTCAGACGAGACACCGCTTGCATATCGATATCCAGCGTCGTTTCTACAATACATGCCACCATTCAAAAGAACAGACCACCACAGAACAATATTTTCAGTAGAAGACTGGTTTGCTTCAAATTCTGCATGCGTCCCTTAATTTGAAATCTGCATGATTAGCACTGATTTCAAATTCTCAGAGGTATGATGAATTAATAGTGCCAATTGCAGAAAAAGCACACTTTTTCCTTTAACATCAAATAAGGTATTGGAGGGGTACCTCAGCATATTTAAGTCAAAGTCAGATTTATTTGCTCCATTGGTTATAATCATGAAACAATCAAGTTTATTCTTCGTACATATTAAAGGCTCAATTACCCTTAAATTTCACTGCAACTTCGGGATTTAGGGCAAATGGAGCTAGGGCACCTGTGTGCATTTTGCAGTTGTTTGTACCATTTCAGCTCCGAGCCAAAGTATGAAAAAGCGAATGCCAAAATAGAGGCGAAAAACTTCAGAGCAATTTGTTTTTATCTCACCGTTCTGCTATTCAAGGCTCGACTACACTGGCTCGGCTATAAGTACGAACGCAGCTGGATCATACGGAGCTTCGTACCTTAAATACACAATTTCTAAAAGTGCAAGTGAAATACAAGTGAAAGAGGAGGAAGCTCAATCCTAACGCATACATTTGTTAGGTTGGGGCAACCAAAAGGAAATAAAAATAATATGCCCCCGCCTGCACCGCTTACGCACAACAGGCTCCTAACGCATACAGCTGAATCGCAGTCTACGTAGTTAAACTGCTCGAGCGCTGTTACTTCAATTACAGCGTAACATGCGGCGAGAATGTAAAGCCCGGGCCGAAGATCTATTGGCGGGCACATATTCCATTCTCGGCGAGAGATGAATGGCAGTACGGCGGCAGTACGGCGCCGATATCGTGCACCCTGCGATCGGATCAGCTGTGCATATTTGCATGGCATACTGACCATGACCGTGTGACCACTGACACTACACGCGCATTCATGCCCGTGTGCCGCCAGCAAACAACCTTTCAGCGCTGCGTGCTGCCGCGATAGGCACTGCGTCTTCGCGTCTCTGTACTAGCTGTGTTGACGTGGCCAGTTGTGCGCAAATGCTTTGAAATAATGAACAGGTACGAAGAAAATTAACTTACCCCCAAGATGCGAGATGTCACCCGGGTAGTGGTCTCCGACCAGCTGCTCCGCCGTGGAGGAAATGAGCCCCGCCGTCAGCATAGCGTTTCCAGTGAAGGCGCGCAAAGGACGACGCGCTATCCGTCGAGCCCGCTGACGCACGCTATAAACACAGGTTTACACAGCACCTTACCACGTTTTCGTTCATCGCACCAGCGAATTTCACTGCTGTCGGCACATCACATATCGGAAGAGTGACAAATGCTCATGCCAGCCATGGTTCATGCCCTCGGCACCATAAAGGAGGACCACGACAAACGCAGTAACGCTGACCGCCATGCTGTCCCTCCCCAGACGCTTCGTTCGTTGGCTAGCGCTTCGGCCAGTTCCGGCTTCCTTCGGCCCGTTTAGAAAGGCATCGCCTCCAGGCATTCCTCCAGGTCGTCTCTTTCGGGCTCTATGCTTTTGGGCAGTGCGATAGCAAAGGACTAAAACCAAATGACACTTCCGTTACAAAAATAATTAAGTTCTTGTGCACATATTAGCATTAAAAACTTGAGAAATTTGTGACGCGTGGACGCATGAATATGCTTGTCGGTACATGCGTGCGTGCGTGCGTGCGTGAGTGGGCATGGTCTAGCGCGTCAAATCCAAAGCCTATCCGACATGCTGCATGGTTTCTGAGATCACCGCCGTGAGCTTCGCTTGTTTTCTCGTGCTGCTGCTGGACGGTCTTGCGCGCCGCTGTTACTGTGCTGGAATCGCAAAAGAAGAAGGATTACCGGTGTGTGCTGCCGGTGGGCGCGCTCTCATCCAAGAGTAGTAGCAGCTCCCAGTTAAGCGATCCGTCGGTGCATATGTGTTATGGATGTCTGGTCGACAACGATAATGAGGTCAGCAGTGCGGTGCCGTCGTTTGATGAGTCGAACCTTTCGGCCTATTGCACTGCTAACTTCGTTGCAAAAATGCCTGGCTCATAAGCAGCGACAGTGGCCATTGTTTCTGTGGTGTGTTTCGATTACAAGACGGCGCCCTTCTACAGTGTGGCTTCCTTGGAAACTTAGTCGGCGGTGTGCCAGCAACGCCTGTCGCTGTCAGCTCAAACTGACCGCCTGCGAGCGCTGCCTTCTTTTGCGATGTGAACGGTGACGGGTAGGGGTGTGCGAATATCAAATTTTTGGAATACGAATCGAATACGAATACTTGGTTCCGAATATCGAATCGAATATCGAATATTCAAGGTCAGATGCATTTAACCACTACAAAACATTATTTGAGCACCCAAGAACATCACAGTTCAACTATCAATGAACACAAAAGATGTGTGTGGCTGCACAAAAAGTATCAAAGTCTCGAACATTATTCATAGAAGAGTGGAAATATCAGAGAAGATAGCTAGTACACAGCATTGATTAAGGCTAGCTTGCCATAAGTACAAAAGCGCGTTGCTGGGATGAACATAAAAGGTTGTCGTGAAGGAAAACCGGCGGCTCCACACGGTCAGGCAGACGTAGTTAGTTCCCTTCTAGCTGAAGCGACTTCTCCAGCCACAAAAATGCCCTCTCACTTGGCACTGAACTGGCATGTATTGCGAGATATTTCGTGCAGAGCTCTGACTATACCAGCTTCCCACGCATAGCCACAAAGAAGCTCACCAGCGTAGTCAGCTACTGCATGACCCAACGTTACGCATTGCTCTGGGCGCCGCTATATTGTTATGTCTCTTTTGATAGGACTTGCGGACCGAAATGAACGCCCGTGCTCGCAATAGAATATTCGGCTGGGTACGAATATTTGCCTCGAATCGAATATTCGAAGCAACACGAATACTTAGATTTCGAATCGAATACGAATACTAAAAATATACTATTCGAATTATATTCGAAAATTTCGAATATTCGCACACCCCTAGTGACGGGACACTTACTGCCTGTGGCCGGGGCTTATAGCAAAAGCGAAGAGTGTTTTGTGTGAAGGTTTGACGAAGTGCGTGTGTCAGTCTGGACCCTTAGCAAGTCATACGAGATGCGACATGCAAAAGTGGTCCACCAGTCGCTTCAGCAGAAAGGAGTGCGGATGTTTTTTACGTTACTTCAATCGAGAACTGCCCATGCAAATATTTCAACTCGTCTCTTGCCTAAAAAACATAGTAAAGAAGCTAAAGCAACAAAACTGCTGTTTCCATGCTGTATATTGATTCCACACTCGTGCTAGAGGTGGGAAATATGTAGCAGTTATTGGCGGAGTTACAGCCTATGAAGCACGTGCAGCTTCATGTAATTGCAGGTTAGGATATGCGCCTTACTTGGTATTGACTTTGTGACCAGACATAGACATCTGTCAACTAAAAGAAATTTTCTTGCTATAGGATTCTGCAGCATTATGTATGCTTCTGGACACTGAATACCGGGTGCGTCACCTCTCTTGAAAGCACTCAGATTTGTGTACTTATCAGTACGTTTGAGATGAGAAAATTTTATCAGCTTCTTTTCTTTATTTTATAATTAGCTACACAGCATGTTGCAAAAAAAAAAGGTTTCAAGGAAAAGTATCTCAGTTTAGAGTAGAACAGTTCAACAAAGTTGTTTTGGGCGTTCTGGTAACTTCAAGATGGTATCTGATGGTTGCATACAGACGCGCAAGTCAAACCTCAAAGGGAATCAAACTTAACAGAACCGCTGAGCTTATCCTTTCGTGCTTTTTGTGTGTGTGTAGATCACCTGGAGAAGTTCAGTATTGGATGTTGGATTTCATAGTTCTGCTACAACTTTTATCTTCCTTTCTTGACATGAAACATGACTGAACTTGATTACATTCCCCAAGCAAATACCTGACGCCTTTCAAGCGTTCCTTACTGTGCACAGTTGTCCCAGTGCATTACATCCACTCATGTGCAAGGCACTGTTGTGTTGCTCTTGGTCTCCGAATGTGACTCTTAGCAATATGATTGAATCATAGTCCATCCAGATGGTCTTTGTGGTAGTGCAAATTTCAAAACAGATTGAAGAAGAATGAAGAGTGTGATACTTCGTCATGCATCATGCAATGCTGGTGCTAATCAGGCAACATGTGTGGTATATATACTTCACACATTTGAGATTAATTGGATTTGTTCTGGAGCCATACTGGGAATTAATTAATCGATCTGTGATTTGTCACCGAAATTGAGAGAGGGCACTAATTTCTGAACTATTGACACCAACTGTGAATTCAAAACTGTCTTTTCATGTAGGCTTACATGTCCTTTTTGCATGTATGTAAATTTATGCTAATGACTTTGGAAATTGCTTTGGAAATGGTTTTGGAAATTGCCTCGTAAAATTCCTGTTACAGCTCACAATTCGCTTTCTGCACGTCATGTTTGATATAACCTGATTATATCCCCAAGCTTGTTTGTTGCACCTAACAAACACTGTTGCCCTTTCAGAGTTATTTCATTGATTGACTCTTTTCGAGTGCAAGCAACAAATGATTGTGTTGCTTCTTATTTCGAAATATGGTTGTCTGCATGACGGGCAACAACATAAGTGCTCTGGATGGCTTTCATCATGCATCTATAAGATATCTGTAACTTTCAGAATTGGTTAAAGGAAGAACTGAAGGATGCTGTAAGAGTCATTAGCAGCTTGTTTTTTACATTATTTTACAATGAACTTGCAATGTTGACAAGTTCTTGCTCAGTGTGCATGTTGTCATGTACAGGTCCCTGCAGTATCGAAGGGAACCATTTTGCACTAAAAGATAATTTTTTGGTTATTTGTTTGCTGAAGTTGAAAATGATTAATGGGTACTTACGCCAAGACGAAAATTATAAAACAGCAAAACGTGAGCTTATTGCTCATTATTGAGAAGTAATCATTAACTGAATGCTCGAACTTTGTTTGCTTTCACCCTAAATGGTCCTTTACAGTCTCGTCAAGTTGCTACTAAACAAGCAAACGCACACATGGCCACACGCAGCCTCACTGAGCTTGCTTAGTATGCACATAAGCACGCACAGCTTCGGCAAGCCCCCTCTCAGCACGCAGATGTCCACGTACAGAGAGTTGTCCACGAGAGTCCACGATTTTTTACACGCAAAGAGTGTGCGTGGACGTCTATCAGCTCACAGTACGCGCATATGTACGCACAGGGCGCACAGAATGCGCTCAGGTAACGCACAATGTCTGCTCATTCGTGTGCAAAATGAACGTGATCGTACAAAAATCACTGTTCTCGTGCAAACTCACGCAGAGTTTTTTCAATAGGGCAGTGTAGGTAAAAAAAATTGGCCCCAGTGTGACAACGTACAATGTACGAAATTTTGCGGAACAGTTTTGAAATGTACAAGCAATATAAATAAAAAAACTAGCTGACAAGACCTAGCGGTATGGATGACAAGATGTGCGATTTGGATGGTGATAATGGTGGTTTATATGGCTCATGTGCTGGTTTCACCCAAAGGGCGCTATGGCAAAAGGTATTTTTCGACTACACAGGGGAGTGCTACAACCCTTTCCCAAGGATTCTAGACCAGATATTCATACCACCGCGCCAGAGGAAAGATTGCATTTGTTGTACCACCGATGGGTAGCCGGCGGCATTGGGTATCATACCCCGCACTTCCCTCATGCGAGGCGGATCCTGAACCAATCAGTCCACCGCTCCAGCTAATAGGCGAAGTTTTAACGCGATGGCCACCTTTCAAAGCGATCGAGCTGTTACGTGAAGGAACTGGAGCGGCCAGTCGGCATTTGGACCGAAGCGGGTGAACGGGGTGCCGCTTGTATTGCGGTGCGTTGGTACGCCGTCGTCAAGTCACAGATGTTGTTGTTGTTGTCGTCTTCAAGAAGACAATGGCGCGTACCCACTTCAGGGTATTTGCCAGGACACAGACTGTAGTGTATGTGAGTTCCGCTAGGTGTCACCACTGCTTCCCCGGCTATATATGGGTGTGCAATGAAGCCTGATGGTCTTTGGCTTGCTGAGAGGCAGTGTGTCTGGTTTGGCGTCCGTGTTTGTAGAAGCACATCCCGCTGCATGGTGTCAGAAGTGGGATCACGAAGCTACTGATTCGGCGCTCTTCGGCTCTTCACCACGAACGACGCCGCCGCCGCCACACTCGGGGCAATGCTTCGCCCACCGCCACCGGCCGATTTTGACAGCCCAGGTTCCTGGCCGACATGGGTGCTGCAGTTCGAGGACTTTTTTTCTGTAACGGGACTGTCTACCGTTGCACAGGAAGTTCAGGTGCGTTCCACACTGTACTGCACGGGGCCGCAAGCAAGAACGGTTCTTGCATCAACGACGCTGGTAGAGGCGGACGCCAATGACGTAGCAGCTGTCAAGAAGGCGTTCACTGACCATTTTGTCCACACGTTCAACGACTTGTACGAGTCTGCCCGTTATCATCGCCGGACGTAGCAACCGGGTGATACCATTGATTCATTTTTCACCGCGCTCTGTACCATGGTAAAGCGCTGCAACTACTCGTCGTCAGGTGCTGAGATAGGCATGTGCGCGACCGTTTCGCCGTCGGTTAGTTGGACCGCAGGCTTTCAGACCTACTTTGTTGATGCACGAAGTTGGCAAGAGGAATTAACTCAAGCACGTCAGCATGAAGATGCTGATAACGAACGCAGAGTTCGTGACTCAGTACAAACGCCTTCGCTCGCTGTCAACGCAACGCGTGTACGACAAGGGAAGCTACCGTCGATGTATAAGCCTACTCATCCTTGCTTTTTCTGTGGCCGTGCTTCGCATCCGCGTTCTGACTGCCCAGCTCGCCGTGCTTCCTGAAATTTCTGCGACAAGAGTGGTCATTTTAAAGTCGTCTGCATGAAGTAAAAATTGCTGGGACTTAGCTTTGGTTAAGCCTAGGGAATGGCGAAACCAATATCCCCTTGGCTATACTATGTGTTTCGCTTATGGGTGGTGCACATTGCTAATGTCCGTGTGTACCCACGAAATGAAAGCCTTAAGCGCACTGTTGCTGCTTGTGTCACTGATGTGTGGTTAAGATATTAAGCGTCGCCGCTAAGAGTGGAACGCGACAGCGTCTTGCAACGCTGCAGGGAGTCCACAGAACGCAATCGCCCATTCTCGCTCTACGCCTTGCTCGACGATAAATTGGTTTTTGAGGGAAGGAAATGTATCTCTCTCGCATATCTCGGTGGACACGCGAACCTCGCCTAAGGGAAGGGAGGAGGATGGGAGTGAACGAAGACACCGTATTAGCTAGACGCGCCTTTGTTCGGTGGCAGGTGGTCAACCGGCCGCGAAGTTCTAGCTGCGGCGCGCTGAAGAGCCGACTTGGTGCCCCATCTCTCGCTCTCGTATGGCGTCAGTAGTCACATGACCGACCACCGACCGTAAAGGGTAAGCTGCGGTAACGCGAAGAGGCGACGCCTGGCGTAGTAGTGCTTTCGCAATTGAAGAAAGGCGGGAATCAGGCGCGGAAACCTTCGGCTAGTTCGGTGGAGCTTCACGCAATTGCGGAAGTCCTTCGCCAGAACGTGAGGTTCATTGGGGCGCTGGTTGACGGACGCGTCATGTCTTTCAAAGTGGACAAGCGGCGCCGAAGTGTCAGCTGTTCCGAACGTGTTTCCTGGCATTCCTGCTAAGCTTCAAGACCAAGAGGGTGAGTTGAAGGGACCCGGTAACAATGTGCTGCCAGTTCTGGTAACTTATAATGCTACTTTAACGTGGCACGGCAAGTCTGTCAAACAAAGTCTTTATGTTTTGGCAGCACACAGTTCCTCTGCTAGGGTTTCAGGCGATACAAGCCTTGGGCGTCTGCAAGTTTCTAGACCACATTTCAGAAGCCCCAGAATTGTCCGGGCCGTTTCGTCTGGAAGCTAGTCTTTTTATTAGACTTGGAACGCTTCCAGTGGCCTACACTATCCGACTGAAACCAGACGCTACACCGTTCTCCTTAAGCGTTCCCAGGCGCCCGCCGCTACCTCTTCGAGACGCGGCCAAGCAGGAGCTGGACAAGATGGAAGGGGATGGCGTGATCCGTCGCGTCGACACGCCTACAGACTGGTGCGCCGGAGTGGTTGTAGTTCCGAAAGCTACCGGCGGCCTCAGGCTTTGCGTGGATCTAATCCCCCACAACAAAGTCATTTTGCGGGAACGCCATATGTTGCCCACGGTGGAGCAATGCCTTGGTCTGCTGGAGGATGCCACTGTTTTCTCAAAGTTGGATGCCGCGTCGAGCTTCCACCAGGTCAAGCTGCCTCCCGAGTCGCAAGAGTACGCAACGCTCATAACTCCATTCGGGCCTTACTGTTTTCTCCGGCTCCCGTTTGGGATCGTGACTGCACCTGAGTACTTCCCGCGACAGATATCCCGTATCCTGGAACGCCAGTCTGGGCGTTGTGAACATGATCGACGATATTCTCGTCTTTCGCAAGACACGCGCAGAGCACGACCGTCGATTGTAGGAAGTTATCAATCGGTTAACAAAAGCAGGGGTCACTTTAGACCGCAAGGAGTGCAATTTCGCAGCCAGCAGCGTCAAGTTCCCGGGTGCCATTGTTAGCGCAAAGGCAATCTCTCGTCTCTGGAATAAAAGCCATGCCGGCACCGCAAAACGTCACAGGTGTCCGTAGATTTCTGGGTCTTGTTAACCACATCGGACGCTTTTTGCTTCACGTATCAGCACCGATCCGAAGTTTGCTGACGAAGGAGTCTGAGTGGACTTGGGTCCACGCTCAACAGTCTGCCTTTACCGAGCTCAACGAACTGCTCTGCTCGGACCTTCGCCTTGCTCGGTTCAACACTGCGTACAAGATCGACAGTATCAGCTGATGCCAGCTCCTTCGGTCTTGGCGCCGTATTTCTACAAGAGCAGCCTTTTGGTGAGCGTCGTCCTGTTGTCTTCACGTCGCGTTCACTCACATCAACGGAACGCCGGTACAGCCACACTGAGAAGGAGGCTTTAGCAGCAAGCTGGGGAGTGCTTCGTTTTGACGAATATATCCGTGGACTAAATTTCTTCCTTGAGACTGATCACCAGCCACTTTTGGCGTTCATGGGATCCATGGATATTGACTTACTGCCTCCAAGGATACAGCGTTTTCGTCTAAAGCTGGTGCGCTTCCAGTACTAAGTACTGTATGCACCCGGCAAGTTGTTATGCACTGCTAACAGGATCGCATGGGCACCAGTGGATGGTTCATTGCCAAGGCAAGCTGATCAAGTTGAGCTCTTTGTGGAAGGGATTCTTCGCTCGCTCCCAGACTTTGTCTCTACACGTTAAGAAGGGCCTCTCAAGGCACAAGCCATTGATCGTGAGTGCAAGTTCTGCTTGAATACTGCATTAAAGGCTGGCCCAGGCCGTCAAACCTGCCTCTTCATGTTAAGAAGTACTGGCAGCATCAGGGGGACCTCAGTGTTTGTGAAGGGCTTCCTCTGAAGGGAGTTGCTTAGTTGTGACTTTGACTTTTTAGCGTTCCATGCTTGACCTCATTCACGACGGGTATAAGGGTATTAACTGTTGCAAAGCCATTGCTCGAGAGTCAGTATGGTGGCCTGGAATAAACAGCCACATCGAAACGCTCGTCTATAACTGCGCCAAGTGCGCTGAAACACGCACTCGACGCGCAGAAGCAATGTTGCCATCGCAGACTCCAAGTATTCCCTGGCAGGAGGTAGGAGTAGACCTTTTCCAGCTGAATGGTCAAAATTATGTGCGGCTGGTCGACTACAGGTCACGCTTCCCAGAAGTCACCAGTCTGCGTTCTACAAGAGCACCGGCAGTCATCGCAGACATTAAGAGCGTCTTTGCACGCCATGGCATTCCAAACGCCGTCCGCAGCGACAATGGTCCACAGCCTGCATCCTATTACTTCTCTGCCTTTGCAGAGGCTTATGACTTCAGGCATGTCACCAGCAGCCCACATTTCCCGCTGTCCAATGGGGAGGTGGAGAGGATGGTGCGAACCGTTAAAAACCTGCTGCAAAAAGCCGACGATCCTTTCTTGGCACTGGTGTCCTACAGGGACACTTCTGGTATCAACTGTGTGAGCCCTGCACTACTTCTCATGGGCAGGCGGCTACAGACGAGGGTTCCCAAGATAGCACAGCAACTAAATCCAGGCTAGCGCTCCTCGCATTCTTTTCACCCGAGATCGAGTTAATCGGAGGATGCAGGCAAGGGACTGCAGGTACGAGATTTTAACACCATGGCCACCTTTCAAATCGATCGGGCTGTCACTTCAAGGAATTGGAGCGGCCAGTCAGCGTTTGGACCGAAGCGGTTGAACCGGGCGCCGCTAGTATTGCGGTGCGTTGGTACGCCGTCGCCAAGTTACAGAGGTTGTTGTTGTCGTTGTCCTCTTGACGAAGACAATCACGCGTTCCCAAGGCGGGGGTTTTCCCAAGACAAAGACGGCGACTGATAAGTGTTGAAGATGTAAAAAATGAAACTGAAAAAAAGGAATTAAAATTTTTCAAAGGTAATACAAAACAAAAATACAAATTAGTAAATAAAACGCAATGCAGATTTGTTGGTTTAAATAAACAAATCAAACACAGTGAGACAGGTGAACTGGTGAGACTGAAAATGGGAGCGGATTGGAAAACAACCAGGCAGGAAGAAGAAGAGGCCACAACCGCTTCAAACGAAGAAAAGAAACAGTAGAAGAGGCGCTAAGGTGGCGTCAGGCGGCGATGGAGAGCTTTCCAAGGAGGAGAAGGCCCGAGTACTGGCAGACGTGTGCAAAACGGCAGCAGCGGCTGTGGTCAAAGAGGACTTGAACCAGATCCACAGCATGGTGACCGGTGGGCCGCCGCACAAACCATCGCCCGAGTCCTTCGCTCGAGCCCGGGAGGACAAGCGGGGTCCAACAGTGGACGCTGATGGATGCGAGCACTGCGAAGGCACTGGAGAAGGTCTGTGGCATGTCCCCGCTGTGCACGTCCTGGGAGCCCTGTGGAGAGCCAGAGCACCGCGTACGACACAATCATCGAAGGGTCGCTACCTATGCTCTTCGCGGGAGACTCACCCGGGCCTGGGTGGTGGCCCTGGAGGAGGATCGGGGAATCAAGCTCCCGTGCGCCGCTACCGAGGGGCGTGAGGCGCTCCCGTCGGATGCGGCCCAAACGCCGGGAAACTGCGCCCGACGGCATTCCTCTTGGATCTGCGGACGAAGGCACAGAACTGGAAAAGGACTCCTCGACGTTGGGGGCGCGTGACTACGCGGAAGCAACCTGAAGGCTAAAGAGATCTATGCGAACAGATCAAAGGCACTTGCAAAAAGTGAACAAGCGCTCAAAACCCGCGACCTGGCCTTCAAGAGAAAGTACCTACTTCCTACACTGACCCAAGAGACTGTCCTGGACATGCAGTGTGGGGTGAACTGGGCTGTTTAAATAAATTACTGTCCTCCTCCCACTATCCCCCGCTATCTGCCGATTCCTCTTGAAGTGTTTTTCTTGCACGACCTTGTATTCTAAACACATAACGATGCAATCGGCGGACAGAAAATGCTTGCACAGGAAAGCCCGTCGTTGCCACTCGGTCCAACCGAAAATCAACATAACGTCTGCTGGGAATAGAGAGTTCTTGCATCGCGATACGGTAAATATGCTGACCACGCTAACAACCACAGATGCAGCTAGGCAAGCACGCAGCACTATCAACGGTGACCCGTTACCGTATATCATGTGACGGCAGCCCAGCTGTGCTATATCTCTGAATTGTGTCCTCGCAAGACTCGGAGGACAAGACAGTGACCGAGCGCGGCATTCGGCATTGTGGTTTTCCCCTTCTTTTTTCGTCCTTGCTAGTGTGCTGCTCTCTATACGCCAGCCATTACGACAGATTTTTCATGCCTAACGCTCTTTTGTGGAGGCAGGTCCGTGCCGCCAAAGAAACAGTGCGGAGGCATTTGATTCCTGAAGAAATTTAAGCGGGTTGAACAGCTCGGAAAGAGTGTAAAGGAGCCGGTGGATATTTTTTTATTGAATGGCAGTTTTTGGAGTTGATCGCCTCCCTCACACGATGAATGTTACTTCTCCCGACTACTCCAACATTTTGCCCCAGTAACAGTGAACTGGCATCAGCGCTTTCGCTTATATTTGCATTACCACGAAGGAAACGGCCGGTCACTATTTGCCACGAATTATTAAAGATAAGAGCATTTTTTCTCTGTCTTTCCAGATTTGTGTTCACAGCACCTACTCTGATAGGTGTTGCTGTGGCAGAAACTTGGGGAAGCACAAAAATGTGTGCTGGTGTGAGGAAAGCAAAAAAAAAACGCGACACCAATTATGATTGGATATTTTTATTTATTTATTTATTTATTTATACAAAATACCACTAAAGGCCATGGAGAGGGTATTACGTAGGGGGGAGGGGGAAGGCAATTGATCAAAACAAAACAAAATCACAATTAAAACACTTAGCATGACAAAGACAAGCAAAGCTATCAAACGTATGGCAGTGCGGCAAAGAGTAAAAATTACGACAGTATTTAAGTTATACAAACTGAACTCTAATGCAACAATTATTTTGATACCATACCCTGCAAATAATAAACCATGAACAAATAAAATGGCAATGAACGCAAAGAGTTAAGCAGTAGTTATTCAAGATAAAAGATTGAAATATTTATCAGGATCAGTGGTGGTTGCGATTTGTGAAGGCAGAGTGTTCCAGTCAGAAATTGTGGGTGGTAAGAATGAATGCGCATAGTTTAATGTTCTGCACGTGATACGCCTAAGTTGTGCCTAATTGTGCTGCAGGAATAAAGATGGATGTTTATGAATCTATCAGAAAAATCCCGGGAACATTTCGTGGGTTTCCTGATAAAAGGGTAGCTTCCGCAAATTTAGCCCAGGAATTAGTGACGCATGGTGTTCTGTGTATACCATCTCCAGGGTTTAATTGGCGCATGCAGGGCACAAACAATTACAGCGCAAGGAGATAAACAAGGTGAGCCTTGCAGTGACACTGTGCAGAAAGTGAGGTTGTCCTGTAGCTTGATCTTTGCATTTTAACGACATACTATGCGGAAGCACCGATGTTTGGGCCAGTGGGTATTGATCCATCTTGAAAACAGAGCAGAACGAAAAAAACGGGGACGAAATAGACACACGTACGACAGGACATATGCTGCAATTCCAACTAAATTCTATTCCTGAAACAAAAGCTTAAGTGCAGCGCTACTATCGTCTCGTGGCAATCAGCAGCAATGGTCCAAAAACGCAAGTTCATTATCAAGAAGAGACAAGGAAGCGGTGCTAACACACTGACCACCTGCTTTTATAATATGAGATGCCTCAATAATCTCTCTTTCCATCCGATCCTTTCCATGCCCAAGAAACTTAGTTTTCTGAAAAATGGGTTGACACTTACAGTGTCAGCAGAGGCTACCAAGTTGACCACTCTTCCCTTCTTTCACCAGATTGCCATCCTCCCTAGCTCTCTCATTAAGAAAACGTCCAGTCTGACCTGCCTACACGCTGTTGCAAGTGAGCGCAGCGCTGCACACTTGCTTGCTTGGGGCGGAGAAGAGCACGTTTACATCGTATCTTCTTGCAATTTTCTTAAGATTATGAGACATTCTGTGAAGGTAAGGAATTGCTTGAGTTCCCATCTTGTCATCATGCTTATTTGTCTCTTTGCTGCGCATTTTATTTTGTAGCAACGGCTCTAGAGGAATGAATCTAGAGGAATGCCTGACATGCGCAATCAGATTCATTGTCAGCTGTTGCAGAGACGTTGCTACAAAAGAAAAAGCGCACCATTGAGACAGATAAGCATGATGACAGGATGGCAGCTCAAATAATTCCGTACCTTCGCAGAGTGTCTCATAACCTTAAGAGAGAGAGAGAGAGAGAAATGGACGGAAAGGCAGGGAGGTTAACCAGGCGATACCCAATTGGCTACCCTACACTTGGGGAGGGGAACAAAGGGGAAAAAAGGAAAAAGAGCAGCAATGAAATGAGTTTTTCAACTGTCCGGCGACCACTATGTCACGGGGACAGAGGGCGCGCGCTGAAAACCTAAAGATTATAGACGGGAATACAACCCCGAGTCCCTTAAGAATCTCAGGAGCGCTTTCACCGGTTTCCTTTGTGGGCAAGGTTGTGTCCAAGGCCCCAGAACGATGGACTCTGTTAAAGGACGCGAGTCCAAGTGGTACAGAGTAGTAATTAGGAAACCGCGCTCTTGCTCAAAACGAGGGCAGTCAGAGAGGAGGTGTCCGATCGTTTCATCACAACCGCACTGGTCACACGCTGGAGAGTCTGCCATTGCGATGAGATGGGAATAGGCGTTTGTGAACGCCACTCCCAGCCTTAGGCGGCACAACCTCGTAGTATCACCGCGGGGGAGGCCGAATGTTATATGATGTTGAAACAAGAGGTTGAAGTGGTGCGAGCGGGGTGTCGAACCTCCAGGGGCAGACCACGACGTTACAGTCAGGTTTCGGGCGAGCAGTTGAAGGTGCCTTGCTGCGTCAGCTCTTGTTAGTGGTATGCGGACAGTGTTGGTTGTATCGTGAGCCGATCGAGCAGCATCGTCAGCTAAGGCGTTACCAACAGTGCCGCTATGGCCTTGTACCCATTGGAAGATGATTTGATGATCTTGTTCGATTGCCTGGTGGTGCAGATATCGTATCTCGCTACAAGTTGCTCATGGTCGCTATGTCTCAAGGAAGATTGAAGACATTGTAGGGCACTTTTCAATCACAGAAAACAGCCCATTTTTGAGGTGATTGCTGTGAGATATACTGTACCTCCGCAAGAAGTGCGGCCAATTCTGATCCAGTAGAGGTAGCCCGACGCAAAATTTGTCGGTGAATTTGAGTCTGTCGCGCAGGAACGACCACAGCACAAGCAGAACTAGTGAGGTTACTGATCCATCCGTATAGACGTGAGTACTGTCCCCATATTCAAAGTGGAACATGGACAGTGTCAGTTGCTTAATGGCTGGCCTCGATAAATTTGATTTCTTCGCTATCCCCGGAATAGCAAGGCGCACACATGGGAGCCGCATACACCACAGAGGAGAGGGAGGTAGAGGTGCCGGGGTGAACTGTTGTGGGATCGACGACTGTTGCGTTGTTATCACCTTTGCAAATGCAGAATGGGGTCTCTGCAGTGGCAGGGGCGCAAGGTGATGCTGTGGAATCCTTGTAATATGACGTATCTGCATTCGCAAGCAGTCTAGGACAATATAAGTAGAGATCGGGTCGTCTTTGGCGAGTGCAATGCTATCCAGTGCTGATGCTCTCCGAGGAAGACCTAGGCATGTGCGAAGGGCCTCACCGTGCACTGTCGGGAGGGCACGCATGTTAGTCTTGCACGTGTTTGAGAGTACAGGTGTACTGTACCGCAAGCATCCCACAAATAGAGCTCTGTACAACTCCAGCATTGACTGGACCGACGAGCTCCATGATTTTCCACCCAGGAATCGGAGTAAATGAGCGATAGATGTTAGCTTTTTTTCAGTAGAGTGCAATGCGGGCTCCATGATAAATTGCGGTCGATCAGGATCCCTAGGAAACGATGAGATTTTCAGTAAGAAATGATGTGACCGTCGATGCGTACCGGATATGGAGTCATACATTTACGTGCAAATGCCACTAGCGCGCACTTTTCCGGTGAAACGCTGAGACCTTGTTTCTGGAGATAGGAAGAAGTGATCGAGGCTGCCCGCTGAAGTCTTGCACGCACCTGGAGACGCGTCACAGAGGAGGCCCAAATGCAGATGTCATCGGCGTACATACACATCTGGACGGTGTTGGGGAGGTTCTCAGGGAGGGCGATGAGAGTCAGATTAAACAATGTAGGGCTAAGGACACCGCCCTGGGGCACGCCACGGTAGGTGTAATGCGCAGGCGTCGGGCAGCTCTCTATCCACGCAAACATCCGACCACCGATGCCCACAGTTTACAGCGCACCAAGGATGGCCTCATGGGTCACGTTGTCGTAAGCACTTTTCACATCCAGAAAGAGTGCCACTGACAAACGTTTCAATCGCTTCTGTTGTTGAACCGTGGATACGAGATCAAAGACGTTGTCAACAGAAGAGCGACCCTGCCTGAAGCCGGCCATAGCGTCGGATTATATTTTGTAGTGTTCGAGGTACCACTCAAGGCGCGACAAAATCATTTTCTCTATGACCTTTTCTACCCAAATGGCCAAAGCTACTGGCCTATACGATCAGAGCTCAAGTGGAGATTTCCCTGCTTTTAGTAGGGGTATCAATCGACTCGATTTCCATTCTTGAGGAAGAGCACCGTCGAGCCAAGAGTCGTTGTAACGTTTGAGGAGCTCTTCTAGCGCGTCGTGGCTAAGGTGGGACAGCGCAGCATATGTGATTCCATCTGGCCCTGGTGAACACGAACGCCGACATCCTGCAAGAGAAGAGTCGAGTTCCTCCCGAGAAAAAAGGACATCCATGGCTGATTCCCTTGAGGCAGGAGGAAATAGCCGGGAACTCGAAGCAGTTGCTACACTCGCAGTTTTCCTGCAGTAGTCCATTGCTACCTCAGACTGCTACCGATCTTGATAGACAGCCAACGCATAGAATGGTTGTCTTTGCTGCGGAAGCATACGGTGGCCCCGCACAGTATGCCATATGAGGGGCATAGGCTTGCGGGGATCCAAGTGCTGACAAAAGGACCTCCAGCGCAGGTTCGCCAGCTTATCCATTCTTCGCTTGATTTTTTCTGCGTACGTCTAGCCTCCCGTAGATCATTTAAGCACTTGGCTTGTCTGTATCGCTTTTCTGCTCGCCGCTGAAGAGCACGGAGGCGTTCTAGTGCAATATCAAAATCACTGCGTATTCTTGAAGACGTGATGTGACTTCTTGCAACGTTCATATCATTAGCTATAATGTGCACCAGCCTGCCAGTGAGGGCTTCTTTGCTCGTCTCCTCCATATGTTTTCGAAATACCATCAAGTCGATTCGCGGGAGTTGGGCGGGGGTGGACGCACCAAGGCCGTTTATTTTGAGGTAGGTAGGAATGTGGTCACTTCCATGGGTCTCCACATCAAAAAACAAGCGAACACTCCAGTGCAACGACCTTGAAACTAATGTCAGGTCCAGCAGCTGCTGTAGTAACAGCCGCGCAGGTATGTCAGACTGCCGTCATTCATAACGTACAGACCATTGTCGGGAGCAAATAACGCCAGAAGCCTTCCTTTGGCGTTAATTCTGGTGCTTCCCCTTACCAAATGGTGGGCGTTAAAATCGCCAGTAATTATCCAAGGAGCACGGGTTTCTTCCTTGATGGCCTTCAGCCTTTCGCAGTCTAATTGAGAGGAGGGTGACACGTATGCTGCTATGAGTGTGAATTCTAGCGTTTTTGTCTTGATTAAGAAACACGCGTATTGATTGTCATTGTGAGGTGGAACTGGGCAGCAAACATATGTCATGTCAGTGCGGAGGTATACCAAGACTTGGCTGCGCTCCCCACATGTAGGGGCGAAGAAAGATTCGTACCCGGAGAGCCTGATTGCTTCTGATAATTTGGGCTCGCAGATTACCAATATCGGGAAGTAGTTAGTGAACACGTAAGGACGCAAACTTAAGATTCGCGACCTCAGGCGTCTTGCGTTCCATTGGAAGATTGTGGCGCCTCTAACATCCTCACGAAAGGTGGGAAGGTGGCCAGCCATTATGGTTTAAAGTCCCTGAAGTGCTGAACCCAGGGAGTCCAGCACTAGTAAAACGCTTCGAGCAGTTGGGGATTGTAGAGCCTGTAGGAGAGGCCGGATTGCGTTGACCACGGTCTTTAAAATCACGAGGGTTTGGCGGTCTTGCTCCGGGAGCCCGTACGCAGCGGCCGACGTGCTCAGCGATGGGATCTTACGTGGAGGGGCCTCAGGAGCACATAGTGGCGGAAGCGCTCGCCTAGCATCGGAACCTGATGACATCTGGCCACCATTCTCCACAGAGGGCGGACGGACCACACTGGGGCGAGGCGGAACAGGAGGTGGAGGAGGGTGAGGAGGAGGCGCCAACGGCGCGTCGTTGCGGCTGTCATTGGCAGCAGCCAGTCTGGATTTCCTCTTGAGTCAGGCACGTCTCTTGCGAACGATTGCGGCGGCTTCGCGGTGCGTCGAGTTCTCTCGGACCATTTGTCTTAGGACAGCACGCACTCCTTTTAGCCGCGGGCAGTCTCTAGATGAGGCGTCATGGGGACCGTTGCAGCTTGAACACCGGAGATAACCTGAAGAAAATTGCAAGAAGATACGATGTAAACGTGCTCTTCTCCGCCCCAATCAAGCTATCAAAAGTTTGTACTATGAAGGTTAGTAAGAAAAAGCCGATTTGTACTATCAACCACCAAATAGGTTTCACCTGTTGCACCACTAAGGTAGTGTACAGCGTTCCGCTCATTTGCAACAGGGTGTACGTAGCTCAGACTGGACGTTGTTTTAACGAGAGAGCTAGGGAGCATTACAATCTGGTGAAAGAAGGGAAGAGCGGTCACCTTGCTATCCACTGCGGAGACTAAGTGTAAACCCATTTTTCGGAAAACAAAGTTTCGTGGGCATGGAAAGGATCGCATGGAAAGAGAGATTATTGAGAAATATCACATTAGAAAAGCAGGTGGTCAGTGTGTTAGCACCGCTTCCTTGTCTCTTTTTGATAATGAACTTGCGTTTTTGGACCATTGCTGTTGATTGCCACGAGACGATAGTAGCGCTGTACTTAAGCTTTGGTTTCCGCACTAAAATTATGTTCATAATTGGTACCTGTGTCTCTTTTGTCAACGTTTTTTCGTGCTGCTACGTTTTCAAGATTTAACGACATAGAGGCTGTTTATATTAATGTAAGTTCTTTTCCTTTGTGTTGAACGGAATGTGAGAAGACCTAACCTGTGCAGTAAGGTATGTACGGCTACTGAAAAAATAATATTCCTTTTGGCGGTTTGACGCTTTAAATTTAGGCCTCAGCTGTTGACTCCTTGTGACAATTTCTTTGGCGATGATTCGAATTTTTTTATTATACTTTTGGTTAAACTGGAAATAAGACGTGGTCGGGGTAAAAATTCATGACTACAAACGTAATAAAGAGTTTTTTTGAAGAGAGTACAGTTCATTTGTGTTCCGACAGCCAAAAGCGTTGAAGCGCACTCTGTTATATCTTCTATGCGTCTTCTACGATACATATATTCGAGAGTAAGGAATGTAGCATCCCCAGAACTTAAGATCTGTTGTGTCGTAAAATTGCAGTGAAGGTATTTTTCGCACAAGTTGATTGAAAGTAAACGATCATTAAAAATTTCTTCTTTCCCTGATGATAAAAATTCTGAGAATAAAAAAAAAATTTGAAAGACAACATGCAGGTATTGATGTCGTAAGAGGGGCGATTTTTTTTTTACCCACACTGGCTACACTGGTGTATCAAGAATATAATGTAATCACGATACACTGGCGGCACTAGCGTAGCCACTAGTGTAGCCAGTGTAGGTAAAGAAATGGCCCTAGCGTGACAACGCAAAGTGTAAAAAATTTTGCGGACAATTTGGGAAATATACAAGCTATATAAGTAAAAAGACTAGTTGACAACTAGACCTAGCGGAATGGGTGTTAAGATATGCGATTTTGATGGTGATAATGGTGGTTTATATGGCGCAAGGCCTTCTTTCACCCAAAGAGCGCCATGGCACAAGGTATTTTTCGACTACACAGGGGAGTCCGACACCCGTTTCCCAAGGATTCCAGACAAAGTAATCATATCACGGCGCCAGAGGAATGATTGCATACGTTGTACCACCGATGGTTTGCCGGCGGCATTGGGTATCATACCCCGCGCATCCCTCATACGAGGCGGATCCTGAACCAATTAGCCCACCGCTCCGGCTAATATACGAGATTTTAACGCCGTGACCACCTTTCAGAGCGATTGAGCTGTCACGTGAAGGAATTGGAACGGCCAGTCGGCGTTTGGATCGAAGCGGTTGAACCGGGCCCCGCTTTTATTGCGATCCGTTGGTACGTTCTCGCCAAGTCACAGATGTTGTTGTCGTCGTGAAGAAGATAATGACGCGTACCCAGTGCGGGGTATTTGGCAAGACAACGATGGCGACTGATAGGTGCTGCAAATGTAAAAAATGAAACTAAATAAATCAAATAAAATTTTTCAACCGTAATACAAAACGAAAATAGTAATTAGTAGATAAAAAGCAAATCAGATTTGTTGGTTTAAATTAAGAAATCAAGCACAGTGAGACTGGCGACTAAAAATGGGAACGGATTGGATAACGACCAGGCAGGAAGAAGAAGAGGCCAAAACCACTTCAAAAGAAGAAAAAAAAAACAGTACAACCCGACTAAGGCCCAATAATTGCGGTCCTGCCAACCTGCGCATATACAGCTGCGGTGAGGTTTCGCAGTTACACAATATTTCAGGAATTTTCAGCCTCGGCGCTTACTTCATCCCCCGAATACAAGCATCTTCTGCACCCTTGGAGCAGCAAAGACTGGAGTTCGCGCAGACTGGAGGTCTCTTTCACGCGTTTGCGATGCCGAGTTCCTCTGCTAAATTTCTACCTTCACAGATCTGGTCTGGCGGTTTCTCCACTGTGCTCATTTTGTGCCGAGCCTGAGACAGTGGATCACTTCCTGCTGTTCTGCCGCCGATTCTCTTCTTTGAGGAGGCGCCTATTAGAAATTCCGTTTCATCAGCTGGGTCTGCCTGTGTCCGCTGAGGTTGTTCTTTCCTTTGGCGCTACTTCGCTTGGACGAAGCAACAGGAGTGCGCGCTGTGCGGTTCAAAAATTTCTTTTAGAAACACAGCGACTCCCATGCTAATTTTTTTTTTCTTTTTTTTTAATTTATTTATTTATTTATTTATTTATTTATTTATTTATTTATTCCCCTTTTTGTTTTCATTTTTCTGATTATCAATCTCTTAATTTATTATTATTATTTTTATTTTTTCTGCCTCTTTTTCAGTCAATACAAAATTGAACCATTCCAGATGTTGCATTCAAATCTGCACATTATGCCGTCCTCCCATCTTCGATCTCCCAGCTAACAGGACCCCTTTCGTTGCGTCGTCCAATCTGTCAGCCTATACCCTATTAATTCTCCTTTTCCTCTAAAGCTCCTAATCATTCCAACAGTTCACCGCCTGTGTCTTGGCCACTCCCCCGTAGTGGGTATGTGCCATTCTACTCGAGGCCAACCAACCAAGATGGCGTCAGGCGGCGATGAAGAGCTGTCCCAAGAGGAGAAGACCCGAGTACTGGCAGACTTCCGCAAAACGGCATTAGCGGCCGACGTCAAAGAGGACTTCAACCAGATCCACAGCATGGTCACCTGTGGGCCGCCGCACAAGCCATCGCCCGAGTCCTTCGCTCGAGCCCGGGAGGACAAGCGGGGTCCAATAGTGGACGCTGATGGATGCGAGCACTATGAAGGCACAGGAGAAGGTCTGTGGCATGTCCCCGCCGTTCACCGTCCTGGGAGCCCTGTACAGAGCCAGAGCACCGCGGACGACTCAATCAGCGAAGGGTCGCTGCCAATGCTCTTCGCGGAATCCTCACCCAGGTCTGCGTGGTGGCCCTGGAGGAGGTTCGGGGAATCAAGCCCCCGTGCCCCGCCACCGAGGGGCGTGAGGCGCCCCCGTCGGATGCCACCGAGACGCCGGGAAGCTGGACCCGACGGCATCCCTCTTGGAAATCCGGACGAAGGCATGGAACTGGAAAAGGAATCCTCGACGTTGGAGGTGCATGACCACGGGGAAGCAACCTGAAGGCTCAAGCGAGCTTTGCGCAGAGGTTAAGAGCGCTTTCAAAAACTGAACAAGCGCTCAAAATCCGCTGCTTGGCCGTCAAGAGGAAGTACCGACTTCCTACCCTGATGCAAGAGACTGTCTTGGACATGCTGAAGTGGGGTGAACAGGGCTGTTTAAATAAATTACTATCCTCCTCCGACTATCCCCCGCTCGTGCGCGATTCCTCTTGAAGTGTTTTTCTTTCTCCGCATTGTATTCTAAAGACATAACGATGTAATCGGCGGACAGAAAATGATTACACATAAAAGGCCGTCGTTGCCACTCTGTGGTAAGCGGTGCTAACACACTGACCACCTGCTTTTCTAATGCGATATGTCTCAATAATCTCTCTTTCCATCCGATCCTTTCCATGCCCAAGAAACTTAGTTTTCCGAAAATTGGGTTTACACTTACAGTTTCGGCCGTGGATAGCAAGATGACCACTCTTCCCTTCTTTCTTTAGATTGTAATGCTCCCTAGCTCTCTCATATAAACAACGTCCAGTCTGGCTTACCTACACGCTGTTTCAAGTGAGCGGAGCGCTGCACACTACCTTAGTGGTGCAACGGGTGAAGCCTAGTTGTTGGTTGATAGTACAGATCGGCTTTTATGCGAAGCATACTAAAATAGCCCAACCCAGCTCCTCGAGCGCGGCGGTGTCGTTACCATTGACCTTTCGTGATCTCCATGTCATACCACGTGATGCGTGGCGTCACAGCAGATGAAAAACGGCGGCCAACAGGAGGTATTGGCCCAACTCGCGCCGTCGCGCGAGGCGTCGCGACCAAGGAGGACCACGTGATGCGTGACGTAACGACATAGGAGAAAGGGAGCCCCAGCTCGCGCCGTCGCGCGAGGCGTCGCGACCAATGTGTTTCCTGCTTCTGCCGCTAGGTTCGCTGTAGTGAACACGTGATGCTGGAGCGGCGGTATACAAGGGGGTGCGCCTGCCTCTGCAACGTTGTTCCTCTGCTAGGTGTACACGGGATAGAGATGCCTCCTGGAGACAGGGCTGCTTGTTGGAATGAGAAGCAAAAGTTGCGGCGTGCTACAGAGACTGATGAAGGCGTGAAGAACGTCTAGCCAAGCGGCGTGCTCGATATGCAACTCGGCGACAATATGCTTCGCATCTGACTAGGCTTAACCTAAGCTAAGCCTCAGCCATTTTTTCTTGTTAACCATCATAGCACAAACTTTTGATAGCTTGCTTGGGGCAGAGAAGAGCATGTTTACATCGTCTTGCAATTTTCTAAGAAAATGAGACGCTCTGTGAAGGTAAGGAATTACTTCAGGTGCCATCATGTGTTCATACTTATTTGTCTCTTTGGCACGCTTTTTCTTTTTTAGCAACGTCTCTGCAACAGCTGACAATGAATCTTTAAGAAAGCCTGACATGCGCAATCAGATTCATTGTCAGCTGTTGCAGAGAAGTTGCTACAAAAGAAAAAGCGCACCAAAGAGACAGATAAGCATGATGACAGGATGGCAAGTCAAGTAATTCCGTACCTTCGCATAGTGTCTTATAACCTTAAGAAAAGCGCAAGAAGATACGACGTTAACGTGCTCTTCTCCGCACCAAGCAAGCTATCAAAAGTTTGTAGAATGAAGGTTAATAAGAAAGAGCCGATTTGTACTATCAACCACCACCTAGGTTTCACCTGTTGGACCACTAAGGTAGCGTACAGCGTTCCGCTCACTTGCAACAGTGTGTACATTGGTAAGACTGGACGTTGTTTTACTGAGAGAGCTAGGGAGAATTACAATCTCGTCAAAGAAGGGAAGAGCTTTGCTATCCACTGCCGACACTGTAAGTGTAAACCCATTTTTCGGAAAACTAAGTTTCTTGGGCATGGAAAGGATCGGATGGAAAGAGGGATTATTGAGGCATATCACAATAGAAAAGCAGGTGGCCAGTGCGTTAGCACCGATTCCTTGTCTCTTTTTGATAATGAACTGGCGTTTTTGGACAATTGCTGTTGATTGCCACGAGACTATAGTAGCGCTGTACTTAAGCTTTGGTTTCCGCACTAATATTAGGTTCGTAATTCGTACCTGTGTCTATTTTGGCATCGTTTTTTCGTGCTCCTAAGTTTTCAAGATTTAACGACATGGAGACTGTTTATATTAATGTAACTTCTTTTCCTTTGTTTTGAACGGAGTGTGAGAAGTCATCACCTGAGCAGTAAGGTATGTACGGCTACTGAAAAAATAATATTCGTTTTGGTGGTTTGACGCTTAAAATTGAGGCCTCAGCTGTTGGCTCCTTCTGACAATTTCTTTGGCGATGATTTGAAATTTTTTTCCTTTATAATTTTGGGTAAACTGGAAATATGACGTGGTCGGGGTAATAATTCATGACTATAAACATAATAGAGAGTTTTTTTGTAAAGAGTAGAGATTGTTTGTGTTCCGAGAGCCAAAAGCGTTGAAGCGCCCTCTTTTATATCTTCTATGCGTCCTCTACGATACATCCATTCGAGATTAAGGAATGTAGCATCCACAGAACTTAAGATCTGTTGTGTCGTCAAAATGCAGTGAAGGTATTTTTCGCACAGGTTGTTGAGAAGTACACGAGCATTAAAATTTTTTTCTTTCCCTAATGATAAAAATGTTGAGAAGAAAAAAAAAATTTGAAAGACAACATGCTGCTATTGATGTAGTAAGAAGGGCCATTTTTTTACCTACACTGGCTACACTGGTGTAGCAAGAATATAATGAAATCACGGTACACTGGCGGCACTAGCGTAGCCACTAGTGTAGCCAGTGTAGGTAAAGAAATGGGCCTATTGTGAGAACGTAAAGTGTACAAAATTTTGCGGACAGTTTTGAAACATACAAGCTATATAAGTAAAAAGACTAGTTCACAACTAGACCTAGCGGCATGGGTGATAAGATATTCGATTTTGATGGTGATAATGGTGGTTTATATGGCGCAAGGCCTTCTTTCACCCAAAGGGCGCCATGGCACAAGGTATTTTTCGACTACACAGGGGAGTCCGACACCCGTTTCCCAAGGATTTCAGACCAAATAATCATACCACCACGCCAGAGGAAAGATTGCATACGTTGTACCACCGATGGTTTGCCGGCGGCATTGGGTATCATACCCCGCGCATCCCTCATACGAGGCGGATCCTGAACCAATTAATCCACCGCTCCTGATAATGTACGAGATTTTAACGCCATGGCCACCTTTCAAATCGATCGAGCTGTAACTTCAAGGAATTGGAGCGGCCAGTCGTCGTTTGGACCGAAGCGGTTGAACCGGGTGCCGCTAGTATTCCGGTGCTTTGGTACGCCGTCGCCAAGCTACAGATGTTGTTGTTCTCTCCCTTGTTTTGAACGAAGTGTGAGAAGTCCTCACCTGCGCAGTCAGGTATCTACGGCTGATGGAAAAATAATATTCATTTTGGTAGTCTGATGCTTGAAATTCAGGACTCAGCTTTTGACTCCTTCTGACAATTCCTTTGGAAATGATGCGAAATTTTTGCCCTACTGTACTTATGGCTAGAATGGAAGTAGAACGTGGTCGGGGTAAAAATTCATGACTATAAACGTAATAAACCCTTTTTTTTAAGAGTGGAGTTCATTTGTGTTCCCACAGCCAAAAGCGTTGCAGCGCAGTTATACCTTCTATGCGTCTTCTACGATACGTACAGTCGAGAGTAAGGAATGTAGCATCCCCAGAACTTAAGATCTGTTGTGTCGTCTAAAAGAAATGAAAGTATTTTTCGCACATATAGACGAGAAGAACACGAGGATTAAAAATTTCCTCTTTCCCTGATGATATAAATGTTGAGATTAAAAAATTGTTGAAAGACGACATGCAGGTAAAAACTGAAACTGCTGGTGTCGTCAGAAGGGAATTTTTTTTTACCTGCACTGTCTACACTGGCTACACTGGCTGGCTGGTTAAAAAAAATGGCCCTAGTGTGACAACGTACATTGTAAAAAATTTTGCGGACAGTTTTGAAATATACACGCAATATAAATAAAAAGACTAGTTCACAACTATACATAGCAGCATGGGTGATAAGATATGTGATTTTGATAATGATGATGGTGGTTCATATGGCGCAAGGGCTTCTTTCACCCAAAGGGCGCCATAGCACAAGGTATTTTTCGACTAAACAGGGGAATCCTAAACCCGTTTCTCAAGGATTCCAGACCAAATAATCATATCACCGCGCCAGAGAAAAGACCGCATACGTTGTACCATGGGTAGCCGGCGGCATTGGGTATCATACACCGCCCTTCCCTCATACGAGGAGATCCCGGACCAATTAGCCCACCGCTCCGGCTAATATACGAGATTTTAACGCCGTGACCACCTTTCAGAGCGATTGAGCTGTCACGTGAAGGAATTGGAACGGCCAGTCGGCGTTTGGACCGAAGCGGTTGAACCGGGCCCCGCTTTTATTGCGATCCGTTGGTACGTTCTCGCCAAGTCACAGATGTTGTTGTCGTCGTGAAGAAGATAATGACGCGTACCCAGTGCGGGGTATTTGCCAAGACAACGATGGCGACTGATAGGTGCTGCAAATGTAAAAAATGAAACTAAATAAATGAAATAAAATTTTTCAACCGTAATACAAAAGGAAAATAGTAATTAGTAGATAAAAAGCAAATCAGATTTGTTGGTTTAAATTAAGAAATCAAGCACAGTGAGACTGGCGACTAAAAATGGGAACGGATTGGATAACGACCAGGCAGGAAGAAGAAGAGGCCAAAACCACTTCAAAAGAAGAAAAAAAACAGTACAACCCGTCTAAGATGGCGTCAGGCGGCGATGAAGAGCTGTCCCAAGAGGAGAAGACCCGAGTACTGGCAGACTTCCGCAAAACGGCATTAGCGGCGGACGTCAAAGAGGACTTCAACCAGATCCACAGCATGGTCACCGGTGGGCCGCCGCACAAGCCATCGCCCGAGTCCTTCGCTCGAGCCCGGGAGGACAAGCGGGGTCCATTAGTGGACGCTGATGGATGCGAGCACTACGTAGCCACGGGAGCAGGTCTGTGGCATGTGCCCGCTGTGCACCGTCCTGGGAGTCCGGTGGAGAGCCAGACCACCGCGGACGACTTAATCATCGAAGGGTCGCTGCCAATGCTCTTCGCGGAATCCTCACCCAGGTTCTGGGCGGTGGCCCTGGAGGAGGTTCGGGATATCAAGCCCCCGTGCCCCGCCACCGAGGGGCGTGAGGCGCCCCCGTCGGATGCCACCGAGACGCCGGGAAGCTGGACCCGACGGCATCCCTCTTGGAAATCCGGACGAAGGCATGGAACTGGAAAAGGAATCCTCGACGTTGGAGGTGCATGACCACGGGGAAGCAACCTGAAGGCTCAAGAGAGCTTTGCGCAGAGGTTAAGAGCGCTTTCAAAAACTGAACAAGCGCTCAAAATCCGCTGCTTGGCCGTCAAGAGGAAGTACCGACTTCCTACGCTGATGCAAGAGACTGTCTTGGACATGTTGAAGTGGGGTGAACAGGGCTGTTTAAATAAATTACTATCCTCCTCCGACTATCCCCCGCTCGTGCGCGATTCCTCTTGAAGTGTTTTTCTTTCTCCGCCTTGTATTCTAAAGACATAACGATGTAATCGGCGGACAGAAAATGATTACACATAAAAGGCCGTCGTTGCCACTCTGTGGTAAGCGGTGCTAACACACTGACCACCTGCTTTTCTAATGCGATATGTCTCAATAATCTCTCTTTCCATCCGATCCTTTCCATGCCCAAGAAACTTAGTTTTCCGAAAATTGGGTTTACACTTACAGTCTCGGCCGTGGATAGCAAGATGACCACTCTTCCCTTCTTTCTTTAGATTGTAATGCTCCCTAGCTCTCTCATATAAACAACGTCCAGTCTCGCTTACCTACACGCTGTTTCAAGTGAGCGGAGCGCTGCACGCTACCTTAGTGGTGCAACGGGTGAAGCCTAGTTGTTGGTTGATAGTACAGATCGGCTTTTATGCGAAGCATACTAAAATAGCCCAACCCAGCTCCTCGAGCGCGGCGGTGTCGTTACCATTGACCTTTCGTGATCTCCATGTCATACCACGTGATGCGTGGCGTCACAGCAGATGAAAAACGGGGGCCAACAGGAGGTATTGGCCCAACTCGCGCCGTCGCGCGAGGCGTCGCGACCAAGGAGGACCACGTGATGCGTGACGTAACGACATAGGAGAAAGGGAGCCCCAGCTCGCGCCGTCGCGCGAGGCGTCGCGACCAATGTGTTTCCTGCTTCTGCCGCTAGGTTCGCTGTAGTGAACACGTGATGCTGGAGCGGCGGTATACAAGGGGGTGCGCCTGCCTCTGCAACGTTGTGCCTCTGCTAGGTGTACACGGTATAGAGATGCCTCCTAGAGACAGGGCTGCTCGTTGGAATGAGAAGCAAAAGTTGCGGCGTGCTACAGAGACTGATGAAGGCGTGAAGAACGTCTAGCCAAGCGGCGTGCTCGATATGCAACTCGGCGACAATATGCTTCACATCTGACTAGGCTTAACCTAAGCTAAGCCTCAGCCATTTTTTCTTGTTAACCATCATAGCACAAACTTTTGATAGCTTGCTTGGGGCGGAGAAGAGCATGTTTACATCGTCTTGCAATTTTCTAAGAAAATGAGACGCTCTGTGAAGGTAAGGAATTACTTCAGGTGCCATCATGTGTTCATACTTATTTGTCTCTTTGGCGCGCTTTTTCTTTTTTAGCAACGTCTCTGCAACAGCTGACAATGAATCTTTAAGAAAGCCTGACATGCGCAATCAGATTCATTGTCAGCTGTTGCAGAGAAGTTGCTACAAAAGAAAAAGCGCACCAAAGAGACAGATAAGCATGATGACAGGATGGCAAGTCAAGTAATTCCGTACCTTCGCATAGTGTCTTATAACCTTAAGAAAAGCGCAAGAAGATACGACGTTAACGTGCTCTTCTCCGCACCAAGCAAGCTATCAAAAGTTTGTAGAATGAAGGTTAATAAGAAAAAGCCGATTTGTACTATCAACCACCACCTAGGTTTCACCTGTTGGACCACTAAGGTAGCGTACAGCGTTCCGCTCACTTGCAACAGGGTGTACATTGGTAAGACTGGACGTTGTTTTACTGAGAAAGCTAGGGAGAATTACAATCTCGTCAAAGAAGGGAAGAGCTTTGCTATCCACTGCCGACACTGTAAGTGTAAACCCATTTTTCGGAAAACTAAGTTTCTTGGGCATGGAAAGGATCGGATGGAAAGAGAGATTATTGAGACATATCACAATAGAAAAGCAGGTGGTGAGTGTGCTAGCACCGCTTCCTTGTCTCTTATTGATAATGAACTGGCGTTTTTCGACCATTGTTGTTAACTGCCACGAGACGATAGTAGCGCTGTACTTAAGCTTGGGTTTCCGCACTAAAATTGAGTTCGTAATTCGTACCTGTGTCTATTTTGGCATCGTTTTTTCGTGCTGCTACGTTTTCAAGATTTAACGACATGGAGGCTGTTTTTATTAATGTAAGTTCTTTTTTTTTGTTTTGAACGGAGTGTGAGAAGTCATCACCTGAGCAGTAAGGTATGTACGGCTACTGAAAAAATAATATTCGTTTTGGTGGTTTGACGCTTAAAATTGAGGCCTCAGCTGTTGGCTCCTTCTGACAATTTCTTTGGCGATGATTTGAAATTTTTTTCCTTTATACTTTTGGGTAAACTGGAAATATGACGTGGTCGGGGTAATAATTCATGACTATAAACGTAATAAAGAGTTTTTTTTTGTAAAGGGTAGAGTTCATTTGTGCTCCGACAGCCAAAAGCGTTGAAGCGCACTCTTTTATATCTTGTATGCATCTTCTACGATACATATATTCGAGAGTAATGAATGCATCATCCGCAGACTTAAGATCTGTTGTGTCGCCAAAATGCAGTGAAGGTATTTTTCGCACAGGTTGATGAGAAGTATACGATCATTAAAAATTTCTTCTTTCCTTAATGATAAAAATGTTGAGAAGAAAAAAAATCTGAAAGACAACATGCAGGTATTGATGTCATCAGAAGGGCCATTTTTTTTACCTAAACTGGCTACACTGGTGTAGCAAGAATATAATGAAATCACGATACACAGGCGGCACTAGCGTAGCCACTAGTGTAGCCAGTGTAGGTAAAGAAATGGCCCTTGTGTGACACCGCAAAGTGTAAAACATTTTGCGGACAGTTTGGGAAATATACAAGCTATATAAGTAAAAAGACTAGTTGACAACTAGACCTAGCGGCATGGGTGATAAGATATGCGATTTTGATGGTGATAATGGTGGTTTATATGGCGCAAGGCGTTCTTTCACCCAAAGAGCGCCATGGCACAAGATATTTTTCGACTACACAGGGGAGTCCGACACCCGTGACCCAAGGATTCCAGACAAAGTAATCATATCACCGCGCCAGAGGAATGATTGCATACGTTGTACCACCGATGGTTTGCCGGCGGCATTGGGTATCACACCCCGCGCATCCCTCATACGAGGCGGATCCTGAACCAATTAATCCACCGCTCCGGCTAATGTACGAGATTTTAACGCCATGGCCACCTTTCAAATCGATCGAGCTGTAACTTGAAGGAATTGGAGCGGCCAGTCGTCGTTTGGACCGAAGCGGTTGAACCGGGTGCCGCTAGTATTCCGGTGCTTTGGTACGCCGTCGCCAAGCTACAGATGTTGTTGTTCTCTCCCTTGTTTTGAACGAAGTGTGAGAAGTCCTCACCTGTGCAGTCAGGTATCTACGGCTGATGGAAAAATAATATTCATTTTGGTAGTCTGATGCTTGAAATTCAGGACTCAGCTTTTGACTCCTTCTGACAATTCCTTTGGAAATGATGCGAAATTTTTGCCCTATTGTACTTATGGCTAGAATGGAAGTAGAACGTGGTCGGGGTAAAAATTCATGACTATAAACGTAATAAACCCTTTTTTTAAGAGTGGAGTTCATTTGTGTTCCCACAGCCAAAAGCGTTGCAGCGCAGTTATACCTTCTATGCGTCTTCTACGATACGTACAGTCGAGAGTAAGGAATGTAGCATCCCCAGAACTTAAGATCTGTTGTGTCGTCTAAAAGAAATGAAAGTATTTTTCGCACATATAGACGAGAAGAACACGATGATTAAAAATTTCCTCTTTCCCTGATGATATAAATGTTGAGATTAAAAAATTGTTGAAAGACGACATGCAGGTAAAAACTGAAACTGCTGGTGTCGTCAGAAGGGCATTTTTTTTTACCTGCACTGGCTACACTGGCTACACTGGCTGGCTGGTTAAAAAAATGGCCCTAGTGTGGCAACGTACATTGTAAAAAAATTTGCGAACAGTTTTGAAATATACACGCAATATAAATAAAAAGACTAGTTCACAACTATACATAGCAGCATGGGTGATAAGATATGTGATTTTGATAATGATGATGGTGGTTCATATGGCGCAAGGGCTTCTTTCACCCAAAGGGCGCCATAGCACAAGGTATTTTTCGACTAAACAGGGGAATCCTAAACCCGTTTCTCAAGGATTCCAGACCAAATAATCATATCACCGCGCCAGAAAAAAGACCGCATACGTTGTACCATGGCTAGCCGGCGGCATTGGGTATCATACACCGCCCTTCCCTCATACGAGGCAGATCCCGGACCAATTAGCCCACCGCTCCGGCTAATATACGAGATTTTAACGCCGTGACCACCTTTCAGAGCGATTGAGCTGTCACGTGAAGGAATTGGAACGGCCAGTCGGCGTTTGGACCGAAGCGGTTGAACCGGGCCCCGCTTTTATTGCGATCCGTTGGTACGTTCTCGCCAAGTCACAGATGTTGTCGTCGTGAAGAAGATAATGACGCGTACCCAGTGCGGGGTATTTGCCAAGACAACGATGGCGACTGATAGGCGCTGCAAATGTAAAAAATGAAACTAAATAAATGAAATAAAATTTTTCAACCGTAATACAAAAGGAAAATAGTAATTAGTAGATAAAAAGCAAATCAGATTTGTTGGTTTAAATTAAGAAATCAAGCACAGTGAGACTGGCGACTAAAAATGGGAACGGATTGGATAACGACCAGGCAGGAAGAAGAAGAGGCCAAAACCACTTCAAAAGAAGAAAAAAAAACAGTACAACCCGTCTAAGATGGCGTCAGGCGGCGATGAAGAGCTGTCCCAAGAGGAGAAGACCCGAGTACTGGCAGACTTCCGCAAAACGGCATTAGCGGCCGACGTCAAAGAGGACTTCAACCAGATCCACAGCATGGTCACCGGTGGGCCGCCGCACAAGCCATCGCCCGAGTCCTTCGCTCGAGCCCGGGAGGACAAGCGGGGTCCCTTAGTGGACGCTGATGGATGCGAGCACTACGTAGCCACAGGAGCAGGTCTGTGGCATGTGCCCGCTGTGCACCGTCCTGGGAGCCCTGTGGCGAGCCAGACCACCGCGGACGACTTAATCATCGAAGGGTCGCTGCCAATGCTCTTCGCGGAATCCTCACCCAGGTTCTGGGCGGTGGCCCTGGAGGAGGTTCGGGATATCAAGCCCCCGTGCCCCGCCACCGAGGGGCGTGAGGCGCCCCCGTCGGATGCCACCGAGACGCCGGGAAGCTGGACCCGACGGCATCCCTCTTGGAAATCCGGACGAAGGCATGGAACTGGAAAAGGAATCCTCGACGTTGGAGGTGCATGACCACGGGGAAGCAACCTGAAGGCTCAAGAGAGCTTTGCGCAGAGGTTAAGAGCGCTTTCAAAAACTGAACAAGCGCTCAAAATCCGCTGCTTGGCCGTCAAGAGGAAGTACCGACTTCCTACGCTGATGCAAGAGACTGTCTTGGACATGCTGAAGTGGGGTGAACAGGGCTGTTTAAATAAATTACTATCCTCCTCCGACTATCCCCCGCTCGTGCGCGATTCCTCTTGAAGTGTTTTTCTTTCTCCGCCTTGTATTCTAAAGACATAACGATGTAATCGGCGGACAGAAAATGATTACACATAAAAGGCCGTCGTTGCCACTCTGTGGTAAGCGGTGCTAACACACTGACCACCTGCTTTTCTAATGCGATACGTCTCAATAATCTCTCTTTCCATCCGATCCTTTCCATGCCCAATAAACTTAGTTTTCCGAAAATTGGGTTTACACTTACAGTCTCGGCCGTGGATAGCAAGATGACCACTCTTCCCTTCTTTCTTTAGATTGTAATGCTCCCTAGCTCTCTCATATAAACAACGTCCAGTCTGGCTTACCTACACGCTGTTTCAAGTGAGCGGAGCGCTGCACGCTGCCTTAGTGGTGCAACGGGTGAAGCCTAGTTGTTGGTTGATAGTACAGATCGGCTTTTATGCGAAGCATACTAAAATAGCCCAACCCAGCTCCTCGAGCGCGGCGGTGTCGTTACCATTGACCTTTCGTGATCTCCATGTCATACCACGTGATGCGTGGCGTCACAGCAGATGAAAAACGGGGGCCAACAGGAGGTATTGGCCCAACTCGCGCCGTCGCGCGAGGCGTCGCGACCAAGGAGGACCACGTGATGCGTGACGTAACGACATAGGAGAAAGGAAGCCCCAGCTCGCGCCGTCGCGCGAGGCGTCGCGACCAATGTGTTTCCTGCTTCTGCCGCTAGGTTCGCTGTAGTGAACACGTGATGCTGGAGCGGCGGTATACAAGGGGGTGCGCCTGCCTCTGCAACGTTGTGCCTCTGCTAGGTGTACACGGGTTAGAGATGCCTCCTGGAGACAGGGCTGCTCGTTGGAATGAGAAGCAAAAGTTGCGGCGTGCTACAGAGACTGATGAAGGCGTGAAGAACGTCTAGCCAAGCGGCGTGCTCGATATGCAACTCGGCGACAATATGCTTCGCATCTGACTAGGCTTAACCAAAGCTAAGCCTCAGCCATTTTTTCTTGTTAACCATCATAGCACAAACTTTTGATAGCTTGCTTGGGGCGGAGAAGAGCATGTTTACATCGTCTTGCAATTTTCTAAGAAAATGAGACGCTCTGTGAAGGTAAGGAATTACTTCAGGTGCCATCATGTGTTCATACTTATTTGTCTCTTTGGCGCGCTTTTTCTTTTTTAGCAACGTCTCTGCAACAGCTGACAATGAATCTTTAAGAAAGCCTGACATGCGCAATCAGATTCATTGTCAGCTGTTGCAGAGAAGTTGCTACAAAAGAAAAAGCGCACCAAAGAGACAGATAAGCATGATGACAGGATGGCAAGTCAAGTAATTCCGTACCTTCGCATAGTGTCTTATAACCTTAAGAAAAGCGCAAGAAGATACGACGTTAACGTGCTCTTCTCCGCACCAAGCAAGCTATCAAAAGTTTGTAGAATGAAGGTTAATAAGAAAGAGCCGATTTGTACTATCAACCACCACCTAGGTTTCACCTGTTGGACCACTAAGGTAGCGTACAGCGTTCCGCTCACTTGCAACAGGGTGTACATTGGTAAGACTGGACGTTGTTTTACTGAGAGAGCTAGGGAGAATTACAATCTCGTCAAAGAAGGGAAGAGCTTTGCTATCCACTGCCGACACTGTAAGTGTAAACCCATTTTTCGGAAAACTAAGTTTCTTGGGCATGGAAAGGATCGGATGGAAAGAGGGATTATTGAAGCATGTCACAATAGAAAAGCAGGTGGCCAGTGCGTTAGCACCGATTCCTTGTCTCTTTTTGATAATGAACTGGCGTTTTTGGACAATTGCTGTTGATTGCCACGAGACGATAGTAGCGCTGTACTTAAGCTTTGGGTTCCGCACTAATATTAAGTTCGTAATTCGTACCTGTGTCTATTTTGGCATCGTTTTTTCGTGCTCCTAAGTTTTCAAGATTTAACGACATGGAGACTGTTTATATTAATGTAACTTCTTTTCCTTTGTTTTGAACGGAGTGTGAGAAGTCATCACCTGAGCAGTAAGGTATGTACGGCTACTGAAAAAATAATATTCGTTTTGGTGGTTTGACGCTTAAAATTGAGGCCTCAGCTGTTGGCTCCTTCTGACAATTTCTTTGGCGATGATTTGAAATTTTTTTCCTTTATACTTTTGGGTAAACTGGAAATATGACGTGGTCGGGGTAATAATTCATGACTATAAACATAATAGAGAGTTTTTTTGTAAAGAGTAGAGATTGTTTGTGTTCCGAGAGCCAAAAACGTTGAAGCGCCCTCTTTTATATCTTCTATGCGTCCTCTACGATACATGCATTCGAGATTAAGGAATGTAGCATCCACAGAACTTAAGATCTGTTGTGTCGTCAAAATGCAGTGAAAGTATTTTTCGCACAGGTTGTTGAGAAGTACACGAGCATTAAAATTTTTTTCTTTCCCTAATGATAAAAATGTTGAGAAGAAAAAAAAATTTGAAAGACAACATGCTGCTATTGATGTAGTAAGAAGGGCCATTTTTTTGCCTACACTGGCTACACTGGTGTAGCAAGAATATAATGAAATCACGGTACACTGGCGGCACTAGCGTAGCCACTAGTGTAGCCAGTGTACGTAAAGAAATGGGCCTATTGTGAGAACGTAAAGTGTACAAAATTTTGCGGACAGTTTTGAAACATACAAGCTATATAAGTAAAAAGAATAGTTCAAAACTAGACCTAGCGGCATGGGTGATAAGATATTCGATTTTGATGGTGATAATGGTGGTTTATATGGCGCAAGGCCTTCTTTTACCCAAAGGGCGCCATGGCACAAGGTATTTTTCGACTACACAGGGGAGTCCGACACCCGTTTCCCAAGGATTTCAGACCAAATAATCATACCACCCCGCCAGAGGAAAGATTGCATACGTTGTACCACCGATGGTTTGCCGGCGGCATTGGGTATCACACCCCGCGCATCCCTCATACGAGGCGGATCCTGAACCAATTAATCCACCGCTCCGGCTAATGTACGAGATTTTAACGTCTTGGCCACCTTTCAAATCGATCGAGCTGTAACTTCAAGGAATTGGAGCGGCCAGTCGTCGTTTGGACCGAAGCGGTTGAACCGGGTGCCGCTAGTATTCCGGTGGTTTGGTACGCCGTCGCCAAGCTACAGATGTTGTTGTTCTCTCCCTTGTTTTGAACGAAGTGTGAGAAGTCCTCACCTGTGCAGTCAGGTATCTACGGCTGATGGAAAAATAATATTCATTTTGGCAGTCTGATGCTTGAAATTCAGGACTCAGCTTTTGACTCCTTCTGACAATTCCTTTGGAAATGATGCGAAATTTTTGCCCTACTGTACTTATGGCTAGAATGGAAGTAGAACGTGGTCGGGGTAAAAATTCATGACTATAAACGTAATAAACCCTTTTTTTTAAGAGTGGAGTTCATTTGTGTTCCCAGAGCCAAAAGCGTTGCAGCGCAGTTATACCTTCTATGCGTCTTCTACGATACGTACAGTCGAGAGTAAGGAATGTAGCATCCCCAGAACTTAAGATCTGTTGTGTCGTCTAAAAGAAATGAAAGTATTTTTCGCACATATAGACGAGAAGAACACGAGGATTAAAAATTTCCTCTTTCCCTGATGATATAAATGTTGAGATTAAAAAATTGTTGAAAGACGACATGCAGGTAAAAACTGAAACTGCTGGTGTCGTCAGAAGGGCATTTTTTTTTACCTGCACTGGCTACACTGGCTACACTGGCTGGCTGGTTAAAAAAATGGCCCTAGTGTGGCAACGTACATTGTAAAAAAATTTGCGAACAGTTTTGAAATATACACGCAATATAAATAAAAAGACTAGTTCACAACTATACATAGCAGCATGGGTGATAAGATATGTGATTTTGATAATGATGATGGTGGTTCATATGGCGCAAGGGCTTCTTTCACCCAAAGGGCGCCATAGCACAAGGTATTTTTCGACTAAACAGGGGAATCCTAAACCCGTTTCTCAAGGATTCCAGACCAAATAATCATATCACCGCGGCAGAAAAAAGACCGCATACGTTGTACCATGGCTAGCCGGCGGCATTGGGTATCATACACCGCCCTTCCCTCATACGAGGCAGATCCCGGACCAATTAGCCCACCGCTCCGGCTAATATACGAGATTTTAACGCCGTGACCACCTTTCAGAGCGATTGAGCTGTCACGTGAAGGAATTGGAACGGCCAGTCGGCGTTTGGACCGAAGCGGTTGAACCGGGCCCCGCTTTTATTGCGATCCGTTGGTACGTTCTCGCCAAGTCACAGATGTTGTTGTCGTCGTGAAGAAGATAATGACGCGTACCCAGTGCGGGGTATTTGCCAAGACAACGATGGCGACTGATAGGCGCTGCAAATGTAAAAAATGAAACTAAATAAATGAAATAAAATTTTTCAACCGTAATACAAAAGGAAAATAGTAATTAGTAGATAAAAAGCAAATCAGATTTGTTGGTTCAAAATAAGAAATCAAGCACAGTGAGACTGGCGACTAAAAATGGGAACGGATTGGATAACGACCAGGCAGGAAGAAGAAGAGGCCAAAACCACTTCAAAAGAAGAAAAAACAAACAGTACAACCCGTCTAAGATGGCGTCAGGCGGCGATGAAGAGCTGTCCCAAGAGGAGAAGACCCGACTACTGGCAGACTTCCGCAAAACGGCATTAGCGACCGACGTCAAAGAGGACTTCAACCAGATCCACAGCATGGTCACCGGTGGGCCGCCGCACAAGCCATCGCCCGAGTCCTTCGCTCGAGCCCGGGAGGACAAGCGGGGTCCAATAGTGGACGCTGATGGATGCGAGCACTATGAAGGCACAGGAGAAGGTCTGTGGCATATCCCCGCCGTTCACCGTCCTAGGAGCCCTGTACAGAGCCAGAGCACCGCGGACGACTCAATCAGCGAAGGGTCGCTGCCAAAGCTCTTCGCGGAATCCTCACCCAGGTCTGGGTGGTGGCCCTGGAGGAGGTTCGGGGAATCAAGCCCCGGTGCCCCGCCACCGAGGGGCGTGAGGCGCCCCCGTGGGATGCCGCCGAAACGCCGGGAAGCTGGACCCGACGGCATCCCTCTTGGAACTCGGGACGAAGGCAGGGAACTGGAAAAGGAATCCTCGACGTTGGAGGTGCGTGACTACGAGGAAGCAACCTGAGCGCTCAAGATAGTTTTGTGAAGAGATCAAGAGCACTTGCAAAAAGTGAACAAGTGGTCAAAACCCGTAACTTAGCCGTCAAGAGGAACTACCGACTTCCTACGCTGACCGAAGGGCCTGTCCTGGACATGAAGCGTGGGGTGAACGGGGCTGTTTAAATAAATTGGTATCCACCTCCCACTATCCGCCGCAGTGTGCGATTCCTCTTGAAGTGTTTTTCGTTCACGGCCTTGTATTCTAAACACATAACGATGTAATAAGCGAACAGAAAATAATTACACAGAAAAGCCCGTCGGTGCCACTCTGTGCTAAGCGGCGCTAACACACTGACCACCTGCTTTTCTAATGTGATATGCCTCAATAATCTCTCTTTCCATCCGATCCTTTCCATGCCCAAATAACTTAGTTTTCCGAAAAATGGGTTTACACATAGTCTCGGCAGTGGATAGCAAGATGACCACTCTTCCCTTCTTACACCAGATTGTAAGGCTCCCTAGCTCTCTCATTAAAACAACGTCCAGTCTTACCTACCTACACACTGTTGCAAGAGAGCGGAGCGCTGCACACTGCCTTAGTGGTGCAACGGGCTAAGCATAGTTGTTGTTTGATAGTACAAATTGGCTTTTTCTTATTAACCATCATAGGAGAAACTTTTGATACCTCGCTTGGGGCAGAGAAGAGCATGTTTACATTTTATCTTCTTGCAATTTTCTTAGAAAATGAGACACTCTGTGAAGGTAAGGAATTACTTGAGGTGCCATCATCTCTTCATACATATTTGTCTCTGTGGCGCGCTTTTTCTTCTTTAGCAACGTCTCTACGACAGCTGACAATGAATCTTTAAGAAAGCCTGACATTCGTAATCAGATTCATTGTCAGCTGTTGCAGAGAAGTTGGTACAAAAGAAAAAGCGCACCAAAGAGACAGATAAGGATGATGACAGGATGGCAACTCAAGTAATTCCGTACCGTCGCAGAGTGTCATATAACCTTCAGAAAACTGGAAGAAGATAAGACGTAAACGTGCTCTTCTCCGCCCCAAGCAAGCTATCAAAAGTTTGTAGAATGAACGTTAATAAGAAAAAGCCGATATGTACTATCAACCACCAACAAGGTTTATCTGTTGCACCACTATGGTAGTGTACAGCGTTCCGCTCACTTGCAACAGGGTGTACATAGGTTAGACTGGACGTTGTTTTAATGAGAGAGCTAGGGAGCCTTACAATCTGGTGTAAGAAGGGAAGAGTGGTCATCTTGCTATCCACTGCCGAGACTGTAAGTGTAAACCCATTTTTCGGAAAACTAAGTTTCTTGGGCATGGAAAGGATCGGATGGAAAGAGGGATTATTGAGGCATGTCACAATAGAAAAGCAGGTGGCCAGTGCGTTAGCACCGATTCCTTGTCTCTTTTTGATAATGAACTGGCGTTTTTGGACAATTGCTGTTGATTGCCACGAGACGATAGTAGCGCTGTACTTAAGCTTTGGGTTCCGCACTAATATTAAGTTCGTAATTCGTACCTGTGTCTATTTTGGCATCGTTTTTTCGTGCTCCTAAGTTTTCAAGATTTAACGACATGGAGACTGTTTATATTAATGTAACTTCTTTTCCTTTGTTTTGAACGGAGTGTGAGAAGTCATCACCTGAGCAGTAAGGTATGTACGGCTACTGAAAAAATAATATTCGTTTTGGTGGTTTGACGCTTAAAATTCAGGCCTCAGCTGTTGGCTCCTTCTGACAATTTCTTTGGCGATGATTTGAAATTTTTTTCCTTTATACTTTTGGGTAAACTGGAAATATGACGTGGTCGGGGTAATAATTCATGACTATAAACATAATAGAGAGTTTTTTTGTAAAGAGTAGAGATTGTTTGTGTTCCGAGAGCCAAAAACGTTGAAGCGCCCTCTTTTATATCTTCTATGCGTCCTCTACGATACATGCATTCGAGATTAAGGAATGTAGCATCCACAGAACTTAAGATCTGTTGTGTCGTCAAAATGCAGTGAAAGTATTTTTCGCACAGGTTGTTGAGAAGTACACGAGCATTAAAATTTTTTTCTTTCACTAATGATAAAAATGTTGAGAAGAAAAAAAAAAAATTGAAAGACAACATGCTGCTATTGATGTAGTAAGAAGGGCCATTTTTTGCCTACACTGGCTACACTGGTGTAGCAAGAATATAATGAAATCACGGTACACTGGCGGCACTAGCGTAGCCACTAGTGTAGCCAGTGTAGGTAAAGAAATGGGCCTATTGTGAGAACGTAAAGTGTACAAAATTTTGCGGACAGTTTTGAAACATACAAGCTATATAAGTAAAAAGACTAGTTCACAACTAGACCTAGCGGCATGGGTGATAAGATATTCGATTTTGATGGTGATAATGGTGGTTTATATGGCGCAAGGCCTTCTTTTACCCAAAGGGCGCCATGGCACAAGGTATTTTTCGACTACACAGGGGAGTCCGACACCCGTTTCCCAAGGATTTCAGACCAAATAATCATACCACCACGCCAGAGGAAAGATTGCATACGTTGTACCACTGATGGTTTGCCGGCGGCATTGGGTATTATACCCCGCAAATCCCTCATACGAGGCGGATCCTGAACCAATTAATCCACCGCTCCTGCTAATGTACGAGATTTTAACGCCATGGCCACCTTTCAAATCGATCGAGCTGTAACTTGAAGGAATTGGAGCGGCCAGTCGTCGTTTGGACCGAAGCGGTTGAACCGGGTGCCGCTAGTATTCCGGTGCTTTGGTACGCCGTCGCCAAGCTACAGATGTTGTTGTTCTCTCCCTTGTTTTGAACGAAGTGTGAGAAGTCCTCACCTGTGCAGTCAGGTATCTACGGCTGATGGAAAAATAATATTCATTTTGGTAGTCTGATGCTTGAAATTCAGGACTCAGCTTTTGACTCCTTCTGACAATTCCTTTGGAAATGATGCGAAATTTTTGCCCTACTGTACTTATGGCTAGAATGGAAGTAGAACGTGGTCGGGGTAAAAATTCATGACTATAAACGTAATAAACCCTTTTTCTTAAGAGTGGAGTTCATTTGTGTTCCCACAGCCAAAAGCGTTGCAGCGCAGTTATACCTTCTATGCGTCTTCTACGATAGGTACAGTCGAGAGTAAGGAATGTAGCATCCCCAGAACTTAAGATCTGTTGTGTCGTCTAAAAGAAATGAAAGTATTTTTCCTACATATAGACGAGAAGAACACGAGGATTAAAAATTTCCTCTTTCCCTGATGATATAAATGTTGAGATTAAAAAATTGTTGAAAGACGACATGCAGGTAAAACCTGAAACTGCTGGTGTCGTCAGAAGGGCATTTTTTTTACCAGCACTGGCTACACTGGCTGGCTGGTTAAAAAAAATGGCCCTAGTGTGACAACGTACATTGTAAAAAATTTTGCGGACAGTTTTGAAATATACACGCAACATAAATAAAAAGACTAGTTCACAACTATACATAGCAGCATGGGTGATAAGATATGTGATTTTGATAATGATGATGGTGGTTCATATGGCGCAAGAGCTTCTTTCACCCAAAGGGCGCCATAGCACAAGGTATTTTTCGACTAAACAGGGGAATCCTAAACCCGTTTCTCAAGGATTCCAGACCAAATAATCATATCATCGCGCCAGAGAAAAGACCGCATACGTTGTACCATGGGTAGCCGGCGGCATTGGGTATCATACACCGCCCTTCCCTCATACGAGGCAGATCCCGGACCAATTAGCCCACCGCTCCGGCTAATATACGAGATTTTAACGCCGTGACCACCTTTCAGAGCGATTGAGCTGTCACGTGAAGGAATTGGAACGGCCAGTCGGCGTTTGGACCGAAGCGGTTGAACCGGGCCCCGCTTTTATTGTTATCCGTTGGTACGTTCTCGCCAAGTCACAGATGTTGTTGTCGTCGTGAAGAAGATAATGACGCGTACCCAGTGCGGGGTATTTGCCAAGACAACGATGGCGACTGATAGGTGCTGCAAATGTAAAAAATGAAACTAAATAAATGAAATAAAATTTTTCAACCGTAATACAAAAGGAAAATAGTAATTAGTAGATAGAAAGCAAATCAGATTTGTTGGTTACAATTAAGAAATCAAGCACAGTGAGACTGGCGACTAAAAATGGGAAAGGATTGGATAACGACCAGGCAGGAAGAAGAAGAGGCGAAAACCACTTCAAAAGAAGAAAAAAAAACAGTACAACCCGTCTAAGATGGCGTCAGGCGGCGATGAAGAGCTGTCCCAAGAGGAGAAGACCCGAGTACTGGCAGACTTCCGCAAAACGGCATTAGCGGCCGACGTCAAAGAGGACTTCAACCAGATCCACAGCATGGTCACCGGTGGGCCGCCGCACAAGCCATCGCCCGAGTCCTTCGCTCGAGCCCGGGAGGACAAGCGGGGTCCAATAGTGGACGCTGATGGATGCGAGCACTATGAAGGCACAGGAGAAGGTCTGTGGCATGTCCCCGCCGTTCACCGTCCTGGGAGCCCTGTACAGAGCCAGAGCACCGCGGACGACTCAATCAGCGAAGGGTCGCTGCCAAAGCTCTTCGCGGAATCCTCACCCAGGTCTGGGTGGTGGCCCTGGAGGAGGTTCGGGAAATCAAGCCCCCGTGCCCCGCCACCGAGGGGCGTGAGGCGCCCCCGTGGGATGCCGCCGAAACGCCGGGAAGCTGGACCCGACGGCATCCCTCTTGGAACTCCGGACGAAGGCAGGGAAGTGGAAAAGGAATCCTCGACGTTGGAGGTGCGTGACTACGAGGAAGCAACCTGAGCGCTCAAGATAGTTTCGTGAAGAGATCAAGAGCACTTGCAAAAAGTGAACAAGTGCTCAAAACCCGTGACTTAGCCGTCAAGAGGAACTACCGACTTCCTACGCTGACCGAAGAGCCTGTCCTGGACATGAAGTGTGGGGTGAACGGGGCTGTTTAAATAAATTGGTATCCTCCTCCCACTATCCGCCGCAGTGTGCGATTCCTCTTGAAGTGTTTTTCGTTCACGGCCTTGTATTCTAAACACATAACGATGTAATAAGCGAACAGAAAATAATTACACAGAAAAGCCCGTCGGTGCCACTCGGTGCTAAGCGGTGCTAACACACTGACCACCTGCTTTTCTAATGTGATATGCCTCAATAATCTCTCTTTCCATCCGATCCTTTCCATGCCCAAATAACTTAGTTTTCCGAAAAATGGGTTTACACTTACAGTCTCGGCAGTGGATAGCAAGATGACCACTCTTCCCTTCTTACACCAGATTGTGAGGCTCCCTAGCTCTCTCATTAAAACAACGTCCAGTCTTACCTACCTACACACTGTTGCAAGAGAGCGGAGCGCTGCACACTGCCTTAGTGGTGCAACGGGCTAAGCATAGTTGTTGTTTGATAGTACAAATTGGCTTTTTCTTATTAACCATCATAGGAGAAACTTTTGATACCTCGCTTGGGGCAGAGAAGAGCATGTTTACATTTTATCTTCTTGCAATTTTCTTAGAAAATGAGACACTCTGTGAAGGTAAGGAATTACTTGAGGTGCCATCATCTCTTCATACTTATTTGTCTCTGTGGCGCGCTTTTTCTTCTTTAGCAACGTCTCTACGACAGCTGACAATGAATCTTTAAGAAAGCCTGACATTCGTAATCAGATTCATTGTCAGCTGTTGCAGAGAAGTTGGTACAAAAGAAAAAGCGCACCAAAGAGACAGATAAGGATGATGACAGGATGGCAACTCAAGTAATTCCGTACCGTCGCAGAGTGTCATATAACCTTCAGAAAACTGGAAGAAGATAAGACGTAAACGTGCTCTTCTCCGCCCCAAGCAAGCTATCAAAAGTTTGTAGAATGAACGTTAATAAGAAAAAGCCGATTTGTACTATCAACCACCAACAAGGTTTATCTGTCGCACCACTATGGTAGTGTACAGCGTTCCGCTCACTCAACAGGGTGTACATAGGTTAGACTGGACGTTGTTTTAATGAGAGAGCTAGGGAGCCTTACAATCTGGTGTAAGAAGGGAAGAGTGGTCATCTTGCTATCCACTGCCGAGACTGTAAGTGTAAACCCATTTTTCGGAAAACTAAGTTATTTGGGCATGGAAAGGATCGGATGGAAAGAGAGATTATTGAGACATATCACAATAGAAAAGCAGGTGGTGAGTGTGCTAGCACCGCTTCCTTGTCTCTTCTTGATAATGAACTGGCGTTTTTCGACCATTGTTGTTAACTGCCACGAGACGATAGTAGCGCTGTACTTAAGCTTGGGTTTCCGCACTAAAATTGAGTTCGTAATTGGTACCTGCGCCTATTTTGTCATCGTTTTTTCGTGCTGCTACGTTTTCAAGATTTAACGACATGGAGGCTGTTTTTATTAATGTAAGTTCTTTTTTTTTGTTTTGAACGGAGTGTGAGAAGTCATCACCTGAGCAGTAAGGTATGTACGGCTACTGGAAAAATATAATTCGTTTTGGTGGTTTGACGCTTAAAATTGAGGCCTCAGCTGTTGGCTCCTTCTGACAATTTCTTTGGCGATGATTTGAAATTTTTTTCCTTTATACTTTTGGGTAAACTGGAAATATGACGTGGTCGGGGTAATAGTTCATGACTATAAACGTAATAAAGAGTTTTTTTTGTAAAGGGTAGAGTTCATTTGTGCTCCGACAGCCAAAAGCGTTGAAGCGCACTCTTTTATATCTTGTATGCATCTTCTACGATACATATATTCGAGAGTAATGAATGCATCATCCGCAGACTTAAGATCTGTTGTGTCGCCAAAATGCAGTGAAGGTATTTTTCGCACAGGTTGATGAGAAGTATACGATCATTAAAAATTTCTTCTTTCCTTAATGATAAAAATGTTGAGAAGAAAAAAAATCTGAAAGACAACATGCAGGTATTGATGTCATCAGAAGGGCCATTTTTTCTACCTAAACTGGCTACACTGGTGTAGCAAGAATATAATGAAATCACGATACACAGGCGGCACTAGCGTAGCCACTAGTGTAGCCAGTGTAGGTAAAGAAATGGCCCTTTTGTGACACCGCAAAGTGTAAAACATTTTGCGGACAGTTTGGGAAATATACAAGCTATATAAGTAAAAAGACTAGTTGACAACTAGACCTAGCGGCATGGGTGATAAGATATGCGATTTTGATGGTGATAATGGTGGTTTATATGGCGCAAGGCGTTCTTTCACCCAAAGAGCGCCATGGCACAAGATATTTTTCGACTACACAGGGGAGTCCGACACCCGTTTCCCAAGGATTCCAGACAAAGTAATCATATCACCGCGCCAGAGGAATGATTGCATACGTTGTACCACCGATGGTTTGCCGGCGGCATTGGGTATTATACCCCGCAAATCCCTCATACGAGGCTGATCCTGAACCAATTAATCCACCGCTCCTGCTAATGTACGAGATTTTAACGCCATGGCCACCTTTCAGAGCGATCGAGCTGTCACGTCAAGGAATTGGAGCGGCCAGTCGGCGTTTGGACCGAAGCGGTTGAACCGGGAGCCGCTAGTATTCCGGTGCGTTGGCACGCCGTCGCCAAGCTACAGATGTTGTTGTTGTCTCCCTTGTTTTGAACGAAGTTTGAGAAGTCCTCACCTGTGCAGTCAGGTATCTACGGCTGCTAGAAAAATAATATTCGTTTTGGTGGTCTGATGCTTAAAATTCAGGACTCAGCTGTTGACTCCTTCTGACAATTCCTTTGGAAATGTACGAAATTTTTGCCGTACTATACTTATGGCTAACATGAAAGTCGAACGTGGTCGGGGTAAAAATTGATGACTATAAATGTAATAAACCCTATTTTTAAGGAGTAGAGTTCATTTGTGTTCCCACAGCCAAAAGCGTTGCAGCGCAGTCTCATATACCTTCTATGCGTCTGCTACGATACGTAGAGTCGAGAGTAAGGAATATAGCATCCCCAGAACTTAAGATCTGCTGTGTCGTCTAAAAGAAATGAAACTATTTTTCGCACACATAGACGAGAAGAGCACGCGCATTAAAAATTTCCTCTTTCCCTCATGATAAAAATGTTGAGAATAAAAAATCTTGAAAGACGACATGCAGGTAAAAACTGCAACTACTGGTGTCGTCAGAAGGGCAATTTTTTTTTTACCTGCACTGGCTACACTGGCTGGCTGGTAAAAAAAGTGGCCCTAGTGTGACAACGTACAGTGTAAAAAATTTTGCGGACAGTTTTGAAATATACACGCAATATAAATAAAAAGACTAGTTCACAACCATACATAGTGGCATGGGTGATAAGATATGCGATTTTGATAATGATAATGGTGGTTCATAAGGCGCAAGGGCTTCTTTCACCCAAAGGGCGCCATAGCGCAAGGTATTTTTCGACTAAACAGGGGAATCCTAAACCCGTTTCCCAAGGATTCCAGACCAAGTAATCATATCACCGCGCCAGAGAAAAGACTGCATACGTTGTACCATGGGTAGCCGGCGGCATTGGGTATCATACACCGCCCTTCCCTCATACGAGGCAGATCCCGGACCAATTAGAAGACCGCTCCGGCTCATATACGAGATTTTAACGCCGTGACCACCTTTCAGAGCGATCGAGCTGTCACGTGAAGGAATTGGAGCGGCCAGTCGGCGTTTGGACCGAAGCGGTTGAACCGGGCCCCACTTTTATTGCGATCCGTTGGTACGTTGTCGCGAAGTCACAGATGTTGTTGTCGTCGTCAAGAAGGTAATTACGCGTACCAGTGCGAGGTATTTGCCAAGACAAAGATAGGTGCTCCAAATGGGCTGATTGGTGCTCCAAATGTAAAAAAATTAAACTGAATAAATGAAATAAAAATTTTCAACCGTAATACTAAACAAAAATAGTAATTAGTAGATAAAAAGCAAAGCAGATTTGTTGGTTTAAATTAACAAATCAAGCACAGTGAGACTGGCGAATAAAAATGGGAACGGATTGGATAACAACCAGGCAGGGAGAAGGAGAGGCCACAACCGCTTCAAAAGAAGAAAAAAAAAAACTGTGGAAGCCGCTCTAAGATGGCGTCAGGCGGCGATGAAGAGCTGTCCCAAGAGGAGAAGACCCGTGTACTGCCAGACTTTTGCAAAACAGCATCAGCGGCCGACGTCAAAGAGGACTTCAACCAGATCCACAGCATGGTCACCGGTGGGGCGCCGCACAAGCCATCGCCCGAGTCCTTCGCTCGAGCCCGGGAGGACAAGCGGGGTCCATTAGTGGACGCTGATGGATGCGAGCACTACGTAGCCACGGGAGCAGGTCTGTGGCATGTGCCCGCTGTGCACCGTCCTGGGAGCCTGTGTAGAGCCAGACCACCGCGGACGACTTAATCATCGAAGGGTCGCTGCCAATGCTCTTCGCGGAATCCTCACCCAGGTTCTGGGCGGTGGCCCTGGAGGATGTTCGGGATATCAAGCCCCCGTGCCCCGCCACCGAGGGGCGTGAGGCGCCCCCGTCGGATGCCACCGAGACGCCGGGAAGCTGGACCCGACGGCATCCCTCTTGGAAATCCGGACGAAGGCATGGAACTGGAAAAGGAATCCTCGACGTTGGAGGTGCATGACCACGGGGAAGCAACCTGAAGGCTCTTGAGAGCTTTGCGCAGAGGTTAAGAGCACTTTCAAAAACTGAACAAACGCTCAAAATCCGCTGCTTGGCCGTCAAGAGGAAGTACCGACTTCCTACGCTGATGCAAGAGACTGTCTTGGACATGCTGAAGTGGGGTGAACAGGGCTGTTTAAATAAATTACTATCCTCCTCCGACTATCCCCCGCTCGTGCGCGATTCCTCTTGAAGTGTTTTTCTTTCTCCGCCTTGTATGCTAAAGACATAACGATGTAATCGGCGGTCAGAAAATGATTACACAGAAAAGGCCGTCGTTGCCACTCTGTGGTAAACGGTGCTAACACACTGACCACCTGCTTTTCTAATGCGATATGTCTCAATAATCTCTCTTTCCATCCGATCCTTTCCATGCCCAAGAAACTTAGTTTTCCGAAAATTGGGTTTACACTTACAGTCTCGGCCGTGGATAGCAAGATGACCACTCTTCCCTTCTTTCTTTAGATTGTAATGCTCCCTAGCTCTCTCATATAAACAACGTCCAGTCTGGCTTACCTACACGCTGTTTCAAGTGAGCGGAGCGCTGCACGCTACCTTAGTGGTGCAACGGGTGAAGCCTAGTTGTTGGTTGATAGTACAGATCGGCTTTTATGCGAAGCATACTAAAATAGCCCAACCCAGCTCCTCGAGCGCGGCGGTGTCGTTACCATTGACCTTTCGTGATCTCCATGTCATACCACGCGATGCGTGACTTCACAGCAGATGAAAAACGGGGGCCCAACAGGAGGTATTGGCCCAACTCGCGCCGTCGCGCGAGGCGTCGCGACCAAGGAGGACCACGTGATGCGTGACGTAACGACATAGGAGAAACGGGACCCCAGCTCGCGCCGTCGCGCGAGGCGTCGCGACCACTGTGTTTCCTGCTTCTGCGGCTAGGTGCGCTGTAGTGAACACGTGATGCTGGAGCGGCGGTATACAAGGGGGTGCGCCTGCCTCTGCAACGTTGTGCCTCTGCTAGGCGTACACGGGATAGAGATGCCTCCTGGAGACAGGGCTGCTCGTTGGAATGAGAAGCAAAAGTTGCGGCGTGCTACAGAGACTGATGAAGGCGTGAAGAACGTCTAGCCAAGCGGCGTGCTCGATATGCAACTCGGCGACAATATGCTTCGCATCTGACTAGGCTTAACCTAAGCTAAGCCTCAGCCATTTTTTCTTGTTAACCATCATAGCACAAACTTTTGATAGCTTGCTTGGGGCGGAGAAGAGCATGTTTACAACGTCTTGCAATTTTCTAAGAAAATGAGACGCTCTGTGAAGGTAAGGAATTACTTCAGGTGCCATCATGTCTTCATACTTATTTGTCTCGTTGGCGCGCTTTTTCTTTTTTAGCAACGTCTCTGCAACAGCTGACAATGAATCTTAGAGAAAGCCTGACATGCGCAATCAGATTCATTGTCAGCTGTTGCAGAGAAGTTGCTACAAAAGAAAAAGCGCACCAAAGAGACAGATAAGCATGATGACAGGATGGCAAGCCAAGTAATTCCGTACCTTCGCATAGTGTCTTATAACCTTAAGAAAAGCGCAAGAAGATACGACGTTAACGTGCTCTTCTCCGCACCAAGCAAGCTATCAAAAGTTTGTAGAATGAAGGTTAATAAGAAAAAGCCGATTTGTACTATCAACCACCACCTAGGTTTCACCTGTTGGACCACTAAGGTAGCGTACAGCGTTCCGCTCACTTGCAACAGGGTGTACATTGGTAAGACTGGACGTTGTTTTACTGAGAGAGCTAGGGAGAATTACAATCTCGTCAAAGAAGGGAAGAGCTTTGCTATCCACTGCCGACACTGTAAGTGTAAACCCATTTTTCGGAAAACTAAGTTTCTTGGGCATGGAAAGGATCGGATGGAAAGAGGGATTATTGAGGCATATCACAATAGAAAAGCATGTGGCCAGTGCGTTAGCACCGATTACTTGTCTCTTTTTGATAATGAACTGGCGTTTTTGGACAATTGCTGTTGATTGCCACGAGACGATAGTAGCGCTGTACTTAAGCTTTGGTTTCCGCACTAATATTAAGTTCGTAATTCGTACCTGTGTCTATTTTGGCATCGTTTTTTCGTGCTCCTAAGTTTTCAAGATTTAACGACATGGAGACTGTTTATATTAATGTAACTTCTTTTCCTTTGTTTTGAACGGAGTGTGAGAAGTCATCACCTGAGCAGTAAGGTATGTACGGCTACTGAAAAAATAATATTCGTTTTGGTGGTTTGACGCTTAAAATTGAGGCCTCAGCTGTTGGCTCCTTCTGACAATTTCTTTGGCGATGATTTGAAATTTTTTTCCTATTATACTTTTGGGTAAACTGGAAATATGACGTGGTCGGGGTAATAATTCATGACTATAAACATAATAGAGAGTTTTTTTGTAAAGAGTAGAGATTGTTTGTGTTCCGAGAGCCAAAAGCGTTGAAGCGCCCTCTTTTATATCTTCTATGCGTCCTCTACGATACATGCATTCGAGAGTAAGGAATGTAGCATCCACAGAACTTAAGATCTGTTGTGTCGTCAAAATGCAGTGAAGGTATTTTTCGCACAGGTTGTTGAGAAGTACACGAGCATTAAAAATTTCTTCTTTCCTTAATGATAAAAATGTTGAGAAGAAAAAAAATCTGAAAGACAACATGCAGGTATTGATGTCATCAGAAGGGCCATTTTTTTTACCTAAACTGGCTACACTGGTGTAGCAAGAATATAATAAAATCACGATACACAGGCGGCACTAGCGTAGCCACTAGTGTAGCCAGTGTAGGTAAAGAAATGGCCCTTGTGTGACACCGCAAAGTGTAAAACATTTTGCGGACAGTTTGGGAAATATACAAGCTATATAAGTAAAAAGACCAGTTGACAACTAGACCTAGCGGCATGGGTGATAAGATATTCGATTTTGATGGTGATAATGGTGGTTTATATGGCGCAAGGCCTTCTTTTACCCAAAGGGCGCCATGGCACAAGGTATTTTTCGACTACACAGGGGAGTCCGACACCCGTTTCCCAAGGATTTCAGACCAAATAATCATACCACCCCGCCAGAGGAAAGATTGCATACGTTGTACCACCGGTGGGCAGCCGGCGGCATTGGGTATCATACCCCGCACTTCCCTCATACGAGGCGGATCCTGAAACAATTAATCCACCACTCCGGCTATTATACGAGATTTTCACGCCATGGCCACCTTTCAAATCGATCGAGCTGTAACTTCAAGGAATTGGAGCGGCCAGTCGTCGTTTGGACCGAAGCGGTTGAACCGGGTGCCGCTAGTATTCCGGTGCTTTGGTACGCCGTCGCCAAGCTACAGATGTTGTTGATGTTGTTGTTGGCCTCTTGAAGAAGATAATCACGCGTACCCACGGCGGGGGATTTGCCAACACAAAGACGGCGACTGATAAGTGATGAAAATGTAAAAACTGAAACTTAAAAAAATGAATTAAAATTTTTCAAATGTAATACAAAACGAAATATAAAATAGTATGTAAAAAGCAATGCATATTCGTTGGTTTAAATAAAAAAATCAAACACCGTGAGACTGGTGACTGAAACTGGTAACGTATTGGAATTCAACCAGGCAGGAAGAGGAAGAGGCCACAACCGCTTCAAAAGAAGAAAAAACAGTACAAACCGAGCTAAAATGGCGTCCGGTGGCGATGAAGAGCTGTCCCAGGAGGAGAAGACCCGAGTACTGGCAAACGTCTGCAAAACGGCATCAGCGGCCGAGGTCAAAGAGGACTTCTGCCAGATCTACAGCATGGTCACCGGTGGGCCGCCGCACAAACCAACGCCCGAGTCCTTCGCTCGATACCCGGAAGGACAAGCGGGGTCCAATAGCGGACGCTGATGGATGCGAGCACTATGAAGGCACAGGAGAAGGTCTGTGGCATGTCCCCGCCGTCCACCGCCCTGGGAGCCCTGTGCAGAGCCAGAGCACCGCGGACGACTCAATCAACGAAGGGTCGCTGCCGATGCTCTTCGCGGGAGCCTCGCCCGGGTCTGGGTGGTGGCCCTGGAGGAGGTTCGGGGAATCAAGCACCCGTGCCCCGCCACCGAGGGGCGTGAGGCGCCCCCGTCGGATGCCGTCTAGACGCCAGGAAGCTGGACCCGACGGCCATTCGCTTGGATCTCCGGACGAAGGCACGGAAGTGAAAAGGACTCCTCGACGCTGGGGGCGCGTGACTACGCAGAAGCAACCTAAAGGCTCAAGAGATCTATGCGAAGAGATCAAGAGCACTTGCATAAAGTGAACAAGCGCTCAAAACCCGCGACCTGGCCTTCAAGAGGAAGTACCGACTTCCTACGCTGATCCAATAGACAATCCTGGACATGCAATGTGGGGTGAACTGGGCTGTTGAAATAAATTACTGTCCTCCTACCACTATACCCCGCTCGAGTGCGATTCCTCTTGCAGTGTTTTTCTTTCACGGCCTTGCATTCTAAAGACATTACGATGTAATAGGCGGACGGAAAATGATTGCACAGAAAAGGCCGCCGCTGCCACTCGGTCCAACCGAAAATCAACATAACGTCTGCTGGGAATGGAGAGTTCTATCACCGCAGTACGGTAAATATGCTGACAACGCGAAGAACAACAGATGCGGCTAGTCAAGTACGCTGCATTAGCACCGGTGACCCGTTACCGTATAGCACATGACGGCAGCCCGGCTGTGCTATATCTCTCAATTGTCTCGTTACAAGACTCGGAAGACAAGACAGGGACCGAGCGGTTTATTGGACATTGTGGTTTTCCCCTTCTTTTTTAGTCCTTGCTAGTGTGCTGCTCTCTATACGCCAGCCATTACGACGGATTTTTCATGCCTAACGATCCTCTGTGGTGGCAGGTCCGTGCCGGTAAAGAAACAGTACGGAGGTATTTGATTCCTGAAGAAATGCAGGCGGGCTGAAACGCTCGGAAAGAGTTTCAAGGAGCTCGTTTACATTTTTTTTTATTCAATGCCAGTTTTCAGCGGATCGCCTCTTTCACACCATGAATGTTACTTCCCCCGACTACTCCAATATTTTGCGCCTACTAGCAGTGACCTTGTATCAGCGCATTCGTTCATATTCGCATTACCACGAAGAAATCGACCGGTCATCATTTGCGAGTTATTATTAAAGATGGGAGCTTCTTTTTCTGTCTTTTTCCAGAGTTTCGTTCGCACCATCAACTCTGACAGGTGCTGCTGCGACAGAAACTTGGGAAAATATAAAAAATGTGTGCGGCAGTCAGGAAAGTAAATAAACGCGACGCCAATTATGACTGGATACAATTGTGCTGCAGGAATAAAGATATGTGTTTATGAATATATAGGATACAACCCGGGAACATTTCGTATGTTACCTAATAAAAGAGTAGCTTCGGCAAGGCTAAGTAATTAGTTACGCATGGTGTTGAGTGTATACCATCTCCAGGGTTTAATTGGCGCGTGCAGACAAAAAAAAATTACACCACATGGGGGTAAGCAAGATGAGGTTTAAAGCGACACTGTGCAGAAGGTGAAGTTTTGCTGTACCGGTTGATCACTGCATTGTAACGATAATGAGGCTATTTTCACTCAAAAAGGAGCTTTCAAAACATTATTGTTGAAAACCTTCAAGAAATTAAACTAATTTGAAGTACCAGGAATAGAATGCGCTTTTTGATCATGCGGCAGATTTTTATACACAGTTAAAAAGGTAACCGACCACTTGCAATGATGTAATCATGAAGGTAGCGGCAAACTCAACTTAAGGAGAATCCGGTGGCGCACGCACCGAACGAGACAAGAACGCATAGATACAAAGAGGGCCCTAACCTCAAAAGAGGGACGTCCAAATACTGTGTCCTGTGCAATGTCCGGCAAGAGAGGAGAAAATATCTATTGTTTCAAATTCTCCGCATAAGTCACAAAGGTTCGTCGTAGCGAACCCACATGGTGGACCAATTCTTCTTTCTCGTTGGTTCTTGAGCTCTACGCCACCGATTATGACTCGTAGGTCACGTCTGAGCAACTTTTTCGGGGCTACTTTCATCTCGGAAAAGACACAGTGCGCAGGCGCTCCATTCCTATGGAAATTTAGGCTGAGTAAAACACTCCTAAATAAAGTACACAGCTAATTTATGCTTCCTTTTATAGAGCTGGAGCGATTACGGAGTATTGCATCCCTCACCGCTCCCTCACTTCTTCCAACTTATCCAACACTGAGCAAATTATATAAATTCTGCCCGCGGTGTTAATTAGGTATGAAGCACTGTAATTCGAGTTCCGCGATCAAGTATTCGCAGTGATGTGTAAAATAGGGCACAAAGAAAAAGAAGAGAATATAGCTCTAAGCCACGTCCAAGCATATCTCACAAAAAGTACATCGTGCTGGTGCTACCGCAACCGCTTCACTTGGGACTCTGCTGAGGGAGACCACAGTGAATCCGATGTCAATGCACGCGGAGACGGCGGTGATACTCAACCATGCTCAAGATTCGACTCTGCTGAACGCGGCTGCATCGCTGAAATTGACACCGCTGCCGCCGCTCCCTGAAGTAAAGCAGAACAAGTTCGGACACACGCTCCGAAAAGGCACCACATCACCCGACGACGAAGAAATCATGAGTGACAATATCATGGAAGCCCGCCGGCCGCGGCACAATACCACCATTCCCCGAAATGGACCTTCAGCTGCAGCTACCGAGAAGAAGTTGAAGTGACGGACGAACACGTGAACGGAATCAATGAGTGGGGTGACCGGAAGAATGGCCACAAGTCAGCATTCATTACTAGACTCAGCGCCGCGACGCTATGCCCTCCACTGCCACGGTGACTGCTCGTACTGCTCAGCCTGAGCCATCGGTCCTGCTCCGAAGTCCATACAGAGAACCCCCTAAGCTACCGCTGTGCGTCTTTGTTCATCCTTCAGATGAAGGTGCACAGACGGTACAGAGCAAACAGAACGAACATCGCTCGCTCCCTGCTCGCTCAGCGGAAGAAAATTCGTGGTGCGTTAGGATACTTTCAGCGTTTTTCCTACTGAGCAGCCGCTGTGCCGTGGGGAGCCACGCTTTCAGGGATACGGCGGACCGAACGAAGAAAGGTTGCGTGCTGTATGCCTCGACGACAAGCGGAGATGGCGAAGGCTGCGCACCGCCTGCAATATCTTCATAGAGTTCGACGCGGAGGCGCAGGCCTCGCGCCTCAGATTGGTGACTCTTGACGTGTCAGCTGTGAAAAGAGAAAGAGCCATATTCTTCATGCAACGCACATTACAGTGAGCTACATACCCTCCTAAAAGTACTGCAGGTGCTGCTAGCTTGCAACGAGAGCACCGTTCTGCAAAGCTTCGAGCTAGGAGTAGCCGACGGGATTAGCCTCCTTATGTTTAGCATTCTTATTAACTGACCAAAGTGAATAAACTTGTATTGATGCACGGATCTAGGCTCATAAACCTGTGGATGATTCTCATGAAAAGATAACACGTGTAGCTTGAACTAAGGGTTAGAGAGAAGTGTTTCTGCGGAGAGTGCCCGTGTCGACTTCAAGAGCCGTCGTCGCATTTCCATTACTGCATGGGGAGGCTAGATTCTAACTGGACATTGCTATGTACACCGATGTTAACCCAATCCTGTTGCTTTTTACTATTTCTAAGCATGCCTTGGCGTTGAAACAGGAAGCGAGGAATTGGTTTATGGCAAGCCATTTAAGCTTCTCGAGACGGCGATATGGTTCAAGAAAGCTGCCGTGTAACCAGCGCGAGGTTCAAGCGTAGTCATGTGCACCGAAGGCAACGTAAAATAACTTGGCCAGTCGCAGGTACCTACGTCCGCTACGCAAGAGCGCCGATTTGTGTGAGGTTCGTTTAGGTTCGCTTTTATATATTGTAATAAAAACAGCGCATGGACACAGGACAAGAGCGGAGAGAAGACACACACGGCTCTGAGATCTGCGCCGTGTGTGTCTTGTCTCCGGTCTTGTCCTGTGTCCATGCGCGGTTTTTATTTCAAGATGCACAGACAACTCGCCCAAACTACAATTTCGCTTTTATAGGTGGGAGGAGAGCGACTAAGTCGGTTTCGCTTGTTCCGAGGCTACATGATATGTTAAGCAAAAGACAGGTAATGTCTAGATCAAAAAACATGTCTTAGAAAATTCTGGACACCATGCTGCCACGTTCCGGTACAGAAAGGAAAAACCTTTCTAAACTAACATAGTATATGAGAATTCAAGAGCGACGGTTCACTCAGACTACGGTGACACCTAAAAGACAAAGCTAATTGATTCCATAAAAATGACCTTGTAGGGCAGGTAGAATGGTGTCTATTCGCTTTTGCGTAGAATATTAATGTAAGTTCTTCTCCCTTATTTTGAACGGAGTGTGAGAAGTCCTCACCTTTGCAGTAAGGTATCTACGGCTGCTAGAAAAATAATAATCGTTTTGGTGGTCTGATGCTTAAAATTCGGGACACCGCTGTTGACTCCTTCTGACAATTCCTTTGGCGATGATTCGAAATTTTTTCCATATTATACTTATGGCTAAAATGGAAGTAGAATGTGGTCGGGGTAAAAATTCATGACTATAAACGTAATAAACCCTTTTTTAAGAGTAGTGTTCATTTGTGTTCCCACAGCCAAAAGCGTTGCAGCGCAGTCTTATATCTTCTATGCGTCTTCTACGATACGTATAGTCGAGAGTAAGGAATGTAGCATCCCCAGAACTTAAGATCTGTTGTGTCGTCTAAAAGAAGTGAAAGTATTTTTCGCACAGTTTGATGAGAAGAACACGATGGTAAAAATGTGATGATAAAAGTGATAAAAATGTTCAGAATAAAAAAATGTTGAAAGACCACATGCAGGTAAACACTGCAACTGCTGGTGTCGTCAGAAGGGCCATTTTCTTACCTACACTGGCTACACTAGCTGGCTGGCTATAAAAAAATGGCCCTAGTGTGACAACGTACAGTGTACAAAATTTTGCGGACATTATTTTAAATATACACGCAATATAAATAAAAAGACTAGTTCACAACTAGACCTAGCGGCATGGGTGAAAGATATGCGATTTTGATGGTGATAATGGTGGTTTCTATGGCGCAAGGGCTTCTTTCACCCAAAGGGCGCCATAGCACAAGGTATTTTTCGACTAAACAGGGGAGTCCAAAGTCCGTTTCCCAAGGATTCCAGACCAAGTAATCATATCACCGCGCCAGAGAAAAGACTGCATACGTTGTACAGTGGGTAGCCGGCGGCACTGGCTATCATACACCGTCCTTCCCTCATACGAGGCAGAGCCTGGACCAATTAGAAGACCGCTCCTGCTAATATACGAGATTTTAACGCCGTGACCACCTTTCAGAGCGATCGAGCTGTCACGTGAAGGAATTGGAGCGGCCAGTCGGCGTTTGGACCGAAGCGGATGAACCGGGCACCGCTTTTATTGCGATTCGTTGGTACGTCGTCGCCAAGTCACAGATGTTGTCGTCGTCAAGAATATAATGACGCGTACCCACTGCGGGGGATTTGCCAAGACAAAGAAGGCGATTGATAGGTGCTGCAAATATAAGGAAGGGGTAACCTTAGTCGAAGCGCAAGGCGGATCGGCTAAGTATTGGGTGGCTTGTCCTGTTTTTGTTTTTCCCCCTGCGCCTTTGCGCATTTTGTCTTGTGTAGATAACGCACGCAGTTCGCTTAACTGAGTTGATGTCTACGCAGTCTGCCGGCCGGGGGAGCTCCCCCTGGTCGGCTTCCCTATCGCCTAATGAGATGCCTCTGGAGGCTTTTCAACGCACAGGCGTCCGCAGCATTCCTGTGGCGCTGGTGCCGAAGGATGGTGGTGCCATCAAAATGTCCAACCCAGGGTCTGTTCGAGCTGCTCTCCAGGCAGCCACGTCCCTCTATGAGGAAATTTCTGAGGTGAGGCAGTTTGGACGCGGCGGGATACTGTGCCGTTCCCAAGACCTATCCTGCGTAAAGGATCTTCTAAACTGCGCATCCTTTGGATCTATTCCGGTTAACAGCTTTATTCCTTCCCATCTCGCCTGCACAAAAGGTCTAGTCCGTGGCGTCGACTCCTGTATGTCTCCGGTGGAGACCCTCGACCTTCTCTCAGCGGCAGGCGTTGTTGCTGTGTACAGATGTAGCCGGGAGGTGAATAATGTGCGTATACCAACCGAATCAGTCATTGCCACTTTTGCTGGTACTTCCTGCCCGTCAGAAATTAAAGCATGGCCACTGATCTTCCGGGTCGATCCCCTTCCATCAAAGCCACTGCAATGTAACAACTGCTGGCGATATGGACATAGTGCTGGTGGTTGCAAGTCCACCTTGCGATGTTGCAATTGCGGCAATGACCATGCATCGACTGCATGCACCGAACAGGAGGTTAAGTGTTGCCTTTGCGGGGGTGATCACGCTGCAAATTCCCTGGATTGCCCTTCTCGGGCTCAGGAATCACAAATTGTTGAGTTAATTGACCGCAAACGCTGTTCGCGGCGTGAAGCCATAATTGAAATTAAAGAAAGAGCGCACGGCTATGCGGGCGTGGCAGCCCGCTCAGGTGTCGCCCTCGATGCATCTGTTTCGCAGGCCATAGTGACTGCTGTAGAAGCCTCAATGACGAAAATGATTGAAAAGATTGTATCAACTGTCACAGAGAGCATCTCAAACGCTCTCGCTACGCAGATTACTCAGGCCATGCAATCTGCAATATCTTCACAGATGACACGTTTGCCATCGTTGCTTTCTCAACCTTCATTACCGGTCATATCGCTACCCCAGGAACCAGTTAGTCCTGATGCTCCTATTATTAGCTCCGGCGTTTCGAATGATGTCCCAGTCACTCATGATGCAGAGATGATGGATACAGATACGCGAGTCCTCAAACGCAGTGGCTCCCATATGTCTAACCCGTCTTCTCCTCAAAATCCGAAATCAAAGAAACAACAGCTGGGCTCTAAGCCAAAGGAAAATATTTTGCAGCAGGCAGTTGCTGCTGCTCAGATTGCGCCACCATAGGGGTGTTACGAATACTCCAGTGGAACTGTCGATCACTCATTTCAGCTTCAACAGATTTACTTTACCTTTCATCACAACTTAATCCAGACATAATCATTTTGCAAGAAACCTGGCTTTCACCTGAAAAACATTTCCATTTACAAAATTATTCCTCATTTCGCCAAGATCGCCAGTCAAGAGGAGGGGGGTTGCTCATTCTGGTTTCTTCAAAATTTTGTCACAGGGCCAAAATTGTTTTCCAGTTCTCTTCTCTAGACTGTGAGATGATGGCTTTAGACTTTGTAATTCCTGGGTGCTATCCCTTCTCATTAGTTAATGCTTATTTTCCTAATGGTGTGCAGGATTCAAGGCCTCTAGATCTTCTACTAGTCAATTGCCAGAAGTCAGTTCTGTTGGCAGGCGACTTCAATTCGCACCATGTATCGTGGGGATATAAGACAGATCCCTGTGGCAAACGCCTTTGGGATTGGGTTACAGATAACAACCTTATGTGCATGAATTCAGGTTTGGCGACCTTTCTTCGGGCTCAAACCGTATCTGTATTAGATTTAACTTTCTCCAGCCCTTGTGTTCCTGTTCTGAATTGGTCGACAGTTGGTTGTGGTACATCTAGTGATCACATACCTATTATTTTTGAGGTTAACTGCCGCTTAACTCCAGCGTCTTCACAGTTGAGATCATATATTAATTATAACCAGTTCCAGGTTACTTTGCGCTCTTCTCTTGCGTCAGCGTTAAGTTCTGAAGACGATCATAATTCAAAAGACATTTGCTTGGCTATTGAGGAATGCCGCAAAAAGTCCGAATTCCTGGTGCGTACATCAAAAGGGACCAATTCAACACGGTGGTGGAATGCAGACTGTACGCGGGACTACAGACGCAGAAAGGCTGCATGGAAAAGGCTCCTCCACAATCAGTGCCCGAAAAATTGGCATGATTATAAGTTTATTGCAGCCACTTTTAAACGCACGGTTTCGCGCGCTAAAGACGATTATGAATCTGAGCGTTTCGATTTCCTGATGAAATCAGGAAACCGACGTGCACTTTTCAGATTTTTACACTCGCGGAAAAAGGTACCGGCCCCAGGTAATTTTCCCTCATGTGTCTTGACTCCGCAAGAAGCAACAGACACCATTGAAACCATTGCCAAAGGATTAGAGAAGCGTTTCTCGTCTGCACTACCTTTGCACTCCGTGTGTGTAGCGTCAGTGGATCAGATTAAGCTTGTCCCTCAGGTTACCCTCTCAGAACTTTCGCCTATAGTGCTGAGGTTACCATCAGCTGCTCCTGGACCTGATAGGGTAACTTCAAAAATGATAAAGATCCTCTTTGAGGAGTATCCTAACTCTTTATTACAGCTAGTAAATGATTCCATCAATCATGCTTGGATTCCTCCTGAATGGAAACTCGCCAAAGTGATTCCTTTACCTAAAAATAATGGCGGCGGCTATTCTCTGGAAAATATTAGACCTATTTCATTGACATCCAATGTGGTTAAATTAATTGAAAGGGTCTTGCTCCTACGTATTTCGGAGTTTGTGGATAGTGAAAATATCCTCAGTCACTGTCAAATCGGTTTCCGTCGAAAATGTTCAATATGGAATGCCCATGTTGACCTCGAAAGTCGAATCCTCCTTGCGCGGCGTCAAAAAATGCATGCTGCTTTGGTTACATTAGATGTAGCCAAAGCTTACGACAGTGTGGAACACACCATATTATTGCAAAGACTGCACACTCTGCAGTTTCCACACTACATAATTGCTTGGCTCTCGGCGTTCCTAGATAAGAGGCAGTTTTATTGTACACTCCATGGTGTCAACTCTGGATGGTATAAACAAACTAGAGGTGTTCCTCAGGGGGCAATCCTTTCACCCATACTCTTCAACATTCTACTGAGCTCAATTCCCAGTCATCACGAAATTCGCACGTACGTCTATGCGGACGACATTGCTTTTTTCTCGGCTGCTCCTGACATTCAATCTCTTTACGTGCGTCTGCAATCTTACCTGAACTTGCTTGAGAGTTGGTTGGGTGGCCTACGACTCACTTTAAATGTTAGCAAATGCGCTACCCTTGTTTTCCGACTCCAAGATCCTGTTGCTCTTTCTCTAACTTACAAGCAACAAATTATTCCCCAAGTTCAGTCTTTAAAATATCTTGGTGTCATTTATGACGACAAGCTCACATGGCGCTCTCACATTGACCATGTTGCAGCGAAGGGCACTCGTGCTGTGGGCATGTTGCGTAGATTAAGCAATCCCCGGTCTGGAATGCGGAGAGATGCACTTTTAATGATTTATGTTATGTACGTCCGACCAATGTTAGAATTTGGATCAGTGCTGTTTTCTGGTTCAGCTGCTTACAAAATTCGCCCGCTTGTTCTTTTAGAGCGGGAAGCTCTACGGTTGTGCCTTGGCCTCCCTAAATTTGTAGCCAACGACGTGCTTTACCTTGAAGCTCGAATTCCGCCTTTAGTATCTAGATTTAAATTTCTCACTGTTCAGACGTACCTCACGATATATGACTCAAGTTTCCACCGTTCCTCGTCTGTGTTTTGTTGCCAGCCGACCTTCTTTTTTGGAATCCACTGGCCTCGATTTCATACACCGCAGGTAGTACTGGTACAATCTTTACTTCACCCGTTAAATGTACTCCTGTCTGACATACTTCCGACACAGAAGAGTGGGCCTGCCGTGAAAATTGTCTATGATGACATTTTCCCGAAGAATGCAAAGCATTTACCATCAAGCATTTTAAATGGATTATTAGAAGACCATTTAAAAAGCCTACCTGTTTCCATAATGATTGCTACTGACGCCTCCCAATGTGATGAAAAGGCAGGAGTGGGAATATATTGCCCGCTTCTGGATTGGTCTTTTTCTGTGCGTCTTCCGGATTTCACCCCAATTTTCCAAGCGGAGTTTCTGGCGGTGGTGCTTGCTCTTCGGAAACTAGACCCTTCTTTCTCCGCAGTGGCTGTCATTACTGACTCCTTTTCTTTGTGCTTGTCCCTTGCCTCAGCTACGGATTCTCCAATCCTCAACACCTTCTTATCATTACTTCCTCCCCATTTGAGCCTTTTACATATGATATGGGTACCGGGTCATAGCAGTGTGACAGTCAATGAAGTGGCTGATAGCCTGGCAAAAGCGTCCCTCAATGGCCCCGTGCTACCTATTCTCCCGGCTACAGCGTACATCACAGCAGCGAGGTTTCGGAGAAGCATTTTGTTAGGCATGACATCAGGATCAATTTTAAGATCTGATGATTTCCTGCATCTTCAGTATCCGTGGAGCAGGAAATCATGCCATTCGCGACAGCTTGAAGTCTCTCTAACTAGGCTGCGCTGCCGGATCCCCCCCTTAAATTTTTATTTGCACAGGTCTGGTTTGGCGCTTTCTCCCGTCTGCGCATTCTGTGGTGAACAAGAATCAATAGACCATTTTTTGTTGTTTTGTCGACGCTTCACCATGATGAGACGTCGATATTTAGAGCAACCACTGCAACAGCTTGGCCTTAGTTTGAGCAGCCCGACCATATTGTCATTTGGGGCCACCATTCTCGGTTACAGCCACAGGTCTGTTTTTACCGCCATTCAAAATTTTTTTACTGGAATCTAAACGGTTACCTTGCTAATATTTTATTCTTTATTTATTTATTTAATTTTTTACTCATCATTACTTTTTTTTTCTATCCACCGTTACTATTATTATTATTATTATTATTATTTTTCATTCATTTATTTCTTAATCAACTCCCTCTGCTAGAGATCTTGCTGAGTCCAGCTCCTGCGTGCGTTATGTTTGCCCTGTTTCTTTTTAGTCTTTCTGCTTTCTCATAAAGATTCTTTTCCCCAGCATTCTGCTATTTCTATTTATTACTTCATTTATCTATTTATTTTTCCCCAGAAAACAAAACTAAACAAACAAGCAAAAAATCTCAAAAACTCTCTATGCACCCCTCTTCTTGGCCGATCCCCCTCTGTGGGTATGCGCCATCCCATGAGGTGAACAACAACAACAACAACAAAAAAATGAAACTAAATAAAGGAAATAAAATTTTTCAACGGTAATACAAAACAAAAATAGTAATTAGTAAATAAAAAGCAATGCAGATTTGTTGGTTTAAATCAACAAAACAAGCACAGTGACACTGGCGACTTAAAATGGGAATGGATTGGATAACAACCACGCAGGAAGAAGAGGAAGCCACAACCGCTTCAAAAGAATAAAAAAAAACAGAACAAGCCGCGCTAAGATGGCGTCAGGCGGTGATGAAGAGCTGTCCCAGGAGGAGAAGGCCCGAGTACTGGCAGACTTCTGCAAAACGGCATCAGCGGACGAGGTCAAAGAGGACTTCAACCAGATCCACAGGATGGTCACCGGTGGGCCGCCGCACAAACCATCACCCGAGTCCTTCGCTCGAGCCCGGGAGGACAAGCGGGGTCCAATAGTGGACGCTGATGGATGCGAGCAATACGAAGGCACAGGAGAGGGTCTGTGGCATGTGCCCGCCGTGCACCGTCCTGGGAGCCCTGTGCAGAGCCAGAGCACCGCGGACGACTCGATCATCGAAGGGTCGCTGCCAATGCTCTTCGCGGAATCCTCACCCAGGTCTGGGTGGTGACCCTGGAGGAGGTTCGGGGAATCAAGCACCCGTGCCCCGCCACCGAGGTGCGTGAGGCGCCCCCGTCGGATGCCGCCCAGACGCCGGGAAGCTGGACCCGACGGCATTCCTCTTGGAACTCCGGACGAAGGCACGGAACTGGAAAAAGAATCCTCGACGTTGGAGGTGCGTGATTACGGGGAAGGAACCTGAAGGCTCAAGAGAGCTTTGCGAAGAGATCAAGAGCACTTGCAAAAAGTGAACATGCGCTCAAAACCCGCCACTTGGCCGTCGAGAGGAAGTACCGACTTCCTACCCTGACCCAAGAGACTGTCCTGGACATGCAGTGTGGGGTGAACGGGGCTTTTTAAATAAATTACTATCCTCCTCCCACTATCCCCCGCTCGAGTGCGATTCCTCTTGCTGTATTTTTCGTTCACGACCTTGTATTCTAAAAACATAACGATGTAATAGGCGGACAGCAAATGATTGCACTGAAAAGGCCGTCGTTGCCACTCGGTGCTAAGCGGTGCTAACACACTGACCACCTGCTTTTCTAATGGGATATGCCTCAATAATCTCTCTTTCCATCCGATCCTTTATATGCCCGAGAAACTTAGTTTTCCGAAAAATGGGTTTACACTTACAGTCTCGGCAGTGGATAGCAATATGACGACTCTTCCCTTCTTTCACCAGATTGTAATGCTCCCTAGCTCTCTTATTAAAACAACGTCCAGTCTGACCTACCTACACGCTGTTGCAAGTGAGCGGAGCGCTGCACAATACCTTAGTGGTGCAACGGGTGAAGCCTAGTTGTACTTTGATAGTACAAATCAGCTTTTTCTTATTAACCCTCATAGAGCAAACGTTTGATAGCTTGCTTGGGGCCGAGAAGAGCACGTTTACGTCTGTCTTCTTCCAGTTTTCTTAAGGTTATAAGACACTCTGCGAAGGTACGGAATTACATGAGTGTCCATCTTGCCATCATGCTTATCTCTCTCTTTGGTTCGCTTTTTCTTTTGTAGCAACGTCTGTGCAACAGCTGACAATGAATCTGGAAGAAAGCCTGACATGCGCAATCAGATTCTTTGTCAGCTGTTACAGAAACGTTGCTACAAAAGAAAAAGCGCACCAAACAGACAGATAAGCATGATGACAGGATGCCAACTCAAGTAATTCCGTACCTTCGCAGAGTGTCTTATAACCTTAAGAAAACTGCAAGAAGATACGATGTAAACGTGCTCTTCTCCGCCCCAAGCAAGCTATCAAAAGTTTGTACAATGAAGGTTAATAAGAAAAAGCCGATTTGTACTATCAACCACCAACTAGGTTTATCTGTTGCACCACTATGGTAGTGTACAGCGTTCCGCTCACTTGCAACAGGGTGTACATAGGTAAGACTGGACGTTGTTTTAATGAGATAGCTACGGAGCATTACAATCTCGCAAAAGAAGGGAAGACCGGTCACCTTGCTATCCACTGCCGAGACTGTAAGTGTAAGCCCATTTTTCGGAAAACTAAGTTTCTTGGGCATATAAAGTATCGCACAGAAGGAGACAGTAATGAGACATATCACAATAGAAAAGCAGGTGGTCAGTGTGTTAGCACCGCTTTCTTGTCTCTGGTTGATAATGAACTGGCGTTTTTGGACCATTGCTGTTGATTGCCACGAGACGAGTAGCGCTGTACTTAAGCTTGGGTTTCCGCACTAAAATGGAGTTCGTAATTCGTGCCTGTGCCTATTTTGTCATCGTTTTTTCGTGTTGCTACGATTTCAGGATTTAACGACATGGAGGTTGTTTATATTAATGTAAGTTCTTTTCCTTTGTTTTGAACGGAGTGTGAGAAGTCATCGCCAGCGCGGTAAGGTATGTACGGCTACTGGAAAAATAATATTCGTTTTGGTGGTTTGACGCTTAAATTTCAGGCCTCAGCGGTTGACTTCTTCTGACAATTTCTTTCGTGATGATTCGAAATTTTTTCGTGTTACACTTTTGGTTAAACTGGAAATACGACGTGGTCGGGGTAAAACTTCACCACTATAAATGTAATAAAGAGTTTTTTTATAAAGTGGAGAGTTCATTTGTGTTCCGACAGCCAAAAGCGTTGAAGCGCACTCTTTTATATCTTGTATGCGTCTTCACGATACATATATTCGAGAGTAAGGAATAGAGCATCCGCAGAACTTAAGATCTGTTGTGTCGTCAAAATGCATTGAAGGTTTTTTTTGTACAGGTTGGTGAGAAGTACACGATCATTAAAAATTTTTTCTTTCCTTAATAATAAAAATGTTGAGAAGTAAAATAAATTGAAAGGCAACATGCAGGTATTGATGTCGTAAGAAGGGCCTTTTTTTATACCTACACTGGCTACACTGGTGTAGCAAGACTATAATGAACTCACGATACACTGGCGGCACTAGTGTAGCCAGTGTAAGTAAAGAAATGGCCCTAGTGTGACAACGTAAAGTGTAAAAAATTTTGCGGACAGTTTTGAAACATCCAAGCTATATAAGTAAAAAGACTAGTTCACAACTAGACCTAGCGGCATGGGTGATAAGATATTCGATTTTGATGGTGATAATGGTGGATTATATGGCGCAAGGCCTTTTTTTACGCAAAGGGCGCCATGGCACAAGGTATTTTTCGACTACACAGGGGAGTCCGACACCCGTTTCCCAAGGATTCCAGACCAGATAATCATACCACCGCGCCAGAGGAAAGATTGCATACGTTGTACCACCGATGGTTTGCCGGCGGCATTGGGTATCATACCCCGCACATCCCTCATACGAGGCGGATCCTGAACCAATTAATCCACCACTCCGGCTAATACACGAGATTTTAACGCCATGGCCACCTTTCAGAGCGATCGAGCTGTCACGTGAAGGAATTGGAGCGGCCAGTCGGCGTTTGGACCGAAGCGGTTGAACCGGGCGGAGATAGTAATCCGGTGCGTTGGTTTGTTTGTTTGTTTGTTTGTTTATGGGGTTTAACGTCCCAAAGCTACTAAGGCTATGAGAGACGCCGTAGTGGAGAGCTCCGGAAATTTCGACCACCTGGGGTTCTTTAACGTGCGCTGACATCGCACAGTACTCGGGGCTCTAGAATGTCTCCTCCAAAGAAATTCAACCGCCGCGCCCGGGATTGAACCCACGTCATTCGGGTCAGCAGCCGAGCACCATAACCACTGAGCCACCACGGCGGCTTCCGGTGCGTTTGTACGCCGTCGCCAAGTTACATATGTTGTTGTTGCCCTCTTGAAGAAGATAATTACGCGTACCCACGGCGGGGGATTTGCCAAGACAAAGACGGCGACTGATAAGTGTTGAAAATGTAAAAAATGAAAATAAAAAAGGCATTAAAGCCATTCAAAGGAAATACAAAACAAAAATATAAATTAATAAATAAAAAGCAATGCAGATTTTTTGGTTTAAATAAACAAATCAAACACAGTGAATCTGGTGACTGAAAATGGGAACGGATTGGAAAACAACCAGGCAGGAAGAGGAAGAGGCCACAACCACTTCAAAAAAAGAAAAAAAAAACAGTACAAGCCACGCTATGCGAAAAAACGAAGTCCCAGCGTTAGTGACGCTTCACATTGCTAAAGCGTACGACAGTGTTGAACATTCTATCCTTCTCACGAAATTGTCAACACTACACCCGCCGTACTACGTTTATGCGTGGATCCGCGAATTTTTAGCGGGACGGCAGTTTTTTTGCACTGACGGCTCCTTCACTTCAGACACCTACGCCCAGACCAGAGGTGTGCCACAAGGTTCTGTGCTTTCGCCACTCCTTTTCAATATTCTATTGTGTGACATTCCCATCCACCCTGACGTTACAGTTTACGTTTATGCAGATGACATTGCCTTCTTTGCCTCGGCAACCGACATTCATGCCCTGTATCGTTGTCTTCAGGCTTACCTCAATGCTCTCGAGGTTTGGCTTATCAACATTAATCTGGTGTTAAATGTGCATAAAAGCAGTGTGTTAGTTTTTCAATCTAACATGCCTTTATATATATCGTTACAATATCGCACGGACATTATACCGCAGGTGGAATCCTTGCGGTATCTAGGCGTAATTTATGATGGTAGTATGGACTGGCGGCCCCACATCAAGAGTATCGTTGAGAAAGGAGAGCGTGCGCTGGGTCGGCTACTTCGAATAAGCAATAGGAGATTTGGCATGCGTCGGGACACGCTCCTACTCCTTTACAAAGCCTATGTCAGACCCACTTTGGAATTTGGCTGCATACTCTTTTCTGGGTCCGCCAAATACAAGCTCCGTCCGTTGCTGCTGTTAGAAAGGCGTGCCCTGCGCCTCTGCCTCGGCCTCCCTCAGTCAGTTTCCACCGCAGTTCTGTACCTGGAGGCTCGTATTCCCGACCTTAACTCTCGTTTTCAGCTACTAACTGTCAGGACTTTCTTACGGGCATTTGAGTCTGCTTCTGGTGTGGCTACACCTATTTTTGTTTCCCACCCGGCTCTCTTTTTTAGTCATCATTGGCCAAGGTTTCGCCTCCCTCAGGTCGTTTTTACTCAAAACCTTTTATCGGTCATTGGTGTAGATCTCAGTTCTGTGTGTAGAGTAGGTTCTGCAACGTCCCCTGTGGATATTGCTTTTGATTATATTTTCCCACCTAATTCAAAGCATCTGCCGTCCAGGACCCTACTTAGTCTCCTCTCAGAACACCTTGACTCTTTCCCCCACCACAGCGTGATTGCTACAGATGCGTCCGGGGCTGGCCAGAACGCAGCCGTTGGCATTTTTTTCTGAGGATCTCTCTTGGAGTTATTCACTTCGAGTCCCGGATTACACTCCCATATTTCTAGCGGAGTTTATGGCTCTTGGGCTGGCTGCTTTAAAGATTCCCCCCAGTGTCTCCCAAGTGATATTTCTGTCAGATTGCCTCTCTGTGTTGTTGGCGCTGGATTCTAAACGGGACGATCTATTGAGCCGCTCATTGAAGTATTTCATTCCTGGATGGGTGAAAGAGGTGCGCTTCGTTTGGATTCCAGGTCACTGCGGTATTTCTCAAAACGATGCAGCAGACGTTTTAGCAAAATCTGCTCTCAATGCACCGGTCGCCTGTAGCGTCCCTAATCTGATCCTTTTCGGAATGTCTCGCTTTCAGCGCTTTCAGCATATTACCACTATGTGCAACGATCCCTTGCTGTCTACTATTGACTACCACCATCTCATGTACCCATGGAAGGTTCGTGCTTGTAAATCCCGGCAGTGTGAGGTTGCAATGACACTCCTGCGGTGCAGAATTCCCAGCTTAAATCTTTATTTATGCAGATGCGGGTTCAGTCCCTCAAACCTTTGTGCGACTTGCGGAGAGGTGGAAACACTGGGGCATTTCCTACTCTATTGCCGGAGGTTTGCACTTCAGAGAAGGACGTATCTCGAAATTCCAATTTCTCGAATGGGACTCACTTTGTCGGTTCCGCTTCTTCTGTCCTTCGGTGCTAGCGCCAGAGGTTTTGCATTGCATCAAGTTTGCGATTTCCTCCACAATTACATAATTGTTACCGGCAGGTTCCCTTGCTAATGGTACCCAAAATGTCCGCATTGCAAAATCCTTCAGAATTTTTCTGGTATTCAGTTCTCTAATCTTTATGCCGGTTTTTTTTTCATTCATTTCTTCCCGTAATTTCTTTTTATCCATAATTCCATCTTTAATTCCTCGCAATACGTACCCAAAGTTAATCATTAGCTTGGCCCCAAAAGGTAATCCATTAGCTTGGTACCAATTTGCCTTCTTTGGGCTCTCCTCACTGAACCCTGGCCAATCCCCCGTCGTGGGTATGTGCCATGCCACCAAGGCAACAACAACAGCTAAAATGGCGTCAGGCGGCGATGAAGAGCTTTGAAGGAGGAGAAGGCCCGAGTACTGGCAGACTTCTGCAAAATGGCATAAGCGGCCGACGTCAAAGAGGACTTCAACCAGATCCACATGATGGTCACCGGTGGGCCGCCGCACAAACCATCGCCCGAGTCCTTCGCTCCAGCCCGGGAGGACAAGCGGGATCCAATAGTGGACGCTGATGGATGCGAGCACTACGAAGGCACAGGAGAAGGGCTGTGGCATGTCCCCGCCGTCCACCGTCCTGGGAGCCCTGTGGAGAGCCAGACCACCGCGGACGACTCAATCATCGAACGGTCGCTGCCAATGCTCTTCGCGGAATCCTCACCCAGGTCTGGGTGGTGGCCCTGGAGGAGGTTCAGGGAATCAAGCACCCGTGCCCCGCCACCGAGGGGCGTGAGGCGCCCCCGTCGGATGCCGCCCAGACGCCGGGAATCTGGACCCGACGGCATTCCTCTTGGAACTCCGGACGAAGGCAGGGAACTGGAAAAGGGATCCTCTACGTTGGAGGTGCGTGACTACGCGGAAGCAACCTGAAGGCTCAAGAGAGCTTTGCGAAGAGATCAAGAGCACCTGCAAAAAGTGAACAAGCGCTCAAAACACGCGACGTGGCCTTCAAGAGGAAGTACGGACTTCCTACGCTGACCCAATGGACAGTCCTGGACATGCAGTGTGGGGTGAACTGGGCTGTTTAAATAAATTACTGTCCTCCTCCCACTATCCCCCGCTCGAGTGCGATTCCTCATGCAGTGTTTTTCTTTCACGGCCTTCTATTATAACGACATAACAATGTAATACGTGGACAGAAAATGATTGCCCAGAAAAGGCCGTCGTTGCCACTCGGTCCAACCGAAAATCAACATAACGTCTGCTGGGAATGGAGAGTTCTATCACCGCGGTACGGTAAATATGCTGACAACGCGAACAACAACAGATGCGGCTAGTCAAGCACGCTGCATTAGCACCGGTGACCCGTTACCCTATAGCACATGACGGCAGCCCGGCTGTGCTATATCTCTCAATTGTCTCGTTACAAGACTCGGAAGACAAGACAGGGACCGAGCGCGGCATGGGACATTGTGGTTTTCCCCTTCTTTTTTCGTCCTTGCTAGTGTGCTTCTCTCTATACGCCAGCCATTACGACAGATTTTTCATGCCTAACGATCTTTTGTGGTGGCAGGTCCGTACCGGTAAAGAAACAGTGCGGAGGCATTTGATTCCTGAAGAAATCCAGGCGGGCTGAAACGCTCGGAAAGAGTTTAGAGCAGCCGGTGTACATTTTTTTTATTCAATGCCAGTTTTCAGCGGATCGCCTCTTTCACACGATGAATGTTACTTCCCCCGACTACTCTAATATTTTGCGCCTACTAGCAGGGATCTTGTATCAGCGCTTTCGTTGATATTCGCATTACCACGAAGCAAACGTCCAGTCACCTTTTGCGACCTATTTTTAAATATAGGAGCTTTTTTTCTATCTGTTTCCAGAGTTTCGTTCACCCCATCTCCTCTGAGAGGTGCTGCTGTGACAGGAACTTGGGAAAATACAAAAAAATGTGTGCGGCTGTCAGGAAAGTAAATAAACGCGACGCCAAATATGACTGGATACAATTGTGCTGCAGGAATAAAGATATGTGTTTATGAATGTGTAAGATACAAGCCGGGAACATTTCGTGTGTTGCCTAATAAAAGAGTAGCTTCGGCAAGGCTAACCAAGTAATTAGTTAGGCATGGTGTTGAGTGTATACCATATCCAGGGTTTAATTGGCGAGTGCAGACAAAAAAATTACCCCACATGGGGGTAAGCGAGATGAGGTTTAAAGTGGCACTGTGGAGAAGGTGAAGTTTTGCTGTACCGGTTGATCACTGCATTTTAGCGACAAAGAGGCTATTTTCACTCAAAACGGAGCTTTCAAAACAGTTTTGTTGTAAAATTTAAATGAATTAAACTAATTTCAAGTACCAGGAACAGAATGCGCTTTTTGATCATGCGGCAGAATAATAAACACAGTTAACAAGGACCACTTGCAATGACGTAATCATGAAGTAGCCGCAAACACAACTTAAGGAGAATCCGGTGGCGCTCGCACCGGACGAGACAAGAACGGATAGAGGCAAAGAGGGCCCTAACCTCAAAAAAGGGGTCTTTAAGTACTGTGTCCTCTACAATGCGAACCGCCGGCAAGAGAGGAGAAAATATCTATTGTTTCAAGTTCTTCACATAAGTCACAAAGGTTTGTCGTAGCGAACCCACATGGTGGACCAATTCTTCTTTCTCCTTGGTTCTTGAGCTCTACGCCACAGATTATGACTCGTAGGTCACGCCTGAGCAACTTTTTCGGGGCTTATTTCATCTAGGAAAACAAAAAGTGCGCAGGCGCTCCTTTCCTATGGAAATTTAGGCTGAGTAAAACACTCCTAAATAAAGTACACAGCTAATTTATGCTTTCTTTTATAGAGCTGATGCGCTTACGGAGTATTGCATCCCTAATCCGCAGGTCTGCTTACCTCTCCCAACTTATCCAACACTAAGGAAGAGGCTCTGGGCAATTTTTATAAATTCTGCCCGTTTTGTTAATTACGTAAGAAGCGCTCTAATTAGAGTTCCGTGTTCAAGTATTCGCAGTGATGTGTAAAATACGGCAGAGAGAAAAAGAAGAGAATAAAGCTCTAAGCCACGTCCAAGCATATCTCACAAAAGTACATCGTGCAGGTGCTACCGCAACCGTTTCACTTGGGACTCTCATGAGGGAGACCACAGTGAATTCGAAGGCAGTGCACATGGAGACGGCGGCGATACTCAACCATGCTCAAGATTCGAGTCTGCTGAACGCGGCTACACCGCTGAAATTAACACCGCTGCCGCCGCCCCCGGAGGTTAAGCAGCAGACCTCCTCAGGCGTAAAGCAGAACAAGCTCGGACACACGCTCCGAAGAGACACCATATCACCCGAAGACCAAGAAATCATGAGTGACAATATCATGGAACCCCGCCGGCCGCGGCACAATGCCACCCGTCCCCGAAATGGACCTTCACCTGCTGCTACCGAGAATTTGAAGTGACGGACGAACACGTGAAAGGAATCAATGATTGGGTTGACCGGAAGAATGGCCACAAGTCAGCATTCATTACTAGACTCAGCTACGCGACGCTATGCCCTCCACTGCCACGGTGACTGCTCCTACTGCTCAGCCTGAGCCATTGGTCTCGCTTCGAAGTCCATCCGGAGAGCCCCCTAAGCCACCGCTGTGCGTCTTTAGGACCTTTCCTAGCGCTGTGCGTTAGGACATTTCCAGCGTTTTTCCTACTGAGCAGCCGCTGTGCCGTGGAGAGGCACGATTTCAGGGATACGGCGGACCGAACGTAGAAAGATTGCGTGCTGTATGCTTCGACTACAAGCGGAGATGGCGAAGGCTGCGCACCGCCTGCAATATCTTCATAGAGTTCGACGCGGAGGCGCAGGCCTCGCGCCTCAGATTGGTGACTCTTGACGTGCCACCTGCGAAAGGGAAAGAGCCATACTCTTCATGCAACGCACATTACAGTGAGCTACATGCCCCCCTAAAAGTACTGCAGGTGCTGCTAGCTAGCAACGCGAGCACCGTTCTGCACAGCTTCGAGCTAGGAGTAGCCGAGGGGATTAGCCTCCCTATGTTTAGCCTTTTTATTACCTGACCAAAGTGAATAAACCTGTATTGATGCAGGGATCTAGGTTCATAAACCTCTGGATGATTCTCATGAAAAGATAACACATATAGCTTCCCTATTGAAAATATTGAGCGTGGATTCTGCGTGGCTATCTTTGCGTGTTTATTGCCACGCAAAATGCGACGATTGAGCGAGGTCGCAGAACGCGAGACATCCTCACATAATTTGCGCAAGCCGAGCAAGGCTCGCAAACGCGAGACATTCTCACATAATGTGCGCAAGCCGCGCAAGTCTCGCACAACGTGAGACATCCTCGCGTAATATGCGCAAGCCGGGCGAGGCTCCCAGAATGTGCGAGAGCCGAGTCTGGCTCACAGAGCACTAGACAGTGTCAAATGGAGTTACCATCATGATAGCGATAATACCTTGCATGGCTGCAAGGCTCCTCAACCGGCAGGAAAGGGCTTCGTTTTTTTCTCATTCTAGACATCACATCAGTCTCACTTCCCCCGCGCACACTTCAGAATGCCCTATTCTTCCTCTTTTTTGTTTTCTAGCCACAGAAAAATTGATAGTACACTGATGGGTGCGAGCTAAAAAAAAATGGCTTATTATTGTAGATTTTTTGCATGGTGAAAATGACGAGTGGTCAACTCGCGGTTTTAACTAGAATTCAGAGTTCAAACTGCCAAATCAAGTTAGGTCAGAGCAGACGTGACGCCATGTTCTGGTCAAACTCTGCAGCTTTGCTTGCCTCCGGTCGTAGCCAGCTTGGAGTGATATACCACTTAACGACGGTTATTTTTATTGCAGGAATCTTCAGGCGCATTTACTTTTTTTTTCTCTTGCAACTATAATCGGATACAACTCAAGTCTGCAGTGAAGTCTCATCCACATTCAGGACCGCCGAACAGAATTCCTCCGTGCTAGAAAGTAAACCTTACTTAAACCTATTCATGCTACCTAAACAATACGCTAATCACCAGACGAAAATATAAGCTCAGTAATTTTAATAGCTGTAATTTGTTTGATACGGTCGAAGACTGAAAACTGATTTTGTTCACTGTTGTGATTGGGAAGAGGAGTCATAGAGCTAAAAGGCCGCGGACGGTCGCCCACTGTTTCCAACTGCAGTTTTTTGTAAGTTGTATCCTACTAAAGTCACCGTTTCTCGCAGTTTTTAACAGTTCTTTTCACTCATTTGCACGGTGTTTCGTAATGTCAGACTGCCACCATTCTAATAATGGCGCTGCAATCGTCAGTGCTCCTACCAGCCAAAAAATCGGGCGGGTATGTGTGATAGGTACCATCAGTGTTACTTTGTGGATGGTTCTGAATACCCCCTAAAGCCTCAAAGTATATTTTGAGGAAATCTATGCATACGCTTTATCACGTTATTCTCTGCCCAGGCGGAGGGTAGTCCTCGTTGCGTCCTTAGCAGTAGTAGTAATAAACATCTTTATAGAAGGGGCTCTGAGAGAGAATGAGGAGGAATGTTGAAAACGAGTGAGACATATTCAGGAATTGTTGGTGTAGGGGGAGCGCATATGTAATGATACGGTTTACAGACGCCAAATACCATAAAAAATGAAACACTGTTATAATAAAAAAGTACATTTTAAATTGTTCTGTCGTGTTTCTGAGCCCCGCAGCCGGGTAGACGTTCAATTAGGCAAAGAACGTTCGATTACCGCAAAGAAAATGTGGCTGATAAAAGTCAATACACTGACCGTTTGAAGCCTCCATGCCTTCTTTTGTTTGTTGAACACTCAGATGATTGTTGCTGGCGCCCTCTGCCTCTTTCATGCGGAAGTTTTTCAACTTACACAATTAAGCCAGTATCACAGGGGTCCCCTCAGGCATTAGGAAGGTGCCAGCCGGTGCAACTATCAGCGACGAAGCAGCCCGACGTGAGCGTGTTTTCTTCTGCCCAAGAGACAGCGTCGGTCTAGCAAAGCAAAGTGTAGCACCAGTTCTCCTAGCGAGACTTCAGTGTCGGAGATCCGTTGGTGCTGAACGTCTGAACTGTTCTAGAATTTCCTCGCACTCTGCGCACTGCGTACAGACTCCTCATTTCCAGGTTGTTCTCTCAATGCCTGTCGTGAGCAGCTGCCGGAAGTACAGTGCAGTAGCGAGACTCGTGCAGCCCTTGAAGGTGGCCTACGAGGTCCACCAGGTGCGGTTGCAATGCAGGAAGAAGAAGAAAAGAAAGCACGTTTGTCGGGGCTCCTTCCGCCATGCCTTCCCCATCGTGGCTGTGGTCTGACTATCCATAAGTGGAAAATTGCTGAGCCTGCATTTTCGTGGGTACAAAAAGAACAGTGCAAGCATTAAGCTAGGGCTTCATGGCCAGGAATTTGGGCAAGCACTTTTATATGGCTTGGCTACCGCCTTGTGGCGCACGGCAAGTGCGCAAGCCTATTAAGATAGTACGCTGGCATCATCCGTGAAGTAAGTAATAAAGAGTATGACTTAGTGCCTTCCGAACAGCACGTGATAAGCTGCTAGCTTTAGCAGCGCTGCCTGTGCGCTGTCTCGACTTCCTGAAAACGAGTTTTACCCGCGAAAAACGCAGACAGCGAAATTTGCTCAGGCGCATAAGCAATCTTTGCGGGCGGTGACATCACGAAACTTTTCAGAGGCCCAAGCCTGTGGGCCAGCTGTAGGAACCGCAGAAGTCACGACAGTTGCATACAAAAGGTTCCCCGCCTTGACGCCGGCCGAACGGCCTGCACGGATGGATCGCGATTGAGCGTTGGGTGTTTTCTTTTTTTTTCTCCAATCCTGGCCTTTCTTCTTGCACAGCATTTTTCAGTGGTACCAGCACGTGAAGTCAGCCAGGAGGGAGAGGTTTATTTAGAGAGGGCGGCGGAGACGTCAGCCGGTCGGATCATTATCTGGCCTGCTACTATGCACTGGTGAAGGGGAAGAAGAGAAGAACGAGGTCATCGAACACTAACGATGGAGCTTTGTACCGTAAAATAATAGCGAGGACGGCAGTTTTCATTCGTTTCCGCTGAATCTCTGTTCTTCAGGTGCCCGTAAAATCCGTCCGAATATTATTCGTGGCTTCGGAATACATCTTGAGACAGCGGATTTGTGACAGCAGCATCTTCTCCGCACCCGAATCCGAAAACCACGACGCCACTCGCTTTAACGTGGATTTGCTAAAGGTGCACATGTGCCTGATAGATCAGGACTCAACTGGCCTACGTTGTCTCTGGACTGAAGGTGACCGAGAGGGAGTCTTTGTCCAGCCCTGCTGACTGAAAACCTCGGGAAGCAGCCATTTAATTCATTTTCTTTAAAATATGGGCACTGAAAGATAAATTCGAAGGTGGCACAGAGCCAAGCTCCATGCAGTCAGTGCGAATTAACTAGATCCACATTTTTAAATGACTCTAGCTGTGTGACCTTGAAACGGAGCACTCCCCAGTTAAAGGGCCACTTTTTTTAAACATATTAAGTCGATAACCACATCCAACTCCTCAGGGACCCCTCAGTCTGCGACATGAAACCGCTTTTAAATATAAGCTAGAAGTATTTTAAAACCGCAAAAACCATGAAACTGAAACTGAGTTTCTACCAAACTATGACTTCACGACAGACTAGCTTATGACGTCACAGATACTGTGACAAATTTATCGCAAAACTTGGCTTGGCTAGACTGGCAACTGCGAGCAACAGCTTGAGTCATTATTTATCTGAAACGGCGGAAAACATGCTCGAAATTTTATCCTCCAGCAGACGCAGTGGAGAACATCGACGACCGAACAAACTGTGACATCCCACTCGCAGAGCAGCCCGAAGAAATCGGCCCTACTGAGGCCACTAAATGGGAAATTTTATAATAACTTTGCGCTGTGACGCAGCACCGCCCGGCTGAAAAATTTGGCACTGGAGACTAGAACGCAGCGATGAACGTGCACTCAAAGCTTCAGTCAAATCCGTTGAGGTAGAAAAAACTCCACAGTTGCCCTTGAAAGCCCTTGTTTGGGGAACAATGCCTTGAAGCAACGATTCAGAGAGCAGTGAGAGAGAGCAAAGAGAGAGGAAGGAGAAGGAAAAGCGGTGAGGCTAAGCAGGGGAAGGTACCAGTTTGCGGCCCTTGAATGGGGAGAGAGGAGTGTGGCCGAACACGTCGAGGACCGTGGGCTGGTTTAACGCTAACCGCTTTAACGGGAACACTATAAATACAGTTTATCTGCTAACATAGAGGCAAGAAAGAAAAAACCCAGTTGAAAAGCACAGGAGAAAATTTTCTGTCGTCACAACAGATTTTTTGTAATGTTTTCAACCTAAAAATTTGTAGTAACAGAATTTTGTGTAGTTGCTGCAGGAAACTACTACAGAATTACGGACTGCAGGAACGCATCGCAGAAAGAACTACAGTACTATAGAAAAATGCTGAAAAACAGAAAAATTTGTTGTTACGCAAGACTAAAAGATATTTAGTGGTATTTGTTACACGGTTTTGTGGTTTTTTTTAACTGGAAAAGATCAAGTAAAAAACAGGATATCAATTGTTGGTGCAAGTGGCGCATCTCTTCCTTCGCATGCCGATGGCGTGTCATGACAAATTCAGCGAGGCTCATTTCTTGCTGATCATGACTTTATATCTGAAGGCGTTTTCATAAATTTAGAACATCTTTTAGGGCACTTAGTGTCTTCAAGCCACTCACTGTCTTCAAACCACTTAGTCTCTAAACCAAGCCGACACTTCCGTCCCGTTCAACATCGCTGTCCAGCTCATGTGTTGCAGCACTAAGCTGCAGATACACAGCGGCCGTGCAAAGGTATCCAAGCCAGCGAAGAGAAAAATAAAGAGGAAGCCTTTGCAAGGATAACTTTTTCCAAAGAAGAGACGAACACCTTCCGCCGACGATGAAGTCTGAGCATTCGACACCCAGGACAACCAGAGCGTTCACCACCAGAATGCCACTCCTGACAGTGAAGTCGGGAACGACTTGACCGCACTTTGAATTTACGGCCATACATCCGCTACAGGCCTAGGCGCTCCCCATCGTCATCCCAATCTGGCTCTGGGATGTCCCCCAGCAGCAAGGGTATTGGGTTTCCTTCCTGCACTCGGATGTACGGTTGTAGGTCTCGGATAAGTTCCTCCATGCTGGAATTCTGCTCGAATGTAGTCCAAGGATAGGCATGCTCCCTGTCAGAGGAATAACGTCGTGATGAATCCTCCAGAGGCGAACTCGCTGGAGAGCTCATGTCCGAAACAAAGCCCATCGCTGAAAGGGGTCGGGGGCTCAGATTAGGCGACTCCGAGTCGTTGATGTCTCTTGTGGACGAAGATGGCGCATCACTACAAGCAGCATAAGATTGGGAGGTGCCGCTTTGATCATGCATCTTCTTGCTCGAGCTTGGCGTTCTTGCTCCCGGCCGCGGCGTCGCAGCAAGGTGAAATGTTGCGTCGGGACCATTTGGTTTTCTTCTAGTGTAGGAATCGAAAGTGGAGTTGTCCAGAGAAGCTGATGCCGTCGCCTTTGCCATGTAGCTTTCGCCAGGTGAGTTGTAGTTGAAGGCCGCTTCGTGTGGAAACGCCCGTTGCAGCGTTGAAGTCGATGGGGCGTTACTAGTGGTGGGTATATAACTGACTTTGATATCTCCTGCATTCGCTTCCACTGACCAAGGCAAAGCCTTGGGTTTTTTGCGTTTCCCACGAGTCACGGGAAACTCGCTGCCTCGCTGCTCTCCTTCGCATCTTCCTTCGATTTCTGTCCACTTCCGTTTTTTGGCCGACGAGTCGGGCGATGCGTAGTTGAGGTTTGCTTTTTTGCTGTGAGGCTTGTCATTGGCGCCACTTCCTTCCTTCGCGGACTCTTGAGCAGGCTCCACACATTCTGGTTGGTTGACTATCGGCCTACCACACTGGAAGCATGTGTTTACGCCAAGCAGATGAATATTTCTCAGTTGAGCCACTGGTTGATTCTGCATCGTGTCATCTTCGATCTGCATGCTTCTGAATATGGTCACCAAATCGTCCTCCTCAGGCACACCGTCCAGCGCTGTAACGACGTCAGCCGGTACGAGACCTCCAGCAGAAACCATCGCAGCACATCGATTGCATCGCTGCCTAGGGGGTGTTGAGCTGCTCCTTAGGGCTAGCATTTCGCTGCCCTCATTGTGCTCAGACTGGCCATGCTCTCGCGAGGCGCTCTGTCGCCGATTGTCGTTGCGTGTAGGCCAACGGCGCATGGAAATCTGATCTTCCATTGGATAGACTATTTGAACTGGACCAGGAGCCCTGTTCTTCCAAGACAAATGCCTTTGATCTGTGAAGGAACCAGTCGCATCGCCTCCAGCGCCGCTGTCGACGCCTGTTTTAGTTCCCTTGCAATGAGACAGCCCTGTTGCAAAGCGGAGAATGTGGGAGTTAGAATTAGACACAGTAGCTTGTTTTTCGGCATGCGCAGAAAGCAAGATATTTTCAGACGCACCTCTCGTATTTTCGAGCCGTGGACTTCCTTCTTGATGATGCATGCGCTGAGTTTGTGATGGCTGAGCTGAAATTCCGCCACTAGTTGAACCCGCTGTCTCCAGGCAAGGTTTAGCTCCAGTGGAAGACTTAGTGCTCGAAGCAGGCAAACCACCTCCTGCGTTGGCAGCAGGAGTCTTGGAAATCCCGGCGAACACGGAGGAGCTGGCAAGTGCCTGAGCACCTGTGTCATTCGTGTGTTCTGTAGGCTGCTTCGAGATCTCCCCTTGGCTCATGGCGCTGAAGGATGGCCCATGGAATACGCTCCTTCCTGGTACGGCAGCTATGGCGCCCTCACCTTGAGAACGCCTACTTCGCTTCGTTACAGCCAGTGCAACATCGTTTGGAAGCTCCTCAAGGGGCCGCTTCCGGTTTTCCTCGGTCGAAGTGGCCAGATGTTCACTTGGGGGGTCCGGATGTGCTGGCCCCGACGGGGTAGCCGAGCCTCGCGACATCGAGCTTCGAGCTAGGCACGCAGCGGACGAGACAACACCGCCAGTGCCCTTCGCAGCCACTGCAGCCTCACAATATGAGAGGTTAGTATGGGAAGTCTCAGGCGCGGGGGTAGCACCAACGTAGCTTCCTGTAGGGTCAGAACAAAGCTGCTCAGCCATCGCAGCCGACGCGTGGCAGTCTGTTGCCCTCTTTTTCTTTCGTCGCCTACACCTGCACCTTCTTCTTCCTCTTGCACGTCCTTCTCGAAAATACCATAGTGTATGGTGGGACAAGGAAGCGGAAAAAAACGGAGGAAAGAGAAAGTAAGGTCAAAGGTAGAAAATTGGTTTATGGGGCTTTGAGGTCGCAAAGCGACTCAGGCTGTGAGAGACTCCGTAGGGAAGGGCTCCTGAAATTTCGACACAGTGGGGTTCTTTAAGTGTACTGACGTTGCACAGTACACGGGCCTCCATCTTTTGAAGCTTTTTTGTGGCTTAGACGACCCTCAGATTATGTAACTTTATACTAGGTGTGTTAGCTAGCCCTTTCAATTGCTATCTGAAAACAAGAACACGAGTATTTGGTTTCTTTAGGATCAAATTCTGATTATGTTTGTCTGTGAATAATCAATAAGTGTTGCCTTCTTGAACGTGTGCAGTTCGTGTTTTTTTGGCTCTTCGTTGATGCCCGCGTACACTTAAGCAATTGCATCCTGATGATGATGATGATGAATTTTTATGGCGCAAGGGCATCTGGGGCCAATGAGCGCCATGGCACAATATATTTTTTTTCTAGTCAAGGTGGGGTCGAAGACCCATTTCCAATGAATTTCACCCTAAAGAAGCCGAGCACCACACCAGGGGAAACCTTGTGGCCATTATAAGTAGAAAAGCAGCGGAAAGGACGCGTTCACAAGGCGAAGCACACAGGACAACGCTGGAAACACAAATAAAAATTCTTTACTTGGTGAATTGCTAACATCAGAACAGGGCGCAAATGCGCGAGAGCAACCGCAAACGTTAACAAAACAACAAACACAAAATTGATTAAGCGCCCGAAGATTGCATGTGGCAACCTATGTCCCATTGATGAAACTGTACCCTTTTGCCGTGAGCCTAGCAGAGCTGTCGCTGACGCACGTTTGCTGGAGCTACTCTCCACGGACTAAGAAACGCGTGCTAGAGAATTGCTAGAGAAGGTTATATTAGTATGGCCCAATTTTGTCAGTGCATCGCAAATTGTTTACGTGGCCGTCGGCAGTTTGCACAAATCGGCAACGAACCCTTCTGCTATATCCTCGATCCTGTATGGTGTACCGCTGGTTGTTTTATTCCGTTTTCTGTTTCCTCTTGTTGTGAGCGACTTATCAAACCAAGTAGAAGCCAAAATTAGGCAGTTCGCACATGACTGCGTGCTGTACCGAAGAGTCAAAAGCAGACAAGATGAAATAAGTATAAAAAAGAATGTTGGTTCGTTAGCTGAACGGTGCACGAAGCGGCAATTCTCAACTGGGACGAAACAGCTTCAATTAAGGTATACTGAAAAAGAAACGTAAAATCAGTTTCCTGTATGCCGACGACGGCATCACCCTTAAGATTGTTACCAAGCATAAATACATAGGCGTCAATGTGTCAGCAAACAACGGATGGACTGAGCTCGTGGCAAATAAAGAGATGCGAAAATTGTTGCTCCTGATAGCAACCCTGTAGTATTCTACCAAGGAAGCCAAGCTTTTCGTTCCTGTAATTATCATACAGTCCTTTTTACAAGACGCGAGCATTACCTGGTTCCCGTTTACCGATGATAAATGGCTGTGGCCGAGAATGTCCCGCAAAAAGCTGCGCGGTTTATATTGAACAAACATATAATGCACAGGCTCACCGATTACATTGCCCTTTTTTTTTGTCGTGCGTCGCTTCACCATCTGAAGTTACAGTCTCTTTTCGCTCATGACAAGCTTAAAGTTGACCCTTCTCGCCCGACATACGCTCACCGCGGACACATGCATCCCCCTGGCATTGGAACTTCAAGCCATTTACAATGCCACTGCTTTCCTTCCGCTCGTTTCCACATTCAATGCAGTTCATCTTTACACCGACTTCCTCGCCGCCCTTAAACAGCATAAGGCATTTCGACGCTCATTCCATACTACACTATCAATTCATCTGCTCTGCGTAAAGTACCCATGTCCTGTACGCATACACTGGATTCGCGGCCGTGCTCACGATCCACATAACATTCAAGCGGATGCCATGACTCACACTGACACATCAGACGATCCACCACCTTCCCCTCTTCCCCCAGATGCGTTCCTGTCCAATGTCTCCGATTCACAAGCTCTGCGCCAGCGAACATTCGCTCTAAAATCTCAGTGTTCGCACCCTCTTCCCCGTAGTCTTACACGGCAGGAGGAGGTATCAGTGCGCCGGATTTGGGCAGGGGTGGGTCTGACCCCATCTGTCCGTCATCGGTGGCGTCATAAAGATCTGCCTACAACTCACAGGCGCCCTTACGGCGGCGCTGCACCGGCCATTTGTGATGTGCGGCACCTATTGTGGAGTTTCCCGCCTCTATTATAAAACGGCTTCTCAGGGAGGTCGTCCTGCGGTAGAACCGCGATGGAGACTACGTGAAGGGGACTATGAACAATCAGTTCACCAGCAGCCTATACGACTGCCTCGCAGAAACTGGTCTCCACCCCTTCTTTTAACTTTCTATATCCTGCATTCCACTCCCCCTTTCTCACCTTATGCCTCATGGCAGACTTCTCGAATAAAAAAAAGTAGACTCTGCCACACATGCCCAACATTCTTGGTCAATAATTACGAATATTGGAAAAATGTACTGTAGTTGTATAGAAATATTGAAAGTAGTGATCCATTCTTCGGTTATGCAGCAAAATCTTTCTTTTGTACTGTTTCCCTCGCTCGCATCGAGCAGTTAGGACTGGCGTATTAAATCAGTGGTGAACGCTTTTGACGATCGCAATCACGGTAACAGGAAAAAAAAATGCGAGCTTGTAGACGACAGATTTGCGCATATATTCATTGTTATGATGAAATCATAGAATACGTGAAAAAGCTGTGTTGATAAAATCTTTTCTGCTCAAAAATGCCTTTGTCCAGGATTGCTGAGTATGTACAGCCCCCGTCAAAAATATACAGCCCACTGCGCACAGCCGCGAAGCGGCTGAAGGACCCATTGGTGGCGTCCCCGTCTTGCAAGCGCGATGGTTGCGAGGGTATAGAGGGTGAGGGTGAAAGGCTCCCTTCCTTTCAGGCGGTCGAGGGAGACAGAGTCGCGCTGGCTGCGCAATAGTAAGTGTGGCGTTCGTGGTATTACTTCTTTGCCGGCGCCTGAGCGGGAGCGCTTGCATCGCGGCAAAACGCAGAGTCACCTTCGGAAGCTGCTCCCAAGCAGGGGTCCGCGGTGCGAGCAGCAATGCTGGCAAAGCTCTCGGGGGCGCTCCAAGATAAGGCGTGGCAATTTCTTCGCGCTAGCGCGGACTATGTGCTAAGTAACTGCAGTGGCCGTACAGACTCCGTACGGGCTTCGCCAGTGAAGGAAACGAAAGAAAAAGAAAAGGCTTCGAGCCCGCATAGCGCATGACGAGCCATGCCCTGTGCTCGCTTCCTTTCAGGCTCCTTTTATGAGTTCGTTGCTAGCACTTAGCAGACATTTCCATCCCTAGCTTATAGGAGCCACCGTAAGCAACTCACTCTGCTGGGCATCTTGCTGCATTGAAAAAAGTAAGTTACTATCGACAGGTCAACGAAAGGTATAGAATAAGCATAAAACTCCCTACTTTCAATGTCCCGTACCCGGCGGCTGCATGCCATTATTACAGGGTGAGAAACCTGGAGCCATTTTTGCAGCGAAGCTGAATTCCACCCAAACGATTACAAAGGGAGCCGGACAGCGCTTAAGGACACAATCTTTTTAAACGCGTTTGTTCTCCGCGCGCTTCTATGCAGGAATACTCTGCGCTGCAGCAGGCACGCGTACAAATTTCAATATCTGTTTCAAAGAAACAAACGCTTGATTTTTGCACCCATAAACTTTTCCGTCTGTGGAATTTAGGATGTTTCGGAATTTTCAGAAAAGCATCAGGGCTCATTTAACTTGAAACAAGCTTTAGTTGTCACGAATGGTGTGCTTTATCGCGCATTGCAAGGAATAATTTTGAGACCATGATGATTGCTTCGAGCATGTCTATCTTGCATTGTTTAATAAAAACTATAGTCCCAGTTGCTCGCGCAAGACGTTGCTGAAATTTAGGTTAGGTTTTAGGTTTTATGGGGTTTAACGTCCCAAAGCGACTAAGGCTATGAGAGACGCCGTAGTGCAGGGCTCCGAAAATTTCGACCATCTGGGGTTCTTTAACGTGCACTGACATCGCACAGCACACGGGCCTGCTGAAATTTCACTTCTACCAGTTTCTGGTTTCTTGTATCCAATAGTAAATTCGTAGTTGGTTGTATACGTTTTACCGTCCCAAAGTGACTCATGCTATGAGGGGCGCCGTAGCGGAGGGCTTCGGGTAATTTCGATCACATGGGGGTCTTTACCGTGCACTGACAACGCACAGGACACGGGCCTCTAAAATTTCGCCTCAATCTCAATGCGACCGCCGTGGCCGGGATCGAACTCGCGTCTTCCGCTTGAGCAGCCCAGCGCCGTAACCACTGAGCCATCGCGGCAGCCTAGGTGTGCAGCAGATCAAGATGCTTAGGGCTGCTGCTTGAAGCTAGGGATGGAAATGGGAAGATTACGAAAGGACTAGTAACAAACACATTAAAGAAGCCTTAAAGAAATTGAGCACAGCGCATGGCTTGTTGTCATGCGCTATGCGGGCTCGAAGCCTTTTCTTTTTCCTTCACTGGCGAAGCACGTACGGAATCTGCACGGCCGCTGCGGTTACTTAGCGCATAGTCCGCGCTAGCGCAAAGAAGTTGCCCCGGCTTATCTTGGAGCGCCCCCGAGAACATTCCTGCTCGCACCGCGCACCCCTGCTTGGGAGCAGCTTCCGAAGGTGGCTCTGCGTTTTGCCTCGATGCAAGCGCCCCCGCTCAGGCGCAAGTAATACCACGAACGCCGCACTTACTATTGCGTAGCCAGCGGGACTCTGTCTCCCTCGCCCGCCTGAAAGGAAGGGAGCCTTTCACACTCACCATCTATACCATGGAGGAAGGAAACCATAGGAGAGGCCCTCGCTATCCGAGCCGCGTGACAAAAAATTCAGGGGGCGCTTTGACTGTTTAAAGTGCATAGAGGGGAAAGCGTTTTCCGCACCACTTTTACTGCTTCTGTGGCACTGGTGGCGTCACATGTAATTGAGTACTAATTACTAAGTGATGACAAATCGCTAATTAATGGTTAATTACTGTTTTATTCCTGAATACTAACCGACAGCCTGGCGCGGCGCGAAATCGTATGCTCGCGCCGCTCGCGTTGATCTTCGCGGCGCTCGCATGCCATTGGCTGAGAAAACGGCCAAGTGTCATGGCGGAGCCCTCGCTTCCGGCTTCAAAAAATGTGACGTAGCAGCCTCTCCTCTTTTCCTTCTTTCCTCCATGATCTATACCCTCTCACTGAGCGCGATTGCGCGACGGGGCGCCACCACTTGGTACTGCAGCCGCTCCGCGGCCGTGCGCGGTGGGCTGTATATTTTTGACGGGGGCTGTACGTTATTTTCGGCCTTTCCGGAGCAACTCGTCATAAGCAAAAGCTCGCACTGGAGGGATGTTTGCGTGCAAATATTACGTTTAGTTCTTCCCGTTTTCCGGGAGCCGTGTGAAAGTGAAACGCTCTAGACCTGTCGATGGTTGCAAAGCCTACTATCGAGAAACTCTTGTAAGTGCTCGCAAAATTGTTTTGTCAACGAACAAAGCGTGATGTAGATTTTTCACGTTTTAAAAATTTTCCTGCTTGTTTTAAGAATTTCGAATTTTTCTTGTGTCATATACTATGTGAAACTAGACACTCATTACGCGTTATCATTTTATGTTTCTTTCAATGCATGCTACACTTTTAACTTTGAGCGCCTGCATAACTTCGTTTTTTAAACCCAGAACTGCAAACCCACTTCGTGTAGGTAAACCTACAGTTCCTGTAAAAATCCCCGAAGGGATTTACAATGTCATGAAATAAATAAATAATTAATTATTAAAAGTAATTTGAGACCACTTACTTCCAGTATTATATTGTCTTCCCTCCAATTTTCCTTTCCTCACGGTGCAGTGGTTCCTCTGGTCGTCTTTTGGCCTCGAAGTTGCGTCCGTCCATGCGAGTAGTGGCCGGATGCATAGATGTGATGGTTTCCTTTTGTTGCGAAAGCAACACTACGCGAGTCGCCAAGTCATTTCGCGGAGCTGACGAAAGGCCATACTGCGCATGCGCGAGGAGCATTGACGTCATACGGCACCCAGCTGGCGCGCCGCCGCCGCCGCACCGCGGGTAACTCAGACGTGCCGCCGCCGCGCTCGCCAGTTGCGCATGCGCAGTAGCGGCGCGTAACTAGCGTGCCGGGGCCGCCGCCGCTGCCGCGTGCTCTCCATCGCCTCTCTCTCTCTACTCATTGCTTTTGCAATCCTAAAGTTATAACCAGAGCTAAACCACTGCCAATTTTTTTTAAAGAGTGCTCAAAATATTTAGCGAGATGGTCGCCAATGAACAAAACTTCCGGACTCCGAAGATATGACGAAATAGCTGAACTTTAAAGGTTGACCAATGCGTGCAAGGCAAGCAGCATGAAGAAGTACAGCATGAAAAGGTCTGATCAAGCTTTAAAGCATACGCGAAGCCTGAATGCAAGCTAATATTTGTAACCACCAATAAAGAAACCATACTGCTAAGAAGAGACGAGGTGACAGTGCTATCAGTTTATTAGGTGATAGAGTTAAACAGGAGCCGAATTACGTAAGGATTTATTTAGTAGCCGGCATTACCAGGACGCTAAGGGCTGAGGTATAGCTCGGTCGATAATTGAGAATTGCGGTGGCAACGCAGGAGGAAGAAGAGAGAGCCTCGGAATTACTGCAGAGGGGAAGAGCAGGAGGTGAGTATCAAGCTACTGCACACCAGTTAAAGGACGGTGCAGGCGTTGCGCTAGAATAATTTGCCACCATTTATGCACATTGGCTTATGGCATGAGTCGTACTAGACGAGGGGCTACATTGCAATAGCGCACAAGAAATGGGGTGCCAGTTACCTTAAAAATCAGAGAGATTTACCCATTACGCCTTGCTCCATAGTAACTGTACCTGGTCAGTTGCTAGTAGAATCAGCGCTACGTTAGAGGTCATTGTTCCAAGGGAACAAAATTGTTTTATCAAAGAATACTCAACAAAAGACGGTATTTCCAGAACCAGTGAAGTTGTAGAGAATTACGCACTATATAACCCAAAATATAAACTGATCAACGGAGCTCACGCGTGACGGAACCAAACCCTTGAACACCCACAACGTCTGCGATCCCGCTAACTTGGTTAGAGAGGAGCATATACGGAAGCGACCTGTAATAATTACGGCTGAAAAGAGCGTTTAACGCTAAGACTGGTGCGAAAAATTTCACGAAATAGATGGGTATGAATCAGCACTTACCGCCCGAAGGCCAACCCTGTACAGAGAAAATATTTCCATGCACGCCTTTCTGTTACACTGTGAGACGTGTATCGAAATTACTTGTGTCGAAATGTTAATTAATGATTTCGCAAAAGATCATAGATCCGATTGGGGGTCACAAACTTTTTATAAGAAAGAATGTAGTTGCAGTCAGTTTGAAACAAGTGAATTAATACGAGACACCGGGACGCCGTCTTGAATTCGACCTTTAAGGGCATCCACGACCGCTTCAGCAGAGACAGTCGGGACGCATGGGGGCCAGACCGCTGCGACCAAAAAAGTTGAAGCAAGGAAATTTCAAAACGTATTTTTGTTAACAGTACCCATCTCGAAATTAGGACGGAATCTATCTTCGTGGAGCAATACCGTATTGCCGGCGAAAACTAGTTCTGAGGCAATGTTTCAAAGGCGCTTTCAAAAGGAGGAGGAGAGCGCATCGTAGGCACCCTGGCGTACAAAACACAGCACGTCTAAAATTCAAGGGTTACGCAGCCTCGGTCCAGAGTTTTCGGGCCTGATATGCTTAAGGGTCGTGTAGTGGGACATTCACGGCACTCCCGAAGCTGGACACCTCCGGAGAGGGCGAAAATCGGCATCATTCATTTATTCAGGTATTCTCACGAATATATTACAGACTTCCTCGGAGGCGGGACGGTCACTGAGCATCAAATGAATTTAATGATGAAAAATTAGAATGTACACCAGAAGGACGCCACATGTAGGAGCAATAATTTCTCATCTGCTCTTTAACGTCACCATGCTCGAACTTCCAAGCGAATTTAACCGGATCCCATGCGTTATACGGGCTGTCTACGACGACTACATCATGCCTAGGAAAGGCAGCGGAGGCGGTGGAAAAGTATGCACGATAGCGTGGGTAAAGATGCGCCCCACTAATGTCACAACACCTGTTGCTACGGAAGCAATCAAGACAGGTAGCAAGGTAGACTCACATCAATAACAAAATCAATCCTGATGAAAAGAGCTACAAAGGGTAGACTATAAGGGTACAAACCTCTAAATGAAGCCACAAAGCAGCTACTTAGACTCCTAAGACGAATAACCACCAAATCTCACAAAATGAAACAGGAGGAAACCATGCGCTTAATACGGGCGTCGGTACTAAGCCGCCTAATGTAAGCCCCATCGCTTCCCGTCAAAAAAGCTGGGAAGAAGCAAATAACTCCTTGATCAGGATGGTGTACAAAGGCACGGGGGACATCATCAAAAACCTATGGAAAAAATGCTTCTCCCGCTAGGCCTTCATAACACACTAGAAGAGCACACAGCTGCTCACTTATCGCCTGAATATGAACGACTATCAAGCAAGAGACCCTGCAGAGCAGTGCTATACAAGCTAGGTCTACATTACGTTCCTGTCCGCGGGTTGAGAGCTGTCATTAGTCAACCTCTCAAAGGACAGATAATCATCAGCCAAATACAAAGAAATATGCATCCGGTCTATAATAAATAAAGACGGACTGAAGGATCTAAAGCATTGGAGACAAAATTCGAAAGACTACCCGGCGTGGCCTTTGTTGATGCAAAAAATGCAGCTCCAAATTGCGCCTTGGGTACAATTGCGCTGCCCGCACACAAAAACTTAATAAAACACACTACGGCCTGAGTTGCTTTGGGACGTTAAACCCGAATAAACGAAACCAAACCAAACACGCGACTGAAGTGATTAAGATTACTTGGGCTCCGGCTAACAACTACTTCCAAGGTAAAAACAGCACACATGCTCGCGGTCGAGGATCGACAGACCGAGTGCTTAGTGCGCAAGATGGCGATAACATGTTCATCTAATCACTTTCAGGGAATCGTAGCACTGCAACCTACAAAGAACGGAATCTCCGGAGGCATAGAATACTTTCTCCAAGGCCAGGAAAGTGGCCTGGAGGCAGCTCCAATACCTTCGTGCACGCGTCACTTCTGAGCACGATATACCCGGAATTCCACGCAGCTCCTTGCAATACATGTGGAGAGTAACCTTATATCTTATGATTTAGGTATGCAGTGACTATTGAGTCTACAACCACACTGGAGCAGTGGGAGGCTATGCTTCTCCGTTCGGCACGATCTCTTTGGTGCGCATGGTGAGCGGTCATAAGCTGGAAGTGGTCTCTGGGGAACGCGTAGTGGCTCACACCGTTTGAAATTCGAACACCAGCGGTTCTTCATCGTGCCAGACCATCGCACTGCACACAGGCGATTTTAGATGTCGCATCCACGCAAAAGCGGCCACCGCTACATGGATTCGATTCTACAAACTTGGCTTTGGAGCTAAGCGCCATAAGCCCAGAGCCATAGCCTGAGTTGCTTTGGGACGTTAAACCCCAATAAAACTAAACCAAACCACTGGATTCCGGGCGTATACCCTATAGGCGTATGCACAGAATTGTGGAAGCCGTTGTTTAAAGAAGCTTTTACAGTGCACTCAAACTTTCTGCTGGGTAACATTCATTGCACTTGCGTTCGAATTCCTCCAAATATCTCAGGTTAGGGATGACAATGAGCAATATTCTGCATTTGAGCGTCTTTTTGAATCATTTCACCATGAAGCTTAACCATATATTCGAAGTCGCCTTGGAAGATTATAATCTCCAATATCAGAAACATCGCGGCGCTTCCCTTAATTTTCCCGAATACATATTCCAGAGCGTCGCATACGCTGTACTGCAGAGATGGTTTTGGCGGAGTTTACTCCTCTCCAGGGTTTGCTCAGAACGTGTATTGGGCACGGTCGCTTTAGTGCGCATAATATGCAGAGCTAAACTGCACTTGGGTTCTGATGGATGCGTAGTGGTTGACTCCATTTTAATTTCGAGCACCTGCAGTTCTTTAACGTGCAAGACCATCGCACTGTACACGGACGTATGAAGATTTCGAATCTACCGAAACACCGCCGGAGAGTAAGAGCGGTTTCAGAAAACGGTCGGTCGCAAGCATGAGTCAACTTTGGCGCGTAAAGATTGCCCTGGTTAGATGCACAGTTATTCTAGGCTGTGTTGGTGGAGCGCAATAAAGGTGCAAGAGTAATGAAGCTGCCTCGGGAAAGAGCATATTTTGATAAAGAGTAAATACTCTCATTTCTCTAGGAAATTTCTCTGGAAGGACAAGGCAGACATTTGCCGTAGTAGGGAGATAAATTGCTACAATTCCCACTACTGATCTGATCGCCATAAGCACTTGCTCCGAGAACCCAACCACCAAGCCCAGTAGTAAGTGATTGTCTCGTGTAGCATTTAGTGAGATCCAACAGTGGGGCAACGCTTCCTAGACGGAAATCTAACAGAAAAATCATACACGCCAAGCATTCTAAGTGGTGTTGTTGGCGATTTTATGTATGATAGCCGCTTCAGTTAAGTCCATGGCTCGTGGTTTAAACACGGTGGGGCGCCTGCGCACTTCTCGCCGCGTGTAAGGGGCTGGCTTGAGTGGAACTTCACCGGTGAGTGGGTACGGCGCACTGGACCCATGTTCTTGCCACCTAGGTCACCCGACCTAACTGCATTAGATTTCTTTCTTTAGCGCTACGTCAAGATCGAAGTCTTCGCAGCTGAACCTGAAGGAAAAATTAACACGGCACGTGCCACTCTATCCTCGAAGGCCGGGAAACGGATGCTAGAGTTCAGAAAGGAGAAATTCATGGCATGCGTGGTGGATTAAGGCAATCACTCTGATTATTACAGGTGAATAAACCTTAGCCCCGAGATACGACAGGGCAGCATTCGTCAGTTGACTTCTTTTGCAGTTATTTTGGGGGAAAATAATAAATTGCCAGCCAACAGCGCGCCCACCACTCCTTTCTTGCCTGATCCAGAGCGGAAATAGAAAATTTGTGCGTTATCTACAAGCTGCTTATTCGAGGCGGCTGATGGCAGAAAACGTGCCGCCAATTTCAATGCTAACGACAAAATAAGGGCGCGTGCGGACCACGGCAGCATGGACAAAGCACTTGTCTCGAACGCCTCTCTGCCCCACTCGCAGCTGGCCTCGGTGCCGTGTAGGCACACAACCACAAACGGTTGTCGCCATCATTTCGTCAGTCCCCTAAAAAGTATTGTGGATGGGTTTATAGCGCACTCTGAGCATCCGGTTTCCGCATCGGATTCGAAAGGGCTGGGAACTCATGCGTGAACATCTTAATAACAGTTGCACTTACGAATGTGCTGCAAATTGCCATCTTTGTCATTGCTGTCTTCAAAACTGTGGTGAAAATATGCGGCATAAAACAAAATATAAAAGATAATTAACGAAATTCCGCTAATTATGTAACTCCGTACACTGTGTCCTTATCTTGTGACCGCCAAGCCGAATACACATTCAGTGAAGGCGGCATTCACGATGCGATCATACTGTGCACTCTATGCTCTTTATACTGCAAATGGCGGAAGCGAACTGTCAACGAAACCGAGGAGCACCGGGATTTTTTGGAAATTTTTGTAGTTTTATCAATGGAAGAATAATAAAAACAGAAGAAAAAATTGCCGACGATTGCCTTTCTTCTTAATGCGAAATTTGAGAGCAGCTCATCAGCTGTTTCAGCTTTTGGATAGACTGAGGCGAAGAATTCGAGCAAGACGTGTATGCACAATTACAGACAACTTGCTATTTTTCACACGTATTCCTTCTTCAAGAAACACTCCACTAACAGTTCTTGATTGTCATGAACAAAGGTTTGTGGACGGAGAAATAGATGGATATATGCTTGACTTGCTGCACCAATGCCTGGTTCTCAGGGGGGAGTTGTGCGCGAGTTTTTGACGAGGTTGTCACAGCTGTGGGAGCCGTTACGAGCGAGTGGAACGGGATCTTCTCCCGCATAAGTGGTGAGAAATTCCCGCTTGGTTTATATCTATATTAAAGTCCCCAGCCACCCTGCCATCCTGACAGGAGGCAGCGTTTCTGGCACAAGGTTGTCAATGCCAAAGCATGCAGCGCACATCTGTCAATACCACCACGTAGCTTAAAGCGCGATTGAGGTGTCCACTGTTCCAAGAGGGCAATTACGCGCCTCCCTCGGGTTTCCACCGAGATGTGTGAGACAGATACAGCGCATTTCCGTTTCCTAAAAAAAATACCGAGGACAGTTTGGAAATTCTAAAGTGTGTGTGGCGAAAGCCTTGTGGTCAACCCACTGCCGTTTCTCCGAACCGCTTGGCGCGGAATCACTGGGCCGCTTTGGAGCCGTGCGTCGCACTCACTCGACTGCAATGACACGCCCGGCGAAGGCGCGGCGGTGAGCTGCCACCGCCGATGCGGGAGCACTCGGTATACCGCTACTGTGTGACTCACCGTTGCTATGCCCAGCTGCGCCCCCCGCTGGCGCGCCGGTCGCTAAGGAGGGGAGGAGGTTGAGCTTTTGGTTTGGTTTATTGGGGTTTAACGTCCCAAAGCAACTCAGGCTATATGAGACGCAGTAATGAAGGGTTCCGGAAATTTCGACCACCTGGGGTTCTTTAACGTGCACTGACATCTCACAGTACACGGGCCTCTAGAATTTCGCCTTCATCGAAATTCAGACGCCCCGGCCGGGACCGAACCCGCGCCTTTCCGGACAGCACCCGAGAGCTGTAACCACTCATCCGCCGCGGCGAGGCAGGTTGCACTTATACCTTCTCCTTTCCAAGCTCCCGCTCCATCACTGCTGGTTATAACGGACAGCGGCGGCGGCGACGCCGCGAAACGCAGGAACGGGCGCCTAGCAGCTGCATTCTAAAACGACCACATTTTAGCGGTGGGATGTGGTTCTCTATCTGCGCGAAATTAGGAGGCCGTGGATAGCACCCATTGATAAAAATACACAGATAAAAAAAATCCCCATGCTGCTTGGTTTCGGTGACGTTTTAGCTTCAGTCATTTCTGTCATCACGAGCCTCTTTAAACTGTCGTGTCCGGAGAACGCCCTATAAGGTTAACTATCACCGTCTGGCCCCAAGCTACGAATCTCAGTTGTGTCTAGTGAGGTACTTGTTGTCACTGATATAATGTAGTTCAGAGTATACGTGTGAATTGTGCCTTTGAACAGCGTAAGTTCGCCACAGGATGTCCCGAAACACAAGAAAATTGTTTTTTCTTTCTGAAAAAAAAAATACCCAGTGGGCGGCATGAAAGCGGTGGAAGACGAAGAAGAAAAAACTGTGGGGCTTCGCCAGCGAAGCTCACGTGCGGCCATTCGAAGCCGATCCTGGAATGTTCCGTCAACTCGCCGCTGGGTGAAGGCTGTCTAGAACTGAACGCAAACGACCTGCAGCAAGCGGCAGCCACGTTTACGAGGACTTCGTGCCTGACATCCTGCTGAGCGATGTGGACGCCACTCGCTGTTCGTGTCCGCCGAGCTGGGAACCAGGTGTGGAACTCGTTGCGGTCGCCTTCTGCTCTGCGACGGTAAGGTGCCATTCATGCCGCCAGTGCTCTATCCTAGCGCTCAACGGCAAGGCCGGCTCTGAAAATTTGTTCGGCTAGGGATGCCGTTCGAGCCACCGGGATGACGCTTGTAGAATAATATGACGCTTACCACGCAGCACCTCATATCAAGCTTTGTGAAGTGAAGCTGCTTTCCATGCGATCAACTTCAGCCAAGTCTAGCTCTACGTTTTCTTCGGCGCGCAACTCGATTCCTAGCATGAGTTTATTGCCCACGACTCTGCGAGCTTGTTCACATTTGGTGTGCTCGGAGACATCGCACAGATATCCATGATAGGGGAGGAAATATGAAGTCCAGGACGACAGGAAGTGTGCATCGTCTATTTTTTTGCCTCAGCTGTCTGCCGTGGCTTGTTTATGTCGAAGGCTGCTGCGTTTCTCTTACGTGGGGTTAATTAGCTTCAAGGCGGAACACGAGTGAACGCCTCTTGCAACTTAGCTGCAGGCGGTTGTGTTTTAGTAGCAGCCCTTTAAGATCCTCCCGTATTGTGCAGCCAAATCAAGCTCCAGCAGGGAACTGCCGTTGGCATCAGGCACTGCCATCTCCACCTTCGAGCGGAGCAAGATTCATCGGAAATGAACTAGCGTCTCTGCAGTGGTTTGCTCTGACTCGCCAGCTTAAGGCCGCGGCCGTCAATGAAACTTACTGTCAGTAGTTCCCGGCGAAATAGTACAATGAGGATCCGAAAGTTGCTGTTCATTTCGGAAAGTCCATTAGATTGCTTTCGCAATAGTAAAAATGCCTTATGTCGAATACAGAGTAACAAGACGGAACGTGTAGCGTAAATCGCGAAAGCACAGCCCATATTGACATTTTTTTGCTGCTAGTTGTTTTTTTGTTTCTTGGAAATCACGGTGTCTACGGAAGGTGGTGTTCCGTGCACTCTATTTCATAAGCGAGCTCTAAGAGCGGGAGCTACATTTCCGGTGCTAAGATTTCTTGAGCATAGACGGTATCATCATAAGCTTTTACATTGCCGAAATTAGAAAATTTTGCTACGCTTCCAAGATGAAGTTGGTTGGGATGTAGCCCAGTGGGTGTTTTATATGTGGGTTGGTTTCGGTATAATGGAACGCCTTCTGTCTTGCCTTTGTAGATGCCTATTTTGTAATTGCCTATACGTCTTAAGTAACGAACCGTTGCAAATATTTACCGCCGTCGTCGAATGAAGGATATTTGGTGTGCCACTCGACCAATAAAATGCCGGCTATCGTGCTAAAAAGCACGATTCTTCCTTCAAGCGGAACTACCTGCGCAGGATATACTGCATCCGATCGCAGCGGGCTCCCTCCTCGGTGATCGTGGGCTTCAGCTTGGAGTTGGCCTGGTCTCCCGACACCGACTGCTATGGTGGCTCCTGCGAGAACGAGTTCGTTAAGTTCCGGTTCTACGGCAAACGCCCGCATGCGAAGGCAGCGCCTGAAGCCGACGAACATCAGAACTGTTCGCCAGAGAGAACTGACCCCTGGTAAGCAGTTGCGAATCTGCAACATTACATCTTACAGTGGTCGGTGGCACTATCCACACCGTTCCTTCATACTCACCTTCCCTCTTCTAGAGTGCATGGTTAGCGTCGGCACAACTGGAGAACCAGGTGATCTTGGTGCCTAATGCCGCGTACGTTAGAAATGCCTAATATATGTTTGATTAGGTGATTTCTCTCTCTCTTTAAAGACATCGGGAACGTAGTCTGGCGGCTAAGCACTGATGTTCGAATTTTTTTAAAGCTTGGCGCCATTTATATCTGTCTTTGTCGCGGGGAATTGGGACGCAATCTCGGGCAACATCAACAGGTACGATTAATCGTCGGCGCCTTCGTACGCCGTAAGTTGTATCCGAGGCAGCTGAACATCCATCGTAACTGCTTTATTCCCGCAGCCACATTAGCGCAGTGCTATCGCGGATCGGCCATGTGACGAAGGACTATTCTTAACTTAGTACCAGACATCATGTGCGTAAATAAATAAACTAACTTATAATCGCAGGCGACAGAAAAACACTCACACGGCTTCTTATTGCCCTTAAGGCCAAAGAAATCAGAACTACAGTCACGCAGCACCGACGTGTTCTCGGCGCTTTGATTGGATCTCAGCGTCTTGTTAAAAAAAAAAAAAAACGTGCCAGGCCACCTACTCTGCACTACTCTGCGTAGAATGTGAGCTTCTTGGTTCATTTAGGAAAGGTTTTTTGGCAACGAGTAGTTTCACCCTATGATTGTAATTTACGGTATACACCACAACTGTACCATAGTCATTTACGTAAAAGTTCCTCTTGCAGATATCGCTATATTAGGGTGGTTCCCCTGCATGATACCTTCATTCTCGGCATTTTTATTTTCGTATTCTGATGCTAATGTGGGAAGGCAGAAAGGATCAAGAGTGACTATTGTTGCTGGTAACCAGAAATATCTAAGTTGAGCTTTTTCATTGATTCCTTGAAGTTCCCTAAATAAGTATACATATGCCACTATGAAGTAAAAAATACCCCACGTTCACTAGCTGTCATTCAAGGGTACTGCGACCATGTGATGAACGGTATTGGTGCTAGATTTGCTTCCACCTTTAAAATAGCGCGAGAAAGCGAGAATAGCGCTATATTAGGGTGGTTCCCCTGCATGATACCTTCATTCTCGGCATTTTTATTTTCGTATTCTGATGGTAATGTGGGAAGGCAGAAAGGATCAAGAGTGACTATTGTTGCTGGTAACCAGAAATATCTAAGTTGAACTTTTTCATTGATTCCTTGAAGTTCCCTAAATAAGTATACATATGCCACTATGAAGTAAAAAATACCCCACGTTCACTAGCTGTCATTCAAGGGTACTGCGACCATGTGATGAACGGTATTGGTGCTAGATTTGCTTCCACCTTTAAAATAGCGCGAGAAAGCGAGGACAATGGAAGGCGTAAATACGGACAAGACGCGCACTGCTATGACTGGCGCTCCGTCGTCCACGTTTTATGCGCTGTTTATAAACAGTGGACAGGAAGCAAGTCGCGCAAGGCAAATATTGTTTGCTATACCATTGTTGGCGCCTTTGGTACAGCCCCCAAAGAGGGCACCGCCCATTTATAGACCGTTTACCGCGCGCAGTTCTTCTGTTCGAAACCAGATGGCGTCACAGGAGCCCTCGGAACACGGCACCGAAGAGGGAGAACTGAGCGGCTCGCCACGACGTGAAGCATGATGTTTTTACACCTCAAGTGATCCACTCCTTTCCAGCCGTATAAGCCAGAACACTGCATTTTGGAACCCAACCATTGGACGCAGTAGCCTTCGCGGCGTGGCGCGCGGCGAGCGACCAGGAGGCGTGTAAAGACGGCGTGACCACGTGATCAAAGATGGCTGCTCCCATGATACGGCGCTGTAAAGCTCTATACGTACAATGTGGCTCACAATCGAGACTTTCATATTTTTCAAACGCAATACTCTCATATATACTGCCAGGGAATGAACTTGCGGAATGCAGTCACAAATTATTTTACTTCGCCAGAGGTACTCGGGACAGCTTTTGGCACACGCCCCACTCTACGACACAAAGCAGGTACAAACTCTCTTGTACCTGCTCATTATTGTATACTTGTTATCACGCTTTGCAACTGCCTTTTGTATTAAAAGCCTTGCTGTCAAGCTGCTGCTAAGCGAAAAAGGGGGCTGCGGCTTAGTCAAGCTGTCTCTCACAGCTTTTTCTGCGCCTCCGCTGTCTGTATCTTTACAAGGCAGAAATAAAGAATTTGAATTTTACTCGGGACAGCTTTTGGCACACACCCCACTCTACGACACAAACTTGCGAATACTGCGGTAGATGCTTTTCATTCACTTTCTTGAAGAGTTACAAAGGTTTGAAAATATCCACCGACGCCATTTGGTTAAAAGAAAAAGTTATTCTACCAACGCCAGGTTTTCAAACCTAGGAGCATAAGATTTCGTATCCAACAATTTCATTCCCACTCTCCATGTAACCGTTGCAACGATGCGAGGAGTCGTTCAAATCCGGATAATAGTCGTATATTCGTCCTTTCCTCTTTTTCCTATGCACAACTTCCCCCGAGAGGCACTATACATGTTCATTAGAAATCTTTGGTAAAGCGGAAGGTATTGAGATCTGATTTATAAAATTTTGTGTTTAACCTCCACGTGCTAATGTGTACAAGGCGGACGCTGCGTGTGTCAAAAGTAAGTGACAGTGTGCTTTTAAAGGCTTAAGACTCACTCACGGCACCAGCACCGACGGCGGCGCCATTTGCCTCGCAGAAACACCCGCATAGGAGTAGTATAGCTAGCGGTGTAAAGAATAAGGTAGGTTTATTCGGTTAATTCTCCAAAAAGATTATTATAAAAAATATTACAAACTCGCTACAGTTAAGATTTTGTGTAGAGTGCGCATGTGGGGGCTGAACGACCCGTCCTTTTATGCTTGATGTTAACTGGTGCTGAGGTTCCCGAGTAGACCTTCAAATGGCAGCAAAGGGGCTTTGCTTTCTCCTAGGCTAGACACTCCCATCACACACTCGGGACGGCCACTGCCCCATTGCCCTCTAAGATAGCATGCAAGAATGGGAGTAAGTGTGGTATTGGTCACAGTTATTAAGCATCAAGAGTGCGCTTTATGAGAGAATAAATGCTGCTTTTCCTTTGTGCGCATGTCCACTCACTCGAGGGAAACAGCCGGCAGCTGCCTGTATAAGTTTCCCTTGTTATTAAGAGGTGAATGCCATTGCGCCTCAACAGCTGCAGCCCGTGGTCGTCCACGCGGAGTCAGAAGCCGGGGCAGCATCTTAGCGACCACGAGGAGCCCACGGCGTAGCCTTCTCGTGCCCATGCCTAGGCTGCACCTCCAGTGCCAGCCGCAGCCGCCGGTGGAGCTGGCCACGGAGAAGCGGCAGGGTAGCTCCTCTGGCTTCAGCCTCGTCTCCCATCAGTGGGTACCGGTTGCGACGCGGACGTTCATGACGTGCCCAAGGACAGCCTCGGGTCTCAGGCGCTGAAGCCTACAAGTGGTGGAGGCTCGAATCCGCTGTGTCTTCCTTCAGCGGAAACGTGACTCGATACATCATACAGGTAACACCACATGATATTTTGAAAGCCATTCTTTCCCATTCTAAGCACTCTAGTGAAGGGGACATTGCATTGTCCTCCACGAAAAAGATTTCCAAATTTTCCGCTCCGTCTGGTCGTGGTATGGCATTTAATTATTGCACTCCGAGAAGAGCATAGGATAAAATGAAGCTCCTTAAATGTTATCGAAGGAACGCTACCTAAGTTACCGATTACCGCCGTGGCGACAGTCTAAGCCGACTAAGTAATTTGAATCACATCAAGCGCATTCCGAGTGACAGCGGATGACGTGAAGGCTTTACTTTCGCTGTACCGTTGTCACACCCGCCACCAACGCCGGAGCGCGGCCGACGTGGAATGAAGCGGTGTAAACGTCGCTCCAATTCAGGACGTTTACCGCTTCTCTCGCACGGGAACACAGCTTCACTGTTGCTTCTACAATGACTTAAACACTAAGCAAGATAGGAGAAATATTGTGAATGCTTCCCGGTTTAAACTCGAGATGGACGCTATATAATCATGTGGTGTGCAGCGCAGGCTGCGGACTATGAACTGCGTGGCTTAGGGAGTGCCTGTGCTTCTTTGCACAGCAGTAGACATTTGGACTTGTTGGTGCGCTTTTATCTTTAAAAAGCAGCGCAGCGGACAGGACTGCTCCGATTTTACTATGCGCACTCAAAGCTAGTAAAATGAACCATAGCTATCCCTGCCATGAATAATGCAGTCTGGCGGCAATGTCTGCATCAGGTTGCTTTAAGCTTTCTCTCGCAATTGAGCCAACTTGCATCCACAAGATTTCCCGAGGACCTCCTGCGGAAGCTGTGTGAAAAATTGGTAAAAGATTGTCACCAACACTCAAGCAAAGATTGCCCACACTTCGAACAATCGCAAACTGCTGTCGATCCATATCATCATGATTTTGGCACTGATTCTATAAAACAGCAGGAAGGGTAGAAGTCCGTCCTTTATTCTCGGCACCCAACCAGCTCGCGACACTTTGTAAACGCGTTAACTGAGATGAGACCCCAGTTGTAGCGCGCGGCACAAATTACAGGCAATATTTTACGCGCTGCAAAACGCACGTTTTACAGTCATTATCTGGGACCCGTTCACAAAGGTAAATATAAATAAACTTGAAGGAATCCAAAAAAAGACAGCAGTAAGGTTTATATATAACACTTACAGGTGAGCGTCGGTCAGTGATCTCAAAAAAAGCGGCTGACTCTCTATTCCTAACATGAATCGCATATGTCGCTTAAAATTTTTCTTTCAATTAATAATAATTTCAAAGTTGACACCTCTAATATCCTTACTTATTCCTCAGGGTACCAAACTAGAAATCGCCATTCTCTTTCCATAACGCCATTGTTTTGGCGAGTTAATTGTTTTAAATATTCTTTTTTTCCAAGGACCATCACTGATTGAAATAACCTCACGGGTGATGTTGTCAGGCAGAGATCATTGCATTTGTTTGAAGAGCACTTGAAATGATTGTTGTTGATGACCTTGCCACGGTATTTTCTTGCTGATTTTCTATGTGCAATTGTGCTTTGTTCTTATGTGTCTGTACTTTTGTATCTTAGCACATTGTTTCCTACCTGCTATGATCTTGTGTACAAGATCGCAGAATCCATAAATAAATAATTAACTAAATGAATTCTGTTGCCTTGTGGAGAATATTACGTAGAACAAACCGGAAGGTGTATCAATGACACATTTCTCAAGCACCGCAATTCACTTAGATGGACAACAGTTTGCAAGCTTGCTGTTCACTGCGCCAACTGTGAATATTGTTTTCTATTGCTTAATCGAAAACGCATCTTAAAGAAATATCTCGGCCAGCACACACGCGAAATCTTGGAAGCCTTCATCATTGACCAGAAAAGCCAAACCTGTGTCAACACACCGTCCTTATTTTTCCCAAAGGAAATCACATTGTTTAATTACGAGTTGCTTGGTACGTGCTAAGCGGTATTTTAGCTTTTTTGTTATTAGTGTTTACAATACTTTTTGTTGTTCCTTTTGGTTCTGTTTTGATGTTTTCTGGCTTATCATCTTACAGCCCTCCCCCCTCACCCCTTGTTAGCATCTGAGCGTGGCACGTGTCTTTCCTTTGGCCTTCATATCAAGAGTTGTGCCTGTTACAATGACGTTTTTATATTTGTTTTCAAGCCTTCAAATCCCATATTTTCCCGCCTCCTGAAGTTAAAACGTCAGTCGATAGTCAGCGCTCGTCCTATTGCCTCTTCATTGTCCCTTATCTTGCGCTGTTGTTTTTTGAGATGTGTTTTATTGCCTCACACCGCTGGGCTGCGCTTCTTTGGTGGTGATTTAGACACAAGACGCTCTTTAATTCTTTTTCATACATATACCCTTCTGAAACAGCCGCATAGATATGTAATCAGCCTAAAAACGTCAGCCAAGATCGGCCTACCTACGTCGTCTGCAGGACAAATGTGCCTTCCATCAACCTCCAATTAACCATGTCAGCTGTCAGCAGCGGCCCCCTTATCCATGTCACGTACCTAATCTGATCCTCCCAGCTGACCTTCCCCGTCCCCTCCTACGCTCGCCTTCGCTTGGCATCTATCTACCTTCTCTTCTCAGGGCGGGGCATACAATGTGAAGGCTATCTTGTCTTCGAATTACTTGCCCTGACAACGGTCATTCTTTGTAGACCTCCACTAGGATTTCGATAACATTACACCCGTCCTTTTTCTCCAGAAAGCTCGCTGCGCTTTGCGCAACTTTCAAGATATACCTCAAACTGAAGATGGCTTCTACGTCGAAGCAAATGTCGGAGAATGCCCGCACACTGTTACAGAAAGTATAAAGGTAAGTTATTCTAGCTTCATGTCCGCGCAATTTGAAGTAAATATCCATGATTCCCTTTCAGTGTGCACCACATCCAAGTGCTTCATTTTCCCTACTGGAGAGCTCTTGAAGACTTAGGTTGTATACAGTAAAAGGAATTCGCCCTGGAAAACGGCTGTTCCTTTTTTTCTGCTGCTCCTGAGCGGATAACAATGCTATGAATTCATAATGTTACAAATTAGGCAATAAAGTTCAGGGATTTAGCCACGGTACGCATATTTTGTTTCGCTCATTAGTCTTTTGGGCATGTCACTGCTGGGCACATGGAAGTACTCACATTAGGAGGTTAGAAGCGCAATTTTGGAATTATGCTTTACTGTATAGGGTTTGTCCACTCTTAGTTAGAACCCGCCACGCATGGCCGCACTATTCTGAGGGCCACCGCGTGCGACACAGTCGCTCATCGCAGCAAAGTGGCGCAGGAAAAGGTGTACCTGGACGTGGTGCTTCGCGTCATCTGCCACTTCGCTTCGATGCGCAGCCGTTTCGGACGCAGTGACCGTCCAAAAAGCCCGGCCATGCGCTAGCGCGTTCTAACTAAGATGGGACGACCCTGTACCTAATTTTCGGAATTCTTTACCTTTGGTCCCGCTGTTTTGGAAAAGGTGAGCGCTGACGGTGTCTGAACGCTGCATGTTGTCCAAACTGAATAACTGGTATCATACTACTCTCAGGAGGTATTTCTTATATTTATTTAATATTACTGTTGAAGAGAACACGCGAAGTCCTGCAATAAACTAAGGGCTTTTTGGTATCAGTTGAGTGTCTGCCGTTGCAAGTCAGTGATTCATCCGTGTGCGCTAACTAAAAAATGGCGTGTGCCAATCCTGCAGGGGTTCTGCCCAGGCGCAGGCATTTATGAAAACTTTTCTTCCAAAGATAACTACTGCTATCATTATAATTGGGTGGAAAAGTAAACCACTGAGCGCACTATAGTGCCATATAGTTCCTATGCAGCTGCGGGTATTAGCTATGGTGTGGTCGCTATCGGATTTAAATCTGAATTATAATTCAGCTTCTTACATGGGCCACGACTGCGCTGGCATTTCTGTGGGATGTAGATTGCGGAGGCCCCTGCGCGTTACTTTGGCAGCCTGACGCTAATATTTTACAATTCGAATCATGCTTAATTCGAAACCCATGGTTCTGCGTTGTACTCCATTCCGTACTAAATGCAAGGTCATCATCGGTTTAAAGAACGTGTCAGCAGGCACTGTTTAAATCTGCTTTGAGGTTAAGCATTGTACACTAGCCCGAAGTAAGTTCATTTTCGGTGTGCTATTTGATTTTTAAGAAGAAATTGCTTTCATAACTGAAATTTGCAGGACATCAAATTAGGCGAATTCTCTAGCGAGGACAAATGAAAGAATCACCGACCGGTTTCTTCAAGAATTTATGCACACGTGCTCTTCCAGTACCCGAAATTCTTTATGGTGCACGGGCCAGCTCTAAGAATTCTGCGACTCAACATGCAACCGCCTATCCTTCACCTCTGCAAAAATGCTTCAGAGTTGTTTCTTCTGATTGTCGCCCGAATCGCGAAACTACTGCGCAAATTGAGAATAATATCTGCCTTCTCTTTCTTTACATACGAGCTCATCCCTCTCCCTTTGCGTTTTTCTGTAGAATCCTTTCGGTAGAATTCTTCTTGCTGAATCCTTTTGCAGGCTGTAGTGTCAATTTTTGTTTTCTTTGCACAGTGATCACCGCCAGTTGGCAACGGCGCAGCGCACATACACGACGTGACAGCAGAGTCAACAACAAGACAGTTCTCGCCATCGGAGGCGCAGAGTCCTTCCATCTCCGCGTTCGCTGTGAGACAGTGTGGCTGGCCAGCAACCAGCGAGGCTCGGACTAACATGGCTTCGAAAGGGAACTCCGCTACCCCGAAGAAAGCCAGCGGTGTTGCGTCGGGACGAGCGGTCACACCGCTACGACAATCGCCAATATCTGAGCGACTGGCTAAGCGGGTTCATGACGTGACAACAGCTTGAGGGATGAGATTGTTGTATTTCGCAGTACAATAGAAAACTGTCTCAAGAGGCACCACTGTTTTTGCCAAGGAATTTGAGAATACCTGGCCTATGGGTAGTTAATCTTTTCTTACGTTGCCTAATCACCCCGTGCATGGCGTAACTACAAGGGTAATGAATGAATGCGAAATCTGGTAGCAGAATAGACGATAGCGCAAGCGCACCGGGTAGTATCGCAGGTTCCAGTGGTCGCGCAACTGTCTGCCTAATATCATCCAGAATGTCAAAAAGCGGAACACCTGAATCGATAGCTATTCTAGACCGATGATGCACATGGAGGTATTAAACATGTCTCAAATGCCATTCTTTTCCAAAATGACAGACCGCAGTAACGGCACCTTAGAAAGGTCCAATCATGCGTCACCCCAAGCGTTAAGCTTAAAACATAGCTCTTTTCAGACAAGAAGACAGTGCTGCTACTACCAAATATGTTAAAAACAGAACAGTGCCCAAAACTACTCAATTATATCTTCGCAATATTTGCCTGTTAAACGAAGTTGTTAGCACTAATTTCGGACCGCGGTCCAGTTCACATCTCCCGGACGCTGAGCGTGACTTCTAATTTCGTGCATTATCGCAAACGACAAAAAATGGGGCTGCAGATGATTTCTATCAGGAGCTCTTCACCTAAACGCCAAATATTTAATCCACTCAGATACGGCGCGACGAAAGAGGTATGTGTGGCCGCTTTGGCTTGCAGCATCAAAACGAAAGCTTAAAGCACAACTTGAGATTGAGCAAACATGCTCTTAACATTAACCTTTCTGTTTCGACAAAAGTGGCCTCGACCTCTGGAAAGGAAAATTGCTGCTCAGTTTGCAGCTCCTAGAAAATGTAATTACCTCCGGCAATTCGTTGCACGGAAATGCCCCAATACTTCCAGAGTGCTCCCGATACCCCACCCCTCCCCATTCGGATGATAAGCCACTCTTTGTAGCTGAGCCCTGGACGGCCAGCACGACCGGATCGGCCAGGCCACCCTTCTAATAGCTACGGCAAATAGGAGCCTCGACTAAGGGCTCCACACTCTGAAGGCGTCGCTGCAATCGTTCCCCATAATAAGTGTTTTATTTCCATCATTAATTTGCCTATTGGCCCCCCCCCCCCCCCCCCCCCCCCCCCCCAGAATTTTTGTTGCTTTTTGCCGCTTGCACAGGCTCCCATTTATTCATTTTTGAATACTTTTGGAACATAATCTCGGCAATGAATCGCGACGCTGCTGCCTTTGGTGTCTGCTAGACACAATCTATAACTTTAATCCTGGGAGGAAATTCTCTCCTTGGTGTCCTCTACTCGTTATTAAAAGACGCGCTACATTTCCCGCTGAAAAAAATACCACAGATCGCAAGGTTTACCGGCACTGGTTAGTACCTGCCCATAGTTCCCGCTATCTCGAGCGGAGAAGCCGGTGCTCACGCGCATAGCACTAGAAATACACTGGTGCGATGAGCACTGGCGATGTATACTGTGCGTGTGAAATTATCATAATCTGGGCGCCGTATACACTGCCATATACAGGGTGTCCCAGCTAAACGTAACCAAGATTTAAAAAAAAAAACGAAGTGCCCTAGCCCAATGATACCAACTAAGGTTTGTTGCCTGTCGCGTGTCCTAGTCTACAGTATTTTTTTATTATGCAAACGTAATTGATTAGTAGAGACTAAAGAGCTATCTTTTTAATTATTACTTACAGGAAGAAAGTGTCAAAGTTTGAATAATAGATCGCATTCTAAAATAATCGGTTGCCGTGTTTGCAAAAAAGTACCACTGATGCAATTTCTTTCATTTGCCTTAAAAGAAAACCTGCGAAATAGAAAAAAAAAAAACACGTGATAGTGAAGGAGTTCAGCGCTCCCAAACGACTGGTCAAGCAACGAAATTTGCTTATATTTGCAACGCTGTCCCGAACGAGGTTCGGCGTTTTGTGATGGCTGGGAGATATACTCCAGCAACTCTCGCATGGGCGCTAGGGTGACCGCTTCTTCAGCGCGTGAAGGTGCAAGTTCGGCGGCACGGCCACATGCCTCGCACTCGAGGCGAGGTTTAGCGTGAAAAAGCGCTCCATGCGAGCCGCGCTTCACTTCCTTGAAAAGCAGCGCCCGCTTACTTTCCACCACGCAGAAGCAGTTCTTGGCGCATATATCGCCACCATCTCAAAACGCCGAACCTTGTTCAGGACAGCGTTGCAAACATAAGCGGATGTCGTTGCTTGACCGATCGTTTGGGAGTGTTGAAACTGCTTCCCTATCACGTGGTTCATTTTGTATTTCGCGGGCTTTGTTTTAAGGCAATTAATAGAAGCTGTATCAGTGGTACTTTTTTGCAAACATGGCAAACGGTTATTTTAAGCATGAAATGCATTTAGCTCCCGTTGAGTAGAGCAAGCTGCCGGGCTAGTTCGTGAAGCATGTTAAATAGAATTCAGCGCAAAAAAAAAAAACGGACAAGGGACGAAGTAAGGGACACAGAGACGTTCACGAGCGCTAACTACCAACTGTTTATTCAGGCTGAAGTACAGGGTATATATAGGAAGGGAATGGAGAGCATGTGCGTAGAGAGGTACAGAAAATGCACATCCGTCAAGCAAACAAGTTAATCAAAAAACGAATCTAAAAAAGCACATTCAGCTGAGTACATGTGTACAGACGTGTCACTGACACAGCGTTCAGACAGCTTTCTGATATAAGATTCTAAAACGAGGCTTGCCTTATCATTGCCGCTCTTACAAAGAACCGTGGTCTTCTCTAACCCTGCCCTGCATTTACGCGAAGCAAGGTGCCGCACAAGATTCATATTAGTGTCGTTATTTTCTTTGTTTTTGGCATGCTCCCGTAGCCGGTCATTAATACAGTGGCCAGTTTGGAAAACGTATGAAGCCCCACTTGACAGGGGAATGCAGTACACCACACCTAGTGCACATTTGGCGTAGGCGACCCATGTTTTTTATTGCAGCCCCTGCGGGCACAACCAGTGATGCCAGGGCAGAGCTTGGACAGCTTGTTGGGCGCTGCGAACACCAAGGGCACGTGGTGCCTGCCACTCACTTTCTTGAATTTGTGAGAGAGTTGGTGCACATAAGGGACCACCACCGGTTTAGAAGAAGGGGTATCGTATCTTTTCTGGGCTCCCGTTGTCGGTAATGTGGTGACGTCACGCCGAGACCGCGAGCCAACATCCGGGTACTGAATTCCACTTATCCGAGCACTGAATTCCACACATCCGGGACCTGAAACGAGAGCATCCGGGCACCGTACGAGATTTAACGAGACTCTCTAAGCCCTCCTACAGGACCGGCTTACAAGCGCCGATAGCTTCGCGCCGAACGGGTGGTGGCGTTCCTCCCCTCCTGTACGGTGCGGTTCGGGTGTCCACCGAGATGACAGAGAATTAATGCGCCATTTCCTTTCGTCAAAAAGCGTTGCGATCAAAGGGCAAGGCATCGCGCGGAACGGGTGGTGGCGTTCCTCCCTTCCTTTACGGAGCGGTTCGGATGTCCACCAAGATGACAGAGAATTACTGCGCCATTTCCTTTCCTCAAAAAGCCGTGCGTTCAAAATGCAAGGCATGGCGCCGAACGGGTGGTGGCGTTCCTCCCTTCCTGTACGGTGCGGTTGGGGTGTCCACCGAGATGACGGAGAATTACTGCGTAATTTCCTTTCCTCAAAAAGCGTCGCGTTCAAAGGGCAAGGCATCGCGCCGAACGGGTGGTGGCGTTCCGTGGACTGCCTGGCAGCGCTACAACACGCTGCCGCATTCCACTCCTAAAGGCGAAGCTTAAGCGTCATTAATTAGCAGTTAATTTCATTTAGTCCTTAATCAGTAATTAGTCACTAATTAGTAATTTGTAATTATTTTGTTACCAATTATGTGTGACGTAATCTAGTGGTGACGTCACCAGTGTCACATAGGCAAGGTGGTGCGGAAAACACTTTCGCCTCTACGCACTTTTGGCAGTTTCGAACGCGCTGCATATACATTCTTGTCAGGCCTGCGTCTCGTCGTGTCTGTGGTGTAGTGTGTTGAACACTAGACCCATTTCAAAATTTTGACTAGTACCATCTACAACTAATGTGTTATGCCCGTAAACATTTCATGCTTACTCTACTCTCGGTTACGGGGAGGCAGAGATTTTTTCTATGGGATCTGCAACTCCTGCATTGACATTTTCTTCCTCAAGGCAATATTTCAAAAAGCTAATTCGTTTCTTCTAATAAGTTACTTTTGTGCAACGAAAAACTATCGCAGACTATTACACACGACTGTTAACAACCCCCAGTTGGTCTCACGGGGCTAGGGAACGTTCTCTTTTTTACATGATTGGATACATTTAGATGGGACACCCTGTATACAGCTTAAATACGAAAACATATTGTACTGAATATGTCAGCACAACTGAAGGAGGTTCCGGTCCCCAATGTTTCGAGTGGGATCGCTGGACCCCATAAGCAGTCACATTATGCTGTATGGCATGGTTGAACTAATCAATGCGAAAAATTCTTTCAGGGCTTAGGCGGTTAGCAGCGTGAAAGTTGGAACTTCCACCCGGCGCATATAGTACAGTCATTGTCAAAAGTAACCAGGCTGCATGGTTTGCTTCTAGCTTGTATAGTGGAGCCCTTGTGACTTTCCTAAATATCAAAAGTTGTTTGAAAGTTAGAAGACCCCCAGACCTTACATTTAACGACCATTTGTGCTTCAGGGAAGCTGTAAGGGCTCCACTGTACGAACTAGAAGCAAACCATGCAGCCTGGTGACTTTTGAAAAAGGCTGTACATCTAGCCAGCCATTTCGCTTATGGAGGGGTTCACGGGCAGCTGTCGTAGCTCTTCGACGCGAAGCATAGTCCGGAAAGTCATCCCGTAGAACACAATGAATATTCTATGTGTGGAATGCAATAGAGAGAGCAGCGTGGGGACATTGTTTTTCACGAGCCACCTTAGCAGTCGGATTTCGATCCAGCCTTGGAAGGTTGCCATGCCGAATTTGCGGATCAGTCTTTCAGCAGCGTTGAAGGTGGCTCTGACAATGAGGCCGTTACCGCATAATCACCAGAAGTGTGGACAGTAATACACAGGAACTCCTTCATTTTGACTGCATTTCAACGCGTTCGTTCGCATGAAGGCCGAACGTATTGATAAACTTCCACCTAACATATATTGAGTTTTCAGGAGCCAAAGAGGGAAATTCAACTACGCGCTGAAGCAAAAAATTATATAGATTAACGTTCTCAACCCCACTTCGGTCTGTTTCGGATATTTTGAATAGATAAAGTTCGAAAACTCCGCATTACATGCTGTCGATAGAAAATCATTGCTGTCCCTCGAAGCACCCGATGCTCACCAGCCGTTAATGCTGAAGCGACAGCTTCACTACGGGACCTCGGCGAAGAAATCGCGGACCGTGTAAATTTGACCTTCAGCTGAGTTAGAGGTCAAACCATGGAAAAGGAAAAAATGAATTGAATTAATATCCAGGACTGTTTTAAGATCTCTTAAGGGCCGCTCAGCGAGACCACTAGGCTGCCGCCGCGGCCAACACGCTCGTTGTTAAACTGATGCATACGGTCGTTGTTGTTGTTGTTGCCTTGAAAACGATGGCCGATGGATCATACCCGCGGTGGGAGGTTGGCGACGGTTTGGTCAGATCCAAATAGGAAAAAACACAGAGGCTTATTTGAAGCGGCTCTTTAATATAAATACAGGATTATGCGAAAAAAAACACGAATTTCGAGAGATCTTGAGGAAACCGGAATGAAAATCGAGGAAACAAAGCAGTGTGGGTTGAATAGCTCAAGTTTAAAGGAATTATCAGAATTTAAATAATTTCGGCAGAACAGTAAAGGCATCAATTAGTAAACACAAATATCTCCCGGTTTCAATAATATACTTGTAAAGAAGCTGACACGCCTGCTTAAGGGCACGCCTTTTGACGGCTACACCCAAGAGGGCGGAAAGAGTAAGCGGCAGCCCTAATTGAGCGACAGGGTTTGCACAAACTGAATTTTCAGCAGTGCAAATCGCCGACAGTAGAGGATGAAGTGATCTATCGTTTCAACGTCGAAGCATGACTCAGATAGATTCGACGGCGTAAACCCAGAACGGCATAAATATAGATTAAGGCGAGGAATCCTGCACACTGAGGCGCTGTGCATTGCAGAGCGTCGTTTTCATCAACTTCCATCTGCTCCGTCTCGCGGCACTGCCTGCTCACTCTCGTCTACTACGTAGCAAAAATCGATGCTTTCGCTGCGATTCGAATCTAGTAAACATTCTCCGTTTTTTTTTTTGTGGTGTAAAGAGTACCTGCCCAGTGACCTGTACAGCGGTTATGGTAAATAGCTAATTTTGGTGTGGAGTATAGAGGAAATACGGCGGCACACTGTATGAAATTAGCATACTTTGCTTCATAAATATATGCAAAAAAAGCTGGCTGAAACTTGCTCTTATGGTCTCGACAAATAAATAGCTAAACTGAAACTTTGTACAGCGCATATTTAAGTTTACTGGGAGGGGATGCAGAACGATAACTGATGTTTTTTAACAGGCGATTAGGACAACCCCGTGTCAACTCGGCTTCCGGCCGCGATGTTCGATAGGGAATCTACATGTAGACTTTGAGAGTCGTACTCTTCTTGCTCGTCGTCAACGCCTGTATGCTGCTTTGGTTACGCTCGACGTCTCTAAAGCTTACGACAATGTAGAGCATTACATCCTAATACACAGGTCACAGTCCCTCCAGTTTTCAGAATGTTTAGTTGCTTAAATATCTGCATTTCTCTATAACAGGGAATTCTTTTTCGTCTATAATGGAGTACAATCCGAGAGGTACAAACAGACGAGAGGTGTTCCGCAAGGAGCTGTCCTTTCGCCTGTGCTGTTCAATATTCTTCCGAGCTCCATTCTTCTCCACCACCATGTTCGCACTTACGTCTATGCGGACGACATTGCATTTTTTGCGGCTGCGCCTGATATACATTCCCTCTATGGTCAATTGGAATCATATTTGAGTTCTCTTGAGCACTGGTTGAGCAGTGTACACCTCACATTAAATGTTAACAAGTGTGCCGTCCTTGTTTTTCCTCTACAGGGTCCTGTTGTGGTCTCGCCGCCGCGGTGGCTCAGTGGCTATGGTGCTCGGCTGCTGACCCAAAAGACGCGGGTTCGATCCCGGCCGCGGCGGCTGGAATTTCTTTGGAGGAGAAATTCTAGAGGCCCGTGTACTGTGCGATGTCAGTGCACGTTAAAGAACCCCAGGTGGTCGAAATCTCCGGAGCCCTCCACTACGGCGTCTCATAGCCTTAGTAGCTTTGGGACGTTAAACCCCATAAACAAACCAACCAACCTGTTGTGGTCTCTATGTAGTGGCTGCGCGCCTACTGATAACAACGCGCGCGCTACTGGGACACGCCCCTTTGATAAGGGCTTATATACCGCGGCACCGAGCGCTGTCGCGGCACTTCTTCCTAGCTGGTTATTGACGTCGGCCCAGCTCTGCTCGCGCTCGCCAGTAACTTTGTGAGATGGAATAAAGAAATTCCGTCGACGCACTTTCCTGCAACTCGTGGCTCTTGCTTGCACGCAAGAACACCACACTCTTTCATGCAAATTTCAACCAATACCTCAAGTTCAATTTCTGAAATAACTAGGCGTCATTTATGACGACAAACTCACCGCGGCCTCACATTGACCATCTTGCTGTGAAAGGGACTCGTGCCGCAGGCATGTTACGGAGGTTATGCAGTCACAGGTACGGTATGCGCAGGGATAGGCTCGTAATGATTTACGTATTGTATGTCAGGCCAATTTTAGAATTCGGCTCTGTGTTGTTTTGAGGCTCGGCTTCATACAAACTTCGTCCTCTCATCCTTTTGGAGAGGGAGGTGCTTCGGATGTGCCTTGGCGTCCCCAAATTCGTGGCTACCAATGTGCTGTACCTTGAGGCCCGCATTCCCCCTCTGTTATCCCGATTTAACTTTCTAACTGTGCAGACTTTGCTCAAAATCTTTGAATCCCATTTTCACCGTTCGCAAAGCATTTTCTGCTGCCAGCTGACCTCCTTTTTTGGTGTCCACTGGCCTCGTTTTCATACCCGACATGTTGGCTCAAGCAGCAAAGGCTGCTTGAGCCTTTAAACGTGCAGATTTACAACATCCTTCCAGCACTAAGCATTGGTTCCTCTGTCCACATTGTTTTCGACAACATCTTTCCTCAAAACGCGAAACTTTTACCACCCCGTATTTTAAATGGACTATTAGAAGATCATTTAAGGTCCCTAGCTACAAAAATTGCAATAGCAACCGACGCCTCTCAGTGCAACGAAAAGGCAGGGGTGGGAATTTTCTGTGCGAATTTAGGCTGGTCCTTTTCGCTGCGCCTTCCGGATTTCACTCCTATTCTCCAAGCTGAGTTTCTGGCACTAGTTCCTGCTCTGCGCAAGCTTGATCCTTCTATTTCTGCAATGGCAGTCATTACCGATTTTTTATCTTTGTGTTCGTCCCTCGCATCCCATGTTGACTGTCCCACTTTAAGCACATTTTTATCGCTACATCCTTCGCATTTGAGCCTTGTTCACTTGATATGGGTACCCTGCCACAGCACCGTGACTGTAAATGAGATCGCGGATAACCTTGCAAAGGCTTCCCTAGGCGGCCCCATGTTGCCCATCATCCCGGCTACAGCGTATCTCACAGCATCTAGGTTCCGGCGACGAGCGTTATTAAGCGCGCAAGACACAGCACTTTTAACATCGGCGGAATATCAGCATCTGAAATATTCCTGGAGCAGGAAAATTGTCAATCTCGGCAGCTAGAAGTATCCCCCCTCTAAATTTCTATCTGCACAGATCTGGTTTGGCGTTATCTCCCCTCTGTGCATTTTGCCGTGAGCCTGAATCTATCGATCATTTTTGGCTCCATTGTCGTCGTTTCACCTCTTTGAGAAGAAGACTGCTGGAGTTACCCTTACAGCAACTTGGCCTTAGTTTGAGCAGCCCACACTTGCTATCATTTGGTGCGACCACGCTTGGGTTCAGCCACAGGTTTGTTTGTGACGCTGTTCAAAATGTCTTGCTGGAATCTCATCGACTGCCTTGCTAAAGCTTTCAGTACTTTCTTTTTATGCTTCATTATTTTTCGAATTAATCTCTTTCTTTTCTCTCTCTCTCTCTCTCTCTCTCTCTCTATATATATATATATATATATATATATATATATACATACGATTATTACAATTTTTTTTCATCCTCTCCCTGCCCTTCTTGTGGTAGACTCCCCCGGTGTCCCTCTCCCGTGTGCTTTTCTTTTGCCTTTACTATGTACAGGTGAATACCAACCTTTACCTCCAGATTCTTAGCCGATCCCCCAGTGTGGGTATGTGCCATTCTGTCAAAGGCTACAACAACAACAGCTAGAACCTTCATTTACGCTTCCTTGTGAGGAGGCTGGCGGTGCTCGAATCAGACTGTCCCGGTGGGCGGTTAGCGAGACTTGCGCAAGGACTGGCTTCGTCGACACTGTTCTTCGGTCCAGAGCACTGGTGAGTGGCCTTCCATGCGACGCAGAAAAGCGGGCGCGGCGCTCGCTAGGGCATCGTGTTCGCAGCACAAGGAGGTCATCGTCGTCGGCTTCTGCTGTGCGCAGGTGGGGATGCGGTTTTATTCATGTATTTGTGAGGGTATCGCTATCCTCTAACTCTGCTTCACAGGGCTAGAAAATACAATGACGCCTTTTTTAAGAGCAGTGAAATCCAACAGCGTCCTGCGTTCTTGACACAGTCACAAAATGCATATACTACCAATGGTATACAGCGTTCGCCGCCTGCTACCCTTTACTCTAGCGCCGAGCGTCAAGATAAAAGGTTCGATTTATGTCCACTGTGCCCCTAGTAATGGACAGGAATACCTCGTCCTCGTGTGATATTTCTTAGGAATCCGCATAGGGAGAAAAAAAAGCCCGATGTGTTTGCGAAGGTTTCAGATGATATTCAAATCAAATGCTTTGCTGTTATATAGGATGCATGATAGGCAAACGCGTATTACAATGCTTGGAACGGGAGAGTAACCAGAGTACGTCGATCGTTTGTTTTAAGGGTATTAGCAAAGCAATCAGATGAAATGTTTTCCTTGCGTGTGCAGCTGTTTCAGCCTAGAAATTCCTGTGTAGACACTGCTTCTTTTGTGCCTACACAACTGCGGGACTCAGGGGCAGGCTGCATAGAACTTGAAAAATGGGATTGCCAGGCTGTGCCAGTTTTCATTTTCCGAACAACGCATTTAAAATGGTCCGTAAGCCACAACTCTCTTTTCTCTTTCCTTTGCGTGGAAGAAACATATGTGCAGCCGTACCTCAAGGTAAATGAAGGATGTCTGATCGGGGATATTTATCATTATACTCGAGAGTTGCTGGACACTACCGGAGCTGTTTATGCTCCCTACTATGGCGGTAGTTCTTTCTAACGAGTACTAGGAATTACCTGCATGCCTTCAAAGCAACGCTTTTATTTTTGTGTGCTCGTGTACGCAGGCGTTCAGAAGGCTGCTGGCAGCGGAGAGGCTGGCCAACAAGCGGCTGATAACAGACACGGAGTCCGGCACCTGTCGGGCTACATGGTTCCGCTACGTCGTTCACATCGCCATCATGCGGCCTTCGCTCGTCTTCATCACCTGTCACCTTGTCGGCAGCGGCATCAGGGGTACGCCATTTAGCGATCGGGACTCAATTAGTGTAAACGTGACGCTGAGCCAGATTCACAAATAGCAATGATATTAAGCGGGCACCAGAAAAGGAAAAGCGTGTCGTCGAGGAAGCGGTTTTCGGGGTTATGAGCTTCGTACGAAAAGCAGATCATTGTTTATCAAATGTTCGTAAGTGCCCAGTCGCTGAATTTTAGAATGATGTACGCAAAGAACTACAGCACGGCGGCACAGTGCCCGCTTCATCCTCCTTCACTTGTCGTTTGTGTTCGGCTATCGCGCGGCAACATCATGCTGAAGGATCACCAACTCAAGGCATTCTTCGTACTGCTGAACGTGAACAAGATCGCTTAGGTGGAGTACCTAAAGCTAGAGTTTTATGCGAAGCATACTACTTTAGCTACCACTTCAGCCCTTCACCGTGGTTATGCGCCTCCAAATCACGTGATACATGACGTCACACCACGTGACACGATGATGCCACACCACGTTACACGATGACGTCACGGCAATGGAGAAACGGGGGCCCACCTCGCGCCGTCGCTGTGGTTGTGCGCCTCCAAATCACGTGATACATGACGTCACACCACGTGACACGATGACGTCACGAGACTGGAGAAACGGGGGCCCACCTCGCTCCGTCGCTGTGGTTGTGCGCCTCCAAATCACGTGATACATGACGTCACACCACGTGACACGATGATGCCACACCACGTGACACGATGACGTCACGGCAGTGGAGAAACGGGGGCCCACCTCGCGCCCTCGCTGTGGTTGTGCGCCTCCAAATTACGCGACACGATGATGCTTCGCATTCTCCAGGCTTAACCAAGTTAAGCCTCAGCCATTTTTGCACTTGAATATAGGTGTGTAGAGGGGATTAAGTTCAACATTTGAGTTCTTTGGTAGATCGCCAGTTAATCAGTCATATATTTTGCGGCATGTCGTTTTCGTCTTTCTCGGGGAGTTCAGTAAACATGAACGTTCAACAAGTAGTCCGAATGAACCTTCTCATTCTTAGCACGTGTCTCTATACGAGTTAGAGGTTACGCATTGGAAGACCTAAGCTTTATTCCATTAGCATTTTAGGCCAAACGTGGATTTGCCTTTGGCTTTACAAAGTAGTTGATTTTAGCGCTGTCGGATTTATGAAGTCGTGGTAAGACGTCGGGCATTGACATTAGCTCTCTGCTAGTGCCTCGTGAACGCCTGCAAGCTTGTTGCAATCTTAGTGCTTAGGGGCACAGGGTAGGGTCTACACCTCCGATATCTTTTCAGGTCTTCCTTAATACACGTTTTCTCAGCAACTATTACACATAGCGCAGTCGGGTTCATTTCATTTTATTCCCAATTTTTGTCTCCTATTCTCTTCAGTGAAGGAGAATTTGTTTTGCAGATGATGCTCGGTGCGGTGGAATCTATTTCTAAAACTGATTATTTTGCTGCCTTTGGAGAAAAAAAACTAATCAGAGCAAACCAACTATCTTCAGGAAAAAAAAGCGGAAATCAAACGTGATACGACAGGATTATGGAGACAAAAAGAGAACAGAAGATAGAAGGATGCGGGTCGAAATGCCCCGAACCGCGTGTCTTGTACTTGAAATCATTTACAAAGGACAGAAATGATCACCGGAAAAATTACAAGACGCATAAAAATATTGGAGCATCCAGAAACACCCATCGTTTACATGTTGCTCGTCATTTCAGTTTTTAGTCGCACTTATTTTCCTACTCTGTTTTGGTCGTTGTGTCCCGTTTGGTGTATACGCTGGGTTTCGTCACGACCAGATTGTTATCTTGTCAATTTTTTTTTATTGCGACGATCTGTATAGTTTCATGTTTTTAAGGTTTTTTCACCTCTTCATAATGATGTTGTAGAGCATAAAGTGCCAGTTTTGGCGTTCAGATAAGATGTGTTGACCTTCCAGCCATTTAAAAAGTAGTAGATAAAAAAATCAGCAGGAAACAAAAAATTTACACGTCACTAAGCGTTTCAGCAGTGTATGTCTTGCTGGCGAATTTGTAGGCGTTCAGAATGTTACCTTGCAGACGCTGCATTGATCCACAGGGCGAGGACGTTGTAAAAGATATTCAGTTTAGCACCAACGGCATCCACAAAAATATCGGATTGCGTGCTTATGTGGCGCTTGCGCATCTGTGGCTGCCTGAGAGCATTGATGCTGTGCCTTGAAGCCTAGATGGCGCCCGAATCAGTGTTCTCGGGTTTCATATTGAGATTACTGGTCCTGCAGACGCTGTGTGCGACGAAGTCTCTCAAGGGGTAACTTTGGACCATGTCTTGGTTCGCGGCCGCACATGCCTGAACGCGCCTGCCCGCGGGCGCCGCACCAGTCTTCGTCGCCGATCAGCAGCAGCCGCAGGAAAGCACGAAGCAACATGAACAGGAACAGACTAGAAACTCCTGGGCGTTGACAGAACGAATGAGCCGTTATGAACCGCAAAAAAAAGCCTTTCGTCAATGTGAGCGCGAGTGCATGGTTGTTATCGTTGAGGAAAAAAAAAAGAAAACGATAAATGAGAAGTTCACTTGGAAGCCACCCAGAAGTGCAGCAAAAATTTCCCTTTTTCTGTGACTAATTTAGCCGCAAAATATTCCAAGGCGTTGCAGTGATACCACTAGAGCGCTTCGGGTAAATTTTGGTTTAGAGACTAGCGGTGTTGCGGTGCGCCAAGGAATGCAGACCGACGATACTTTGCCAGCATGATATACCTACTACAATGAAAATTTTATGTGAATGGATGCTAAGGTTAAACTACACCTGTGTTTGGACGAAGCGGTAATAATTCACCTCAAAGCAAAAAGGCGCACAAAGCGTAGTAATCTTAGAAGCCACTGCTTATAACGGAACATTTCATTTTGAGAACACAAATAAAATATACTCACGAACGATGTAATTGGTGCTCGAACACGAAATAGAGTGAAAATTGGAGACAATCTAAACTACGTTTCCAGTCTGCAGCTGGAGCACTACAGAAAAACAGCACTTTGTGGTCCTCAAAACGAATGTCATCGTCACTAAAAAAAACTTCAAAGTGCGGAGTTGGAGGGCTTTCGTAGTGGAGTACTCCGTGATAATTTATCACACCTGGGGTTCTGTAACGTGCGCTCACATCGCACGAGCTTTTTTGTATTTCGCCTCCATGGAGATACGGCCTCCGCGGCAGGGATCAGTAACTGTGACCTTAAGATCAGACACGGAAGCCAATGCCAGTGAACAACCGCGGCGGGCCAATCGCGCTGCTACAGTTTCTGTATTTCAAAGTTAGACATGTTCTAAAACCAAATTCAGTGCCACTAATATCCTTAGAGCCTCCTGATTACGGCATAGAATAGTATTCCAGTGTCGTCCAAAACGCAAGTGAGAACATTACTAACAATGAGAGCCCAGATGCTTGTGAAGCTTACGAGAAAAGACGCTTAAGATTTCTTTGAGCGTCGCGACAATACGTCGCCCCGTCAGAAGCTACTACAGTGATGCGAGGATAACAGAGATCCTCCAAACGACGCATACGTGCACGCGGCGTACTTGCACTTTTGACTGGTTTCAAAACGGCGGTGGCCCGGCCGGGCTGACTGAACCAGGCGCACTCTCTCGCCGGAGCAGAGCCCCAGTTCGAGAAGCTTCGAAGAATAGGCACTCGAACGAAATTTCTTCGCCGAGTTCTTCAATTTGCTCGGCATTCGATGAAAGTGCGGAATAACCACATGTTTATAGACTTTCTGAATATGTAAGTCTGAAGACTTCCCAGGGCCTGGGCTTTGGAGGGTGGTGTCCTTAGTCCGGGACTCCATTGGCGGAGGCTGCTTCCCTTGCTTTTCCGATAATCTGACGCTGATGTACTTCGTTTGAGCTAGACCAGGGGTTCTCAAACTTTTTTGCTTGGAGGAACCCCAAAAGCCTTTAGTAAGTTCTAGGGAACCCCCCCCCCCCCCCCACTTTCACTTACCAGCAATGTTGTCGAGTGCATTTTTGCAAAGAGAGAGTTGCAAAGGTTAAATGTTTATTGCACAGATTAATACAAATACTAATGTGATGGGTGGTACTGCTTCCCTTTTAAGAGCAAGTCAAAGCGTGGCTCAGTAGCACTATGAGCCAGTCTCATATCAGCTGCCGGGTCAGGGCCGGTGAGGGTTCTCGCGGAACACAAGAAGACAGCCCGCGGAACCCCTGTGTTCCGCGAAACCCAGTTTGAGTACCCCTGAGCTAGACAGTGCCGTCTCCCATCCCTCCCGCGTCGACTGACTTATAATATCAGGGACTTGGTTTTTTTGGCAGGCCCATACCATAAGGGACAGGTCTTCCTTCAGGACGAATAATTTGCATTTTGATTTGATAGACTGCGGGTTAATTGTTTTTTTTCGGGCAAGCACTCTTGCGCAGGAAATTCTAGAGGTTATACTCTAGTCACACCGCTAACAACATATGAGCAAATGCGAGAAAGAGGCTTGCGTGTGACTGATCGCATAGGGACGTAGCAGCAGTGACATTCTTAACTGCTTTTGAATGTCGTGACGACTATTTCCGCAAAGGCTTTTCTGATCCGGGCAGGAACCTCCAGTAAGTATGGTAAAGGGGGAGAAGAAACCTTGGCTTCAGAAATCGATATGGTGCTCATGTTTTTGTTTTTCACAACATTTTATGTTAGCTGCTTATATTCGGTTTTAAAAAGACCCTAGCTATCTTCCTGGTTCTTGCCCTTACTTCAGCGGTCCGAGATTTTCCACTATCTGCAATGCAGGGCACGTCGACTAGAGAAGTCGAGAAAGGAATGTAGGTATCGAATAACACAGGAGCGTTTTTTTTGCATTTTACTCACAGTTAGTTTCGAATGTTTGGCGAACCCTTGTCAGGTTTTCAAACAGGCTTTAATAGAGTTTTATTTTTTTGTTTCAAACACTATCGACAAGGGTGAGGGCCAGAAAGAAAAGGAAGACGTGTCACACTTCTGCTTGCTTAAGACACTCATCAATCGAGCTTCATAACAACCAGCTTGCTTTCCTTGGCCGCATGTAACTGCGTACGCATAACGTGATGCTTTTCCGTTGCCATCACGCTGTCGCCTTAATATTAGTGCATTTTTATTTTAGAGCGCTTTTTGCACTGCGTATATCTTTTTTTTTACCAGCAAAATTCGCTGAGGCTTAGCTTGGTTAAGTCCGGTAATTGCGAAAGCAATTTCCCCTCGCTGCGCCTAGGTTGGCTGGTGGTGTGTCTTGGTGGTGCTCTTAGTAAGGGTTATGTTATCAAAGTTAACCATTCGTTACACCCGAATCTTCACAGTTTGTACGTAGTCGCCGAACTGCTTATTGAGCACGTCGTCTCGAAAGTCGTTCTTCACGTTCTTCTTCTGTCTCCGTAGCTCGTTGTTTCTTCCTGGTTTCACACTGGCGGGCCGCCTTCTCCTTAAGCTTGGCAGTAGACGGCATCGTACACGGTACGGCAGATCCGCCGTTGGTAGCCACCGCCGCTCCACAGTGACGGCACGAGCTGAGGCCCTAGTTTTTAACAGCTGGTCTGACGTGACTCCGGCTGTAGCGCCCCCTAGTGGGAGGAGCGCGAGCGCGAGGCTCACCGCTGTTGGTAGCTACCGCCGCTCCACACTGACGGCAAGGTAGATGTACTATGGTAGCGTAGGCTGCATAGAAGCCCATGCGTTCAAAACATGGCGGCTTGTGGTTTCGCAGCCAGCGCCGTCTTAGAAATGCGTGGACAACTAAAAAGTGACGTCATAATTAAAACATAAACGCGACGTCGTTTTAGTGACGTCATATTCGTGACGTCAGCGTCACGTGCTACTTGGCGGGAAAAATAAACTGCTGAACGCCGCGACGCTTCAGCGCGACACCCGACACGAGAACGAAGAAAGAAGACACGACTAGTGCCGACCACCAGCGCTATATTTAGGTTGTCAGTTCTCGTTGTGCCTTTTTCCTTCGTCCTCGCCTCAGGTGCCGCGCTGAATGTCAGGGTTGTCATGTGGCAACATGTGCAGTCCTTGGGAAAGCGATGAAATGTGACGCCGCCAGACAGGTTATCGCTCGCACATCGTGCAACCGCACACCTCTTTTTTGCGTACGGGGGCCCCATGGCCACAGACGATGCCCTTTTGGGGCAAAAGAGACAGAACCGCACCCAACCGAACGAAACTACACAGAAGCGCTGGCAAAAAGGAAAAGCGGAAACTGTACACGAACCATGCACACCAAGAACTCGAGCAACAAGCAACGGGGAAAAAGTAGGGCTAGCAGAATCGAGTTTCAAACAAAAGCAAGCAGAATGGTCAAAAGATATGATAAGGATATGACATCAGAGCACCGTCAACCTTGGCATCGTCCCGCTACCATTTCCGCTGCTCTGTGCGAACGCTGTCATAAAATTTTTACAAAGCAAGCGGTATACTTTCTAACAAAATGCACACAGCTGGTTGGTTGGTTTATGGGGTTTAACGTCCCAAAGCGACTGAGGCTATGAGAGACGCCGTAGTGGAGGGCTCCGTAAATTTCGACCACCTGGGGTTCTTTTAACGTGCACTGACATCGCACAGTACACGGGCCTCGAATTTCTCCTCCAAAGAAATTCAACCGCCGCGGCCGGGATCGAACCCGCGTCTTTCGGGACAGCAGCCGAACACCATAGCCACTGAGCCACCGCGGCGGCCAAAATGCACACAGCTAAAACATTATAAAAAGGAATCACTGCAATTGTTTTTGAATGCTTTTGAAACACAAAATGTCCTAATTATTTTCCTCTTCCAGTCGTGTTTGTCCACACATTTCATTTTGGCGCTTTAGTTCCACCACTAATTTGATGTCGCTAGCACTTGGTTCTGGACCGCATTCAAGCTTCGGCTTCGCGACCTATTTCAGTTGACCTTGCTGACGGCGTGAGCTGGGGCCCTGGTTTTTCGCAGCTGGTGTGACGTCACTCCGGCTGTAGCGCCCCCTAGCGTTCCAGCGCGAGGCTCACCGTTGTTGGTAGCTACCGCCGCTCCACACTGACGGCGCGAGCTAGGGCCCTGGTTTTTCGCAGCTGGTGTGGCGTCACTCCGGCTGTAGCGCCCCCTAGCGGGAGGAGCGCTAGGCTCACCGCTGTTGGTAGCTACCGCCGCTCCACACTGATGGCGCGAGCTGAGGCCCTGGTTTTTAACAGCTGGCTTGACGTCACTCCGGCTGTAGCGCCCCCTAGCGGGAGGAGCGCGAGGCGCACCGCTGTTGGTAGCTACCGCCGCTCCCCACTGACGGCGCGAGCTGGGGCCCTGGTTTTTCGCAGCTGGTGTGGCGTCACTCCGGCTGTAGCGCCCCTAGCGGAGGATCGCGAGGCTCACCGCTGTTGGTAGCTACCGCCGGTCCACACTGACTGCGTGAGCTGGGGCCCTGGTTTTTCGCAGCTGGTGTGACGTCACAACAGAGGCCAAGCTAAAGGTGAATGGTAACTACCGCCGCGCCACGCTGAAGGAACAAACCGCTAGCAGTATTGATTTCGCAATAAAATATAAAACTCCGTCGGGAGTCGGGACTTGCCTGCTGCCTTTCTGAGTGTCCATCTTTATTTTATAGTTATTGATTCAATATGAAAACTGAGGCGTTTGGTATGTAAACTCGAGCAACCTTGTCGCAAAGACAAACCGCGATTTTCCTACATCTCCCCCCTCCCCTTCCTTCTGAACGTACTCAAAAATGAGTTCCGACAGAATAATGAGATGATTCTATCTCCTGCGCAAATAGCAACACTTCGAACGAAGGCTGCCGTACCTACTAAGTTTTGCTTTGAACGAACTTTCTTGAACTTGGAAGCAATGCACCTCCCTTTGTTAGACTTAACAGAGAAATAATTATGACAAATCATTATTTTTTGGCTGCGCATGAATTTCTTACCCGTAATCTTGCGGTCCAAGTCACCAGGAGCATCCTCCTGGTGACGACAAGGTGCCCGGGTTGCCCTGCCATCCTGGTCATTCCTCCCGTGACACCCAACTGCATGAGCCGCAGCTAAGGCAGCAAATCAAGAACTGGCAGCGGCAGAAGCGGCAGTCCCGCTCGGTCTTCTCGCCTCCCGTCGGCGAACAGCGAGGAAAGCATGGAGTTCCTCAGCATCCTGTCCGGTCGGCTCGTGCTTCAGGTTTCTTCCTCAACGACGAGGCCAAACGGGCGAGAGCGCCGGTAATTTTAAATAATGAAGTATATCTAGCATCACTTCTCTTTATGGTATATGATGTTTACTGTTCGTCTGCTGCACATGGGCTATGGAAGACGCCATAGTGGATGACTTTGGATTAATTCAGACCACATGCGTTCTTTACAGTGCAATAAAATCTTTCACCACACGACTGTCTTCTTTCTGGCTGCGCAGAAATCGGTTGCCAGGGCACTAATTCGATCCCTTTCCCTCGAGCTTAGTGGCCACAAGCCTTAGCCACTTAGCCACCGCGGCAGCGGTTCTCAGCCACCCTGTTGGTCCTATGTGAGGAACTTGGGAAAGAACACGAAAGTCTCGAATCCTGGCCTCAAGAAGAGACAAAAATATTGCGCTCAAATTATTTTCTCTCTCAATAGAGGCATCAGTGTGTAATATTGAATACAATGAGACGGCCTCTCGGTCCTTCCGTACATTGGTCGTCCGGTACGTGACCGACATACCTGAGGGGTGACGAGTGCGCTTCGACTGAAAATGAGGGAGACGAAACCACGCCGCGTAGTCTGGTTGCGTAGTGCAGAGTGTAGGCAGCGTATACGAGAAGGCAGTGTTAGACTTGCCGCATCAGGCAAGTCCATCTACAGTATGGGGCGCGAACGGGTTAGTTGCATGGTAATTGTACAGACGTCCACGCACTTGCCTAAATCGCTTGAATGGCGCAATGGGCCTTACAGTACACATATATATTGTAGATTGAGGCATACAAAAGGAATAAGAAAAAAGAAGCCTCTCGCGGGCCAGTAAAGTAACACGGCAATATCCCATATGTCATATAAAAGCTGTGGCCCTTGAGCAAATGGGATTTCGCCACCCGAAGGTGGAAAGAAATCGATGTGGAAATGATATTGAAGCGACCCACAGCCGGGGGGCAGGCCCGGGAAGGACCCCTGATCTCCCCTGACAAGTAGCAGAAGGGATGGGCTGTAAGGGTAGGATGTATAGTTGTCAGGGAAGGGCTATAAGAATGTGGACACGGATGGCGAACGCTAGTTTTTTCTCAGATCTTTCGAAAGTGTCGCGACACCATTACTGGCCTGCCTGGCCAGGACAGGAAGAGCATCTAAATTCGTAATGGTGGGGTCACGCCCACGGGATACTCGACCGCCCACCAAACGCAACGGGCTGCCACTGCCTCAGACTGGAGAACCTAACTCGGGTTTAGCTGCCTTGTTCCTCAGCCCGGTCCAACCGCAGGCTAGGCCGTCAGTTATTCCGACTCACAGGGGTGTTTGCTACTATCCGTCGAGTGCTTTTCACGTTTTTTCAGAGGCCGGAAATATGTGGGATGTGGTCCTACCGGCAGAGGCTTAGATCATCAGCTTGCCAGCCCAACGACCCTCGGCAGATGACTTAACGCCTCCGGTTGACCCACCCGTGCTTACAACCGACCGAACACTTGTTATTATTGCGAAAGCAATACTACTTGCACTTTCCAGGGTGGACCACCATTGTGCCGCAGCGGTGACCACCATTGACCTTCATTTGACCTTGATTGCATTAGTTGCATTAGACTTGATTACATTGGATTACATTAGATTGGATTGGACTGGGTTGGACTGGACTGGATTGGATTTGATTTGATTTGATTGGATTAGATTAGATTAGATTACACTAGATTATAGCAGATTACATTGGATTGGATAGGAGTGGATTGGAGTGGATTGGATTTGAATGGAATAGAATGGATTGGATTGGATGGGATTAGATTGGATTGGTTTGGATGGGATTGGATTGTATAACCGATGCACCACCACAAGTCTAACCACAAGCACCACCACCAGCTACACTACCAGCTGTACCATGGCGTAGGTACGGATATTGCTTTCGCAATTACCGGGCTTAACCAAGCTAAGCCACAACGAATTTTTTTGGCCCCCAGGGTCTTGAACTGCATATTTAGTAGGTTGAGGCATAAATATGAATAAGGAAAAGAAGCCTCACTAAAGTATAGCGGGTAGAATCCAAATTGCGAAAGAAAAGTTCATGCCCTTTGGCAATTGGAATTTTGCCACCCGACGGTGGAAAGAAATTAATCTGGGGATTGCTACTGAGGCGACCCACTGCCGGAGGAGTGGGCCCGGGGAGACTCCTCTGATCTTCCTTGGAAGTAGCAGGTTGGGATAAGATATGGGAAATATTGGTGGGGTTATGGAAATTAGGAGGGATATGGGGATAGCGGATTTTTTTTCGTATTTCCGATCCATTAGAGGTCCTTCCCAGCCCTTGGTAGAGGGGAAAACTTTAATTTCAACCTATAGTGCCGCCCTTGACCTCAAAGCGCATTTCCTTACCGTAGAGAACGTTTGCCGGTGTCTCCGACCGTCCAAGACAAGGTAACCTAACAGGGACTCGACCGAGATCTCCTCCCTTGCGCCAGCTGGTTACGCCACTGCGACCAACGAATGAGATGGCAGAGTTTTCGCGCCACCCGTTGGCCACAGATATAGTAGGTGAGCTCCACATAAGCACCGCAGGTACCCGTTCGAAACAGTCGGATAAAATTCAAGAACAAAGCGGCATGGTGCCCTTCAATGAGGCCTCTCAGCCAAGGGCGTCAAGCGATTTTCATGACGCTGCGTTTAAACGGATTAAGCCGTGGTTAATCCTCTTTCACTCGCCACCCCTGTGGTTGTACGTGGCACAATGGGAAGCGGGCGAGAAAACTCATTCGCAACGCACATCTTTCTTGCAACGTATAGCACATGCACCGGACTTTTTCGTCCGTCACATTTCGGCAGAAACCGCTGAACCTTTTCACACACAAAAGGGGTTTACTCGGGGACGACACGACGAACTGCAGGACGGTATATTAGGTGCAGTGCTAGCGCTTTCTAAGCCCACGCAGATGAGCACACAGCCACATACTGTCCTGCATCAGAAAAAAATAGGATGCATTCTGATCCGCCAACATCGTCGAGATAGGGATTCAGCTGGTAAAATGCAGCGCTCACAGTGTACTGGGTGGCAGATGTGTCCAAAGTGGGCAAGCCCACATATGCATGAGCGAGGTGAGGCCGGCGCTCATCTCCACTATTTTACGGAAGGCCAGGCGCTCACTAAACAGAAACGCGGACCACTACTGCTCACGTGTACAGGGTGGTGAAAGCAAGCACTCGAGTCAAATAGGCTTACTGACTTCGAGCCGAGAGTGTTTTGCAGCGAGTAGTCACTAAACGTCGTCGTGTAGGAGCTTCAAAATTCCACTAAAGGCTGCTGTCACTTGTTGAAATTGACACTGAATCCGTTCTTGGGGTAGGAGTATTGAAATGGTCGCAAAAAACGAAAGTTGGTAGAAAAACTCTTGCGCTGAACGGACAGTGAGCTTTATTGACGCGCATAAGGAGCGCTATTCTCACGCTATTCGTGTCAGCTTCAAGCTGAAAGTCCAAAATCACTTCAAACAAAAAAAGAAAATATCTAAGAAGGGATCAAGTAGTTTAAAATAGCTGTAACAAGCTTGAAGCGAAGAACGTGACGTAGGAAAAAAAGTGGAACAGAAAAGCAATGGCAAGAAAGGAAACCAGCGGGGAGAGCTGGAAAAAAAAATGGTAGTAGTATGTAAAGAATAAAACCAAACATTACATTGTAAACCACATTAACATTTTTTGCATAAAATCAGCGCAACAGACGGGATCAAGAAGACAAGACATAGACTTGGTCCCGTCTGTTGCGCTGTTTTTATGCGAATAATATACCAACTAGCCCGGCTTATTCCTGTCTTGCACATTAACATATTATGGTTTTAGGCAACATTCTTTAGCTTTGAAAGTTAGGCAATTAATATTCACCAAGCGTGTACAACCCTGCGAATGCATGCAGCCTCGAAAATGTTTCGCGGGCGCTGTAGTCGCTAAAAACTAGCGGTCTTTCTCGTCGCCGAGAGTAGTCGTCAGCATGAAATTGTTTAGAATATCGGTGTGGCATCCACTTGGCTCGCTTATAAATGTTGATCGCCGGACTCTTTCACTCGGTCGCTCCCAGGTCATTACACGTATTCCCCTGTGTCTTTTTTCGTTAGGCGAAGCTTTCGGTCGTGTTCTTGCAGCTTCCTGTAACCGCATTACGTAGCCGTCGCCGTTCAGTTGAGCACTTGTCTACTCTGGCGACAAACTCGCGTTGCATTTCTTTCTTTGAAGACGCTTGCTGGTTCTCGAATCATCTAGCCCCGTCATCTGAAATAGGGAAACGGCATTTGGCCTTCCTTACATGCGATTCGTTAGGCACGAGCTTTCTGAGCTGCTGATATTTATCGGTTTTGGTGCTCCTGATCAAGGACTCTGTATATTCGTGTATCGTTTTGTAGTTTTGCCTTTAGGGCTCAGATATATTTCCTGCGAATTGAATGTATCTTGGCATGTAGCTCTGTCTTACCTTTTGGCTGTTGTACCAGCGAATAATGGAGCATACAACAAGAAACCTTGGTTTCTGCTCCGCGTCCATCTCCTGGTGTGTTCTTCAGTATTCCGCGTTTTTCTTGCCGTACAATGCTATCTTCATTGCAGAAAGGTGTTGATGCTGTGAGGAGGCAAAACTCCAGAAACTTTGAGACGATAGAATTCCACACAGATATGTTGTCATAGCACTTAATGTACCAAATGCGCAAATGGTGTCGGGGAGGGCGCGCCGGTCTCACTCGTCACCTGTTATCTGACCAGCAAACTCTGCACGTCCAGAAAAATGCTGACTTACCCCAGAGTAACGACAATTTGTCCGTTGACGGTGCTGTGGACAGGCCCTCTGAAATTCCTTGTCACAAACACCGGGCACAAACACCAGAGGCACCGGTGTTTGTGCCAAGGCATTTCAGAGGGCCTGTTCAACAGGAAGTAGCTCTTCTTACGTTACCTACTTCACCCCATCCATGGCGTAACTACAAGGATAATGAACGAATGCGAAATCCGGTACAAAATTAGGCGATGTCGAAAGCGCACCGGGCAGTATCGCAGGTGCCAGTGGTTGCGCAACAGACTATATATAATATCATCTAGAATGTCTTAAAAAACCGGAAAAACTGATGCGATATCCATTATGTACCAATAATACACATTGAGGTATTAAATATGATTTAAATGCGAGTCTTTATCATCTTTTTTTATGTAATCGCTGACCGCGGTAACGCCACCTTAGTCTGCCCAATCACGCGTCAGCCGGAGTGCTATGCTTACAACATTCCTCTTTTCAGGTAATCCCTCTGTAATGCGAAAGCCCTGAGGGTAAAATAAATGAAATGAAATGAAATGAAATGAAGAGGACACTGCTGCTATTAAAAATCATGTTATAAACAGCAGCTAATAACTACCTAATTTGAGCTTCGCAAATATTTGCGCGTTAAACCAAGGCGTTCCTGCAAACTCAGGACAGCGGTCTAGTCTACTTCTTCTTCCCCGAGGCTGCGCGTGACTTCGAGATTCGTCCATTATCGGAAACTACAAAAAAATGCGGCAGCGAGCAATTCCTGTAAAGCTTTAGACCACTCAGATACGGCGCGGCGAATGCGGTATGCGTGGACTCATTGACAACGAAAGCTTGAAGCATCAATCACGACAGATGGAGCGACCATGCTCTTAACATTCTTTTTGTTTAGAAAAGCATGACCTCGACCTTTGGAAAGCACAATTTCAATTAAATTTGCAGCTTCTAGAAAACGTGATTACCACCGCAGATTCTTTGTGTAGGAATGCCCCAATCCTCCCTCAGTAATGCCCCAATCCTCCCTCAGTACTACTTATCCCTCACCTCTCCCCGTCCCAGTGAGAAGGCGCTCTTTGTAGCTCAGCCCTGGACGACCAGCGTGACCTGATCGCCCGGGTCACCTAGATAGCTGCGACAAATAGGGCCCTCGACTAAGGGCTCCCCACTCTGGGGGAATCCCTCCAACATTTCCTCATAATAAAAGTTTTCTCTCTCTTAATGGGTTGTCGATTATCTGCCCCAGATTGTTTGTTACTTTTTGCGGCTTACACAAACTCCCATTTTTAACCTTTGAATACTTTTTAAACATGTACTCGGCGATCAATCGCGACGCTGCTGCTATTCATGTCTGCTGGGCCGCACCTAAAACTTTAATCCTGCGAGAAAATTCACTCCGGGGTGTCTTCGATTAGCTATTGCAAGAGCGCGACTTTTCCCATTAAAACACCCATTAAAACACCACAAGCCCCAAGGCTTACTGCCGCTTGTTAGTACCTGTCCCTAATTCTCGGTATCGAGAGCGAAGCAGTCGGTGCTTACCCGCATAGCGCTAGAAAAGCACTGGTGCGAAGCGCCCTGGTGGTGTATACTGTGCGTGCGAACCTATACACGATTTTAGTTTCGATACCAGGGTGCCGCCATGTTTGTTTTACTCTAGCGCCGCCTACCGTGGAGCACAGTTTCTCATGAACGCTTTCGTTGCCTGCATGCTTGGACATGGCGAGTGTGACAGTTTAGATGCAGAGCTTGCAACAGAGCGCTCTGTTCACAAACTGAACATTTTGGAAACAACAGCGAGTACATGACCGAAATGAATCCACGTCTGATTATTGCAATGTTTGTTTGCGGTGACAGGTGCGATGAAATTGAAATTCGGTCCCTCATGCCACTCGTGTAGGGCTGTTCATACTACGAGCGATACCAGCCAGTTCACTGAAAGCAATTCGCATTCTCCCTACTCCGCTCCCGCCAGTGCTCACTGATTCACAAATACAAGAAAATGTGCAGTTACACTTTCTCATAGGTTGGTACGCTAATGGAACGCTATTACCGCTTACTGACAGGCAGAATTGCCGCACCTGTGTTGAGAATTCCAATCTCAATCGGGTAGCACTGCTCAAATCGCTGCGTTTGTTGTATCTCTGGCACGGTTATGCATAGTGCGGGCTTTTTTATAGTGCATTCGATGTGATTTCAGCCGCATAATTTATTACAAAACACGGCAGAGTTCTTACCGTCACATGCATGCCGAGTGCTTTTTCTTACGTTTCCATGGCTGCATTTTTTCTCACTTTGCAGTTAGGTAAAAGTTCATGTCACTGCTTCCATTCATGCCATGCTGTGCGTATTAAATTAGTATTTTTGTACCAATGATATGTTTATTTACTTTTTTTCAGGTGGTGATGCCCACATGTTCTCGACATTGGCGATCATGTGGGGTGGAAAAACGAAGTTGTGGCCTCATTTATGAGGTCCTTGCATCGTGTACTGCTGAATTAAAACAGATTTGCCATGGCTGTCCAAAAACGTGCTTCGTTTCGCCCCCAATATTAAGCGCAGGCAATGGCTTTGTTTGTATTTCATTCACGAAGTGCGCTGACGCTTAAGGTTTTTGTTGGGGAAGATATTTTTGTTAATCAGCGAAGTCCACTGTCAATGCAACTCGGGACCGGCGGGAAAGCGGTGAAGAAGTAAACATCGCAGACGCGCTGAGACCTTCGCATAACGTGGTGCGCGTACATACTGGCGGCGTTTTTTTTTCCTACTTTCTTTGACTATTTCCGCAACCGGCAATAAAACAATGATTTCTGATGCCTAGAGGACGTTGGCGCTCAGTACAACATTGCTACTTTTGTAGTACAGACGCAAACACGCGCTTGATCGCTGGCTGAGCAGCCGAACGTTGCTCCGCCCGCTGCCGGATTATCAGCTCACGGGAGGACGGCAACAGTGGGGTGTCCCGCAGCGCACGCGTTTGAGAGTATTTCTCGCTCTCCTGCACGCGCCTCGTAAAATGGTGTATATTATTTCTTATCGCCGGTGGCGCAATACACAATCTTTCAGGAAAGCATTCTCTTTAGTACGCTAAGACTACACTCAAAACATTGTCTTAGTTATACCGCATAAATGTATATATGATAAATGTAAATATGATACCATATATGTATTACTGGATGTGTCTGCACAACTGAGGACGGTTCCGGTCTCCAGTGTTTAGCGTGCGCTCGCAGGACCCCTTAATTTAGCAGTCATATTGGCATGGGTCAGCTAATCAATGTGAAAACTTCTTGTCGTTCTTAGCAGGTTAGCAGTTTCAAAGTAGGAAGGCCCACCTGGCGCATATAGCATATCTGTCGAGTCATTTCGCTTCCGGAGTGGTTCGGCGGGCAACTGCTGCAGCTGTTCGACGCGAAGCATAGTCCGAAAAGTCAGCCCGTAGAATGTGATAGATATTCTACCCGCGGAATGCAATAAAGAGAGTGAAGTGGGCGCATTGGGTGTCACAAGCCATCCAGCAGTCAGGTTTCGATCCAGTATTGGAAGGTTGCCATATCGAGAGAGAGAGAGAGAGAGAGAGAGAGAGAGAGAGAGAGAGAGAGAGGTGTATTAACGAGAAAGGCGGAGAGGTTGGCCCGAAAAATGAATATCTGGCCTGCTACTTTGCACTGGGCAACGGGAAGAGGAGAAAAAAAAGATGGTCCCGATGGAGGATGATGATGATGATGGGAGGAGGCAGATGATAAAAGACAAGGCACACTTGCTAACATTACAAACGCGAGTAAAGGCCGGTATCGCTTAAAAAGCGTGAGAGCAGTCGCGTTGCCCGTAGAGTTTTCGAACTATCTGGCCAAGCGCCGAGGATCAAGTCCTCCGAGAGGGGCCTGGTGTCAAAAGACTGAAAAATAGATGCTAGCGTAAGTCTTTCTTGTGGATATGCTCTGCACGCGACTAAAACATGCCCTACAGTCTCTAGTCCGCCACATGTGGAACAGTCGGGCTTGCCATTTCTAATTTGCGGCTCGGCTATTTTCTTTCCTCAGCGCTAAATGTAGCATGGAATTGAGGCCGTTGCCATTTAATCACCAAAATAGTACTGTAATACACAGAAACTCCTTAACTGTGATTGCATTTTAACGCTTTCACTCGCACGAAGACCGAAATTATTCAGGATAACTTCCACCCAATATATTTTGAGTTTTCAGGAGCCTAAAAAGCGGTTCGACTACGCATTGAATCTAAAAATTATATAGATTGACGGCCTCACGCCTCATTCGGTTTGCTTAGATTATTTTGAATCGAAAAAGTTCGAACATCGCACATAACGCGCGGTCGATAGAACATCAGTGCAGTCCATCAAAGCGCCTGATGCTCACACCAACTGTTAATATTTTGTGTGTAAGCAGTACCTGCCCAGTGACCTGCACACTTTTGGCGGGAGCATGGAGTAAATGCTTCGGCACCCTGTATAGAATCCGCATGATTTTCTCTATAAGTACGTGCAAATAAAGCTGGCTGAAACTTGCTCTTAGTAGTCTCGACATCTAAACAGCTGAAATTAAACTTTGGCCTTTGGCTATTTAAATTTGGTGGGAGGGAACGCGGAACGATGTTTTTTAAAAGGCGATTAGGAGAACCCCTAAAAAACTTTTGTTCCTACCGGCTGCTTTAATTTTTTTTCAAGTTACCTTGGATGGAAAACGAAGAAAAAGATCGCATTAAGTAGCGCGCCACGGTCGGGAAGCTCGCGCGGCGCAGTGATGCTTATCTAGAACATTCCTTCAAGCTTCCTTGTGAGGCGGCTGGCGGTACTCGACACAGACAGTCGGGTAACAGGGCGGTTAGCGAGACTTGGGCACGAGGTTGGCTTCGCCGAAACTGTTCTTCGATCCAGGACTTTGGTTAGCGGCCTTCTATGCGGCGCAGAGAACCGGGCCTGGCGTTAGGTGGGGGAATGGTGTTTGCAGCACAAGAAGGTCATCATCGTCGGCTTCTGCTGTGCGCAGGTGAGGATCCGTTTTTATTCACGTATTTGCGAGCGCAGGACAATCCGGTACCTATCCGGTGAAGCCTTTTTTAAGAGGAGTGAAATCCAACAACGTCCGATGTCCATGACATGGCCACCAAATATACTAGTCATGGCATTTGGCGTTCACGTCCCATATGGTTGGTCCCCTTTACTCTGCTGCTCCGTGTCAAGATAAAAGGTTCTACATAGCCTCGGCCTGGTGTGACATTTCATAAGCTTCAGCATAGGTATAAAAAAAAGCCCCGATGTTTTAGCGAATGTTCTAGGTTAAAATATTGAAATCAATTGCTTTGCTGTTAATTAGGACGTATGATAGGTGCACAGGTGATTTCCTGTTACCAACTACTGCTTGGAGCCAGAGCTTGTCAAAGGTTTACTTTAAGGGAAGTAGCAAGGAAATCACATGAAATGTTTTCCTTGTGTGTGCAGCTGCTTCAGCCTATAAATTGCTGTGAAGTCAGTGCCTTTTTTATGCCTACTCAACTGAGCGACTCAACGGGAGGCCTGCATGGAACTTGAAAGAATAGGATTGCCATCCAGAACCGTTTTCCTTTTTCCATCCTTGCATTTATAATCGACCGTAAGCCATACATTTGTTTCCTCTGCGCCTTTTGCGTGGAAGAAACATCATATGGGCAGCCGGACCTGAAGGGAAATGAAGAATGTCTTATCAGGGATCTTTATCACTATACTCAAGAGCTGCTGGACAGCACTGCTTATACTATGCTCTCTAGAACAGTACAGTTTGACAATTTGGCAGTACGGCAAATATTGTGCTCTCTACTTTTTCGGGTACGGAGTGGATTCCAAGAAAAGGCAAGCGTAGCAGGAGACGGCAGAAAGTTAGGTGGGCGGATGAGATTAAGAAGTTTGCGGGTATACGGGGCGGGGGCCGCAACTTGCCAAGGGATGGGTTAATTGGAGAGACATGGGAGAGGCCTTTGCACTGCAGTGGGTGTAGTCAGGGTGATGATGATGATGATGGCGGTCGTTCTTTCTAACGACTACTAGAAATTATGTGCATGGTTTCAAAGCAGCCCTTCTATTCTTGTGTGCTCGTACACACAGGTGTTCAGAAGGCTACTGGCTGCGGTGAGGCTGGCCAGCATGCGCCTGAAAATAGGCGCAGAGTCCGGCACCTGCCAGGCTACATGGTTCCGCTACGTAGTTCACATCCCCATCATGCGCCCTTCGCTCGTCTTCCTCACCTGCCACCTCGTCGGCGGCGGCATCAGGGGTACGCCATTTAACGATCGGTACACAATGAGTGTAAACGTGACGGTGAGCCAGATTCACAAATACCAATAATATTAAATGGTTACTAGGAAAAGAAAGCAAAGGCGGGTCATCGGCGAAGTGGTTATCGGCGCTGTGAGCTCCGTCCGAAAGCTGGATGATTGTTAATCAAATGGTCGTAAGGGTGCAGCAGCTGAATTTTAGCATGATGTTCCCGCGCAACAGCATGAAAAGGACTTCAGCCAGACGACACAGCGCCCGCGTCAGCCTCCTTTGCTCGTCCTTTGTCCTGTCGCGCAGGAGCGTCATGATGAATGATCACGAGCTCACAGAATTCTTTGTGCGGCTGAGCGTGAATAAGGTCGCGTAGGTGGAGTATTTAGAGCCCATGTTTTGCACTTGAAATTAGGTGTGTGGAGATGATTAAGTTTAATATTTGAGTTCTTCGTTATATCGCCAGGTAATCAATCATCTCTTTTTCATCTTGGCGTGATATCCTAGACTGCAGACTATCACTCACTCGCAGTAATCTCTTTAGGCGAAGTCGCGAGGAGCCGGATATTTGAAATCTTGCAATCAATAGTCATTCTTAGTGCAGGCTGACTGCGCGGGGCGAAACATACGGCGACGAACAACATAGAAGTACAGGGACGGCGCAAGGGACCCGTCCATACGTTCTGTCTGTTCTTTTGTTTTATCTCGTGGAGTTCAGTAAACATGAACGTTCATCGACTAGCCAGAAACTACCCTTGTCATCTTTAGCGAGCGCATGTACGGAAGTTAGGCGTCACGGATTAGAAGACCTATATTTCATAAGCATTGTACGCCAAGCGCGATCTTTCATTTGCCTTTACAAAGTACATGATTCTAGCGTCGTCCGGTTTCTGAAATCGTGATAAGACGTCGCACATTGACATTAGTGCGCTGATATATAGCGCCTCTTCAACGCCTGTATACTCGTTGCAGTCTTAGTGCTTAAGGGCACAGGGTAGGGTATATACTTCCCATATACTATGAGGCTTATTTAAGACCTGCTTTCTCAGTAACTATTACACATAGCTCATTCGTGTTTTTTTTTTTCAATTTATTCCGTACTTTTTCTCCTATCCTCTTAAGTAAACTTGACATTTTGTTATGCGGGGGGTACTCACAGCTGTGGAATCAATTTATGGGACTGATTCTTTTAGCTGGTTTTGAAGAGCAAAACTATTCTGAGCAAGGAAACTATCTTCAGTAAAGAAGGCGCAAATCAAAACGCGAAAAGACAGGATGGTGAAGACAAGAAGAGAAGAGAATGTAAAAAGGATGGGGGTGGAAATGCCCCGACCCATGTGTTTTGTACTTGAAATCATTAACAACGGGCAGAAATCAGCTGCTGAAATAAAGCTGCAAGATGCGTAAAAATATTACGCGTGTAGAAACGCCTATTACTTATTTGTTGCTCTATACTCCGTTTCATACATCATGTGCAACGCTGTCAAGGCTACGGAAGTAGTCCGCAAAACGAAATAAAGAGAGTTGTATCACTCCGCGCTGTTCTGTGGCCGCGTGGTCAAACGCATCGCCCCGGAGTGTCGACATGCCGCAATGGGGGTGCATGGGTTCAAATCCCGCGTGGTGAAACTCTTTTTTTCCGCACATATTTTCTTTTTTTTTTTCATCGCAAGTTGCATTTCGCGTGACTTGATAGAGAAATGTTGTTTTGTTCATAGTCGCTTGAATATTATGCCATGTTCTCAAAAAAACTGCATGCGTCTGTTCATTTGATGCATACCGCGTTAATGTGAGCTGTCTGAAATTCCTTGTCAGTGAGCTCGCGCCGGCTTTTGGTCAGCAGTGGCGGTTTTCTTCCCGATTCCGCAGCATTGTGACTATGCTTTTGAGATGCAAGCTAGAGATTTGAGCGAAAGATGACGTTCATTCTTCGGGTTTAATTAATAAGCACAGTGGTGAGTGCTCCGCCGTGGCCCGATTAACAAGTGGCCGTGTGCAACTTTCGATTTCGCTGTTGCCGAGGAACCCACTCTTTTGTGGGCCTCTCTTAAGGTATCTGGCATGTCATGAATTGTTCGGAGCAAACGGTTAGCGGGTGATCCAGTCTTCGCCAAAAGAGTCTAGGACCGACTTTGGCACTGTGCTGTAGAATAGCCTGAAGGACTTGGCGAGAGCAGTTATTTTTTACTGATCGCAAAGTTGAGAAGCAAGATGTCTGTTAATCTAGAATGCTGGCTTAGAATTTAGAGTACTGGAGCGCAGAAAACATAATCTAGACTTCTAAATCGCCTATTTTCTGACTGCACGTTAAAGAACCCCAGGTGGTCGAAATTTCCGGAGCCCTCCACTACGGCGTCTCTCATAGCCTTAGTCGCTTTGGGACGTTAAACCCCATAAACCAAACCAACCTATTTTCTGACTGTGTATGCGTAACATTCTTGTGCATATCTGCCATTCTTTTGTTTTTGTAAAGGTATTTTTCGTTTTTAAGCAAAGCGCGTTTTCCTTTGTCATTGAAGATAGCTCTATAACTTGGCGCAAAAGGAGCAGTATATTTAAACTGATGGGTCAAAATATTTTTACACACACCACCTCGATATGGCCTGTTTCCTGTGTTGTGTTAAATTTAGAACATAGTGTTGATTCACACAGTGACAGAAAACAGTACTGCCTCAAGAGTTACAGATTTGTTGTCGTGCACAAATGTATATGAAGGCAATACAGAGGCAAGTCAGCTTGTCTCTATTTCCCTGCTCACCTTGAAGAGCAGAAGCTGCTCAGGCAGGATTTTCATGCAGCCAGGTAAAAAGAGTTCCAAGCTTTGGGAGCGTCGAGTAAGAATGCAGAAAAAGTTGTACAACGCTAGGAAAAAATATTCTATAATGAGAAAGGACAATAAAGAATGTTTACCCCGCAGTGTTTGCGAGAAATGGTTTATTCTGGAAACAGCCAGTGGCCCCCTTGCCCGAAGGCGCAGCCAATCCCGTTGTTAAACCTTTCAGGAAAGCATCCTGAGATGATTTCCCATTCTTGTCCTGCCAGACGTTTTCTTTTATGTGCCCTGCGTTGACCCAGGTTTCATCTAGGTATATGATGCACCTGTAAATGCGTAACAACCGAGTGCACGAGTTATTGCTATTAAGTAAACAAACATACTGCAGCATGTAAGCAGGCAACGCACTGCAACAAACACACTGCTGACCACCGTCTCACAAATAGCCGCTCAAAGACAATCGAGAGAAAGAATTATCTCGACTTTATTGCTCCCTTGTTCGGGATTATATTTCGCGCCCAGGCGGCATTTGGTAGCCAGTTTATATTCACTGTATGTTTGCATGGGTTACTTGACTAATTCGACCACGTTTGAAATCTCTTCACTCGCGGCGACTGCGAAAAAAATTCCCAACGTTCGCAGCAGTAGCGCCAGTAACTCGCACCACTTGAGCAACGGGCAGTGTACGGTGGGCGTTTATTCGTTCCTAACGAAGACGACGAGTTGGCACTACCCATTGCGGTGCTACGACATTTTTGGCAGTTTTGTTGTTTTTGCTTGCCGCACCAATTCGGATTTAGTGATTAAATCTGACCCATGCAGACACTTGTCCCACCCAAACGTAGCGCAAAACTGGCCGTGAAACGTCACCTCTGCGCAAAAGGTCCGCAACAGCATCGTGGTTAAGACGATGTCCTTTAAATGTGGCATTCTCAAGCAGCAATCACTGTTACGACTACGAGGTTGCAACGCTAACATCAAGCTCTATGTGAAGCCAGTCTAAACGTGCTGCGTAAGAAAACAAGCAAGGAACGATTCGTACCTGCCCTGTTCTCGGAATGCATTGATCGCCCGCAGGTACCTGCGACGCCAGGCAATGATGTCACTTCGCTCGATCAGCGCAAGGTTTCGTTTTCTTTTTTCTAATGTGAATCCGATGTCCTTCATCAACCTCCACAACGTCGTTTTCTTGAATTTCGGCAGGTCGTCGTCCTCATTGACAGCCTTCAGCACACTGTCCAGTGTTGGGACTTCCCTCTTCGCGTACATACTGTGCACTTTCAGACGGATGGCATGGACTGTGAAGATGTCATTCTAGACTGTTCGCGAGCTTGAAATCTTCACGTCGCGAGATCTTTTCTTCGGAGACGCCAAAGGCCAACACAGACACTCCGCCTTGATTTTGGCAACGGTACGGGGAGATAATCCGGTGTCCTCGTTCACAGCACTCAGTACTTCCCGAACAGACTTCTCCGGAAAACGGATCCTGGTACGGGAGTGCCTTGACAGCTTGGATGCACGAACCTTCGCGAAAATGCGTACAGGAGAGGTGGCTGCGGCCGCTGAGCAGGACGCCATTTTCTCAAAAGTGAAAGGGAGCCGAACGGAAAGAGTAAACACGGCCAGGGTTGCGGAGACAGCGAAAACGTAAAATGGAAAAATACGACAAGCGCAAAATACAAAATCACAGATCTCGATCGATTCGCTCGCAATATCAGCGTTTTTTGTCACTCTGATGACAAAAAGTATTATTCATGAAGCCTGCCAGCAAAGCATTTGTTATTTTCAGCTCACCACAAGAAACGCACTATTTTGTGTCACGGATGCAGGTTGAGCAAAAAGGAGCGCTAGCTTTGGCAGCGTTGCACCTGATGTATGAAACGGAGTATAGTCGTTTCAGTATTTAGCCGCACTCATTTTCTTTCTCTGTTTTCATTTGCTGTGGCCCGTCTTGTAAGCTGGGTTTGTCGACGAACTATAGTGTTATCCTGCAAAATTTCTTATTGCAATGACTCGTATAATGTCATGTTTCCAGCTTTTTTCACCTTTTGATGACAATGTTATAGAGGATCAAGCACCCACTTGCGCATATGCGGCGGCCTGAGGGCATTGATGCTGTACCTAGACGGCTTGCGGGCGCTCGAATAAGTTATCTCGTGTTTCATGTCGAGATTGCTTGTCCTGCAGACGCTGCGTGCGACAAAGGCTTGCAAGGGGCCACCTTGGACCATCTCTTGTTTCGCGCCCGCGCATGCCTGAACGCGCCAGCTTGCGAACGCCGCACCAGTCTTCGTCGCCGACCAGCAGCAGGCGCAGGAGAGCACGAAACAAGGTGAACAAGCCCAGATTATAATCTCCTGGCCGGTGACAAAACGAATCAGCCGTTATGAACGGCAAAGTGTGCCTTTCGTGAATGTTAGCGTGAATGCATGGTTGTTATTGCTGAGCAAATAAAAACGGTAATTGAGATGTTCACTTGGAAGCCACACAGAAGTAAATCACCCCGCCCCGATGGCTCAGTGGTTGCGGCGCTCCGCTGCTAACCCGAAAGACGCGGGTTCGATCCCGGCCGCGGCGGCTGAATTTCCATGAAGGCGAAATTCTAGAGGCCCGTGTGCTGTGAGATGTCAGTGCACGTTAAAGAACCCCAGGTGGTCCAAATTTCCGGAGCCCCTCACTACGGCCGCCCTCATATCCTGAGTTGCTTTGGGACGGTAAGTCCCAATAAACCAAACCAAACTTTCCTTTTTTTTTCAGAGACTGAGTTAGCCAGAAAAATATTGTATGACATCAGAGTGCTATCGCTACAGCGCTTGTAGTAAATTTGGGTTTCCAGGGTGTGAAGCTATTTTGTTTCGCCAAGGAAAGCAGCTCGGCGATACTTCGCCAAATTAATATGCCTACTACAAGGAAGCATTTGTGTGGATGGAAGCTAAGGTGGAACAAAGCCGGTGTTTGGACGAGTCGGTAACAATTCAACTGAAAGCAAAAGAACGCACAAAAATGACCAATAACAAAGAAATCTTTGAACAAAAATACTGCTTACGGAATGTTTTTTTATTTAGAGAACAGAAAGAAAATATATCACGAAAGATATAAATGGCGCTCGAAGACGAAATACACTGAAAATTGGAAACAATCTTTAGTACGTTTCCAGGCAACAGCAGGCGCCCTGCGGAAAAACACGAATTGTGTGGTCCTCCAAACTAATGTCATTGCTAATAAAAAAAATTTGTAAATAATGCGGTTTGACGTCCCGCAGCGACTCAGCAGCTTGGAGGGATGCCATAGTGGAGTGCTCTGGGATAATTTAGAGCACCTGCAGTCCTGTAAAGTGAGCTGGCATCGCGCAACACACGGTCTTGTTTGTATTTTGCCTGCATCGAAATACGGCCTGCGCGGCTAGGATTGATAATACTGAGTTTAACATCAGCAGACGAAATTCAAAGCCATTAACCTAGTACGGCGGGTCAATCGGGGTTTTACAATGTCTGTATTTCAAACCTAGGCATGCACTGGAAAAAATTCCATGCCACTAATATCCATCGAGCTTCCTAATTACGGCATAGAATAGTATTCCAGTGTCCTCCAAAACGCAGGCGAGGACATTACCACCAAGGAGAAGATTATGGGAAAACGAACTTCTGTTTTCTTTGAGAGTAAGAACCACAGGTCGCGTCGTTTGATGCTGTTTGGGTGATCCGAGGCTAAGATGCTCCTGCAAAGGAGTGCACATGTGCACGCAACGTACCTAGAGTGATTTCGAACAGGCGGAGTCTCGGCGGGGCCGATTACACCAGGCGGAGCCCCTCGCCGGAACATTTTCTGATTTTAGAAGCCGGAAAATGTATGTATCCGAACTACATATCTTCGCCGTGTTCTTCAATTTGCGGGCCAAGGAATTAAATTCGGAATAGCCACGTGCTTATCGACTTTATGAAAATCTGTGTCGGAAGGTTTCCCGTGGACTTGGTCTTTGCAGTATTTGTTGTAGTGTAGTTACAGGGTGGGGAACAAGGGACTGGCGAACTTAGTCCGGGACTCTGACGCTGATCTGACGCTGACGTCTTTCGTTTGAGCTAGACAATGCTGCTTCCCACCCCTCCTGCGTTCACTGAGCTATAAATGACATGGTTTTTCTTGGCACGCCCATACCAAATGGGACAGGTGTGCCTCCTCTCTGCATAATTGGCATTTTGATTGGATAGACTGTGGGCTAATATCTTTTTTCGGGCAAGCGCTCTTGTGCTTGCAGGAAATTCCACAGGTTATACACTGGCTTCCTTACTAGCAACATGTGAGCAGCTGCGACAAAGAGTCAAGTGTGACTGATCACATAGTCACCTAGCAGCAGTGACATTCCTTAACTGCTTTTGAATGTTGTGACGAATGGTTCAGCAAAGGCTTTTCTGATCCGGGCAGCAACCGCCAGTAGTTATTACCAAGGTGCAGGGGAACATCTGCTTGACAAATAGATTATGCACGCGTTTTATTTTTCTCACGTCGTTTTAAACTAGCTGCCTATATTCGGTTTTCGAAAGACTCGCGCAATCTTCCCGGTTCTTGCCGTACTTCAGCAGTCAAAAATTTTCCACCATTTGCGATGCATGGCACATCGACTAGAGAAGTCGAGAAAGTAATGCAAGTCTCGGAGAACACAAGCGCCTTTTCCTCGTTTTGCTGTTTACTCCCAGTAAATTTCGAATGTTGGCCGCACTCTTGCTAGGTTTTCACACAGGTTGTGATTGTGTTTTTTTTTATTTCAAACACTAACGACAAGCATGAGGGCCAGAGTGAAAACAAAGTCGTATCACTCTGCTTCTTGCTTAAGAGAGTCATCAGTCGAGCTTCATAACAACCACCATGCTTTGCTTGGCCGAATGTAACTGCGTGCGTATAACTTGGTGCTTTTCCTTTTACCCTCACGCTGTCTGCTTGTGACCTCCAATATTTTCCCTTAGTGTATTTTTAATTTAGAGCCCCTTTTGCTTTGTGTATATCTTTATTTTACCAGAAAACATAAAACTCTGTCGGGACTGATGGCTCGTGTGCTATCTTTCTGAATGTCTTTATGCATTTTATATGGTATTTGCTTTAATATGGCAACTGACTCTTTTAGTATCTAAACGCGAGCAATCTTATTGCAAAGACACTCCATGGTTTTCTTACTCATCCTCGCTTTCCTTCTGACTTTACTCGAAAATAAATTTCGACATAATAATGACATCATTCTAGCACCTGCACAAACAGCAGAACTTTGAACGAAGGCTGCTATACCGTCTAAGTTTTGCTTTGAACGAACTTTCTTGAACTTGGAACCAAAGTATCCTTGTCTTTGGTAGACTATTAACAGAAAATAATTATGAGAAATCATTATTTTTTGGCTGCGCATGAACTTCTTACAAGTGATATTTCGGTCCCAGTCACCAGGAGCATCTTTCTGATGCCGACAAGGTGCCCGGGTTGCCCTGCCGTCCTGCTCATTCCTCCCGTCACACCCAACGGCATGAGCCGCGGCTAAGGCGGCAAACCATGAACTGGCAGCGGCAGAAGCGGCAGTCCCGCTTGCTCTCGTCAACTCCTGTCGGGGAACAACGAGGAAAGCATGGAGTTCCTCAGCATGCTGCCCAGGCGGCTCCTGTTGCCGCTTTCTTCCTCAACGACGAGGCCAAACAGGCGAGAGCGAAGGTAATTTTAAATGAAGGAAGTGTAGCTCTCACCGCTTCTCGGAATTGTATGTTAGGTTTAATATTCCACTGCTGCACACGGGTTATGAAAGAAGAGACGCCGTAGTGGATGGCTATCGATTAATTCAGACAACATGAGTTAGATCTTTCACCACAGGACTGCCTTCTTCATTCAGGCTGCGCAGAAATCGGCTTCTGGGGCTCGAATTTAATCGCGTTTCCTCGGGCTTAGTGGCCCAAAAGCCATAGCCACTATGCCACTGCGGCAGTGCTTCTCGGCAACCCTATCGGTCCTGTGTGAGGAACTCGGGAAGGAATACGAAAGCCTCGAAACCAGGCCTCAAGAGCGGAAAAAAAACAGTGGTCGCGTGTCTTTCTCCTCGATGATTGATGGAGGGCTCAAATTATTTTCTGTTTCACTGGCGGCGTCCCTGTGCAATATTGCTTAGAGTAATACGGCCTCTACATCGGTATTCGGGCGCGTAACCGACAAAGCTGAGGAGTGAAGAGGGCGCTTCGACTGAAAATCATGATACGAAGCCGCCCCGCGTAGTCTGGTTGCCTAATACAGGGAGTGTAGGCAGCGTATACGAGCAGGCAGCGTGGCACTTGCCGCAGCATTCAAGCCCAACTACAATAAGGGGCTTGGAGGGGTTAGTTGCTGGTAATCGTACACACGTCCACACAATTGCATAAATCACTTGAACAGAACAATAGTTTGTAGATTGATTCGTAGAAAATGAATAAGAAAAAAGAAGTCTATCCCGGCCCTTGTAAAGTATCGCGTATATAATGCCAATTGTAAAATAAAACATGTGGCCCTACGGCTATTGGGATTTCGCCACCCTAAGGTAAAAAGAAATAAATCTTGCGATTGGTACTAAAGTCACCCACTGGCGGCAAAGCGGTCCCGGGGAGTCTACTCTGATCTTCCCTGGGAAGAAGCAGGTGCGGTGGGATGTGGGAAATATACGTTGGGTTATAGGAGTTTGGAGGTATTCGGCACATCAGAATTTTTTTTTTCGTATTTCTGATCCCGTTGAGGTCCTTCCCAGGCCTCGATAGAGCAGAGAACTCAAAATTCAACCAATAGTGAGACCCTCGGCGTCCAAGCGCACATGCATACCACAGAGAACGTTTGCCGGGGTCTCCGAACGTCCAAGACAATGTAGCCTAAGGGGGGCTAGACCGAAATACCGTCCCCTGCGCCAGGTTCGCCTCCCCGACCATCCAACAGTACTATGATGGCAGAGTTTTCGCGCCACCCGTTCGCTACAGTCGGATACAACTCAAGAAGAACGAAGCGGCGTGGTGTCCTTCAACGAGGCCCCTCACCCAAAGGCGTCAAGCGATTTTCATGACGCCATAATTAATCGGATTAAGCCGTGGTTGATCCTCTTTCATCCACCACCCCTTTGATGGTACGAGGCATGATGGAACGCGGGAAAGAAAAGTCATTCGGCATGCGCATTTTTCTTCCAACGTACTGAGCATGAGCCTGACCTGCTCGTCCGCCGTTTTCGCCGTAGCCGCTGAATGTTTTCACACACGAAAAGCGTTTACTTGGGGAATGACACGGCAATCTGCAGGACGGTATATACGGCGCAATGCTAACCCTTTCCAAGGCCACGCAGATGTACACATAGCCACGTACTGTTCTTCGTCAGAAAAAAATACGATGCATTCTGGTGCACCAGCATCGTCGGAGATAAGGATTCAGCGGATAAACTGCAGCGCTCACAGTGTACTGGGTGGCAGATGCGTCTAAAGAGGGAAAGTTCACATATGCTTGCGCCAGGCGACGCCGGTGCTCCTCTTAACTATTTTGCGCAAGGCCAGGAGCTCACTGCACAGAAACGGGGAGGACTACTGCTCACGCGTCCAGGGTGTTCAAACCAAATACTAAGGTGAATCAGGCGGACGCACTTCGAGCCGAGAGCTTTCTGCAGCGATTAGTCACTAAACGTCATCGTGCAGCAATGTGAAAATGGCACTAATGACAACTGTCGCTTGTTGAAACTGACATTTCATTTGCGCTTGCGATTGGAGTATTGAGATGATCACAAAAACGAGAAGAGATGCAAAAACTATTGCGCTTAACGACAAGTAAACTTTATTGACGCTCATAAGGAACGCTACTAGTGGCTATTCAAGTCAGCTTCAGGCTGAAAGTCTAAAATCACTCCAAAAAAAAAAGATAAATACTTAAACAGAGATCAAGTAGTTTAATATAGCAGTATGAAGCTTCAAGTGAAGAACGTGATGTTGGGTAAAACAGTGGAACAGAAGAGAAATGGCAAGAAGGAAAACCCGCTGGCACCTCTGGCAAAGAAAAAGAAATGGCAACAGTATGTAAAGAATACAATCAAACCCCAATGCAAACCACACCAACATATTGTCGTTTTAGGCTACATCCTTTTTTGTCTAACGTTATGAATGAATAGCCACAGAAACCAAGGGGCACAGGGGATTTTTTGTTTAAATTCATTTATTTATAAATGAATTAAAAAAAAATCCCCTGTGCCCCTTGGTTTCTGTGGCTGTTGGCTTCTGTCATATTTATAACGAGCCCCTCATTACCCTTCCCTTGTTTGCTTAATTGCTTAGCGAGGGCCTCGATTCTGGCAGCCATGATGCCATAGGAAGCATAAGAGGGTTCTCACGCAGCTTCCACCCTCTCCGTTCGATGACTTTCTACGTCACACCTGCGGTAACTCAGGACGTTCTACGTCCGACGCTTATGAACGTGGGTGGCGCTGATGAACTCTCAAGGTTAGGTTACTTGTAAACATAAATACCCCCGAAAGCAGAAGAATTGACAGCCGTCGCCGTAGCTCAGAGGTAGAGCACCGGACGCGTAATTCGGAGGTCGTGGGTTCGGATCCCACCCGCGGCATGTGGTTGTTTTTCTTCTGCTTTTCTAAACAATTATCTTTAAGCGATAACATATTCAGTAATATTCTAAATTGATCAACACCACAAAATAAATAAATGAATTTAAAAAAAAAATCCCCTGTGCCCCTTGGTTTCTCTGGCTGTTGGCTTCTGTCATATTTATAACGAGCCCCTCATTACCCTTCCCTTGTTATGAATGAATATTCGCCGAGCGTGTACAACCCTGTTAAAGCATACAGCCTCGCACATACTTCCTGCACGCTGTAGCCGAAACTAGCGCCCTTTCTCGTCGCCTAGAGTACAAATCTGCATGAAATGCTTTAGAAGATGAGTGTAGCGCACGTTTGTCTCGCTCATAAATGCTGCCTTCCGGAATAATTAAATCTATTGAACTCAGGTCGTTATAAGCATTCACGTGTGTTCGTTTTTCGTTATAGACGCGTTAGGTTGTCTTCCCGCGATTTTCTGTAGCCGCATCACGTAGCCCTCTCCGTTCAGTTGAGCACTTGTCTACTCTGGCGCCAAACTCGAGTTGCGTTCCTTATTTTGAAGAGGCTTGCAGGTTCTCGAATCATCTGGCCCCGTCGACCAGCTGCAGCAATACAATGCCTGTTTGTGCAAACCTGAAATCCAGGAGCGGCATTTCGCTTTTCTTAGAAGCGTTTCGTGAGGCACGAGCTTTCTGATCTGATGGTTGTTGTCGGTCTTGCTGCTCCTGCTTTGTAGTTTTGCCTTTATGGTTTAGATATATTTGCTGCGAAATGAATGTGTCTTCGCATGTAGCTGCAGCTGTCCATTTGGCTGTTGCAGCAATAAATAACCCAGCATACGGCAAGAAACCTTGGTTTCTGCCAGTGCCCATGTCTTCGGGTGTTTTGTTTTCCGCTGTTTTTCTTGCCCTTCGAGGCTATCTTTATTCCAGACGGGTGTTGGTGCTGAGAGGAGGCAAATCTCCAGAAACTTTGAGACGATAGGATTCGACACAGAGATATTTGTCATACCCCTTAAAGTACTAAATGCGCAAATAGTGTCGCCAGGGCGGGATGGTCTCACGGGTCAGTTGTCATCACGACAGCAAACTCTGCATGTCCAGCAAAATGCTGAGATACTCAAGAGTGACGACAATTTTTCCAGTAGCGATGCTGATTCGTCGCTTTCAATTTAGCCGACAAAAGCGCCGTGTTACCGAACACCGCGACGTTTTCCGGCGTGTTCAGGAAAGCTGATACAACGCCTGGCTTCCTCGGTTTGCAGCGGCCGACGCCGCAGGGTCGGCGCTCATGGCAGAGTTACAGAGCTTAAGATATCACCGCTGCTCTGCCCCAGTTATAGTAGAGTGCAGGACTAGTCAAGCTGCCCAAAGGCTTATTGCCTGCAATCATCCGCATTGCATTTGTATTTTGCAATGCTGAATAAAAAATTAAGGGCACTTTTTTAGGCGGATTGTGGCCCTTCGGTGAAGAAAGTTGGGCGCGCTGAGGTAGTTGTACCAATCTTTTCAGAGAATATGCGAAAGAACGGAAATTTGCTAGACCGTCGCCAGCCCGCATCGTTCACTGAGTACTGCAGTGAATAGTAGTTTAATTGTTGACTAAAAAGTGAAGTGGAGAAAAAAGGCATTTCCTTTTTTCAAGCCCATATAGATATGCATGCTGTTAAGAACAAAAATTGATTCATAAATACTTCTCTCCTACTTGTTCAGAGGAAATACTGGACGAATTTTTCTTGCACTTTGGGTACCTTCTAGAGGCTGCTCCCGTTTACTGTAGATAATATGAGGTTGCCAGCTTTTTTAAAAAGGTATCGCAAGTTTTCCATGCCTATTCTGTTCTCTTCTGTCAGGTGGGAGCAGCGGCCTGGTCATCGACGACCCTGGTGGACGCCAGCCGCAGCGCGTGCAATACTGTACATATTTTTTTCTATCATTGTTGCTGTAAACATTTTTGAAAGTAAACGCTTCTGATCTATTGGACTTTGTGTCCAACAGTGCTTCAGTCATTCCCTTGCGCACGGGATCAGCTTATGAAGTGTACGACGTTGATTTGTGGGCCGTGTGGTGTTCTGCCAGCTTTACCTGTCTGAGCGTCTATGCATTCCAATACTTCCTCCAATTTTGCCTTCACTTCTTTCTGCGAGCCATATACCGGTAGGTATCCACTAAGGCCTAACGCGATGCATACAGGACAAAAACAAGCTTGTTGCCGCCCTTCCTGTGGGAAAACCTCCTACCTAAAATGTTGGTATGTGGCAACTCCGAGGTTTTTCAGCCGATATGGAATGAAACATTCACTGCAGTTCTTCAGAGTCTCAAGTTATTTTGTGCAGCCCGAAGGCGGTTTTTTCAACGCAAATGAATGTGAAGTTTTCCCATTTGGCGGTCTCTATCAGAGCGATTTATACCAGTGACTACGTGTAGGTGAGGTCATCGCGTGCAGCGCGCTCGTCATTATCATATGTTTGCAGAAACGAAGGTTGCTTTTGGAAATTTTTGGCAAATATTCGAGGTTGTACATTAAAGTCCCCATTTTAGCTCAGGCACGTATGAGAGATTTTTACAGCAAGCGTGGCGTCATACTTTGGTCTTTCTTGGCATCAATATTTTGTCGAAACCCAGTTTCGGTGCCCTGGTTTTCGCAGTATTATATTTCTCTCCAGACCTATGTCGAACATAACTAACTGACACTGTGAGGTCCAAGAGATTTAATCCGATTGGCAGTCCAAAATAATCGAAAATTCTCCGGGTTTGCCCTTTATGACCAAGCAGCGCCATAGGCCAATCCACGAATTGGGTAACCTGGCTGCCTTGTTAAGGATCTGTACGGGATTCCAGGAGCATGGATGAACTCTGGAGATATCACTTATTACTTCTGTGAAGAGGGCAGTAATTCCTATTTGCGCAATGTGCATAGTTTTGAGGACAAACACCACCCTTCATCCACACAAAAAACGACCAACATAAAAGATTAAGCGAAACTATCAGTAAACGTAGCTGACTGTTGGAAAAGATGTAAGGTGAGAACTTATAATCTAAGTAAAAGATCTGCCAAGTGGAAAAGACCGAAAGACCGGCAGGGGTATTGGGAAGCTTTCTGTGTCGATGGGTAAAACGATGTTCACATCAGCGCATCAACGTTGTCAGTGAGTTGTCTTGAAATGTCTACCACATGTTGTCATAGGCGAATGAACAAAAAAGACAGACATGCGCATCCGCATCTGTGGCAGGCGGATAAACTAACATGCAAGAAACGGGCTTTTCGTCAGATAGTGCGGTTCATTGCTGAACTCTTTTTTTCTGTGCCCGTGCTTTGGCGTTTCTGCAAAAATTCGCCATTAAGAAAATAGTTGTTTCTGTTGGCCGCATACAAGAACATAAGCTGAACGAAAAACTACAAAAATAGTCCAATTTTTGTGTTTAGCTTCTGAGACAGGTGCTACTACATTGTGATTCGCTTCCGCTACATCCCCGCTGAATATATGTTTCAGATCGTGTTTCGTTGAGAAATCAAAATAGTGCGCACACGTCTAAGACTTCGTATTCGAAAACTGTGAGCTAGAAATTTCTGGGATCAGTGCTTCGAAGCGAACTGCAGTAACGCTGGTCGTGCTCGTGGCAGTTGCATGCGAGGTAGGACAGAGAAGAAAATCAAATTTAAACAATGCGCGCGCTGAGCCAGGGAGACTAATGGTCGGGAACCCGAATATAACGTCATTTTGTTCAGACGAATAGCAAGCTTCCGCCCCCCGATTCTTGGCCGATCCGCCAGTGTGGGTATGTGCCATCTTTTGAAAGGCTAACAACAACATTCAGTCAACCCGCAGCTGAAAGACGGCTGCCCAGAACTAGGCGCGAACGACCTGCGTCGAGCGGTAGCTACGTCTGCGAGAAACTCTTCTCGGTGGACAACATGTTGAACGGCCTCTACTACGGCGGCGTTGGGTTTTGCCGATCAATGAAACCGGGAGTAGGACTCGGCAGCCCCCTATGTTCTTCGCGGGCTGCTCCTCTCACTGTATGCTCTGCTCAGGTCAGGGACCACATATCCCGCCATTGCTGCGATCCAGCGTACCCCCGAAGTGGCTCATCAGAAAACTTCTTTCTCTAGCGCTAGAATTTGAGCCAGCGAGACGACGCTTGTACGCTGACCTGATATTTACCACCCAGTAAGGAACCGCAGTTTCTGCTATACGCTGCTTTAGCATCCTCCTCGCATGCGTAAGGTTCGGGGTTCGATTGCCGGTGCCACCGCGTGCCCACCGGTGATACAATGCGTACAAGCTTTCCCCTGGCCTGTTATCTCGGATATTCTATAGTGAAATGCTCATAAAATGTTTCTTGTAGCCCGTGTTCTGTAGAAAAAATTGTCTTGTGCCAGGGCGCTCTTTGCCCAAAGCTGCCCTTGCGCCATAAAAGAAAATTGCAAGGGACACATGAGCTCGGAGCTAAGGGTATAATGCCATAGTTTAGTTCCCATATCTGCTGAATTGTTATTCTCGACTTTACTCTCGTAGATATCTGGGAGCCTCATACATTTCGATGCTCCATTGCCCTGCAATGGCAAGTGCTGCCACCGGTGGGTCTTGTGCGACCGGTGTTGTTCTTCCCGGGCAGCCTCCCGCAACCAAACCATTAAAGGTGTGTAAGATGGGTACTGGGATGGTTAGAGTACTGTGTGCCGGCGGTAGACACAGAGACACAGGCCTCGTAGACACAGAGGTCGAGCACCACGAGCACACACACAAAGCGATGGCAATGCCGCTCAACACAACGGTAAGAAGTTCGTCGTCGTCTTCGCTTGAACAGGAACTTCTTCGTCGTTACAACTGCCCCCCGGGGAGAAGAGGAGCCATCCTGGCGACTTACGGCGTAGGTGGGACGGCCGGGTCATAATACGGCTTGAGGCGCTGGACGTGAACAGTCTCGCGTCCGCGCCGGCGAAGATCAGGAGACGGCATCAGCGGTTCCACCACGTAATTAACAGGCGAGGTGCGTTCCACAACTCGGTAGGGGCCGTGAAACTTTGAAAGAAGTTTCGAGGAGAGGCCCGGAGTACTGGATGGAATCCAGAGCCACACGAGGCTACCAGAAGAAAAGTGCGGGGACGTGTGATGGCTGTCGTGGCGGGATTTCCGACGGTATTGGGCCTCAGTTGTGAGAGAACGGGTGATTTGGCGACACTCTTCTGCGTGTCGTGCAGCTTGCGAAATAGGAGTACACTCAGATGCGTCAGGCTGGTATGGGAGAATGGTATCGAGTGGAGCAGAAGGATGACGGCCGTAAAGAAGATAGAACGGTGAGAAGCCAGTAGTCGACTGCGTTGCGGTGTTGTAGGCGTACGTCACATACGGAAGGACGAGATCCCAATTTGAATGGTCTGATGAGACGTATATAGAGAGCATATCACCGAGGGTACGGTTAAATCTTTCTGTAAGGCCGTTAGTTTGCGGGTGATAGGCAGAGCTTGTTCGGTGAATGATGTTGCACTGGCGGAGCAAGGCTTTGACAACTTCCGATAAGAAAACGCGGCCTCTGTCACTCAGCAGTTCGCGCGGTGCGCCGTGGCGAAGAATGAACCGTCGCAAAATGAAGGAGGCTACGTCAGACGCTGAGGCGGATGGAAGGGCGGCGGTTTCTGCATACCTCGTCAAGTGGTCAACGGCGACGATAGCCCAACGGTTACCGGCTGCAGTGTAGGGAAGAGGTCCATACAAATCAATGCCTACGCGGTCGAATGGGCGCGGTGGGCAAGGTAGCGGCTGCAACTCGCCTGCAGAACGGTGAGCAGGGGGCTTGCGACGTTGGCAGGGCAGGCATGAGCGGATGTGCTTAAGGATGAAGTTATACATTCCGCGCCAGTAGTAACGCAGCCGGATCCGATTGTATGTTTTGAAGACTCCTGCGTGTCCGCATTGTGGGTCAGCGTGGAAATAATCACAGACTTGCGAGCGGAGATGGCGAGGAACAACTAGTAACCACTTGCGACCATCTGCGCTGTAGTTGCGGCGGTAAAGGAGATTGTCACGAATGGCGAAGTGAGAAGATTGGCGACGGAGAGCGCGTGATGGAGAAGCCGCCGTAGGGTTAGAGAGGAAATCAAGCAGAGACGCAATCCAAGGGTCCATGCGCTGCGCTGAAGGCATGTCGTCGATGTGAAGCAACGGAGGGGAGTCTTCGAGTGTTGAGAGGCCGGCGAGCTCAACCGGAAGGGGGCAGCGAGAAAGGGCGTCGGCGTCTTGGTGCTTGCGTCCGGAGCGATAGACTACGCGGGCGTCGTATTCCTGCAGACGAAGAGCCCATCTTGCGAGGCGGCCGGAGGGGTCTTTCAGTGAGGATAACCAGCAAAGCCCATGGTGGTCCGTCACGACGTCAAAGGGACGACCATAGAGATAAGGGCGGAATTTGGTAAGAGCCCAAACGATAGCCAAACACTCTTTTTCCGTTACTGAGTAATTGGACTCTGCCTTCGTCAGGGTGCGGCTTGCATAGGCGACAACGTACTCAGCAAAGCCAGGTTTGCGCTGCGCGAGTACAGCCCCGAGGCCAACACCACTGGCGTCGGTGTGGACCTCGGTAGGGGCCGTCGGGTCGAAATGGCGCAGGATAGGTGGTGCGGTGAGGATGCGGCGTAAGGTATAAAACGCGTTATCGCATGCGGGTGACCACTGTGAAAAGTTGGAGCTGCTGGATACGAGTTGTGTTAAAGGGGCAGCAATCGATGCAAAGTTGCGAATAAACCTACGAAAGTAGGAACACAGGCCAAGGAAGCTGCGCAGTTCTTTGACAGATGTAGGCTTGGGAAAAGCAGCGATCGCACGAAGTTTGGCTGGGTCTGGAGAAACGCCTTCCTTGGAGACAACGTGCCCTAAGATAGTGAGTTTACGAGCGGCAAAACGGCATTTCTTCAAGTTTAGCTGCAAACCGGCCTCAGAAAGGCAGTTCAAGACGTGCCTCAGGCGATGGAGGTGGGTGTCAAAGTCCGCAGAAAAGACGACGATGTCGTCGAGGTAGCAGAGGCATACCTTCCATTTTAATCCCCGCAAAATGGTGTCCATCATCCTCTCAAATGTTGCAGGCGCATTACAAAGACCGAAAGGCATAACTGTAAATTCGTATAAGCCGTCGGGGGTTACAAAAGCGGTTTTGGGGCGATCAGCCGCTTCCATGGGGACCTGCCAATATCCGGAACGAAGATCGAGGGAAGAAAATAGTTCGGCCCCTTGCAAACAGTCCAAAGCGTCATCGATGCGCGGAAGAGGGTAGACATCCTTCCGCGTAATCTTATTAAGGCGGCGGTAGTCGACACAAAATCGGATGGAGCCGTCTTTCTTCTTGACCAGCACAACAGGCGAAGCCCAAGGGCTACTGGAGGGCTGGATCACGCCGTCTTGGAGCATTTTATCAACTTGCTCTTCGATAGCATGGCGCTCGGTGGCAGATACACGATAGGGGCGCTGCCGCACTGGTGCGTGGTTGCCGGTGTCGATACGATGGGTGACCGTTGAAGTTTGGCCCAAGGAACTCCGATGACAGTCGAAGGAGGAGCGGAACTGGTGAAGGAGGTTAAGAAGCTGCGTCCGTTGCGGGGAAGGAAGATCGGTGTCGATAGAGCGAAGGAAGAGGTCTGTAGCGGAGGAATCAGGCGCAGAAGATGGAGGGCTGAGCGCAGTCATGGCTAGATGAGGCGAACCGGCGGGGTCCTCACAGGTGAGAATGGACGCAATAGATTGTACACTACCGAGACATTCGCCATGGCGCAAAGCAGTAGGGAAGGAAAACGGGTTAGAGACCCATAGCACGGAGAGGCCAGCAGAAATAGTGAGCACAGCGTAGGGCAGCGGGAGGGACTTGCGGCGCAGGAAAGTGCAGGCCGGCGTGAAGAGAACAACGTCATCACAAACAGAGTCACAAGAGATGCTTACAAGCGCAGTGGAGCTGGGAGGAAGGACGATGTCTTCGGTGACGACGGCTTTAGCGCAGGGAACAGAAGGAGCAGCGTCTGGCGAGACATTAGGCAAAGCGGAGAACCCAACTTCTGCGCGAGCGCAGTCGATGACAGCTTCGTGACGCGACAGGAAATCCCACCCTAAAATTAAAGAATGTGAGCAAGAAGGCAGCACGACGAACTCGATGTAGTATAGTGTGTCCTGGATTCGAACTCGAGCGGTGCATGCTGCTAACGGCGTAATCGGCTGTGCGCTGGCCGTGCGCAGCGTTAGTCCCGAAACTGGCGTCTTAACTTTCTTTAAAGAAGTACATAACTTTTCGTCCATTACCGAAATCGCTGCACCGGTGTCTATCAGAGCCATCACAGACACGCCCTCAACAAAAACATCAATAAGATTCGCAGGTGATCGATGAGGTCTTCGAAAATTCGACGGGGGCGCAGTTCTTGCCTCCGGAACTGCGGCGCCTAGTTTTCCTGCTGAGAAGAATCAGGGCGACGTCGCATGGGGGAGATAGAGCGGCGTCGTGGCGAAGGGGAGCGGCGGCTGGAGAGGGCTGAACGATCAGGGGAGTAAGGACGACTTGGCGTTTGGTCGACAGCCTCAGAATATTGGCGGGTTGGAGGCCAGTACCCCGAAGATTGCGCGCGTGGTGCTGGCGCTTGGAGATGGCGACGGCAGTAGCGCGCGACGTGGCCAGGCACTCCGCAAGTGTAGCATACAGGACGGTTGTCACTCGTGCGCCACGGATTGCTTGCTCTTCGAGCTGGTCGCAGGGAAGGTGAAGACGCTTGCACAGGCACGTACATTGTAGGATAGGACGACGGCGGGGGCTGTACTAGAACGTCGGCGTAAGTCCGAGGACCGGCTACAGGCCTTGGGGCGACGTCAGCGCAAGGCATGGGACTGGTGACAGACCTTGGAGCAGCATCGGCGTAAATCAAAGGTGCGGTGACAGGTGGCGGAGGATGGAAGGATGGAAGCGCCTCAGTAACCTGGTGTTGTATGGCCTGTCGAAGAGCCGGGGCCAAATGAGGCGGCGCCTGTTGAGGGCTAGGCAGAAGAGAAAGTTGCCGAGCTACCTCTTCACGGACGAAATCTTTGATTTGCTGCAGCATAGAGGTGTTGTCAGCTGCAGACGCCAGTCCAGAAAGCGATTCAACCTGGGCTTGGTGTTGCCGAGTCAGTAATCGCTGTTTGCGCAGCTCCTCGAAGCTCTGGCAGAGCGTGAACACATCCTTAACGGTGCGCAAGTCGCGGGCCAATAGCATCTGAAAGGCATCATCGTCGATACCTTTCAAGATGTGTTTTATCTTGTCGGCTTCGGACATGTTCGCATTGACACGTTTGCATAAGTCAATGACTTCTTCTATATAGCTGGTGAAGCTTTCGCCGACGTGCTGCGAGCGTTCACGCAAACGCTGTTCAGCCCGAAGTTTACGGACAGTGGGGCGACCAAAGACTCCGGCAAGCTTCGTTTTGAAGGCCGCCCATGTTCGGATGTCTCCCTCATGGTTCCGATACCAGAGGTTAGCGACCCCCGTTAGATAAAAAATTACGTTGTTCAGCTTCGTATCGTCGTCCCATCTATTGTACAGGCTCACCCGTTCGTATGACGCGAGCCAGTCTTCCACGTCATTCTCATCGGCTCCGCTGAAGATTGCCGGATCTCGCTGGCGAAGGGAGCCGGCGCAGATGAGAGCTGGTCCCGTTTGCACAGATTGGGTTTGGGCGTCTACTGGCATTTCAAGAGTGGGAAGAGTGCGGTTACGCAGCTCCACGATGCAGATTTCTACCCCGCGACTCCACCAAATGTAAGATGGGTACTGGGATGGTTAGAGTACTGTGTGCCGGCGGTAGACAGGTGTAATAAAGAGGAATCTCAAATCGTCTTTTTACAGCGCGAACTCCAGCTACACTCTCCGAGCATTCTTAGAAAATTTGAATAATTGTCTGGGTGGCCGATTTCCCTGCCAAATCAAATAATTGTCCCAAATCCCGCCTTTTCTTCAACTATAATCTCCGAAAAGAGGAAGAGTCAGCCAACGGTGGAGTTCTTTCCACCCAGTCGCGTGGCGGCTTCGTTCTCGCTTTGATTTTGTTTTTTCTAGGTTTCCGTGTAAATAGTTGGAGGCGCAAACTACATAGCCGCAAATTAGGCCGACGGAAATAGAAATACGCGGGGACCGCTTCCTTTCGCCGATCGCTACGTATCACTCTGCCGATGGCAGATCGGCTAGACGCCATGCGGCTGTCTGAAAGGAGCTCCACGCGTTGGGTGACTCCTCCTTTTCTCGAAGGTGAGTTCAAAAATTACTGGCTACTGATGCTGAAAGTCTTTGTAATTTCTGAATGTTAAGGTGAAAATAAAGATGATGAGGATGAACTCGGCAGTTTTTAAACAGCGGCCGGCAGATCAGTCATGGCAGTCAGTTTCAGTGTTCGAGGAGGCGTTGGTGACATTATTGCAATGTTGCCTATGGTTGTCAGTAAAACAACAATTAGTTTGGTCAATATGCAGCTGCCCCAAAACAAAGGGAATGAGCAGACAAGGTTTTCTTTCCAGGCCACTTAAGTCTATTGAAGCTTTTTTATGCCATAGAAGCCTCTTAAATTACGAAGCTTTTCACGAGGTTTGTTACCGCCCTTTCCGTTGCTATCTCAAAACAAGAACGTCAGTATTTGGTTTCTTCGTAGGACCTTTTCCTGATTATGTTTATTTGTGAATGATCAATACGGTTGCCTTCTTGTACCCGTTTTGTTCTCATTGTTTTTTCGGCTTTTCGGTGATGCCCGCCTACACGTAAGCAGTGGCATTCTGTTGATGAAGATGATTATGGATTTTTATGCCGCAAGGGCATCTGTGGCCAAAGAGCGCCATGGCACAAGGTTTTCTTACTTCTACTGAAGGTGGGGTCGAAGACTCATTTCACAAGCATTTCTCCCTAAATAAGACGAGCACCAGACAAGGGGAAAACGTGTACCCATTGCATCACTGGTGGGTCCCCGGAGGCACTGGGGGTCGAACCCAGCACCTCCCGCATGCGAGGCGGATGCTTAGACCACTAGGCCACCGCTGCGGTCGAATGGCATTTTGAATAAATATGTCAGTTGTGCGTCAAAACTGTCTCATCGGTTCTTTCCTCATCCTTGTGCTGCTCAGCTGTCTTGCCTTGACCGCTTAATATCTAAACATGGCAGCGATGGGACGCCGTTTTGAGAACTATTCATCACACTTCCCGAAAATGCGTTCCTGCAGTCGCTCCCAAGTGGCTAAAACTGGCTTGAACTGAAAGGCCATTAAGTATTAAGTACGCCAGCTGAATACTATTACCAGGCATGCGCACTCCCATTGCTTACACCATACTGCTTCTATGTTGCAGAAACCTTCAAAACGACTCATAGACCAGACTTTAAAAATAAAGTAAAGTGTTTCAAGGAAAATTGTGCAGTAACGAACACGTGACCACACCATTCAAATTGGCTGTGTTGAGCTATTCTCAGCTCCCCGTCGTTTCATTCACGAAGATGTAGTAAGCAAACGCTTGAATGCTCAGATCTAAGTCCACACTTCGTTCTAAATGTTATCTTATTATCGATATTATTGATAAATAAAAGTTATTTTGTGAGACAAAATATACCATGAGCTGTCATGAATTGCAAAGCAAAGGCCTCTACTATGAATTTACAATCATCCTGGGCTACGGGAGCCACACCGCCCTATCCCAAGGAATATTTAAATTATCTCTCGACTTGGCTCTCTGCCGCCTCCGATTACATTTATTACTTGGAATAAGATGTTATTAACTCGAGTTTCCTCCGTAATCCTACTTATAAAACCCCTACACTACATCGCTAAAGGAGCAGACGACCAAACACAAGTGAATATATTTTTGCTGGTCTTTTCAAAGGCATTCGATTTTTTCTGCCATAATAAATTTCCACAGATGCTTACATTAAGATGGCCCAGTTACTGAGTGCATCAGGAATTATTTGCCCGGCTGTCGACAATTGGCACGATTCGGCAACGAATCCTTCTGCTATTGCCTCGGTCCAGTATCGTGTACCACAGGTTGTTTTATTCCGTATTCTGTTCCTTCTGGTTGTGAATGACATATCAAACCAAGTAGCAGCCGCAGTTATGTATTTCGCAGATGATCGCGTACTGTACAGAAAAACCAAAAGCAGACAGGATGAAATAAGAATAAAAAACAATGTTGGTACGATAGCTGAATGGTGCTCGAAGCGGAAGTTGACAATTGGGACGAAAGCTTGAATTAAAGTATGCAGAAAAAGCAAAGTAAACTCAGGTTCCCTGAGGGCGACGACGGCATCATCCGTACGTACGACTGTCACTAAGCACTAGTATTTAGGCACAAGTATTATAAAGAGATGCGAAAACTGTTGCTCCTGATACCAGCCCTGGTCTATCCTGCCATGAAAGCCAAAGTTTTCGTTTATGTAATTATCGTACATTCGTCTTCAAAAGACGCGAACGCGGACATTGCCTGGTTCTTGTTTACCAATGATCAATGACTATGGTCGAGAATCACTTGCAAAAAGCGGCTCGGTTTTTCTTGAAAAAAAAAAAGATATAACGCATCGGCTCGCCGATTAAGTTTCTGTCCGAATCGGCCTTGATGCAAAACCAGTCGTCCGTCGCTTCACTCTCTGAAGTTACTGTACATTTTCGTGCATAGCAGGCTTAAAGTAGCCACACATGCCCAACATTCTTGGCGGAAAAAATATCGAATATTGAAAAAAAGTACGGTAGTGGTACAAAAATATTTAAAGTAATGATTCATTCTTCGGATATGTCGCAAAATCATTCTTTTATAGTGTTTCCCTAAATAACACGTTAACAACAAAAAATGGTCAACGGGAGATTTGCGGATATATTCATCGTTATGCTGAATTCATACGATAAGAGAAAAAATTCCGTTCATAAAATCATTTCCGCTCAAAGATCCCTTTATCCAGGATTGTTAGGTATCTGTATCATTTTCCACTTTCCGGAGGAACCCGTCATAAGCATAAGCACACACTGGAGGGGTATTTACAAGCAAATATTACGTTTAGCTCTTTCCGTTTTCCGCGAGCCGTGCGAAAGTGCAACGCTTTCGACCTGTTGATAGCTGCAAACCCTACAATCGAAGAATTTTTTTAAGTAGCTGAGAAAATTTTGTCAATAGACAAAGCGTGATGCAGAATATTTTACAGTGAACTCAGAACTTCTGCTGGGTCACATTCATTGCACTTGCGTTCGAATTCCTCCAAAGACCTCAGGTTAGGCATGACCGTGAAAAAAATTCAAGATAAAATGGTCGTGCAAAAGCAAGCTTATTTTTACAGAATTGGAGTTTGCATGCAGTAAATAGCGAAACATAACAGAAATGACAAAAAAAAAACAGAAAACAAGCTGGTCGTGTAGACCAAGTACGCAGTAGCGATGATTCTGGAGAAACCAGATGAGGTGAATTGGAGATTGGTGCGTCAGCGATGCCTCTGCTCGCCAGGCTCGACATTGCCTTCTGTGGGGCCTAGCCGCACACGCGCATATGTGACCGGAAAATGACGGAGTTGCAGGCCGACGAAGAGAAGGAACTCCTTCTATACTGGCATGCTCCGGACGATGTGGCACGTACTGTGGTCCGCGCTAGCGCTGTGGAAAGTCTACAAGATGGCTCCTCCAGCGAACCAACTCCTTGAATCCTCCACATGGGCCAAATGTATCCCTGCTGTAAGCTCAAGCTCCGCCTCACGACGTTTCAGTCACGCTCCTGAGAACGTTGGAGACGCGCATTTGGAGCTGCACGGGATAGAGGATGGGTTTGAGAAAGAGGCGGCTTCAAGGAGGCGGCTCATTTGACGTGTGTGAAAGTGACTGCCACAATCGATGCACACGCATTCTATGCTTTGTTGGTGCAGTGCATTGCAGGTAGAACAATAAGCTGCCTTGGAAGACACCACACCTTCGACGGTTTGCGTGAGGGCCATTTAGTGTCACTGGCCACTGCCTGAGTTGCGACTCACTGCACTCGCAGTGGGCCTCGGCCTTGTAATACTATCTGGGGTACCTCGTTCCATTTCCCGACACCTAAGAGCTATGTTCGTCTCCAAGACTCCCTAACTTTACATTTTCTCACCTTCACTCAGTCTAGTGCGTTCACCACACCTCTTTTCCTCACAGATATCCTTGCCAAAGACCAGCCCAGCTAGGTACAGTGTAACTTGTTACAGGCCACTGCAGAAATGAAAACTGATCGTACAGATCCCGATCCAAGAGGTGACGCCAAACACGGCACATGTTCAAGACTCTCTGGCTAGTGGTGGGTCTGGAAACTGATACGTTGGGCGTGAAATGGTTTACCAGAGGGTTCATAGCTCCAAGCAGTAACTTCCTTCAGTGAGCTAACACGAAAGTATAACGCGCTTGTTACAGGACGTGTTACAATTGGTACAGGACATAGTTCATGGTAGAGGTTTTAGCAATGCAGTGGGCGTTGTTAGGGTGTTGTGGACAAGGGAGGTCTTAAATTTGACTTCGGGGCTCGCAAGGAGGCATTGACGTTTATGAGCACATTCTCTCACAGCACATGGTGCTCGGCTGCTGACCCAAAGACACGAGTTCGATCCCGGCCGCTGCGGTTCAATTTGTATGGAGGCGAAATTCTAGAGGCCCGTGTACTACGCGATGTCAGTGCACGTTAATGAACACCACGTGGTCGAAATTTTCGGAGCCCTTCACAACGGCGTCTCTCATAGCCTGAGTCGCTTTGGGAAGTTGAACCCCATAAACCATACCAACCAGTAGTCTGAGGATAGCTAGTGACTAGAAGGTAATCTTACTTTAATGTTTGGACATTGACGCTCATATATAAAACTGCTAAAATACTTAAATATTAAGTTTAGAAAATCATTTCACTGTAAAAGGAGCCCGCAATTACCATTATATAGCTATATCTGCAATAGGGACTGACAAAAAATTCCACAGTGTAGTAAAATGTCAGAAATTAATATTAGTGTCCAACTTCTCGCTGCCAAAGAATATTATAGAGTTTAGCCAAGAAATGCAGACTCTAAAATGCGCGCCGTGTAATCCTGTGATGCAGGTTGCGTGTCGCATATAGGCTCTAAGAGGGCGCTTCGCTTCCACGCGGCGAGCGAGGACAGGTCGGTGCTGTGCGACTATCCCTCTTTTTGCTTTGCCACTAAGGACCAAAAAAAAGCCCTGTGAGGCTTTTTTTCTCGCGCTCTTCGTTATAAGTTTTTTATTTATTTCGCTAAATACAAGTCTGGTATAAGTTCAAAATACTCCTTCGGCCCTAGCTTCTCCGTGATAGCACTGCGCTAACACGGCTCCGACGTTATACTAAGTTATGATGGATGGTCAGCTCCCTCGATTTCAACATGTCCCTGGCGACATACGAAGGCGCCAGCGATTATAAGCACACGTATGTTTATTTCGTCTGAAGGCCGTTTCATAATAACACTGATAGCGTCCAGATTACCCGTGACAAAGGCGGATCCAACTGAAGCGCAGCTTTGAGAAAACAAAACGAACTCCCTTGCTTAGCGTCCTAGCTAAGGTTCCAAATGCCAGTCGTTGAGAGAGATACAATACACGTAATCAGGCGCATATAACACCTCCACGGAAGACGTTCCAAGCCAGCCTGCTTCCCGGTGGAGTCGTCATTAGCCAGACGCTCTAACAAGGGGAGGGAGATTAGAAACCAGTGGTGTGAATATACGATTTCCAGTACTTTTACACATGCCTCTTTTAAACTTGAGTTCCCTAATGTTTGCAAGACTACAGAAGTTTCTAGAGGAAATGCGTTGTGAACCATTGTTTGCAATAGTTACCTATACAGGCCTCAAGAATGGAACCTCCCCCTATACTTATTAAATTCATAAAATTATTTCACTCATCGCATCAGCATGGGCCACTTCGTAGCCTCTGTCAGTGTCGAAAGCAGCTTCTACTGTCTGTGATGTCTGAAACAAAATGATAATCCAAGTCTATTTACTTGAAAAAACTGCCTTTCGATCCTGCACAAATGCAATAGGCTGCAAGCGAACCCAGTTTTAGGTTACAGCTGTCTACTTACGGTGTCTGTCTGCTCAAGTTCGTGGATTTTTATGGCAGCTTCCATACCATCATCATCCTTTGACACTTGCAAGAAAAATTGTTTGGTTTGGTTTGGTTTGTGGGGTTTAACGTCCCAAAGCGACCAAGGCTATGAGAGACGCCGTAGTGAAGGGCTCCGGAAATTTCGACCACCTGGGGTTCTTTAACGTGCACTGACATCGCACAGTACACGAGCCTCCAGAATTTCTCCTCCAAAGAAATTCCAGTCGCCGCGGCCGGGATCGAACCCGCGTCTTTTGGGTCAGCAGCCGAGCACCATAGCCACTGAGCCACCGCGGCGGCTTAAAAATTGTTTGATTTAACAGCGCTGCAGAAATGCTCTTTTCTGGGTACACAGCCAGTTTGGAGAGACAGATATCTTCATACTGTTTCTGTCTGCTGCAACTCCAGCTTTACCATGCAAGCCTCAAAAATGCAATTGTCCTGTGATGTCTGCGATGGAACAAAAGATACTATGTTATTTTTTTACACAATAGTTACAACTTTTTATGCCATGGTAAAAATATACACAGCACTCACTAATAAGGAAAAGTTTCTGCTTTGAAGTAGAAAGTTCAATGTAGCTTTGCAGCACCGAATGAGAGCCAATTATTGAATGGGTTCATTAGACGTCTTTTTATTAGACGTATATTATTGTAGCTGACCGATCTATAAGCTGCAGTGCAGGCACACCAACATCCTTGGCAATTTTATCTACAGCTGCTACAAAAAATCACTGCAACACAAGTAAATGCCACTAATGTCTCTAGAACTGAAATAAAAAGTGCATGAACTCACGTGATTGGTATTGAATCTGGAAGTTATAATTTACCTATGGCGTTCACTTTTGGTCCCATTTCAAATTAGAGTGCCTGATAACTTTAGCCTGCCTTGTTTCGGAAAGTTCCCGCTGCAGGCAGCGGCGCAGATGTTCTTATGGGCAGTTTAACGTTCCAAAACTGGCATGGGTTGCGAGAGACGCCGTAGCGGGGGGATCCGGACTTTTTTGCACCATATGGCATTTCATAGCACTCGCCTCCTTCGGGATGCCGCCGTGATTCGGTTGGGGCCGCAGCCAAAACAACGTGGCCAGTAAATTGCCGCGGCGGGCCTAGCAGCACAGAAGCCGTTTGAAAGACCGCAACTAATTTTACAGCATTATTAATAAGCCGTGGCCACATACCTTCGGAAAATCAGCAGAGTAAAGCACTTGCAAACCAGCATTGTGACTGGAATTGCTGAGCTGTACCTGCGAAAAACGCATTTTGTTAGGTGAAACACTTCGCCATGGACATAAAACAGCATTAAAAGCGTGGAGCATGTTTCGAGAAATCAGTCTGACAATTCAGCATACGTTCGTAAGAAGATAACTGGGAGACCGAGCTTGTGGTGCAAGGTTTTCTTTTGTTCTCTGGAAATGAACGAGGAACTCTACCGATATCACTGCGCAACACAACATGTAAACCTAGCTTCTTCCGAACATTGATCTCGTGTTTCGTGATGCGCCGTCGCCCCTTCACGACCGGTGATAAATTTCTGGTGTCAGCAACGAAATATTTTGGGCTCGTCGCACTAGCCAAAATTGAAACTTGTTCGCTCACATTTGCACAGTTGTAGCGCGTCCAAAGACAGGGCCGAGGATGGGGACACACAAAGCGCCTCTTACATTTCTAGCGTATCCAAGAGGCAGCATAGGCTCTGGATTCTCGGATTTCCGCTTGCCGTCGATAAAATGAATGGAGCAGACGTCCGACGCTTCCGTAGGGACGAATTCCTTACGATTGACAGCGCTAATTCATCCTTGCCTCAACCCCGGGTCGGCTGGAAACCGATGCAACAGATAAATGTTGCAGCCGCAGTCCTCTTGCAGAACATTGTGCGTGCTGCAGTGCTGTTTTCTTGCTGCATTGCGCTTCTTCGGGTTGTTTGAAGAACCGTACACAGTACAGTGCTGCCCGGATGTTTGCATAACCATCGCGAAAACGTCGAGCAGTCAATGCGGGAACTGCACGCGCGACAGTCCAACGAGAGAGGGCAACCATGATACGCTAGCTACTCTCGCTACCGTGCGCCTAATATCCGTTTCCGACGCTTTGGGTTCGAGGCTTCCGAAAGGTGGCGCTGCGGACGGCAGCGACGCGGGGTGTAGGCAAAAACGTTGCATGCCCACTCCGCGCCAAGCGAAACTGCCTTCGAAACCAACTTGCGCACGCGAATACTTCAAAACGTGCGCGCCACTTGTGGTTAGAAACATTTCTGTTGGAGACCGGAGAGCAGTTCAGCACTCTTCAACCTGTTCGCCTGACGGAATTACCTGGCGAAGCGCTGCAGAGGCTTTCTTCTTAGCTCCTATATTTGGCAGCAACGGCGCGGCTACGGTGGTTGACTACGTTGAATTATTAAATGAAATCTAGAAAGCACGAGGTATACAGGGAAATTAATCGTCTGCAGTCTCAACTTCTGGGCCGACACAGCATACCCGATCGCTAAGTGGAAGAAGGACGACGGGATGCACGACGCGAGGCAGCCTTCTCACATGACATACTTTTGCGATGTGCCTGCTCTCGTCGAGCCAGTGCGGAGAACGCCGAATACTACTGGACACCGAAGTAAAGCAGTTACCTTGTATGAGTCATGCAAATGCGATCTTTCCGTTCTTTGGAACTTTGTCGAGTGCGCAGTGAATTCGAAAATTCTTTATTCTGATTGATGAAATAGACATTCAATATAGGGACAAGTCGAGGTCTCGCTTCACTGGTAATCTCTGAACAAAATGCTTTTTTTGTTCGCTTGGCTTTAAGAGAGGTGCACAGGCGAATGGATAGAAGTTTACCTCGAGCTACAACGATGTTACGTTTGCTCTGCAGAGCTAGATATTTTAAGTGACGCGTCCCCAGGTGCGGGCAAGACTTCAGCGGGCAGCATCAATCACTTCTTACTATTTCCAGAAGAAAGGTCTCAGCGTTATACCGGAAAAGTGCGCGCTAGTGGCATTTACACGTAAATGTATGACTCCATATCCGGTACGCATCGACGGCCAAGTCATTTCTTACAGCAAATCTCATCGTTTCCTAGGAATCCTGATCGACCGCAATTTATCATGGAGCCCGCATTGCACTCTACTGAAAAAAAAGCTAACATCTATCGCTCATTTACTTCGATTTCTGGGAGGAAAATCATGGGGCTCGTCGGTCCAGTCAATGCTGGAGTTGTACAGAGCTCTATTTGTGGGATGCTTGCGGTACAGTACACCTGTACTCTCAAACACGTGCAAAACTAACATGCGTGCCCTCCAGTCAGTGCAGGGTCAGGCCCTTCGCACATGCCTAGGTCTCCCTCGGAGCGCATCAACACTGGGTAGCATTGCACTCGCCAAAGACCCCCCGATCTCTACTTATATTGTCCTAGACTGCTTGCGAATGCACATACGTCATATCTCAAGGATTCCACAGCATCACCTTGCGCCCTTGCCACTGCAGAGACCACATTCTGCATTTGCGAAGGTGATAACGACGCAACAGTCGTCGATCCCACAACAGTTCACCCCGGCAGCACTACCTCCCTCCCCTCTGTGGTGTACGCGGCTCCCATGTGTGCGCCTTGCTATTCCGGGGATAGCGAAGAAGTCAAATTTATCGACGCCAGCCATTAAGCAACTGACACTGTCCATGCTCCACTTCGAATACTGGGACCGTACTCACGTCTATACGGATGGATCAGTAACCTCTACTAGTTCTGCTTGCGCTGTGGTCGTTCCTGCGCGACAGACTCAAATTCACCAACAAATTTCGCATCGGACTACCTCTACTGGAGCAGAGTTGGCCGCACTTCTTGCGGCGGTACAGTATATCTCACAACAATCACCTCAAAAATGGGCTGTTTTCTGTGATTCAAAAGCTGCCCTACAATGTCTTCAATCTGCCTTGAGACATAGCGACCATGAGCAACTTATAGCGGAGATACGATATCTGCATCACCAGGCAATCGAACAAGACCATGAAATCATCTTCCAGTGGGTACCAGGCCACAGCGGCATTGTTGGTAACGCCTTAGCTGACGATGCTGCTCGATCGGCTCACGAGACAACCAACACTGTCCGCACACCACTGACAAGAGCTGACGCAGCAAGGCACCTTCAACTGCTCGCCCGAAACCTGACTGTAACATCGTGGTCTGCCCCTGGAGGTTGGACACCCCGCTCGCATCACTTCAACCTCTTGCTCCAACATCATATACCATTCGGCCTCCCCCGCAGTGATATTACGCTGTTGTGCCGCCTGTGGCTGGGAGTGGCGTTCACAAACGCCTATTCCCATCTCATCTCAATGGCTGACTCTCCTTCATGTGGCCAGTGTGGTTGTGACGAGACGATCAGCCACCTCCTCTGTGACTACCCTCGTTTTGAGCGAGAGCGCGGTTGCCTAGTTGCTTCTCTGCTCCGCTTGGAATCGCGTCCTTTAACAGAGTCTAACGTTCTGGGGCCTTGGACGCAACTTTCCAGACAACGGAAAGCGGTGAAAGCGCTCCTGAATTTCCTAAGGTACTCAGGGTTGCATTCCCGCCTATAATCTAAGTTTTCTGTGCGCGCCCTCTGTCCCTGTGACATAGTGGTCGATGGACACTTGACAGACTCATTTGTTTGCCGCTCTTTTTCCTTTTTTCCCCTTTTTTCCCCTCCCCAAGTGTAGGGTAGCCAACTGGGCATCGCCTGGTTAACCTCCCTGCCTTTCCGTCCTTTTCTCTCTCTCTCTCTCTCTCTCTCCCACTTGCAGGACTTATTCTGCTTGATAAGTAGTTTTTGGTCTGGTATCTGCTATTTTCGTCAGGTTCTGATTGAACAGCAATTGCAAAATTGAGGTGATATGAGAAATAACACTGCATGATTTCGCCGATACCTTAGCGACGAGCCGCCGCGGTGGCTCAGTGGTTATGGTGCTCGGCTGCTGACCCGAAAGACGCGGGTTCGATCCCGGCCGCGGCGGTTGAATTTCTTTGGAGGAGAAATTCTAGAGGCCCGTGTGCTGTGCGATGTCAGTGCACGTTAAAGAACCCGAGGTGGTCGAAATTTCCGGAGCCCTCCACTACGGCGTCTCTCATAGCCTTAGTCGCTTTGGGACGTTAAACCCCATAAACCATAAACCTTAGCGACGTGTAATCGTTTTCTAGGATAGTCGGTGAAAAAAACGTACATGTTGAAGCCCATGGAAGTGAAATAGAGAAAAAAACTACGCATTGTATATTCCTACTACGGGACTACAGTGCGGCTTCCAACGCCGCGCTTAGTGGCCCGAGGAATGCTGAAGCCGACTGGCAGCAGCTTTTTTTTTTTGTAGCGCGAAGAGATACCCGGGACGTAGTCCGAATGATTGCCATCTGAAAACGGTCCCCTTTATTCAATTTACGGTCACATCAATACGGTATGTCGCGTCGAGACTTCTCATAATTAGATCCCGACAGAACGCGAACGAGCTGCAGACGTTCATTCTTGCACTGCTCGCCGCGCGACTGAAGAGCAACCATGCGGATTAAGAGAAGCAAACTATAATATTTCGATGCAAAAATGCATTACAAGCCGCGCAGCCGATCCGTCGCCGATCTTTTCCCGCTCCACGGCCGCTGCGCATCACTTTGGTCCATATCTAAACGCGATAAACTTGTTGAAACTTGTGCCGCTGCCTTTCTTCAGCATTGAGGTTCGACCACCCGCACAACACGCCGGAATACTGCGGAATGCGTTCAAAAACGTGCAAGCATTGCATACTCCAGGCACACGGTACCGCGTGTTGCCTACACAACGAAAGTCACTGCTGACTCCAGCGCCGCCGCATCTACGTGACGTCACGGCCTGACGATTGTCTGGATATGCGCTTCGCCTCAGTGGATTCTAGTCGTTATGGAGAGCGCGAAAGAGAGGCAACAACGAAAGAACGAAGCGAGGAAGAGAACGCGCTCAATTGCTTTCGCAATTGAACTAGGGTTAACCAGAGCCAAACCACAGCCCACTTTTTGTGCCGTCCGACAGCTCGCTATCCACAGCGAGAGCCGGAAAAAACGCCTTGATCGCGCCGGCAGCAGTCGAAACCAGCTGTTCGGTCGAAACGAGAAGGCCCGAAGGGCAGCGATGATGGAGTGGTCAAATGGCCAAATATGGCGGCGCCCATGTTACCGCGCTGTAAAGTGTCTATATCGTCAACCGCCGTCAACTCAGTTTCACTCTTGGCGTACAGCCTTGCGGAGGCTATAGTATTGGGCCCGCAAAAGCAGATCGCTCGGCGGCGTACGTATCACTCGTACTTCTCAAAGCCTCGGTGACTGTTTTGACGAAAACATGGAGTTGTATAAGACGATGTGCTTGGCTTTGCAAATCACGCGCAAGGCGGGCAGGCGTTCAGTTATGGCGTTTTAGCATACCGTCTCTCCCGTAACAAGTTATACGTAACTTGTTACGGCGAAAACGAGTGGTGATGGTAGATGGCTCAGCATTTATTGCAAAAAAAATACGCATCAGTTGCAAGCATTTATATGCAGCGAGATTCTATATGCAGTTTCTTGACCCGACACGGTGCGGCTCAGTGTTTACGACGCTCTGCTGCTCACCCGAAAGACGCGGGTTCGTACTCGGCCGCGGCGGCTGAATTTCGATGGAGGCGAAATTCTAGAGGACCGTGTACTGGGTGATGTCAGTGCACGTTAAAAAATCCCATCGGTGGTTCGAAATGTCCGCAGGCCTTCACTACGGCGTCCCTCCTAGCTTGAGTCCCTTTGGGACGTTAAACTCCAATAATCCAGTTCTACTTCAATATTTTTCTCTGCATATAAAGACGTACACGCTGCTAATTAGCTAACGGTCGGCTCAGCGGCTTTTCAAATGTGCCCGTTAAGCTAGTCCCCTTCCTGCCCTGCTCAGTAGGCAATTTTACTACGCAGTGATAAAGATTTTGGTGCACGTCGGAAGAATGGACCATAGCCTTCAATTGTTCCATAACAGTAACCTACAATTTTCCAATAATCAAAATATTTGTCCAAGAATGTTCGACATCTCGGCTTTGTCCGGTGGCACTGCCCGCTCATCGATCGTCTTCTACATAGCACAAATCTGTGCTTCCGTGCTGATTCGAATTAGACCCACCCCCAAAATTTGACATTGCACGATTTGGACCATAATCGATGTTCAACCATAACTGGGCGTGCCCTACACGATGGCAACCTCCAAATTGGGCTCGGACCGTTGCCAAACCGCTATTGTTCGACCTTTGAGTATAACGACCAGTAGTTATACTGCCTAACTTTTTTATTATTATTATTTTTATTATTAGGACCTCAAATGCCCCTTGGTGTGGGGTATTACATGAGGGATGTGCATAATGTGCAAGTGAAGAGTGGTGCAATGGCAGTCTTGAAGGAATGTGGGTCGGAGTTGTGCACACTGTCGACAGGCAGTCTGTTACAGTCTCGAGCGGTCTGAACAAAAAACGAACGAGCGCAGCCAAATGCCAAAAAACGGCTTTAGGATGACTGGTGCGGCTTTACGGTCGATGAACTGGCAAGATTGCTGAAACATTGAGTGGCGCATGGTATAACTTGTGAAAAAGGCACAGCCTGAATATGCAGAGCCGCTTTTCATGATTAGTAAGATTAGCCCGTGAGTTGAGTGCAGTGACCCTGGAATGATACGAGTAGTCTGAGAAAATAAACCTGGCAGCGCTTTTTTTTTTACAGCTTCGAGGATGTTAAAAAGATTAGATTGATGGGGATTCCAGACTGAGCATGCGTATTCTATTTTAGGTCTGATAAATGTAAGACTAGTAAGTGTTTTCACGGATGCAGAGGCTAGGCGAAAGTTTCGACAGAGGGAACCAAGAGTGCGATTGGCTTCGTTAGTAATGTTCATTATATGCTCTGACAAGGTTAGTGTATCTGAAAGGGTGACGCCAAGGCATTTGTAAGAGTGGACAGATGAGATTACCGAGCCACAAATGGTGTAACTGGATGCATGCTAGTTTTTCCGACGCTGAAAAGAAAGTAAAGACATTTTCTTAGTGTTTAGGCACATTAACCATTTCTCGCACCAAGTTTCAATCCTTTTAAGGTCATGTATTGGACGATAAAGTATAGTCTTTGTCAAAAGTTTGGAGCCCAGGGGGTCTGCTTCTGAAGCACACTATCTGGTTCCTAATGCATCTCCAGCGCTCTAAATTTGCTGAAGGTATGAAGATTTCTGGCCCTGCCTCCTCCAATAGGTACGACTACCACGAATGTTGCTGGAGTCCCACTGCGAAGTTTACAAGCCAACCCCCTGGGCTCTAAACTTTTGACAAAGTCTGTACGCAGTCGTCTGCGAAAAGGCGGATGTTAGAGGATATGTTACTAGGCAGGTAATTAATATAAATTAGAAACAGCAATGGTCCGAGTACTGTACCTCGGGGGACTCCGGAGAGGACTGGAGAAAAAGACGAGGAGCGGTTGTTAGCGTACACAAATTGCGTTCGCTTCGTAAGAAAATTAGAAATCCAATCTAATACAAGGGGGTTAATGCGCAACCTTGAGAGTTTAAGTAGTAGTCTTTGATGGGGAACTTTATCGAAGGCCTTTTCGAAATCTAAGAACAGCGCGTCTACAGGTATGCTCATGTCTAGGTTAGAGCTTATGTCATTTATAAATGAAGCTAACTGTGTATAACATGAGAGGCCCGTACAAAAGCCATGTTGTCTAGTATTGAAAAAATTAACAGATACTAAAAATTTTGTTAGGTGATAGTAGAGGACATTACCTTGGAATAAACACTTGTTAGTGAAATGGGACGATAACTGGAACATAAATATGAAGGACCTTTTTTCGGGACTGGAACTATTTTTCCTACTTTCCAGTCTTCCGGCACCACTCCTGATGACAATGACTGTTGAAAATATTGCATAGGATCACACGTACGACAGTTTTTGTGCGTTTTAGTACTTTAGTGTTGATACCATCAACTCCAGATGAGGATGTTAGCTTTAGTGATTCAATTATTTTCGCTATACCGGAGGCATTAAAAGTGATGTCGGACATGACCAAATGATGGCACTGGGGAAAATTTGGTAAATTATGGTCAGGTCCTTTCATGAAAACAGAGAAAAATGCGGTGTCATGTTCTTCGGCTGCTTGACTGTATAGAATCGGGCAATTGGGGGGGTCGTACAGTTTTAGTGGCTGAGAGCGCTTTGGGTTAATCGTATTCCAGAATTTTTTAGGATTAGTTTTTATCATGTTCGGAAGATATTCAGAATAGAATTGGCGATTTGTTTTGTTAGCGAGTGATTCGAATTTCTTTTCTGTAACGTAATACTTTTACCAGGTGCACTGCTTGTTAGTTCGTTTAGCCGAGCGAAAAAGTCTTTTCTTTTCATTACTGACGCGTTTGAGCGCATGATTGAACCATGGCGATGACTGTTTGTCTGTTACAGTAATAGTGGGTATGTATGTTAGTACCAGGTCGCGTATTTTATTCATGAACAGCCACCAATTAGTTTCTACGGAGCGTATGGAAAAGTCACGAAGAAGCCAGATGGAAAATTCTTCAAGTGCTGTGTTAATTGAAGAATAATTGCCTTTCTCATATAGTGTTATTGTTTATGTCGTTTCCGATGGATGCAGTAAGTTACAGTATAAAGAACCAGGATGATCGCGAAGACCAGGCAAGTATGTGATTGGGGAGAGCTTATCAGAATGAGTTGTAAGTATCAGGTTTAACGTATTGGATGAATTTATGCCAGTCCGCTTCGGCTGTGAAACTATGTGTGTTAGTCCAAAGTTAAGGCATGTGTTTACAAAGTCGCTTTCAGTTTTGTTTTTTGAGAGGGTGAAGGAGAGGGTGAGGCGAGATTTGACCATTTAATGGAAGGGAAGTTAAAATCACCGAAAATCAGAATGGGAGATTGATGATAGGTTGCGGTAACGGAAAGAAGTACCTCGTGAAATTCAGCGACAAAAGAACTACTTTCGTCGGGGGAACAATAATAAGTGCCGATTGCTAAGGGGCGATAAGAGGAGTTGCTGAGAACGCATATTATTTCTAGTATGGATGAAGTTTTAATTTCAATGCATTGAAGGCTTCTATGGGCAGCAATTAGAACGCCACCGCCCCTTTTGTTAGTTGTGCCACGGCGAAAAACATTTAAATCAGGAGAGAAAGAATCTCCGAGTCGGCAGTTGAAGAGTATAACCATGTTTCTGTGAGAATAATGAGGTTACACTCTATGGTGCGAATTAGGTTACGAACAGCATCAAGTTTAGGCAGGAGTCTTCTAATATTAGTATATAAAAATTGGCGGGGGCTTAGCTTTGGTTAAGCCAGGTAGGTTGCGAAAGCAGGTATTTTATACTGCATATGCAGCGCCTCTAGCGGGAAGAGCGCGGCGCGCCGTGCCAAGCGGCCGCCGTTACCCGACGAGCCGAGTTGGTAGGCCGTCTCTCGCTCCTGGTATGACGTCACGCTATAACGTCACTAGCGCCTGTACGTAATTTCCTTTCCTCTAATTCATTTTAAGGCGAAACCCTTTAATGGCTCATGCTCGCGGTGTCCGTGCATGCTCGCGGTGTCCGTCCGTGCTCGTGGCGTCCGTTCATGCTCGCGGCGTCCGTTCATGTTCGCGGCGTCCGTTCATGCTTGCGGTATCCGTCCATGCTCGCGGTGTCCGTCCTTGCGCTGGAATCGTGTCAACTGTGGCCTCTCCTCCGCGCAGGGGCGCAACCTCCTGCGTAATTTCCTTTCCTCTAATTCATTTTCTTCACTACGGGCCCTCTTTGTGCTCTTTCTTTCACTCCCACTTCCTCCCTTCCTCTGCAAACGGATGAAGGGTGTCCACCGAGAGATGGGAGACAGTTGCTGCGTAATTCCCTTTCCTCAAATAGAATTTTCATTTTATTCACTAAGCTCCTCTTCGTCTTTCTTCTTTCACTCCCACTGCCTCCCTTCTTGTACGGTGCGGTTCAGGTGTCCATCGCGACGGTTGCTACGTCAGAGGTCATTCTGAAGGTCAAACGTGGCTACCGGCCGCCGCTACGCGAAAGGCCGTTAGTGAGCGTAGTAATGCTTTCGCAATAAAAGGAAGTGTTGGAAGGGCTAGAGCGGGGACGATTGGCTTCTACGAGTTTAAAGGGTGTGGCACCACCTTCTGACTACTGTGATAAAACGTGTACGTTTTCTTTCCGATGATTAGCTTGTCATGTCGGAGTCTGAATTTTTTTCGCCTTATGCTTTGCAGAATTCCACAAGATGCTTCCTGGCCTTGTTTGTGTTTGGGCAGTAGCCCTCAGATATGCTAAACTCTGTACCTTTTAACATTTTGGCGCATGAAAGAACCTTTTCCTTCACATTAAAATCTGCAAATTTAAAGATAATCGGCCTATTTCTGTCCGTCATAAATTTCCTAATCTGTGGGCTCTTTCAATGTCCACAGGAAGAATAGTCGTGCTTAATTTTGCGATGCAGTGTTCAATAATAGTGGCCTCTGAATGGGCGCATGTTTCCTGTTCGTTGTCTTCGTGGCGAAAAAAAAAAAACAGGTTTGATCTTCGGGAATGATTTTCTGAGATATCAAATCTAGCTGTGATAGCGGCAATGTGTTTCGCGTTTTGCTCAGATAACGCCTGGATGTCGTCTACCTGTTCCTTTATTGCTAATAGTGATGAGCAGTCGGTTTCAATTTTGGTCAGTCGATTCTTGATTTCTGCAAACGTTTGGTCATTTTCGGATAGCTTAAGGCGGGTGGATTTTATTTCGGTTAGGAGCGTGGTTTGACTGGATTGGATTTCATGCAGGGCCTTAAGTATACCGTCAGGTGACTGACTATCGCCGTGGTGAGTGTTGGGACAAGAGTTGAGTTCTACGTCACCTGACAAAATTAGTAAGCGCATGACAACATGATAGCAATCACAGGCAATACCAATACAACACATTGGGCTTGGCAGCACCACTAAAGCCGCATAACGGGTGCGGTGTGCAAAGAGGGAACATGAAGTGTTTACCTGCAGGACGAACAAACGTCGCAGGTGAGTTGTGGAAAGAGAAGTTTATTTTGTTCTGTGTTAACATAAAACATACAAAACAAAAAAAACAGCTGTACTCAATGCTCTGATCAGTCAAGCACATGCGCAGTGACGCAGCACTGAGCACGTCACTAGGGCAATAATGAGTCCGACAATCCACCGCCGCGCAGGGCGATGAAGTACGTCGACCATTTGGGCAAAAATTCAGCCTCGCTCATTGACAGTGCGTCCACGCATGCTTGCTCAAAGAGGCGCGTGCGGAGGCGCTGCAATATTGGAAACATGGTTCTTTGCGGACGCCCATTTAAGGAAGCCGCTCCGCGCTGCCGCCACAAAACGAACATGCCGACACACAAGAGCATATTTGTGAACAGTTCGCGTGAACTAGTGCGCGCTTCGAGGCGGGTTAAAAACATCCGTGACACTAGTACCCAAAAGGTGCGCGCCACTACACAGTCGAACATACCGTGCCGCAACGTTTCTAAAAGACCGCATTGCGGGCATCGGGCGGAGGGCGCCACGCCCCACGCCGCAAGGCGGTCTCTTGTGGGCAGGACCCGCCAGCCTCGCAGCCAGCCGAAGTCCCTGACATCTGCAGGAAGCGCAGCTGAGGTCAGTTGGCGCCAGCGTGCACGTCTCGTTTTCTGGAGTTGTTCGCGGGTCAGCTCAGCGACCGTTAGTGCTTCACACATCCTGGAGGGCGGGGTTTCATCAACATCCAGACCGGGCACGCTGGCAGACAACGACGCCAGTGTGCGACGCACATTAACGAAAAATGCCGGTGGCTGCTCGGCTGTAGGGCCAACCACGTGCTGTGTAAAAAACACATTACGCGCTGTACCCAGAAACTATGCGATGAGTGTTCTCCCGGGATAGTCTGGGTTGCGCACAAGATCGCGTACTCCTCGCAAGGCGAGCACATTACACATGGTGCGGATGCAAGGTATACTAAACCCACCCATGTACGATGGAAGGCGCGTGAACATTCGTGACACAAGTTCGGTTTTGCCCGCCCAAATGAAAGAGCCACAGGCCGAGGTTAGCCTGCAAGCAAACGTGCGCGGTGGGTTTGCGACGCGGTCGACAAAACAACATGCGGCTAGGATTGTGGATTTAACCATATAGCTCCGCTCTGCCATTGAAAGGCCGAAAGTTGACGCCACCGAGAGGCGTTTCTCAGCATTCGTGCGGAGGTTAGTCCAGGTTTCGCGGGCTACTTCTCCGCTGGCGAGGAATATTACTCCCAGGACATTCACTCCCTGCACCCACTTCACCTCGCCCGCAAGGTTCGGTGTGAAGGTGCCAAACCTTAGCGCCTTGCTTTTTCCCCTCTTCAATAGGGCCCCCGATATCTCGCTGTACTCGAGAAACAGCCACGAAAAAGCGGCGTAGCTATCCTCGTCCTTGAGGAAAAGCGACACGTCGTCGGCGTAGGCCGAAACTTTGATTTGGCCCTGGCCAGGCAGAGGGAAGCCGCGTATGGATGGGCTGTCGTTAATGCGCCGGATGAGTGGATCCAGGCATAACACGAATAATGTTGGGGAGAGAGGGCATCCTTGCATTATGCCCCGGGTGACTGAGAAGGGTGCGCTCTGGTGGCCGTTTACGGAGAGACGAGCGTTCAGGTCTGCGTAAAGTAAGCGCAGCCTCATGACAATTTGCGGCGGGAATCCGAAGGCTTCGAGGACTCCGAACAGATACGAGTGTTCCACCCGATCAAATGCTTTCGCCTGATCGAGCGAAAAAAACGCCCGGTGAAGCCCGTCCTGCTGGCATATGTGAACAGGTCTCTTGGTTTGGTTTAGTTTATGGGGTTTAACGTCCCAAAGCGACTAAGGCTATGAGAGACGCCGTAGTGGAGGGCTCCAGAAATTTCGACCACCTGGGGTTCTTTTACGTGCACTGACATCGCACAGTACACGGGCCTCTAGAATTTCTCCTCCAAAGAAATTCTAGCCGCCGCGGCCGGGATCGAACCCGCGTCTTTTGGGACAGCAGCCGAGCACCATAACTGCTGAGCCACCGCGGCGGCTGAACAGGTCTCTTGAGAGTGCCAATGCAGAAAACACAGAGCGGTCAGGCACGCTGCTGGTTTGAGCCCGGTGGATTAGGTGAGGCAGGATCGTCCGCATTCTTCTGTTCAGTAAAGATGCGACTATTTTGTAATCTGCGTTTAAGAGGCTTATGGGCGGCCATGCTTGCGGGTCGGAGGGGTCACCGGCCGCTTTCGGAATGAGTATGATGCGACATTCGCGGAAAGAGTTTGGACGTAACACATCCGCGAGGAAGCCGTTGACCATCTTCAGCAGCGCTCCTTGGATCTGGTAAAAAAACGTTGAATAAAAACTTGTTGGAATGCCGTCTGGACCGGGGGAAGAGGCCGCATTCATACTCTGCAGGATGGCGTGCAGCTCTTGGCTTGTGCGCAAAGGTTTTCATGCAGCTCTTCAGCTACTCGTGGCAACTTTCCAAAAAACTTTTGTAGAAGCCCTTCATAACCATCTTGAAGACGTAGCCAACTGTCCGTAGAGAACAGGTTCGAGAAGTGGCTTGCGAATATCGTGCAGATATCAGACGTGGTTTTGCTTTGGTTGCCGTCTGGGAGTGTCACGAAAGGCACAGTAGCGGGAGGGAATTCCTCTGCCGTGCCTGCGCGTACGTGTCGTAGCACAGCCGGGTCTGATATAGGCAGACCGAGCTGGTGTGCACGACTGGCTGCCCGTGATGACTGGCAGTGTAGCACGTGGTAGCGTGCTTTAAGTAGGCACAAGTAATCGCTCATGGCAAAGGTTAAGGGGGCTCCCCTTTGCACTATACGGATGCGCTTGAGGGTGTCATTCAGTGCATGTGTTACACGGCGTCTGCGGTCTTGACCGGCCGCCACCAGAGTTGCCTGCCAACGAGTCTTGAGTGTGTCCCATGAATCAGTCTCAACGAAGCTCTTGCACGATGCGGCCAACGCCGTACGCAGCGACGCCACGCTTTCCGGGTCTGCCAGTAGGCTCGTGTCCATGCGCCACGTAACAGTACGTGGGGTGTTCGCACCAAAGTCGAGCCTGACTGACAAGGGGTGGTGATCGGAAATCACCGGCGTGCCTGCAGGGAACGCGAGAACCTCGCAGCTGACGACAAAAGAAGCGAGCTCTGGTGGAAAATAGAATTTGTCTATCCGACTGGCTGAATGTGCTCTCTCCCTCGTCGCTTCAAAGGCATCCCCGTGAAGCTGCACCCACGCGTCAGAGAAGCGTAACTGAGTCACGAGATCGCGGAGCGCGGGGACACCGGAATAACGGCGACGTCACGATCAATGTTAAGAACACAATTGAAGTCACCGACTAAAAAGGTGGGGTAAGGATCAAGGAGGAATGCGTCGAGGCGCTCAAAAAAATCGGAACTACTAGACTGCCGTGCTGGCGCGTACGCAACCAACGCACGTACCCGCCGCTGGTTTAGTGTGAAATCGACCGCAAGAGTGCGGCCATCCAGCCCTAAAGTGCAATGAGCACCCGCGCGCAGGCAGGGGTTTACGAAAACGACACCAACACCGCACATGTGAGAATCAGTCAACGAAAAGTAAGCAAAAACAGAGAACCGGGTGGTGAAATTCCGCACATCGAATGAAGTACGAAAATTGCATTCCTGTAAAAACAGGATGTCGACGCCCCTAGCCCTGGCAAAGTGCATCACCTCGGTGAGTTGTGGCTGGCATAGCTGTGGTGCTGCCAAGCCCATTGAAGGCGGCGCAGGGTTATGCCGGGCTTATAAAAGGGTGATGCGTCGAGGAGGTTGATTTCTGGGGGTTAGCCATCGCTGAAGCTGACAGTGGTAGCGATAATCTCGGACCTTGTTTTTGAAGGCACGTTGCCGGGCGCTGATGGGGCTTTGCTGTTGGCATGTCATCAGCAGGACGGACGCGATGCAGCGCGATTGGAAGGTTATCGCGCGAGCGTCGACCAGCCTAGCACTCCAGGCACCTGGCGGCCGGTTTTGGAACAGGAAAAATCACGATTTCACACTCTCCTCTCCCTCGTTCGCTGTTCCAAACAACAACCATCACCCCCGCGACAAACCTACTACCCTTTCTCTGCATTCCAAGCTTTCCATTTGTTGCGATAAAGTGTGGACTTTGTTACCTCGTATCTTCGCGGGCGATAACAGAATTGGTGGGGAGGATCTGGTAAAGTCAGTGCTTGGAACTTCTTGATTTTAACGACTTTGAAGTTGGAAAAAATATATCAACGCAGCATCGCCTCGTCATATCGCCTTTGTTCACCAGATAATACCGAAGAATACGCCGTGCACGCTACGATCACTGCCTGTTCGCAGAACAAAAAAAAAAGAAACTGATAGCCCAGCAGGGAGTGACGGCTGCTGAAGGAACAGCAAAAAGAGTGAGGGAAGCTGGCCTGCTACCTCCCTCGCCTAGGCAGAGAATTCTGGGCCGGGGCGCTGTTCATGTTCCCGGTCGACGCTCGCACGATAACATGCGATAACCTTCAAATCGCGCTCGACTGTGCGGGGGTCGGACGGTCTACCATTGGCAGCCGGGCTGTGGTCCAAGCTGGATTCCAGAGTTCGCTCGGGCGAGAGTCACTGCATCGCAGGAGGCAGACGAATACGCGCAGGACAAACAAATGTCGCATGTGAGTTGTGGCTGACATAGCTGCGGCGATGCCAAGCCCATTTTTATTGGGCCTATTTAGTGGGTTCCAAGCCAAGCCCATTATTTAGTGGGGCTACCCTGAGACACCTGTATACGCTTCATGTGCCGATTAGTAGCCTTAACCTATGCGAAGCTCGAACCATAACAAGCGAAGTGCCAGCGCAGAACGCTGTGTCTGACATAGCGAGCCGTCTCGAACGCTCTCGCAAAGATTGACAAGACTTTCCCCGAGCGTCCGCGGTGGATCAGTGGTTATGGTGCTCGTCTGCTGACCCGAAAGTCGCGAGTTCGATCCCGGGCGCGGAGGTCCAATTTGGATGGAGGTGAAATTCTAGAGGCTGGTGTTCTGTGCGATGTCTAAGTTTTCGGAGTCCTTGACTACGGCGTCCCTCATGGCCTGAGTCCCTTTGGGATGTTAAACCCCATGCACCAAACCTTCCCCGCGGCTTGGTTTCGGGAACCCTTTACATCGGTACCTTCCGACGGCAAACGAGCACGTGTGTTCAAGAACTTGCATTTTATCCCTTTCTAGGGCAGAGGGACGAAATAGTCCCACTAGCATCAAGTGCCGACAAGCGAATAACGGGGTATTTATGTCGCATATTTTTGCATACTGAATATCACTGAACTGTCATGCAAACCATCCAGCGCGTTTTTATCCTTCGCTAATAGGCCTCCTTGGTGTGCTTTGTGTGTTTTTGCAAGCGCATGTGTGCAGTTCAGCGCGGACCATTTTGCCAGGAAAAAAAAACGTTTTTGAAAAATTGTTGATCTTTTGAGCCTTCATAACCCTGTCTCGTAATACTTAACGATTTTCAATGCTATTGCGAGTCTTCTTATACGTGCAAAAGACTCAGGTACAAATACATACCAGATTGGAGGTGCTTACGAAGTAACTGGCGCAAGTATGCACTGTCGCGCTCAATATGACTTGAAACACACGAGCGTGTGGCCGCAGCGATTTCCGGACGCACGGGGGTGCCAACAAGCGGAATGCTTGAAAACAAAGTGGAAAGGATTCTGCTGTTCCACCAGTCAGCGGCCTCCCCCGCGTCGTCTGACCTACGCAATCTGAGATCAATTGCGACATGCGTCTTGCATTGTGACGCAATTGTCGCTGCGCTAGCTGTGGCGATGCGATAGCGCTATGCTCCTCTCAAGACTAGAAGACGGAGGGGCGAAGGGTCACTGCTAGAAGAGAAAAATCATTTCCCTTTTATTTGCATGCGCACCGCTTGCGGGCCCCAGCATGCTTCCGGTAAGCGCTCCGGCCACGCTTCCCGGCATTTCATCTCATATTGAGCGCAATAGTACGTACCCCCCTTTTTCTACAAAACCCGTGGTCGAAACGGCTTGAAAGTGCTGTAATTTGATTTCTATACTCATTATGAGTGCACTTTTACTATTTTATGCGTACGACACATGAACACAGCTTGCGTTTTACAAGGATTACTCTAGCGTTTCATATGTCTGCGCTCCAGTGCATTCGGCAACAGGAGCCGCTGATAGCAAGTGCAGACGAAAGACCATTGCTATGTGTTTTTAAATGCGATGCTCCGACACGACCTGCTCAAGTTGTCGCGCTCTCGAGGTCACGAACGGAATCAAGCCATGAGTCGGCAACTTTCTTCGCCCTGCACCGTTGCTAGGGGCTCGCTGCTGCGTGTGACGTCACCGCAAGTCAGTGTGGCTGCGGCAGTCGTCCGCTGGCCGACGTTGTGTTCGGTAGCGTTAGTTCGCGTTTGTGCTGCAGTATTTTGGCCGGAAGTAGGTGGCTGTACGTTTGCTGGGTGCCTTTTGCGTGTTGCGGACCGAGCAGATGTTGATATCGCGTCGGATGGGAGTGACGACTGGGTGGCGTCGCTTACACGGTGAATGCGCCGGACTTCTCTACAGCTAAGTGAATTGTCCATTTTCCCCCTACATGCAGTCGTTACAGCACTTGTTTCTAGGCTAACAGGTTGCCTCGTTTCGGGGCTCGGCGCCAAGTATCCGCCGTTTGCCTTTGAGCTCGGTGTTTCAGATAGGACGGTGGAAAATATCTGTGCTGAATGAGGGTTAGAAAGAGAAGGCTAGGAGCAGCCCTAGTGGTTTTTCAGAAGCGTGAATTCCAGGGTGAGTTGGTTCATGTTTTAGTAGTAAAGAACCAGCGAACAAATAGCTGCAGGAGCGGAAGACAAACACGTACACTGCCGCCGGTTTTTGTCGACTTTCTTGGGAAGTTTAGGTCATTAACTGCAATGCACTGCCGTTGATGACTCTTCCATATTTCATATTAAGCATTACTGACGTTGCCCCGCCGCGGTGGATCAGTCGTTACGGCCCTCGGCTGCTCGCCCGAAAGACGCGGGTTCGATCCCAGCCGCGGCGGCTGAATTTCGATGAAGGCGAAATTCGAGGCCCGTGTGCTGTGCGATGTCAGTGCGCGTTAAAGAACCCCAGGTGGTCAAATTTCCGGAGAGCTTCACTAAGGCGTCCCTTGTAGCCTGAGTCGCTTTGGGACGTTGAACCCCAATAAACCAAACCACACCATTACTGACGTTGGCATTTGGCTGCGCTCTGTTGGTAACCCGATTTCATCCCACTCGAGGGCTGCCGCGTAAAGTAATAAGCACGTTTTGTAAGCATATAGACCTCCTGCATATTTGCAAACAAATGAGGTGGCAATGCAGTCGCTAGCGCGCTGGCGGTAGGCAAAAGGCTCGGGAGCGCCTCTGTCAGTGCCTTTGTCAGTCTTATCTTCATCATGTGGCTGAGTCAAAAAATTCCCTCTTATGTATTTGCACTCGGCTGGGCTGATCATGTCTCCGGGGGTTATTAGTGCGGTGAGGCCTATATATTTCATTCGGCTGGTGGCCACCAGGCTACGCTTTTAGCTTCAGCTTTCAGTTTTGATAGGTAGAAATCAGTTATCGACGTATGTACGTATAGTTTTGCCAAGAATAACCGAGACGCTAAGCCAGGCTGCGGAGCAGGCACACTAATCCGAGGGGCGGCGCTATGCTCGCCGGCCCTGGGCGCAGCTCTCCGGCGGCGAGCGTAAACTTGGTGACGTCTGATTTCGGCCTCGCTCGCCGTCTTTGGATGATAAAGAGTAAGCTGGCAACACGTGAAGCCTGTGGTTTTGCGCCTTCGGAACACCGTGCTACTGAGCGAGGGCGCTGCGCCGAGCAAAACTAGCTGGACGCTGCTTTCGGGTTGGCGCTTTGAAGCCGCGCTACGCGCCCGGAAACAATGCGCGTTTATTATAGCACGCGGCTCACGGAATGTAAACGGATGTTCACTGACATGCTTTCGTGCTCATTTGGAAAGACCGTAACGTAAGACGAAGAACAGATATCAACAATGTGATGCACTTTTCCGCGACAACGCTTCTTCCGTCGTTACACTTTATTCGGTAGGAGTAGAGTGAAACGAGGCGATCAATCAATCTGGTTCGACAGTGGTTGCCACCATATATTGCATTTATCGTCGTTCGATTGTGCGCAAAGGGGCTAGCGCTTTCTGAAATGGTCGTTATTTTTTCGCACGGCCTTTAGCTGCGCGCCGTGTTTTCTTTTAGAGATTAAACTGTGAGAGCCACCGTTACTGTACCACATCAAAAAGTGCAATTCTGTTTGCTGTAAGCACCCGTTCATTTAGGCAACACTCCATCCCGAACCTAATTACTATAGATGCAGGGAACAGCCGGTTGCAGGCCCTCAGAACTTTGGGAACTGCTTTCACGCTGCTCGCTTTTCACTGCGGCTGCGGGGCCGCACCGCGGCGCTGCTATCTCGCGCTGCGCGCTGGCTGCGAGATTGCCTCGCGTGACGCAAAACTTTTCCTTGGCTCTAAGGCTGATGCTTATCACGGGCCACATTTTGCCCCGCTCTCAATACTAAAAAGTTACTAAAACGCTCACAATGCCGCCATATGCAACGCTGCCATTAGTCGGCCTTGGCCGGCGGTTTTTTGCGCCAACGGTGACACCTCCCAGTTCGCCGTACAGTCACTCCTTCTCCGGTCTAAACTCGCGCCGAAACAACTCTACCAGAAAGCCAAAGGATTTCATGCACCCTCCTATGCCGTTGCCCACCTGCCTGTGCTGTGCGTGAATAACTAGTGCAATGTTTGAACAAGGCAGGAAGTGTTCAAGATGATTGTTGTAACCAGAAAGTAGCACCAAAGAATTTATTCACTGCACATCACTAAGTTTTTCCCCATACAGCACCATTTCACATAGGTGGTTGAATCAGTACATCCATTAGCAAAACATACTGCATGCCATAAAATTGACTGCAAGTTGCATATGTCCAGTCAAGTGCAGCACAAAGTCACGCAGTCATGATAATACAAAGATTTTTAGACAACAAGCTCACATGATAATTATCACAGCTTGTGCAGGCATGAAGCCCACTTTTGTGCGTGAGTGCACAAACATAGTGCACAACTAGTATAATGTTCAGTAAGTGCTACATAATATATTTAACATGACTACAAGTGTAAAAAGTTTGTAAAAAATGTTCAAAAGCGTGCATATCACAAATGGCCATTATCACTACAAACGATGAACAGTGGAGCAGTTGCGATGAAAATGGCGCGTGACTAAGTGCATTCCATTTAGTACAAGTCACAGTGGCCACAAAGATTGCAGCATGAGCAGAAAGTCCTCATAGAGATGTGTAAACATCACAGCTGTGTTCATGAGGTGGTAGGCAAGTATTCTTTCACTGAACAGCAAAACATGAAGCACAGTCATGCAGAGTTGTACAAAATTACAGCTTGTTGCAATGCAGGCAACACACTAAAGAAAGCCCCGATGCAGGAGCTCAGTGGTAAACACTTCTGCATCTTGCACCACTTAAGACTTCTGCAACCGCCTTTTCCCGCACAGCATGGTGGGCTTTCCTGTGCATCTATCTGCACAGGATGCCCTACTACAAATTACACATGACGTGCTTGATGACACGATCCCCCACCTCACTAAAGCTATTCTGGCAGTTGACCTCACAAAGGTATTTGACAGGATTCGACACGATGCCATTTTGCGAGAACTGCAGGCACTACAGGTAGGCTGAAATACCTATAACTACGTTCGCGCCTTTCTCTCGAGCCGCACTGCCTCCCTGCGCATAGCTGAGCTGAGCACACCACCTTATACACTCGGCGAGCTTGGAACCCCTCAAGGCGCGGTCCTCTACCCCCTTCTCTTTAGTATTGCTCTCACCTTTCTAGTTCCCGCAAGGGCACCTTGTGTAACGAGGTGTTGGTGCTTGGACCCACCACGGACCCTTAGCCCCCATACCGAAGCTGTCATCCGTACCGTGGCGATAGGTTGAAAGGTGGAGGGAAGAAATCTTGAACGGTGGCGGTCGAGGAAGTGGTCAATCCTCGGCCGATGGGCTCCTCGTCTGTCTACCAGGCGGGGAGTCCCGGGACCTTCCTCTGTGTATAAGGGTGAATCAGAGGCGACAAAGTATGAGGAACCCTTAGCCAGTACATGCCGTATGGAAAAATTTGCAAAAAATTCTGATCGGCCCCCAAATAGGGGTCGCACCGATGCGAAAAAATTGATGCCACAGATACCAGAAACGTTTCCAAAGTTTTTCATGGTTCACTCAAATACAGATGAGCCTGTAGCAAATTTGTCTGCATTTGTGATCGCCAACAAGCTAAAAAGGTGTGTAGGCAAAGACTACAAAGCAAAAAAGCAGCGAACCGGAGATCTCCTTGTAGAAATTAACACAACAGAACAGAGCACCAAACTGATGTCGTTACAGAATCTTGGAGAAAAAAGTGTACAGGTAACCCCGCACCGCACCCTGAACGACTCGAAGGGCGTCATATCTGAATATGAACTCCTACAGAGTACCGATGCGGAAATGGAAGAACTATCTGAACAAGGAGTTATAGCAGCCAGACGAATAATCATCAGGAGAAACAATGTTGAAATCAAGACAAAACACATTGTCTTAACCTTCAATACCCCAACTCTGCCTGACTCCATCCACGCCGCATACCTCCATTGTAAAGTCCGCCCATACATACCGAACCCGAGACGATGTTTCAAGTGCCAGCGCTTTGGACACAGTATGTTGGCTTGTCGCGGTAAACCAACTTGTGTCACATGCGCAGAAGACGCACATACAGAGGAAAGATGCGAACGCACACCAAAATGCATCAACTGCAATGGCGCACATGGCGCGTACTCCAGGTCGTGCCCAGTCTGGAAAACAGAAAAACAAATCATAACTTTGAAGACCACAGAAAACCTGTCCTACCTTGAAGCAAAAAAACGCGTCTCTTTCCAACAGAAAGGGAAATACTCTGAAGCGGTGACGCGGGGACCGTCGCCGCCTTCAGTTTCTGTCGGCACACAGGTCGATCCGAAGGACCTGGGGTCGACAACCAAGTCCCCACAACAGAAGTCGGTGACACAGTCCACAGGGCTGAAAATTTCGCGGGAAGACCACGCGATCCTCGCCGGAGGCCCTCAGGCCCCACTTTCAGCAGCGCCATCCTCGGCGACAGGCACCCAGAACAGCTCTGCTGAACTGGACCTGTCGCCCCACCCCTCTAAGAAGGCAACTGCTGGCCCAAGAGACTCTGCCGCTGGAGCAGAGACTGGTTCAGCGGTGCCAACAAAAAAGACGAATGCGAAGGCCACGGGCCATCGCAACCAAGAAGCATCCTCCACGTCCACCGTGGAGGAAATGGATGTCAGCGAAAGTCCGCCGACATCTAAAACACACGCACCCACGGCGTCTCCGCGGAAATCCAGCGCCACGAAAGTGGCGATGGATTCAACTCCTGGCTCGCCACCGCTGCAGCGGCGGCGAGACTCCCTAGAGAAGAAAGGGAAACCACGAATCACTGCTCCTGAGAATAAATAACTTTCCCCAATCCCCAGCTTATCACAATGGCATATATAATACAATGGAACTGTAGAGGTCTACACAGAAACTACACAGACATAACCGAAATGCTGAAAACAATGGCACCTACAGCTGTGTGCCTGCAGGAAACAAACCTTGGGCCACAGCACACAAACATCTTTAAAAAATATATTTTCCGGAAAGACCGAGTGCAAGCTAGCCGACTCTCGGGAGGCGTCGCTATCATAACGCAAAGCGATGTCCCTGCAAGAGAGATATCCTTAAAGACAAACTTAGAAGTGGTCGCAGTAAACACCATTAGCCATAAAACGATAACAATATGCTCTGTGTACATACCACCACACAACACAATTGCCATGCGTGATCTAGAAGAACTTCAAGAGCAGCTGCCTGAGCCATATGTGATAATTGGGGATTTTAACGCACACTCCTCATTCTGGGGAAGTGAGCATACTGATTCCACGGGTCAGCTCATCGATTATTTTATTCTTTCGAATAACATATGTTTAATGAATACGGGAAAAGCCACGTACTGCTGCCCCAGCTCTGGAAAAATGACCTGCCTCTATTTAGCATTTGCATCTCCATCAGTTTCTAATGATTTTGTTTGAGATGTTTTAGACGACCTTCGGGGAAGTGATCACTTACCTACGGTTTTAAAGCTAACATCAGCTACAGTCATCCTCCCTACGAAGCCTCGGCGATGGAAAATTCACCTCGCCGATTGGGCACTTTTCAGAACGAAGGCCACATTAGAAAAATAATATGCCGAAACCCTTACTATAGAAGAAATAAATGAAAAATTTGTCACATGCTTAATATCTGCAGCAATAGAAGCCATCCCACAAACGTCTGAAATTGCACGAAAAACACAAAGTTTGGTGGTCAAATGAATGCTCAATGGCTAAAAAGCAGCAAAACAAGGCTTGGGGCAACCTTCGAAAATATCCCACTGCAGAAACCCTGCTCATCTTCAAAAGGGCTAGGGCCAAAGCACGATACACTAGACGCAACGCAGAAAGGGCATCATGGCAACAGTACATATCCTCCATAAACAGCTCAATATCATCAAAGAAAATGTGGGAGCAGGTGCGGAAATTCACAGGAAATTTTACTCCATTCACATTTCCAATGTTAACAACACCCGGTACTCAAACAACATTAGAAGAACAGGCCAACATATTCGGTGAGCATTTTTCCACAGTTTCAAGCTCATCCAACTACACATTAACATTTCAAAAGCACAAAACAATAGTAGAAAAACAAAAACTTCCCTTTGGAACATGCATACACGAAGACTACAATCAGCTTATTACAATCAATGCAGGAACTAAACACAGTACTAACATCCGGTAAAATGACAGCACCAGGCCCAGACAATATACATTATACCATGCTTGCTCACCTCTCTGAGACTGCCATAGAGGCTCTCCGAAAATTTTTCAATAAAATATGGATGAGTGGAGAAATCAACCAAGCATGGAAAGAAGCAATCATAGTACCCTTCCTAAAACGTGGCGAAACACCAACTAGTCCCACCAGTTACAGGCCAATAGCACTCACTAGCTGTATAGCAAAATCATTCGAAAGCATACTAAACATCAGACTAACCTTCATACTTCAGTCCCAGCAACTTTTAGATATACATTAGTGCGGTTTTAAAAAGACATGTTTCACAACCGATCACCTCGTTCGCTTTGAGAACACAGTTCGGGAAGCGTTCATCCACAACCAACACTGTATCGGGGTCTTCTTCGACCTGGAAAAGGCTTACGATACCACGTGGAGGTTCGGTATCCTCCGTGACCTAGCGGACCTAGGTATCCGCAGCAGGATGCTGGGCTGTTTGAGCGACTTCCTAAGCAACCGTACATTCAGAGTCCGCCTAGGTGCAACCTTCTCCAACACTTTTATTCAAGAAACTGGCGTACCCCAGGGGTGCATCCTCAGCACGACCTTATTCATCATCAAAATGAACTCCACAGGAAAAGTAATCCCAAAATCCATAATGTACTCAGTTTACGTAGACGACCTCCAAATAGCATGCACGTCTTCCAGCATACCTGCCTGTGAGCGACAGATACAAATAACAATAAATAAACTGGCTACCTGGGCAGATAGAAACGGATTTAGATTTTCCCCTCAGAAAACAGTAGTGGTTCTGTTCTCTTTGAGACGAGGCTTACAGGCCGACCCCACACTATATCTAAACCAAACCCCATTACCTGTCAAACAAGAGCATAAATTTCTATGGGTAACTTTCGATAAAAAGCTCACTTTCTTGCCACATATAAACAGCCTAAAGAAAAAAGCTTCCCAGGCCCTCAATGTACTGAAACTACTGTCAAGAAAACGCTGGGGGTCTGATAGCGCATGCCTGTTACATATATACCGTTCTCTGGTTCGCTCTAAGTTAGACTATGGCTCCATAGTATATGGCTCAGCTAGACCATCCTACATAAAACGACTGGATCCTATCCACAATCTTGGTTTAAGGTTGTCTTCCGGTGCTTACAGAACTTCACCAATAGCAAATCTGTATGTGGAAACGAATGAACCTTCCTTAGAAGATCGAAGAACTGCACTAACTTGTACATACATCCTCAAAATCCTTTCTCAGCCCAAACATCTCTGTTACCCAATTGTGACGAAATGCCCACACTCTTAGAACTAAAGGAGTGCAGAGGAGTGCCCAGAACACACTTTGAAGGAGTATTCGCTTGTCCCATATTCCACTCCTTTTTCCAGAATAAAATTACTCCCTCTGGACAAAGAGTGATCCAACACCTACTCAAGGAGTACTGTACTACTCCTGCAATAGAGTATAGGCACTCCTCCGAGGGAGTAAAGCTACCACATTGAAACAGCATCCTACTACTCTTTCAGGTAGAGTTCCAGGACTCCGTTTGTTAGAGTGACTATACTCCTTCAAGGAGTATCAGCCCAGATCTTATTTTACTCCTTCAAAAGGAGTTTCACGTGTTTTCAATGTATCCTACTAATTTTCTTATTTCACATATTCTTCAGAGCAAGTTGGTCATATGTTTTGCAGGATCCACCTGCGCTACATCTACAAAAGAGTAATGAGCAAAAGGGATTATAATTTTTGCTCATACAACTACTTTATGGCTACATTACAGTTTGCACATTAGTATGGTGCTCTGTCTGCGTTGGGAATAACAATGGTTCAAGAAATAATGACACAAATGTACAACACTGATAACTTTTATTTCTCAAGTCATTGCTGTGATTGCTGTGGCTGCCCAAAACACGCTCGGGAGGCACTCGCTAGGATCAAGCCCCATTAGTGTATCAAGCAGCAGACAAGCCCGCTTTGTTTTTGGGGTGTACTTGACATTAAATGCCAAGAACACTGCCAAAAGCAAAGTAAACCCATCTACCAAATCCACCGCAGTGAGCTGTAAGCGCTCAAAAGAAACTAAGATGCTGGATGATGCCGTAGCTTGCTCGGCTGAGTGAAGGAGCTTTGGCTATGCGTGCATTTCTCCGGGTGCCTGCAAACATGAATGAAAATAATGCAAGTAAGAGTCAATTCCAATGCCCTTTTCATACTATCCTGCATATAACCCCATGAAAAAAAAAGAAAGAATACAACTAGAATGTACTGATCGTGTGTGTCATGTCGCCACTAGTGTGTACCTATATTGTTACCAAGTGCAGACACCTTTCATTGCAAACCTTCATTCAGAGCTACGGCCGCCGCGGTGGCTCAGTGGCTATGGTGCTCGGCTGCTGACCCAAAAGACGCGGGTTCGATCCCGGCCGCGGCGGCTGGAATTTCTTTGGAGGAGAAATTCTAGAGGCCCGTGTACTGTGCGATGTCAGTGCACGTTAAAGAACCCCAGGTGGTCGAAATTTCCGGAGCCCTCCACTACGGCGTCTCTCATAGCCTTAGTCGCTTTGGGACGTTAAACCCCATAAACCAAACCAAACCATTCAGAGCTACAATTTTATGAAGCCCAATACAATTATCACTATGCTAGTCCTTTCAAAAGCTGTGTGCATGTAAAACAAGCACATATTTACCAAATGAAAATTTTAACATGAGCAACCTCTTCTGCAAGTATCATGATCAGCCTGACTACGCCCACTGCAGGGCAAAGGCCTCTCCCATGTTCTCCAATAACCCTGTCCTTCGCCAGCTATGTCCACCGTGTTCCTGCAAACCTCCGCCCATGGAACTTTTTGCTGCTTCCTGCTACGTTTGCCTTCTCTTGGAATCCACTCCGTTACCCTTAAGGACCAGCGATTATCTTGCCTTCGTCTTACATGCCCTGCCCAAGCACCCTTTTTTCTCCTGATTTCGACTAGGATGTCTTCAACCCGCGTTTGTTCCCTCACCCACTCCGCCCGCTTCCGATCTCTTAACGTTACACCTATCATTTTTATTTCCATAGCTCGTTGCGTTGTCCTTAACTTAAGCTGAACCCTCTTCGTTAGCCTCCACGTTTCTGCCCCATAGGTGAATACCGGTAGGATACAGCTGTTGTATACTTTTCTCTTGAGGGGTATTGAAAACTGCCATTCATGATCTGAGAGAACCTGCCTATATGCACTCCGCCCCATCCATATTCCTCTAGTTATTACCCTTCATGATCCGGATCAGCGGTCACTGCCTGCTCTAAGTAAATGTATTCCCTTATCACTTCCAGTCATTTCTAAAACCACACCTATTGTGCTTGACGGTTTCTTGTCACGTAATACATTGTGCAGTTTAAAATATAGGGTAACCTTATGTATCAGCAGCGCGAACACCACACAGGAAGAAGGAGAAGAAGGTAAAGAGCGCTGAACTTCCAACTTTTATTTGAGCAAAAATTGAACCCGCACTTTTCTACACATACCAGGTAAAATCACACCAGGGGGGTAACCAAGGCGTGCTATCGAATTCGGACCAACACGATGTCCAGGGCATCAAAAAGATAACTACTATCGCACTATACAAAGACTTCCATGAAAAGCACGAATGACATGCGGAAAAAAAAAACAAGACAATGTAAAGAACAGGGTTGAGTGTGCGCAAATGGAAAAATGGAAAAACAGGGTTGAGGGCGCGAATTTTGCTAAAACCATGAGAAGGCAAGAACACGGTAAAAAAGTAAAAACAGGGTTGAGTGTGCGCAAATGGAAAAACAGGGTTGAGGGCGCGAATTTTGCTAAAGCCATGAGAAGGCAAGAACACGGTAAAAAAGTAAAAACAGGGTTGAGTGTGCGCAAATGGAAAAAATGGAAAAACAGGGTTGAGGGCGCGAATTTTGCTAAAAGAAGAACAAAAAAACATGAGAAGGCGAGACACGGTAACAACGTAAGCGATGCGAAGGGATGAGCGCCAACAATTAACACAGCTAGAACTAAAATGCAGTGTGCCCCTAAAAGCCAGGTAAAATCAGGTAAAACCAGAGGGAAAGGTGATTTCTTTTTCAGATAATGAGATGGAAGGGGTGCTTACGCAACCTTCTTTGAGCCCTGAGATGTAGGTAGCTTCAATGATTTCGCGTGTTAGTTGGTTTTTATGTTTATTTAAGACGGTTGCTTTCTTAAAATGAGGAATGCACTTCTTTTGGCTGTCACATACGCTGCAATGGGCGGGCAGGTTCCTCAACGGCGCCCCAGTTAGATCGTTCCTATGTTCCATTAACCTTTCGTTTAAGCATCTTCCTGTTTGGCCTATGTACGCCTTACCGCAAGCTAAAGGTATAGAGTATACAACACCCTCCGCACAAGGCACAAAAGGATCTCGGTGCCCGGTTGTACAGCTACTATTCTTTTTCTTTTTATTAACTTTGTTGCACAGGCTTGACAGGCGCAGAGGGGCTGAAAAGACTACGGCTACGCCTGCTTTTCTGCCAATTTTCTTCAGATTATGCGAGATTTGGTGCAGGTATGGCAGAACGGCGACCTTTTTGTTCCGCTGTCGCGTATCATCCGGGGCTTCACATTCATGCTTCATACTTATCAGGACTTTTTTTGCAACAGACGAAAGGAGAGATTGCGGGTATCCTGATTGCGTCAGCCTCAGCACTTGGCTCGAAAAACTGTCCTGCAACCTGTGTTCACAAGATTTTGTGAGTGCGTTCTTAAAAGTTGACTTCACGATGTTCCTTTTTACAAGTTTTGAATGGGCTGAATCGTAGGGTAGGATGGGCTTATTGGCTCTTGGTTCAAATAACCAGCACACATGGTCCTCTCCAAAAAACAACTTTAACTCTAAAAACCGCATGGCGTTTTGTTCTGGGAATTCATGAGTAACTTCAAGAGGTGATATAATATTAGAAAAAGTGTGGAGGACTTGAGTTGCTTGTGTTTTAAAGGCTTCAGTGTCGCAATCTAAGAGGACCAGGAAGTCATCGACGTACCGGAAAATTTTTAGAACGCTTGAAAACCCAAGCTTGTCCTTCAAGGATCTGTCATGCATAGCGAGGAAAAGGTCGCTCAAAATGGGGGCGATGCATGACCCTATACATATGCCTTACTTTTGTATGAATCTCGAACCGTTCCACTCTGCCACTGTTGATTTTAGGTAAGCGCATAGCAATTCAATGAAGCCATCCGCAGAAACGCCACACTGCGGCCTTCCAAAATGAGTGTGGCGTTTCTGCGGATGACTTCATTGAATTGCTATGCGCTTACCTAAAATCAACAGTGGCAGAGTGGAACGGTTCGAGATTCATACAAAAGCAAGGCATATGTATAGGGTCATGCATCGCCCCCATTTTGAGCGACCTTTTCCTCGCTATGCATGACAGATCCTTGAAGGACAAGCTTTGAGTCTTCAAGCGTTCTAAAAATTGTCCGGTACGTCGATGACTTCCTGGTCCTCTTAGATTGCGACACTGAAGCCTTTAAAACAGAAGCAACTCAAGTCCTCCACACTTTTTCTAATACTATATCACCTCTTGAAGTTACTCATGAATTCCCAGAACAAAACGCCATGCGGTTTTTAGAGTTAAAGTTGTTTTTCGGAGAGGACCATGTGTGCTGGTTATTTGAACCAAGAGCCAATAAGCCCATCCTACCCTACGATTCAGCCCATTCAAAACTTGTAAAAAGGAACATCATGAAGTCAACTTTTAAGAACGCACTCACAAAATCTTGTGAACACAGGTTGCAGGACAGTTTTTCGAGCCAAGTGCTGAGGCTGACGCAATCAGGATACCCGCAATCTCTCCTTTCGTCTGTTGCAAAAAAAGTCCTGATAAGTATGAAGCGTGAATGTGAAGCCCCGGATGATACGTGACAGCGGAACAAAAAGGTCGCCGTTCTGCCATACCTGCACCAAATCTCGCATAATCTGAAGAAAATTGGCAGAAAAGCAGGCGTAGACGTAGTCTTTTCAGCCCCTCTGCGCCTGTCAAGCCTGTGCAACAAAGTTAATAAAAAGAAAAAGAATAGTAGCTGTACAACCAGGCACCGAGATCCTTTTGTGCCTTGTGCGGAGGGTGTTGTATACTCTATACCTTTAGCTTGCGGTAAGGCGTACATAGGCCAAACAGGAAGATGCTTAAACGAAAGGTTAATGGAACATAGGAACGATCTAACTGGGGCGCCGTTGAGGAACCTGCCCGCCCATTGCAGCGTATGTGACAGCCAAAAGAAGTGCATTCCTCATTTTAAGAAAGCAACCGTCTTAAAGAAACATAAAAACCAACTAACATGCGAAATCATTGAAGCTACCTACATCTCAGGGCTCAAAGAAGGTTGCGTAAGCACCCCTTCCATCTCACTATCTGAAAAAGAAATCACCTTTCCCTCTGGTTTTACCCGATTTTACCTGGCTTTTAGGGGCACACTGCATTTTAGTTCTAGCCGTGTTAATTGTTGGCGCTCATTCCTTCGCATGCTTACGTTGTTACCGTGTCTCGCCTTCTCATGTTTTTTTTTTCTTCTTTTAGCAAAATTCGCGCCCTCAACCCTGTTTTTCCATTTTTTCCATTTGCGCACACTCAACCCTGTTTTTTACATTGTCTTGTTTTTTTTTCCGCATGTCATTCGTGCTTTTCATGGAAGTCTTTGTATAGTGTGATAGTAGTTATCATTTTGATGCCCTGGACATCGTGTTGGTCCCAATTCGATAGCACGCCTTGATTACCCCCCTGGTGGGATTTTACCTGGTATGTGTACAAAAGTGCGGGTTCAATTTTTGCTCAAATAAAAGTTGGAAGTTCAGCGCTCTTTACCTTCTTCTCCTTCTTCCTGTGTGGTGTTCGCGCTGCTGATACATATGGATCGCAACCAACTAGCCCGACAGATGGTGTTATTCAGGGTAACCTTGAATCGGGAAAACACTTAAGCCAATGACAGTTTTCTTGCTGAAGAGAAATGGCTGTTGCAATTCCTGTTTCTCAGATACCATTAACTGAATTTCATGCTCTAAAATAGTGAAGGAAAAATTCAAAATTTTTCATCTCAAAGAGGCAGACAACAAATTTCAGTTTGGTTTAGGTTGGTTTATGGGGTTTAACATCCCAAAGCGACCCAGGCTATGAGAGACGCCGTAGTGAAGGGCTCCGGAAATTTCGACCACCTGGGGTTCTTTAACGTGCACTGACATCGCACAGTACACGGGCCTCTAGAATTTCTCCTCCAAAGAAATTCCAGCCGCCGCGGCCGGGATCAAACCCGCGTCTTTTGGGTCAGCAGCCGAGCAAATTTCAGTTGCACATTTTTTTTAATGATGCATAAGGCATTACTATGCACGGATAACCACACAGTATTCGCCTATGACTGCTAAATAATTTGTAATTAAATATCTTCTCTCTCCTGCTTCACTTTTAAAAACTGAGCCATGGCAATGGCATCAAAGGTCAGTATAAGCCAGGGGAGGCATGAGGAAAACTGCAATATAATTGCGGCTTCGTCATTCATTGTGATTCAGACTCTTAAGGCAGGCTGGCTTTAGCATTGTAACTAATTAAAACGATGAAGTAGCGATATCGTAGCTTTTTTGTGCCTTCCATAACCTATACTGAACATTGATGTCATAGCAATTGCTATGCTATTGAAACAGGGAAGAAAAGAAATCTGGTTGTAATTATTTAGCGATTGGAGACGAATACTATGCAACAATTCTATGTATACGAATGCCCAGCACGTCGCTACAAAGAACACACATAACCAAAAATTTGGTGTTTAAACTCATTTAAGGTAATACTACTTCCCACGCAAGAACACGACAGCCATGTGTAAACTTTTTGCTTTCATAGTAATAAAATCTATCCAACGACAAGTTAGGCGCAGCATGTCTGCTCTTTATAAATATGCAATACTGACAATGTTTGACACTAGCATTTGGCATGAACGAGATAACTGTGATTACTTCGCACATTACGTGCCAGTCCATACTATTATGCAGAATTTAGATTTGCAAATGTAATGTGTAATTCTCTGACTGCCACGTTAGTGCACTGCAAACCAATGAAGTTGTCTTGCATTTGCAATGTTCTCACTACTTTTATGCAACACTGATCACTTCAGTATATCTGCATCGTTCTGTAGACGGCCACGGGATAGCTAGAATTAAGGCTATTTTATGTGATGGAAACCATTGACTAGACAACAAAGAAGAAAAGCCTCAACTACTGTCCTGGTGCTGGGACGTCTAATAAGAGCTCAGAAAGACTCGGTTTCAATACGCCAGACCCTCCGCATAACATTACCCTGTGCGAAAATACCCCACCCCACCCTAGCTTAATTTCTGTCCACATGCACCAAGGCTCACTGCACCTGTTATAAATATTGCCCTAAATATTGCAATCAAGCTGGCCGTGTATGCATAGACTATCTGTGCATGGAGAAAGAAAGAAGTTGTTAGGAATGTTTCACACCAAAAACAGAAAAAGCAGCCTGTTTCTCAGAAACAGCTAAGAGCATGAAATGGTGTGTCCAAAAAGATTAGGCTGCTTTGTACTTATTTATGACAACGAGAACTGTCAGAGCTGTGCTTTCAAAAATTCAGGAGCTTTGTGCACAAATGTAGCTTCCGTATGCACGTCTTGCAGCACCAATGCTTCCGAATTGAAACGACCGATGAATATGCACAGGAAAAAGCAAATAGAGAGCGCTTGAATTTAAAAGAAAAGCTACCTTGCACAATCAGAAATTTCGCGACAGAACCTTCCAAACAGTGACGTGTACTGGTTGCGGTATACGGAATATATACCTAGCAAATAAGTGCGCGCTTTGTTAACGAGCGGGATTCTTTGGCGGCAATGCTACAGCTCCAATTCCGAAAACCTAACGCTGCAAAAATTGAGTTTTCAAAATACGTGCGAATGCACGATACACTTTTGCACGTATTTAGAACTTTCAGTTGTGAAACACAGACAACGAATCTTGTGTATGTGTCTTCCTTGGCTGGTAAAAAAATTCTTCTATAAGTCTCCAGTTTGCCTGTGTACTCCACAAATTCTAGGATCCCTGTCCGCTACACGTCAAATTTCACTGAAGCGAAAGTAATACAACCGACAGCTGATGATCTGCTAGGGCAACAGGATTTCAAAAGTTTGAGAAGGGCAGTGGGAGTCCAATCCAGGTGGAGTAGTGAAATTTGACTAGTAACAGACAGGGATCCTCCAATCTGTGGAGGACACCGGCAAATTGGAGACTTACGGAGGAATTTTTTTACCCGCCAAGGAACACGCATACACAAGAGAACCACAGAGGACTACGGCTTTTACCAGCCCTTGTCCTGTGCGGTTCTCTCTTGTGTATGAGTCTTTTTTGGCTGGTAAAAAAATTCTTCCATTAAGTCTCCAATTTGCCTGTGTCCTCAACAAACCGCAGGATCCCTGTCCACTACTAGTCAAATATTTCAACTCCACCTGGCTTGGACTCCCACCGCCCTTCTCTGTGGAGAAAGGGTGACAGCAGCTGGCAAAGGACAAGGTTAACTGCAGATCAACTGGGGAAGCATTATCCTGCACTGATTTTGACGGCAGGTTCACAAGACAAACAAAATCAACTCGAGGAGCGGGGTGCACATCATGCGACTGAATGTCAATGGCCAGTGAAAATGGCACCAGCACTATGGAATGCACATGCAGAAAACGAGACGCATTTTTTTGTCAACTTTGAGTAGCAGTCTACTGCAATTTTAAAGAGCAAAGCTCTCAAGTATGGCAACACTGGCACTTTTTGTTTTACTGGGGTGAGGGTCGTCGTGAGGGTTGAAGTCCATATTTCTTTTCTATCCACTGTGTTAGTTGCGAGCTATGTTTACCTAATAGGGGCTGGGCATCTAACATCACCGTTATTTCTTTGCAGCAGTTAAAACAATACAGCATACATTTTATAACATGCTTAACGAATTTTTGGGAGCAGCATGCTTTTACCCTTCTACTATTTGTTGCTACTGAATCAGTTTGGCGTTGACAAAAGATCTGTAATAAGGAGTAATTACTCATTGACATCCACTCGAGCACAGCCAAACGGCTACAAAGGAAAGCTATACAGCTTTCACAGAAACTTCGTAGTTAAAGAAAGATTCGTCCTGGTCCGGTGTTCGAACTCAGAACCACCACTTTACTGGAGCAGTCGCTCTATCAATTTGTCCAACCTGGACGGCAAGCTTATGGTAGGGCGAGAGCGAAGTGATCAATAACTCGAGTGGGAACTGTGTTGGTCCAATGTTTTAGGACCCCTAAAACACTGGACAAACTCAGTTCCCGCTTCATGTTACCTCTAAAACATTGGACAAACTGAGTTCCCGCTTCATGTTACAATACTGAGTGACATTTTGGTCTATACACCAGAAATACCGGTAAAGCATCATGATAGAACACAATGTTTTTTAAAGGGATAAAGGAATATGTTCGCCCTTTCAGAGGGCACATATGCATAAGAGGCAACATGTGTGAAATAGTCACTCCACCTGAAGCAGTGTAAATTCCATTATGTTAACAGCAGCAGTCAAAAGCTTCATGAGCGACTATTTCATACAGATTCTGCAATTACATTCATGTAATTCAGGATCAGATTCATGTGATTATACAGGGAGGTACTGCTGCTAAGTGCACGTAGAGCTCTGCATGCATTTCTAAACCCGGCTGTGAGTCTATGTCTACGAAATTTTTCTAAATAGGCAGGCAAGGTATGCATCACTGGAAAACAATACCTACCACAAACAGCTGAGGAGAGATAGCACAGCCAAAAGCTGGAAGCACGAATGGCCCAGTAGATACTGGCAGCTGGCAACTGCAAATAAATACGTCAGAGCAACTGTTGTCACTGGCCGTAACAATGTCCTGAATGACAAGAGAAGAAATTGTCTACTGCTTCATAAATTAGAATAAGGTATTCACATAGGAACACAAAAAGCAATGAGATGGCCCATGACAAAATAAATGAACAGATTGTATGTGATGCACCGATATACATTTTTTTCAGTAGATTTACATGATTGTCACAACCGCATAGAAAGATGAGCAGGCTGGAATACCACTATTTTTATGCATGATGAAAAGAGCGTAACTATTCGAATATAGCATGCACAGGATTTAATTATTACTACTAGGGTGCTTTGGAGCAGCACCGAAGGTATTTTTAAATTGAACGTAGCGACCAGTAGACCCGTCTGCTTTGCACAAATGACGAGAGGATGGAAAAGGCATGCATTCATTAGCAAGAAGCACGATATCTCACATCACAGCATGAAACGAAAATTGGTATTGCATTTAACAAATCTGCACAGAAATAAAAACTGCCTAGTGGCAATGCAAGTAAGAGCAAGGGAAAAAAATACCGAAGAAAACTGGTGAGTGTGGTGCAGGGAGGTCTGTGGGTAGGGTCTCGTGCCTGGGAATAGTTCCGAGCGCGGAGAATCGCCGGCAGCACAGCTGGTGGCAGTCAACCAAGAATAAATAAGAGAAAGTGAAAATCAATAACAAACCATCACCGATATAGCGAACGACTTGAAAGCGGGCCGCACAAACGAGGGATATAGCAAAAAGCTTGAAATCCTAAATAAGTGCGCAGTTGCATCCCAAACAGTTCTCAAAATCTGAAGGCGAGGAAGCATCGACACCTACACCTCAGGGCAGACGCAAGAACGATCTAACTTTGACATAATACTGTGTCAAATTCTGTTCCATGGGGAAGCACAGATAAAAATTTACAAATGACTAGGCAAGGGATATGCACAAGTAAGCTGAACGGGGCTAGTCGGAGCAATTGCATCTTCGAAAAACGTAGCGCGAAACACAAGACACAGGTAAGGTGAAGACACTCGTGTCCTGTCTTCACCTTACCTGTGTCTTGTGTTTCGCGCTACGTTTTTCGAAGAAGGGATATGCCCCAGCCTTTTACACGCGATCATTGTCCCCGAAAAAATTGTATGACAAATATTAAGGCGTAAGCACTAATCCGACGAGTACACACACTGACCACTGTCTGTTGGCAGCTGGCCTAGCGCGAGTGCTCTGTCGCGCGGCACTGCCGCTCATCGTCATCTTCTAAGTAGCACAAATCAATCCGACGGGCACCAGCCGCGAGGCAACTCGACCGTTGTCAGTTCCCTTGTCTGTCCGCAGCTGGCCTAGCAAGAGCGCTCTCTAACGTGGCACTGCACGCTCATCATCCTCTCCTACGTAGCACAAATCTATGCTATTGGAATGTAGTAAACATTGTCTGTTGTTTTTCGCAGCGCTAGCAAGCGACCGCATAACTCTGTTGTGATAACTGGTGGCCGCGGCCGACAGCGCGCCTGAATACGTAGTGCGCGGGCCGCGGGCGAACGGACCGTCGTGTGAATCGGCCTTAACGCATTATAGCTGAGGCAACCGCACGCAGACTGCCTGCACTGCCATCCCTATATAGGCGCACACTAATAACGCGTGCGAATAGAGATCAGAAGTAAAGAAACGTACACGGGACTCACCGTTCAGACGGCTCATCAAGGCTTAGCAAAACCGCACATTCTTCTTCGTTGCCTCTCCAGATGACAAGAAGTCGTAGCGCTACCTTTCTTCACGGCTTTACCCGTTCAAAATCACCAGTGTTGACAGGGCGTAATTCTCGTCGTTGGTTTCCAAAACACACTTGTGTTCTTCACACACGTCCACCGCACGAGCACTCAAACAATGCTACGAAAACCCAAATAACACAAAACGTGACGACGGCTGCAGTTTTGCTTCGTTGAAAAAACCTACAAATGCGCTTTTTTTATTACTAATATTTGAATTGTGTTCGCAACAAAAACAAATTATATTTTTTCATTTTATTTCTTTATTAAATGCGAATACCAAAGCGCTTTTAGATACTTTTGCTGACATGTCGTTTGTAGAAGCTGCGATCCTGTGATCCCATCCCCGGGTGTCCTAGCAGACGACGGCGCAGACGACGCTGTTGACGGAATGCAATTTCGATTGACGGCAGCGAAAATCCCTTAAATGCGACAAAAAACGCAAAGAAACGCACCGTATCGCAAACTGGTCCATATCAAGGATATGTTCGACGCGAGCGGTAGGACAAAGAGCTGCTGCGATGCATTACTCAACGCGACACTGGCATGCTCGACGGAGACATGAAACAGAGCTTAAATGTGACCCGTACAAGCGGATTACTGTGATATCAACTGCGTTACGGAACTACGACGATACTTGCTTCACACTTTAGCTTATATGCAACAGCGGCCCGCACTCGCCGCATCCTGTTCGAGTGTACTTTCACTAGCAAGAGCCCACATGCATGGACGCCGACAGAAGCAACTGTCTTTTCGAGTTCAGATTGTTCCGAGAAATACGAGCAGCTTACTTTAGCACGTACTCGAATTCAAGTTCTCAGCCTGTGTGTCACGTACGGTGACGATGGCGTCGAGGACGAGCTTAAGAATCGCCTTAACGTGGCCGCAACGCAGCCGGTATCCCAAGCATTCGTGCGCTTATTGTTGTTCACCTGTACTGCGAACGTGCGCTCAGTCGCAGGCCAGCCGCTAGCTGCTCGATTTACCAGCCTTGCGAGTACAATTCGCAAGTTTCTGAGCCAATCTGTGAGCGAGCCGAGCTTTCAGCAATGACGCTGCTCGCGAGCGCGCCGCGCGACGAGCTTCGGCCTGCTCCCCGGCTGCCGTATTCGTAGCTAAGCCTAGGAGGTTTCACTTCGATGCCAGAGCTGAGAGCGCTTCGAAACTGGCTAGCGCTGAGGTGCTACTCTTTGCATTGTAAGTACGTTTTATTGTGAACTATGTCTCGTAGTGAAATAAAGATATGCTCGGGTCGACCCGAACGGTGATGATGGCGTCGAGGACGAGCTTAAGAATCGCCGCAACGCAGCCGATATTCCATGCATACATGTGTGCTAAATTTGTTCACCTGTGCTGCAAACGTGGGCATAAAGGCTCGCTCAATCGCAGGCCAGTCGCTGCTCGATTTTCCAGCCTTGCGTGCGCGATTCGCAAGCTACGGAGCGAATCATTGAGCGAGCCGAGCTTTCGGCAACGACGCCGCCCGCGGTCGCGCCGGGCGACGAACTGTGCGCTGCTCGCTGGCTGCCCTTGTCGTCGCTAAACCTAGCCGATTTCACATAGATGCTGTAGCTGAATGCGCTTCGAAACTGGCCAGCACTTAGGTGCTACCCTCGGCACCGTTTTACTCTGAACCCCGCGTCATAGGGAAATAAATATATGCTCGGTTTCCGCGACCCCTTCAGGAGCGGAGCTATAGCAGAGGCCAGGCGAACTCCAGAGCAGCAGCAAAGCGGCTATGGGAGGAAATTTGTATGGCTGTTATCGCTTCTACCAACAACTCGACATTGGCTAATGATACTCTATCCCAGAGCTTTGGTCGTGAACAAACAATACCAGTGCATTTTTCTGACGCCGGCATCCAGGCTGGCAGGCCGGCCCCGAGAAGCTAGCGCGCCCTTACGAATGTATGGCCGTAAGGGCGGAGGAGTAAAACAAGCACTGAACTCCCTTGAAGTACGCAGGAGTGGAAATGCCATTTTACTCTTTTGTCAAGAGGAGTGAACAGGACCTTTCACTCTTTCTCGTTTGTAGAGAGAGTAGATTGAGACCTGCAGGAGTAGCGAGGCTCTTTTACTCTTAATGGAGGAGTAGCAGTTCTTAGAGTGCATCCCGAATACTCTTCAACAACAAGCCTCACGCAATTAAGCCGTTGCTCTTGCGCTTCGAAGAAAAATGCCAAGCTCTGAACATACTAAACGATGCTGTTTTTGATGTTTTCATTTGTTATTTTCTGTACCCCAACACTAATAGCATAACACCCCGCGGTGAAAACTGTAGCACATGAGGGCGGTCGTACTGCATTTTCATTTTTTCCTTGTATTACTGCGCTTCCTACATGAGCATGAGTTTTTGACCCGTCAGTATAAAATGCAGTGTAATTTCCGTATTTTTCTTGTAGTGCTAGATATTCTTGTATTATATGGTTGTGTGGCGTACAGGTTTTACTGAGGCGTGTTAGTGTGACGTCACACACTTTGGGGAGAGTGTACCACGGTGGTAGCGCTTCGTGTCTTGGGGCAATATTTTTAATTTCGTTTAGTATGTTCAGAGCTTGGCATTTTTCTTCGAAGCCCCACCGAGCCCGCGTACACTTCGCGGTGTTGGCGACAGGCAGCGCTACCGGCGTTTTTGCAGGGTTCACCATCTCTAGCTGTTGGCAACCAAGAAGCAAATTCATCTGTTCTGTCAACACTTTACTTCTAGGCGTATACGAGGTCTGTTAGAAAAGTATCCCACCTTTGGCCGTAGAAAAAAAACTTGCAAAACTGGAGCATTTCAAACCTAGTCACCTTCAAACTAGTCTACTTGGGACTCCACACACTTCTCCCAGCGGTGCTGCCATTGTGGGAAGTATTCCGAAAAGGCCCCTTTCGGAATGGAGTTTAGCTCAGCTGTCGTTGCAGCCATTATGTTCTTCCTTGTCTGAAATAGCGCTCCTTTCAATGGGCTCTTGATTTTGGGAACCAGCCAAAAATCGCAGGGGCCATATCAGGAGAGTAAGGAGTCTGCTGAACTACAGGAGTCTGGTTTTTTTGCCAAAAAAGTCTGAATCAAGAGCGAGGAACGTGCAGGAGCATTGCCATGATGATGCGCCACTTTCCTGTTGACCTCAACTCCGGTTTCTTGCGCCGCACAGCATCACGTAGGCAACGGAGGACATCCCTGTAATACTCTTTGGTCATTGTTTGACCCTGTGGAGTGCGTATTTGTGGTCTGCCACACAGAGGGAGTCAAAGAAAGCAGTCAGCATCACTTTCACATTGCTGCGTACTTGGCGGGCCTTCTGTGGTCTTGGTGACGTGGAATGCTTTCACTGTGACGACTGGGATCTGGTTTCCGGGTCGTACCCGTACACCCAAGACTCGTCACCAGTGATTATGATGTTGATGAAGTCGGGGTCACAGTTTGTGGAATCGAGCATGTCCTGTGAGATTTCAACACGAAGGTGCTTTTGCTCCACCGTGAGCAGCTTCGGCACGAATTTCGCCGCAACTCTCTCCATGGCCAAATCTTCGGTGATAATGGAATGTGCGGAAAAATTGGTCATGTCCACCTCTTCCTCAATTTCTCGGATAGTGACGCGACGGCCCCGTATCACCACAGCGTTCAGTTCGGCAATGACCTGGTTATTTCGGCATGTTGATGGCCGATTGGAGCGTGGCTCGCTCTCCACCCATGTGCGGCCATTTTTAAATCAATTGTACCACTGCTTAATCTGTGTGCTGCTCATAGCATCGTCACCGAAAGCCGTCCGAATATTCCGAATGGTTTCCACTTGGCTGTCGCCCAGTTTATAGAAAAATTTGACGAAGTAGCGCCGCTCCTGTCACTCCGCCATTTTCCTTGCAATAAAAAACCGACGAGAGCACTGCGCACTGCCTCACTCAAATGCTGCGTCCCAGCGACTGACGCTATCAGCAGGCGGGAAAAAATTCGTGCATGCGCACGAAGGTTCAAGGTCGGCTGATGCAAGCGCGCTTGTTTCATATCCATCAGGTGTTCGCAAAAAAAATTAGTCTGATACTTTTCTAACAGACCTCGTAGAAAATTACTTTTGTTTTAATATGATTTATTTTCAAACAATTCACCTCAGCCCAGACCTTTAAATCAGCCAGTGTCTTGTTAGCCTTGCTTTCAATATCTTTGCACAAACTTTCTGTAATAAACACTGTCGTGTCATCAGCATATATAATAACTGAAGAATTTTTTGTGCAGTGTACAATGTCATTTGCATACATTAAAAATAAAAGCGGCCCTAAAATGCTTCCTTGGGGCACACCAACATTAACCGGTTTCATTACCCGGGACATTAACCGGAAATGGCATTGTTGGCGTCTACAAATTGCGTTCTGAAAGAAAGATAAGATTTAAAAAGCGCATGGGCTTTTCCCAGCACACCGTAATTTTCTAATTTGTTGAGAAGGATAGAATGATTATTCAAATCGAATGCCTTCGAGAAATCAATGTATATACCTAATGACATGTCCTTACGACTGAATGCATCTATAATAATTTCTTTTTCAGTGAGGAGGGCTGTTTCGGTAGAGTGGTGCTGTCTGAAAATATGCTGAAAGTCATGGCGAATGGTAGTAATCTTTGTGCATTATTTTCTCAATACCTTTGGAAAATACTGGAATGACTGAAATAGGTCGATAATTAATTAGGTCAGTCTTGTCACCGCGCTTAAAGACAGGAACAACGCGGGCAATTTGCATTTTCTTGGGGAATATACCCGTAGTCAATATTATGTTACAAATATGGGTAAGGACCGGGCTAATAATATCGAGCACATATATTGCAGGACGAATCTGGATACCGTCGGCATCCAGTGACTTGCTATTTTTGTGGTACTGAGGCGGGGAAAAACTTCAAGAGATCTAGTTGCAGCCAGGAAAAGCGATGTTGCATTCCTTTTAACAGGTAGAAACTGCAAACAGTTGTTCAGGCTGAGATCGTCGTACTGGTAGGGTTCTACGGTGAAAACTTCATTAAACACTTGTTGAATTGCGTTTCCTGAAAGTTGCTGTCCATTATGATATAAAACATCTGGAATAGCTGAACTGCAGGTGGGATGCAATAACGAATTCAATTCGCGCCAAATTACATCACTTCGTTGATTGTCATGGTTACTAAATATACCTTGCCCGCAGGGAGGCGTCTGCTGCATGCAGACGTTGGTGAGTGGCGACACCACGGGGTTAACCCGAGCATCCGCAGGGACATCCCCGCAGGGGGATGATGGTGAGCAGTGCGTCGCCATGGAGCCGAGCATCCATGCTTAGCTGTGCGTGGCATCGCCGTGTCCGGGGAAAAGGGGATCCTGGTGGTTGAGCCGAGGCCGAGCGTTTGGACCCTTAAGGCCCCTCGGCGGAGGCAACACACCACTTTGGCCCCAGCTTCCTGTAGACGGCACCTCCGGCCTGACCCGACCGGGGGAAATCGGCAGTCGCCTTTTCCTATCCTCCCCTCTATCTTTCACTTTCCTATTTCCTTTCTTACAACTCTCCTGTCTCCTCCTCTTTTCTTCGTTTATTCCCTCTTTTTCCTGGCGGCGAGGGCTAACCGTGTGTGACCAACTACCCTGAGTTGAGTCATATTAGGTTATAGTTAAGGTGTACAGCTGGCGTGGGCAGGACCTGCCTTCAAGTTCCTGTCGCGTCCCCTTGTTGGACTCCATGGTGGGTGGCTGGCACCATGACCGAAAAACCAAATTTTTTTATGGCTCCCCCCCTTTCAAAACTAGATCGCTCTCTCAAAAGAGTGCGGAACGAAGCATCAGACTTTTTTTCGAAAAAGAAACCTACATTCACAAAGTTTCATGTGATACATAGCAACAGTGACCAAAAGCAAGCTCGAATAATATCCCCATTTCTTGTAACCAAATGTTTAACAGATACCTTTGGGCCTGGCTACAAGGTATCCAAAATGTCCAGCGGCGACCTACTCCTCGAACTCCGTGAGAGCATCCAATGCTCGAAACTCTCAAACATTGCTTCCATAGGGGACATCTCTGTCTCCGTGACTCCCCACCGATCTCTTAACACAGTTAAAGGCGTTATCTCAGAGGCTGACTTCATCCATCTAACAGAAACCGAAATGCTTGAAGGACTTTCTGATCAAAATGTAATTGACGTGCACAGAATCAAAATCCGCAAAGACAACAAAGAAATAGACACCAAACACATGGTCCTCACGTTTAACACCAGCAGTTTGCCCGAAACGATCGATGTTGGATACCTGAAAATCACCGTCAGACACTACATACCGAATCCCCGCCGCTGTTTCAACTGTCAGAAGTTTGGCCACGGCTCAGAGTTGCCGCGGCCGCAAAACCTGCGCGAAATGCGCTTCGAAGGACCGCCCTTCTGAGGAATGCGACGCAGCCCTACGCTGCGCGAATTGTGAAGATCACGCTGCATACTCCAGGGCGTGTCCGTCCTGGAAAAAGGAGAAAGAAATCATCACCATTAAGACAAAAGAAAACATTTCATTCAAAGAAGCGAGGAGGCGTTTTGCGCTTACCAATTCATTCTCCTTCACAGCAAAACCAAACTTCGCTGATGTGGTGCGCGGGGGCGTAGCACCACACAGCGCTCCGGCACCTGCCGCGGCCACTTCCACCGCGCCTGTGGCAGTGCCATCCACGCCCCAGGCCGAGACAGCGAAAGCTGCTCTGCCAACTACAAGCCAGGGAGTGCCGGCCCACAAGTCAGCATCCCGCAGGGGTTCCCCCTGTCGGGGGAGGCCTGACACCCACACACCCGCGGTTTCTTCGCGGTCGTCCAGCACCTCTTCCGAGGTAATGGACCAAACTCCCAGCCCGCCTGCTCTACAGCGGCGGAACAGCTCTCTTGAGCGAAAAAAAGGCAGGGCTACCATAACGGCCCCAGAACATAAGTAAACCTCTCGTTGCTCCTACCCCAAAACATAAACATGGCTTTTCTAGTTCAGTGGAACTGTAGAGGAATATTGAGAAATTACGATGACATAAAAAACATTTTAGGGTCAATGTCACCCGTAGCCTTATGTCTCCAGGAAACCAATCTAGGTCCACAACATATGAACATCCTGAAGCATTATAAAACTTTTAGACGAGATCGTGAGCAGGCAAATAGACTCTCTGGAGGCGTCGCGATTATCGTACAAAGCGGCATTCCTGCTCGAGAAATAAAACTCAGAACAAAACTTGAAGCCGTTGCGGTCAGTGTCGTCAGCCATAAAACAATTTCTCTCTGTTCTGTATATATTCCTCCACATTCTACATTAACAGTCCATGATTTACAAGAACTTATCAATGAACTTCCAGAACCGTATCTAGTAGTTGGGGACTTAAACGCTCACTCCCCTTTTTGGGGAAGCGAGCACTGTGACTCTAGGGATCAAATAATCGAAGATTTTATCCTCACAAACAATGTATGTCTTTTAAATACAGGAAAAGCCACCTACTGCTCCCCTGCCTCGGGGAAAATGACCTTTTTAAATTTGTCTTTTAGCTCACCTTCTGTTTTTAATGATTTTAAATGGGATGATTTTAAAGCAGTTTAATTATTGATAACGAAACATTTACCGGTAAAGACCTAGCTGACAAATTCAATGACTACTTCGTTTCGCTTGTAGATTCTGGACATGATCCTAGTGCTATTGATTACATAGACAATTATAAGTCCAATACTCTATTCCTTACTTCGTGTGATGACACGGAGGTACTGTCAGCCTTCAGGCGTATGAAAGTTAGTAAATGTGAAGACCCATTTGGAATTAAAATGCAACCAGTTATGCATGTTATAGATATTATTTGTCCAATTTTAGCTCACATTTATAACTTAGCTCTAGATACAGGTGTATTTCCTTTTGAAATGAAAAAGGCAAAAGTGATTGTCTTACACAAAGGCGGTTCTAAAGGTGTTCTCAATAATTACAGGCCTATATCTATTTTGCCAATATTTTCCAAGGGCTTAGAGCGAATAATTTTTGTACGCCTGTCTGATTTCCTTCAAAAATATAATGTCATTACATTGAAACAGTTCGGATTTAGGCAGCACTCATCTACAGAACTGGCACTGCTCCGACAAAAAGAATTCATTCTCACGAACATCGAGAACAAAATGATCACTTTAGGAATATTTGTAGACTTCTCAAAAGCCTTTGACAGAATAAATCATACTACCCTTTTCTTAAAACTTTCTGCATACGGTATTAGGAATAAGATGCTTAATTTAATTTCCAATTACCTCAGTAACCGCGAACAGTTTGTCACTGTTGATAATTTTCACTCTGCTTACAGGCCTCTTAAACATGGAGTTCCCCAGGGAAGCTTACTGGGTCCGCTGCTATTCAATATATATATTAACGATCTAATAAATATAGATAAAGAAGTTGAATATGTAATGTATGCAGACGACACCACTTTCTTTTTAACTGGCTCAGACGTAAATGACTTAGTGGCAAAAGGAAATGAAGTCTTGGATAAACTGCATCTGTGGTCTATTAAAAATTCTCTCTTAGTTAACTCAAGTAAAACAAAAGCTGTATTTTTCAGAGCCAAAAACACGAATTATAACATAGAAAATCCTCTGAGATTGGGAGTGAATGACATAGAAATAACTAAGGTAGTCAAATCCCTGGGTGTTTACTTTAATGAATACATGCTGTGGGATGCTCATATTGAGCATCTACTGACCAAGTTGTCTCGTACAGTCGGAATTCTTAGAAAACTGCAATACATGCTACCTGAGAGAACCAAGCTTCTTTTGTATATCGCACTGTTCGAATCCAATATAAGATATTGTAACTTAATCTGGGGCAGCACTACAGCCACCTATAGAAACAAGCTGTTAACGGTACAAAAAACCGCGCTGAAAGCAGTAGCAAATGTGCCTTCTTTTTCGTCTTCTGGGCCTTTATTCTCAAAATATAATATAATTAAAGTTTCCTCGTTTTATGATTTTCGCCTCCTCCAACTGTACAAATCCTTGTCCGAACGTCGAATGCCTTTCTTAGAAGAAACTATCAATTTACGCGAAAATACACACTCCCATCTAACTCGCCATCATGAAGTTTGGTATGTTCCACGTCCTCGCACTAATTACGGATTTCAGACACTAAATTACGCCTTACCTACTTTGCTTAATCAATTTCGCCTACCCAGCTCTTCCGTTCGTTTATCTTCGAACCAACAGATGAAAACTTTATTTTTATAATATTTGCTAGCCTTGCCGTTGCGATGCCTTGATTTCTCTTTGTGTTGGAATGTGTTTGCTTTCAAATGCCTTTTCTTTTTGTATGTCATGTAAGTTATATTATGTTCATTGCTTTTCCGGTTGCGGATAAACCGTACATTCTTATTTTTTCGATTTCTTTTTTGTTATGTTCAAATTGTGAACTAAGTGCTTTGTATGTTTGTATGTATGCTTTACACGCTTCCATTATCCCTGCCACCGATGTAGTTTGGGGGAAGGGAATGTTGTCAAGCCGCAATATTGCGGCTTTTTTTCTCTCCTCCTCAGCCATGTGATTTTCTTTACATGTCTGGAATAAAGTTGACTTGACTTGACTTGACTTGATGTCATTGACAACCCATATGGCAGTGACCACCTCCCTATACTAATCACTTTAACTTCCTCACCAGAAATAATCCCAACAAAACCGCGGCGCTGGAAACTTCACCTCGCCGACTGGTCACTTTTTAAAGCAAAGGCAACTTTAGACGATATAGTTTTAGAAAATCTCACCATCGACCAGATAAACGAAGAGTTCACTAATTGTATCATAACTGCCGCACTCACAGCTATTCCTCAGTCGTCAGGAGTGGCGCGACAAAACCATAAAGTATGGTGGACAAAGGACTGTAAGGAAGCCAAAAAACAACAAAACAGAGCTTGGGGTAAATTCCGCAGGTATCCGACACATGAAAATCTCGTTAATTTTAAGAAGGCAAGAGCCAAAGCTCGGTACGTCCGTCGGTGTGCCGAGAAAGCATCATGGCAGAGTTATGTTTCATCCATTAACAGTCAGATGACATCTAAAAAAATGTGGGAGCAGGTTCGCAAATTAAATGGAAACTTTTCACCCTTCACAATTCCTTTTTTAACAACACCTGGCACACAAACAAGCATAGGGGAACAGGCAGACATACTGGGAGAACATTTCGCTACAGTTTCAAGTTCATCACACTATACACAGTCTTTTTTAAAACACAAAAACACAGCCGAAAGACAGACTTCCAACTAGTGGAGGTGCAAACCAAAAATATAACAGTGTGATTACCCTCCAAGAAATAAATACAGTACTGTCTGCTGGTAAAAAAACTGCTCCAGGACCCGACCAAATCCACTACGAAATGCTGGCACATCTATCTCAACCGGCCGTAGAGGCACTTTTAAGGTTCTTCAACATAGTTTGGATATCAGGCAAAATACCTGAGGCCTGGAAAAAAGCTATTATTGTACCGTTTCTTAAACCTAGTAAACCCCAACCTCTCCTAGCAGTTATAGACCCATAACCCTGACCAGTTGCCTCGCCAAAACCTTCGAAAGTGTCCTAAATATAAGACTAACCTTTGTTCTTCAATCCTGTGAACTGCTTGATATCCATCAGTGTGGATTTAAAAAGGGATGCTCCACCACAAATCACTTAGTCCGCCTCGAAAATACTGTCAGAGAAGCTTTTATACACAAACAACACTGTCTTAGCGTCTTTTTTGATTTAGAAAAAGCATATGATACAACCTGGAGGTTCGGGATTCTCCAGGACTTAGCTGAGCTCGGCATCCGTGGCAGAATGCTCAGCTCTATTAAAGACTTTTTATCTAACCGCTCATTTAATGCCCGTCTAGGCTCGACCCTTTCGAGGGATTTTATTCAGGAAAATGGAGTGCCTCAAGGGTGTATTTTAAGCACAACTCTTTTTATTGTAAAAATGAATTCTCTTAACAAAATAATACCAAGGTCTGTTATGTATTCACTTTATCTAGACGACCTCCAGATAGCTTACACATCCTCCAACATATCAACATGTGAAAGACAAATACAGCTAACAATAAATAAACTGACAACATGGGCAGACAGAAATGGTTTCAGATTTTCCCCACAGAAAACAGTGGCCATTCTGTTTTCACTCAAACGAGGCTTACAGGCAGACCCCACCCTACACCTTAACGAAATAGATTTACCAATAGAAAATAAACAAATTTCTAGGCATAACATTTGACAAAAAACTCACTTTCCTGCCTCATATTAACACATTAAAAAAGAACTTCCCGATCACTGAACATACTCAGTCCTTTCACATAAACACTGGGGTTCTGACAGGACAGGGCTTCTAAAAATTTATCGCTCTGTGGTACGATCCTCATTAGACTATGGTAGTATAGTATATGGTTCAGCAAGGCCATCGTACTTGAAACGACTGGACCCAGTGCACAATTTAGGTTTACGTCTTGCAACTGGCGTCACCCATTAATAGCCTCTACGTTGAAACAAATGAACCATCTCTTACAGATAGAAGAAGCATACTTACATGCTCATACGTCCTAAAGATCCGTTCCCTACCAAAACATATCTGTTATGAAATAGTTACAAAGTGTCCATCCAGAACACTTTTTAATAATAAACCACAAACTACCAGACCACTCCTCTTGCGTTTTGAAGAGATGTGCGAGAGTCTCGGTGTACTGAACACATTACCTAACATTGCTCTCAGACGAGAGCCACTACCTCCATGGTACAACTTCCCTGCAATATTCGATTTCACTCTCACACAGTTTCACAAAAAGCAAACCCCGCAACAACATATAGTACAAGAATTTCTTGCACTGGAGGAAAAATACAATGGTTTTGCGGATTTTTATACGGACGGTTCAAAAACAGCCACCTACGTAGGAAGTGCGGTAGTACGAGGGCATGAGAATGAAATAATCAGACTTCCACGGTGTGCATCAATTTTCACAGCCGAATGTTACGCGGTATGCTTGGCCGTAAAAAAAATAGTAAATGAAAACCTCAGAAACAGTATTATTTACACGGACTCACTTAGTTTACTTACAGCTCTCCACTCTAGAAATGCAATTACTCCGATGCTCGGTGACATAATACACAACATAACAAAAGCCATAGCTCAAGGAAAAAACATAAAACTTTGCTGGGTGCCGAGTCACGTCGGAATTAAAGGCAACGAGAGAGCAGACCTCTGCGCTGCGCAGGCTCGTAGCAAACAAATAAAGAAAGTAGACATTCCCTTTAAAGATTGCATGAACTCGGTACATTGTGAAATAAGGAAAAAATGGCAGTCCGCTTGGGACAATGAATCAAACAACAAACTACACTTTGTAAAACCAGTTTTAGGCGAATGGAAATCTTGCACCCACCAAGAACGCTTCAAAGAAATCATTATTTGTCGTCTTCGTATAGGACACACGCATCTGACACACAATTTCCTACTGTCAAAAAAAGAGCAACCTTTTTGCGAATGCGGAGTTGAAGTTACAATTAACCATATTTTATTCACTTGTATGAAATTGGAAAAACTAAGGAAAAAGTACTTTGCTCAATTTTATAACGAATACATCCCTTTTCATCCCGCACTGCTTTTAGGAGATGATTCAATTGTTGATATATCATGTGTTTTCAGCTTTCTTAAAGAAACTGGATTTTTTAAGTGTCTCTAAATTTTTACCCAAATGTCTGTTTTAATTATAATACACCTCAGCCACTTTGTCACGCCTGAGAAGAAGGCTGAGGTTTTTAATTTTGGTTGGTTGGGAGTCTCAGTGTCCTTGTCCAGCCAAGGATAGCTACTGAGGTTTCCCAGCCCCGTTTAAAGCTTTTACTAGTAGCCATTTTTAAAATTTGTGTACATGTTCAAAAGGTAATATTAATGTCTGAAGGCCTTTACACCAAGAATGACTTTTTACATATCTCTAATATTCAAAAATAAACTTTTACAATACCTTGTGTGTGGCGCATGATGGCCTCAGTTGCCTATGTGCCATAAAACCCAACACAACACACAACACATACTAAATATACCTAAAAAATAAGAATCTTTTGCAGCTCTAAGCTTATTTGTCAGGCTGTTTCTAAATTTTTTTAACTCCGTACGCAGCGCTAAATCTCGACTTTTCACAAATCGTGCATGCAAGGCATGTTTATGTTTAATCATGTCAAGAAGCTCGGTAGTTAGCCAAGGTTTCCGCGCTTTATATGTGCTTGCAGGTTTCTTCAGTAGAAAGTGTGTAATGTATAATGTTTTGAAAATATTTATAAAAGATTAATAGGCATCTTGTGCTCCGTAAATGCTTTCTCAAGTTTGCTGAACATGAACCGGTTTCTTCGTTTTTTGAGTTGCACGACGGGTTTTACTCACTAGCACGATGATACCCAGATGGTCACTAATATCAGTGTAGACAGCATCAGCCTCCAAAGAATAGATAATAATGCTTGAAGTGAACACATTAAAAAGGCGCCATCAAAAGTCACACGCGTTGCAGTAGATATGTTAAGAAACCTGAACTTGTAATTATAGGCTGGAACTCTTTTTGTACCTGGGACGAAGATAGCATGTTTATATTGACATCGCCTCCTAAAACAAGGTTAATTTTTTCTTCCGTTACATAAATGAAGACCCTTTCAAGGAAAGCAAGAAAACGGGTTGCATCACCTGACGGCGGTCTGTACACAACAGAGAACACATTTGTCCGGTTTTGCAATGTAAGCACCCCATAATCAGGAGTTGTATCAGTGAAATTGTGAACCAGTTCAGCAACTATACCTTCATTGAGCATAAGCGCTATGCCTCCCCCTCGCTTATCTCGACGGTTACAGAAAGAGGATTGATAACCAGAAATCTGGAACCAATGCGATGTGGGCGTTAGCCAAGTTTCGGTTAATATTATAACAGTAATTGGTATTCCGAAGCTGCGCGTTAACATTTCTAAATCATCTGTGTTATTTCCTAGAGATCGCACATTTTGATGGAAGAAGGTCATTGCTGGCTTTTTTTTCTGACATAAGCTGTTTTCGTTCAGAAGGCAGATAACCCATATCTAAAACAACGAAGTGCAACAGAAATGTTCACATCTGTTATTCCTAAGTCTTCTTTTGCAGATCGTCATGGTAGGCAATAGAAACAATGGCGCTGCCTTCAGATTTCCGGGTGAAGATCATCCTGTTTCGGCACCATACAAATTTCCAGCAAGTTCGTTCTTTTTGCTGTTTGCAGCCCCAAACAAACGTTTCATGGTTGGAAATAAGTGCTCATTGCTGTAAATGGGAGTGCTGGGCTGCAATTCTATGTGAGTGTCTTCGGTTGTCAGTCTTTTTTTTCTAGCTTTTTCTAGAAAACAGTCACGCTTAGGCCTGTGTGTGAACTGTACCAGAATATTAGGGATTTGGTCGTTGCCGGCAGTACTAACCCGGTGGCAGGCTTCAATATCACCCTCCTCAAAGGGTGCATCAAGGGCCAATGCAAGTTTCTTTGTTATTTGCAGCCTGTTTTCCTTCGGCCCAAGAGGTACACCTTTGATTTCTACGTTGAAACACCTCGTATGCTGTTCATTTTGCAAGTCTTATTTCATGATCTTTGAGTTGCACAAGCAGGGCCTCTCTGTCCTTTTCCAGAGCCGTTACTGTGTTCTCTAGGTCGGAGTTCTCATTTTCCAACTCACTGACCGACGTTTTCATTTCCTCGTAATTCTCGTTCGCAAGTTCCAGGAACCCCTTAATTTCTCTGATTTTTTTTCTTATGTCTCTTTCAAGAAATTCACGCAGTTCTTTAAATTCATTCTTCAATTCATGTTTAAACTCTTCGAACAATTTGGCAAGCTCTTACTTGCCTGACATTGCCAACAAAACTAGAGCCACACGAAAAGATAAGCGAACGTGATAGCAAGCGAAAGAAGTTTAGAAGCTCGGAAGTACAATAGGATGAACGTTTGTGCAACACAAATGTAACAGAAGCAGCAGCAGCAGCCAAGGTAGAATGTCTATCGCACTGTACAAAACAAGCATATGAAAACTGCGTATCGGCGTAGGCGGAAAGGAACGGCTCAATATGCGTGCAAGCGGCCGCAACTGCTGCTGCCATCTGATGCGAAGGTGCTTCCTCCTGGGCTTTTAACCGTGAGGCTTCGGATCCAGCGCAGGCGCGTTGCTGGAGATGCTGCGGAAACTTAATGCTTTGCTCTGGTGATTACATGTGCAGTAAGGGTCGATCCGGTTCAGTACAGGGATCACGACAGGGATCACGTCAGGTTCAGGATAGGGATCACGACAGCGGATTTCCAGCTCCCGGGCACGACGCCATCCAGCCGTACTTCATCCATCCGTGCCTTGCTTCAAGGCAGGAAACCGCTCCGATCCATCTAATTATCGTCCGATCTCGCTAACATGCAATGCGTGTAAACTACTTGAACATATAATTTACTCCCAAGTAGCTAATCACCTTGATAGAAATTCTTTTTTCTTTCCAAACCAACACGGATTCCGTTCTGGCTACTCACGTGAAACTCAACTTTTTGAATTTACGACTGACCTCCACTTAAACCTTGACTCCTTGTTTCAAACAAATATTATTTACCTCAATTTTTCGAAAGCTTTCCACCGAGTTCCTCACCAGCGCCTCTTGGCTAAACTTTCCTCCCTTTCGCTGCACCCGCTGATATTATCATGGATTCGCAGTTTCCTAACCAATCGTTCGCAATACACCGTCATCGACAACCATCCTTCTACCGTCACTAAAGTTATCTCCGAAGTGCCTCAGGCTCAGTTCTTGGCCGCTCCTGTTTCTTGTCTCTGTCGATGACCTTCCTGCCGGCATTTCATCATCCATCCGTTTGTTCGCAGATGATTGCGTTCGTTACCGCCGTGTTTGTACTGAGAATGACCAGTCATTGCTGCAGGACGACCTGAACTTGATACAAAGTTGGTGCTCGACCTGGCTCATGAAACTGAACGAAACTGAATGCAAGTTTATGCACGTGTCCCGTAAACGATCTAACCTGCACTTTTCATGCACGCTAAACAGGACCGCTCTATCTGAAATTGAATCCTACAGATACCACGGCATAGAAATAACAAGTGATCTTAACTGGTCGAAGCATATTACGTCCCTTGCTGCTAGCGTTTCTCTACTCCGTTTCATACATCATGTGCAACGCTGCGAAGGCTGGGAAAGTAGTCCGCAGAAAAAAATAAAGAGAGGTGTATCACTCCGCGCTGTTTTGTGGCCGTGTGGTCTAAAGCCCCACCTCGATGGACACTTCCCAGGCGTACACGCGAAGCGCCCACGCGCACGGGCGTCTGCAAAACCGGTCTGCGCATGCGCGAGGCGCCAGCGCGAGCGATGCGCGAGTAGGGCGCAGATATTTGGCAATGTCAGATATTTGCGACCGCGCCTCGCGCGCGCCAGAAGTGGCTCGCCGGTTTGTGGCCGATGTGCACCAATGAGAGCGCAGTTCTCGCAACATCCGGTACGGCCTTTCGCGCTGTTTCTTCGTTTTTTCTTGCGAGTGCCTTCGGTACCTCCGGCTGTGGCGATGGCCCAAAATATAATAAAAAACGAATGCCTGATTGCTACCGTTGAGAGGCGGCGCTCGCTGTGGCTCGCGAGCGATCGCCTCCACAAGAATAAGCATGTGAAGGCAGCGCAGTGGAATGAGGTGGCGGCGGAAGTACTGCCGGGAGCATCGTGCAAAGGTAGGCATACACTTTTGCTCATGATGAGCATTTCATGTTGAAACGTGCTTGAAACTTTTCGCGTTTCACTCGTGCAGAAAACTTGGACCCCGTCCAAAAACGATGGAAGTCTTTGCGGGAAAAGTTCCGCCACCTGTATACGGCGCAGCAGTTGGGGCGGAGGAGCGGCGCTGGCACCGACGAAATCGAGCCCACGGAAGTTGTGTGGGCTCATTACGAGCAATTGCTGTTCTTGAGGGACACGATGGACACCAGGCCGTAAGTTCATCGATATTTTTATTGCCATAACTAGCTGGTCGAGATAAGGATCACATGCAGTGCCGTGGCGGGAACGCTGCATGCGTGGAGCAAGCGCTATTGATGAGACGTACCTGCAAGAAGGCACTTGTACCATGATGCGATTACATCTGAAGCGGACGTGTTCTTAATGTTGCAATAAAATGCGGCATGTTCTGTGTGACAAAACTGCAGATGAGCATACTGCTGCTGATTGCACCATGTTATGTTTGCGCCGCTGAACAGGCAGAATGCCGAGCCGCCGTGACCGAACGATATGTGTATGAAAAGAGGGCACCTTAAACGCACCCACAGTTCATATGCTGTCTCAATTGCTGAGTACTTCATGTGTAATCTTTAACAGGCAGCCGAAATATCCAAGATACATTTTGTGTAACCGGACTATTCATGCAACTTGAATACCACTGATGTCTTATTTCCAAGTGTTGGCAGTTTACTACATCGAAGCTGGATTTTTTACTGCTGCTGTCAGTTGAATTCTTCCTTTCAGTGCCTTTTTTTCTAGTACGCATGAGGAATTATTTGCAGCGTACTTTGTGCTTTTAACGTCATAGCCAAGGCTCATTCCATTCTATTTAAAAGGATACCCTCTTACCCAGATTCCAGTGCATGATCAGGAATGCCAGGTAGCTGAAATAAATCCAAAGATCTCGTTTTTAATTTGTAGTTATTATGTGGTTTTGGGAATGAACATGCCAACCATTTGTATTGAAAGAGTTCCCTCCCCATGAAATGCACGCGACAGGCCTTGTGGATATGTTCACCCAAGCAGAAGTGCTCAAAATATGTCTGAGGGCATATCAGCTCCATTAGTAGTAAAGAGAATGTGACAAATAATCCGGAATGACAGTTAACAATGTTGCAATGATCACAGCTTGACTCTTGGCTGCTTAAGCATTCACACTTGCAAGTGTAATAGTGTAGATCACATTCAGAATTACACAAAGCAACATGATCAGAAATAAGATAGGTACCTTCAGCCTTACTTGCCTGTGCACTTCAAATACAAAGCCTTCTGAGTGAAATACTGTTAAAATGAAGGGGCCGCATACACCAGTTCATTAAGAGTAAGAAACTCACCAAATGGCACTGTAAAATGCAGAACATATTGCACTCTGCAAGAAAATAACACCGCTTTGCATCAACTTGAGGCGTATAATATATCTAGTATGCGACTATAACACACATACTTTTATTTATTTATTTATTTATTTAGCAATTACTGCCGGCCTGTGTTACAGGCCTTAGGCAGGAGTGGGGTACAAACATATTGATAAAAAATGACAAGTACAATGCAAAGGAAGCAGATAGCGAACAGAGCAAAAACCAGAACATACAACATAAAATTGAATACAAAGGCAGAGAACATGTAATTACATCGAACCTGGCAGCAAACGAAGGCATCGGACTTGGCCCAAAACAAGGATACACAAGAGCCCTATACATCCTTCAGAGCTTGTAAAAATAAATTTACCGATTCGCAATTGACAACCTCAGCAGGTAAACCATTCCACTTAGTGATAGTATGGGGAAAGAACGAGTACTTAAAAACATTTGTTTTACATGAAAACGCGGCAACTTTCTTAGTATGGTAAGAGCGTGTAGGGCGTCGAGATGTGTGCTCAACTAAAATTCCTTCCTCTATTGATAGTTTATTGTGATAATACAGATAGAATAACTTAAAATAACAGATAGAATAATACAGATAGAATAGTCCTGCGGTTTGCAGTAGGGCTGTTGGGGAAATATTCGAACTGTAACAATTAAAAATAAACCTAGCAGCTTTGCGTTGGACATTTTCTATTTTAAGTTTGTTACTTTCGGTACAGGGATCCCACACTTCCGCAGCATATTCCAACATTGGTCGAACAAATGTTTTATAAGCTAAAAGCTTTATTTCTTGTGTGGATTGTGCCAGCGTTCTTCTCAAGTAGTGCAGTTGTCTTAGAGCTTTTTTTTCTATATACGATATGTGCTCGTTACATCGAAGGTCTGAGGCTATCTGAATTCCTAAGTATTTAAAAGCGTTGACAACTAAGAGGGGCTCATTGGCTATACGGTATGTAAAACTTAAAGGATTCTTTTTACGTGTCACAGTCATTGCTACTGTCTTGTTGGAATTCAAAGTTATTTGCCACGTGGAGCACCATTTTTCTACTGCAGACAGTGAATCGCTTAAAAGGAGTTGATCTTCAGGGCTAGAAATTTCTTGATAAATTGTGCAATCGTCTGCGAAAAGTCGTATTTTAACATGTTTGTTGTGAACTATGTCATTAATAAATACTAAAAAGAACCCCTTTCTTTTCTCTACTGGGACACCGGATTCCCTACTGGGACACCGGATTCCCGGAATCTACCGGATTCTACTGGGACAGCATCAGAGAGGACACCATCAACAACCACACTTTGACGTCTATGCGAAAGATAGGCTTCGACCCATGAGAGTAGGCACTCTTCTTTCAGTATAGGTTTTAACTTCTGCAATAATTTTTGATGAGACACACGGCCGAATGCTTTCTCAAAATCAAGAAAAATAATATCAACTTGATTATGCCTATCTAGTGCTGCCGCTAAATCGTGAACTGTTGCAATAAGTTGTGTTACTGTGGACAGACCGCGACGGAACCCGTGCTGACGGTTATCAAAGACGTGGTTCGCCTCGAGAAAGTTAGTCAAGTGTTTACAGATGATGTGTTCAAGCAATTTTACTGAAGTGCACAAAAGAGAAATCGGCCGATAGGAAGAAGGTGCTGATTTGTGTTGTTCTTTGGGAATCGGGATGATTTTTGCGAGTTTCCAATCACTTGGCAATTCAGAGCAGTTTAGTGATTTCCTAAATATTAAAGTTAAATATTTGGCGGACCATTCAGCGTACCGTACCAGAAAGGCATTAGGTATTTCGTCAATCCCTGGCGACTTCATTGTGTCCAAGTTAAGCAGAAGAGCTAGCACACCTTCCTCAGTTATGCAAATGTCACGGATTGGTGCCAGATCATCAAAAGAAGAAAAATGTGGCTTGCAGCCATCATCGTGAGTGAATACTGAGCTGAAGTACTGGTTGAGCGCCTGCGCTGTTTCTAACTTGTCGTGCATACCCGCACTGTCTGCACAAAGGCCAAGAATCAATTTCTTGCGTGGCGCGAGATGTCGCCAGAACTTGCTTGGAGAAGAAACAAGGAAATTTTTCATACGTTCAGTATGGAATTGGTGTTTGGCTGTACTGATAGCGTTCCGCAACGACAGACGTAGCATGGAAATCTTATCTGCAGTGGCCGATGACGGACGCTTTGAGTGTTGTTGTCTCACTTTCTTAAGCTTACGTCCCAGACGCGCAATATCTTTTGTCATCCAAGAATTGCTAGTGCGCAAAATTTTCCACTTTCTTGGCACAAAATCGCTTATACATCGGTGAACTAAGTTTTTGAAGAAGCACCACATGTGCTCAACGGAGGTACTCTGTGTTTCGTACAAGCACGAAAAGGGAGAAAATGAAGTGTCTAGTGCATCTAAGATATCGACATCACTTGCACGTGAGAAGATCGGGATAATTGTCTCTCTCTTCTGGAGCTTTGATATAGGGCCCAACTGCAAAGTTAAACTTGACATTTTATGGTCTGATATTCCCTCTAAGACAGTCACACGTGGTGTTCGGCGTAGCGGGTTTCCAGAAACAAGAAACAGGTCCAGAACTGACTGAGAGTCGTTTTGTACACGGGTGGGCTCAGTGACTAGTTGTGTCAGGTTATGACAGAACACTACGTCGAGAAATAGTTGGGAGGCACCAGTGAGAGCCACCGGAGTATCAGGCAACCAATCTATTGACGAAAAGTTGAAATCACCCGTCAATAACAAGTTGGCTGAGCGGATTTCGTTTCGGCATAGGAATTCATTAAGCTTTTCTAGAAATATGTTATTCGAATTCGGGGGACGGTAGAATCCTCCAATAATTATCCCCGCAGGGAGGCGTCTGCAGCATGCAGACGTTGGTGAGTGGCGACACCACGGGGTTAACCCGAGCATCCGCAGGGACATCCCCGCAGGGGGATGATGGTGAACAATGCGTCACCACGGACCCGAGCATCCGCGCTTAGCCGTGCGTGGCATCGCCGTGTCCGGGGAAAAGGGGATCCTGGTGGTTGAGCCGATGCCGAGCGTTTGGACCCTTAAGGCCCCTCGGCGGAGGCAACACACCACTTTGGCCCCAGCTTCCTGTAGACGGCACCTCCGGCCTGACCCGACCGGGGGAAATCGGCAGTCGCCTTTTCCTGTCCTCCCCTCTATCTTTCACTTTCCTATTTCTTTCTTACAACTCTCCTGTCTCCTCCTATTTTCTTCGTTTTTTTTCCTCTTTTTCCTGGCGGCGAGGGTTAACCGTGTGTGACCAACTATCCCGAGTTGAGTCATATTAGGTTATAGTTAAGGTGTACAGCTGGCGTGGGCAGGGCTCGCTTGCGAGTTCCTGTCGCGTCCCCTCGTTGGGCTCCATGGTGGGTGGCTGGCACCATGGCCGAACAACACATATTTTTCATGGCTCCCCCTTTTTCCAAACCAGATCGCCCTCACAAAAGAGGGCGGAACGAAGCAACCGCAGAGTTTTTCCAAAAACCAAAATCATTTCCAAAGTTCCACGTTCTTCATTGTGAAGAAACGGAAAAAACCGCAAGAATGATGTCCCCTTTCTTAGTGTCAAAAAGTCTAACTGATGCCTTGGGTCCCGGGTACAAAGTCTCTAAAATGCCTAGTGGTGACCTGCTCCTTGAACTCAGAGACATTGCCCAATATACAAAACTTTCCAACCTAGTATCCATCGGGGAAATCCCTGTATCAATCACAGCACACCGATCTCTCAACACCGTCCGTGGTGTGATATCTGAATCAGATTTCATTGACTTGACCGAGGAAGAAATGCTTGATGGCCTCAGAGAACAGAATGTTGTAAGTGTATATCGAATCAAAATAAGGAAAGACAACAAAGAGATACCTACAAAGCACTTAGTACTGACTTTCAACTCGAGCACACTTCCCGAATCCATAGAAGCAGGCTACCTCAAAATAAATGTCAGGCATTATATCCCAAATCCACGCCGGTGTTTCAAATGTCAGAGGTACGGTCATGGGTCTCAAAGCTGCCGCGGCCGCGAAACTTGCGCTAAATGTGCCTCAAAAGAACACGCTTCCGACAACTGCCAAGGAGCAGCACTTCGCTGCGCAAACTGTGAAGGCGATCATCCCGCCTATTCAAGGTCGTGTCCCTCGTGGAAAAATGAGAAAGAAATCGTTACAATGAAAACCAAACAGAACATCACATTTAAGGAAGCGCGAAGACTCTTTTACGCAAAGAACAGCTTCAACTTCTCCACAAAAACAAACTTTGCTGATGTGGTGCGCAGGGGCGGCACACCACACAGCACTCCGGCATATGCCCAGGCCACTTCCACCGAGGCTATGGCAGAGCCATCTGCGCCCCAGGCAAAGACAGCGAATGCTGCTCTGCCATCCCCAAAGCAGGGAGCGCCGGCTCACGGGTCGGCACCCAGCAGGACTTCCCCCCGTCGGGGGAGGCCTGACACTAACACATCCGCGGCTTCCCCGCGGTCCACCAGCACCTCTAGTGAGGTGATGGAGGTAACTCCCGATCCGCCCGCTTTGCAGCGGCGGAACCGCTCTCTTGAGCGAAGAATAGAAGGACCCCAATAACGGGCCCAGAAAACAAGTAAATCCCTTCAATCCTCACTCAAAAATATAAACATGACTTTCCTACTTCAATGGAACTGTAGAGGATTGCTCAGGAATTACAATGATATCACACATTTTCTTGGCTCAATGTTTCCTGTAGCTTTATGTCTTCAGGAAACCAACCTCGGTCCACAACATACAAATATCCTGAGACATTATCAAACATTCCGACGTGATCGCGAGCATGCTAACAGACTCTCAGGAGGCGTCGCAATCGTCACTCAGAGCGGCGTCCCTGCTAAAAAAATCAATCTTAACACAAAACTGGAAGCGGTTGCGGTTAGCGTCGTGAGCTACAAAACCATAACTATATGTTCTCTATATCTTCCCCCGCACATGACATTAACAATACAAGATTTAGAAGGCTTGATAAATGAACTACCGGAGCCATTCCTGGTAGTTGGCGATTTTAATGCTCACTCACCGTTCTGGGGAAGCGAACGCTGTGACTCGAGGGGCCAAATAATCGAAGATTTTATCCTCTCAAATAATATCTGTCTTTTAAATACGGGAAAAGCCACATATTGCTGTCCAAGCTCAGCAAAAATGAGCTCTCTCGATTTAGCTTTCGCATCACCATTACTTTTTAACGATTTTAAATGGGATGTTTTAAATGACCCCATGGGCAGCGATCACTTACCTACCGTCATCAGGCTCTCATCGTCCACTCCAATCATCCCCACAAGGCCACGGCGCTGGAAAATTCAGCTCGCCGACTGGTCACTTTTTACAAAAAGTGCCACTCTGGAAAAGGAATTTTGTGACGACCTTAGCACAGATGAAATTAATGAGAAGATTACTGAATGCATAATATCGGCTGCAACACTCGCTATACCACAAACAACAGGACTTGCACAAAAGAAACACAAAGTGTGGTGGACAAAAGAATGCACATTAGCAAAAAAACAACAAAACAAAGCCTGGAGCGCTCTGCGTCGATATCCCACAGCAGAGAGCCTACTTACCTTTAAGAAGGCAAAAGCCAGAGCGGTATGTGCGAAGAAATGCAGAGAAAACCTCTTGGCAGAAATATGTCTCCTCAATAAATAGTTCAATAACATCAAAGAAAATGTGGGAAAAAGTTCGTAAATTTACTGGTGACCATACCCCTTTCACACTTCCTCTCTTGACAGCACCCGAGACACAAACATCTTTAGAAGAACAGGCCAACATACTGGGCGAGCATTTTGCTCAGATCTCAAGCTCATCCAACTACACAAACACATTTCAGAAACACAAAGCAATAGCTGAAAAACAAAAATTTCCATCTGGAGCAGGTGTTCATGAGGATTATAACCAGCCTCTCACAATACAAGAATTAAATAAGGTACTATCTTCTGGCAAAAAGACAGCACCGGGACGAGACAACGTGCATTACGCTATGCTTGCACATCTCTCCGAGGCTGCTGTAGAGGCACTGTTAAAATTCTTTAATAAAATCTGGATAACTGGAAATATACCTGACGAGTGGAAAAAAGCAGTCATAATACCTTTTCTCAAACCCGGAAAACCACCAACAAGTCCTAGCAGTTACAGACCAATAGCCCTCACCAGCTGCATTGCTAAATGTTTCGAAAGTGTAATAAACATTAGATTGACCTTCATACTTGAATCTCGGCAACTATTAGATACACACCAATGTGGGTTTAAAAAAGCATGCTCGACCACAGATCACCTTGTCCGTCTAGAAAATACCATCCGGGAGGCGTTCATCCACAAGCAGCACTGTATTGGGGTCTTCTTCGACTTGGAGAAGGCCTACGATACTACGTGGAAGTTCGGCATCCTCCGTGACCTAGCAGAGCTAGGTATCCGCGGCAGGATGTTGAACTGCTTGAACGACTTCCTGGCTAACCGCACATTCCGAGTCCGCCTAGGAGCAACTCTCTCCATGGCTTTTACCCAAGAGAACGGCGTACCCCAGGGGTGCATTCTAAGCACGACACTCTTCATAGTCAAAATGAATTCCTTAGCTAAAGTAATACCCAAGTCCATAATGTATTCAGTTTATGTAGATGACCTACAAATAGCATGCACGTCCTCTAGCATATCAACCTGTGAGAGACAAATACAAATCACACTAAATAAACTAGGTGCTTGGGCAGACAGAAATGGGTTTAAATTTTCTCCTCAAAAAACAGTAGCTGTTCTTTTTTCATTGCGACGAGGCCTACAGGTCGATCCCAATCTATACTTGAATCACACTGCGCTACCAATTAAACAAGAACACTAATTTTTAGGCGTAACTTTCGACAAGAAACTCACATTTCTACCACACATTAACAACCTTAAAAAGAAAGCTTCTCAAGCCCTCAATATCTTAAAAGTGCTCTCACGGAAGCGGTGGGGGTCCGATAGAGCAAGCCTTTTACAAATATATCGCTCTCTGGTGCGCTCCAAGCTGGACTACGGGTGCATAATATATGGTTCGGCAAGAGCATCCTACTTAAAAAGATTAGACCCCATTCATAATCTTGGTCTGCGCCTATCATCTGGAGCATACAGAACATCACCAGTAGCCAGCCTTTACGTCGAAACTAATGAAGCCGCTCTTGAGGATCGAAGAATTGCCCTTACATGCTCATATGTCTTAAAAATCCGTTCTCTTCCGAAACATCTCTGCCATCCAGTTGTCACCAAGTGCCCATCTAAAAGATTATTCATCAACAAACCACATTTTATCAGACCATTACTGCTGCGCTTTGAAGATAAATGTGAAGAGCTAACAGTACTAGATGCCCTACCGAATATTGCACAAAGGAATGAATATTTACCACCATGGCACAGCCTGCCTTCAGTATGTGACCTCACAATGACACATTTAGATAAAAAGCAAACGCCAAATGAGTACATATTACAGGAATTCTTTGCACTACAAGAAAAGTATGACACTTACATTGAATTTTATACCGATGGCTCAAAAACAGAAAGTCACGTTGGAAGTGCAGTAATCCAAGGAAAAAACAAACAGATAATGCGACTACCAGAATGCGCATCGGTTTTTACTGCTGAGTGTTATGCCATCTTTGTAGCTGTGGAAAAAATAGTAAGAGAGAATATCAAAAATAGCATCATTTACACCGATTCCCTGAGTATGCTCAAAGCACTGCACTCCAGAAATGCTGCTGAACCCATAATAGGTAACATCATACATAACATTGTTAAAATCACAAAACAAAAACATAACATTAAATTCTGCTGGGTTCCTAGCCATGTTGGAATCGTAGGTAATGAGAAAGCAGATGTATGCGCTGCACAAGCCCGGAATGGCCAAATAAAGCAAGTGAACATACCGCATAGGGATTGCTTAAAGTTTATCAACAGTAAACTCAGAAATAAGTGGCAGGCCGCATGGCAAGATCACGTAAACAACAAATTACATTCTGTGAAGCCAATTTTAGGGGAATGGCAATCATGTAGGCATCAAGAACGTTTTACCGAAGTTATTTTATGTCGGCTCCGCATTGGACACACCCACCTCACGCACAACTTTCTGCTAGCCAAACAAAACAAACCTCTCTGTGAAATGTGTGGTGCTGAACTCACAGTGAACCACATTTTAATTTCATGCATAAAACTAGAAGAACTAAGAAAGAAATATTTCACAACATTTTACAGGGAAAGCATCCCATTACACCCCATGCTACTCTTAGGTGATCAAGCACTGGTTGACATTTCATGTATTTTTAGGTTTCTCAAGGAAGCCAACGTTTTAAACAAACTCTAAGTATTTTTAAAAAAGCTTCACCATTAACAAAACTCTAACCTTGTGTTTGGCGCATCATAGCCTCAGTTGCTTTTGCGCCATAAAAAATCAATATAACTAACTAACTATCCAATAATTAGATGACATTCCTCAAGGAATACTTTGAATATAACACTTTCTAACCCCTCAATGTTTGGCAACCTTCAGACCCGCAAAGACTCTTTGTATAACATGGCAACGCCACCACCGCGGCCATCTCTGTCTCTCCGGAAAGTGTTATAACCACAGGGTGTTATTTCAGAATCATAAATAGACACTTTTAGTTGCTGCGTACGTAGCGACATAGCGTACGCAACGCTCACTACGTTCCGTACGCTGTAAAGGACACCCCCGTCACACTTATAGTTGGCCGTACCGCCGCAGAGCAGTCGCGTAGCGCGTTGTGTTGTGTCGCCATCCAGTGACAAACACTGAAAGCGCTGTAGCGCTCGGCTGAACATTTTTCAGTTTCTGACAATATGAATAGTATATTACTGTTTTTAATGAAGGAAAAAATGTATAATGTTTAATGAAGTGCAAAAGTAGGCACATGACTAAAAAAAATTATTCGACATGTGCGGTTGCTATGACGATAAACGTACACAACCTTAGTTAGGCTTAAAAGGTCAAAAATCGCCTCATTATCTGAAAAACAAGGGGCATTTGTACCTAATATTTTGGCGTGTGGGTGAGAATAGACAAAATAAAAGCTAACAGCACAGTTTAGAGCGAGCCATCGCATTGAAGAAAGCAGCGGCGAAGTGAAATCGGTCCGAAGCGGGCGAGATGGTCGCCGCCATGTTCTCTACGCAGCACGTAGCGTCCCGCGTTGCGTACGCTACGTTACGCTTTACAGCGGGCGGGCGTCCGCAACGCGCGGCTAGATACGTTGCGTTCTGCGCATGCGCATTCGTTACCCGCGGTGTCGTTGCGTACGCAAGCTCACTGCGTACGTCCAACTAAAAGTGTCTAATATCAGGATGCAGCCACGTTTCTGTCACGACTACAACGTGAGAATTATGTGCCAAGACAATGCTCTCTAAGTCAGTTACTTTATTCAAAATGCTTCGGGCATTGACGTTGATACAACGGAAGGTCTTATTTGAACAATCATCTATTCATTGTGACCGTTTGGAACTGCGGCGTTCTCCAATTATAGGAACTCTTTTCTTCAGAGTGCTGTCCCACTGAAACACTTCGTCGTTTATTTTAATCTTATCGTATAGTAGATTCACTTTCTTGCCTCCTTTTCTCTCCTCAGCTGTGCTATCCCAGAGGTACTTTCGAATAGTTCTTGTGGCAGTGGAAAAGTCGTCAGATACAAAAATGCTCTTTCCTTTCAACTTGAGGCAATTATTGAATATGCGTACTTTTTCACGGTGGTCGATTAGTTTAATAATCACTGGTCGCGATTTGTTTGTTTGCGCCCTATTCGGTGAATTCTCTCTATCGAAGACACCTCTACACCTAATTTTTCATGAAATAAGTTTACTACTGCCTCCGAAAGTGATTCAGAAGTCTCATCAACCATTTCAGTCATGTCATATATGATAACATTGTTGCGCCGACTTCTGTCTTCAAGAACTACCAGTTTTTTTTCCAGGCTCTGAATACTGCTTTCCAGGTAAGTAATTTTACTGCCTAATTCCTTTATAGTTGACACGGATTCATCTACCTGCTTTAACTTTGCTTCTATGCCATCCAAGCGGTTATGAATAGCTTTCTGTCCTTCGAGTAACTGTTGGAGCAGCTCTGCTGTATTACCAGGCCCAGGGTTACATTCGACATCTCTGCAAAGCATGAGAAGAGCAACAAAAACATTCCGGATGCGCGAACATAAAGTACACACACTGTGAGGGCACACCAGCTGGACGAGGCAACGATCACTGGTTCGAATAGAACCATATTTGTTACTGACCTGCGAAAAAAGCAGAAATGGGTTCATGGCGATGTTGTCGGACGGCCAGCCGATGTGCCCACTAAAGTAATCCCAGATCGGACCGCTCCTTATGTAGGGCGAAGACGATGACGTGCGAGGGGGCGGTGTCCAGGCGTTGGTGTCGATACGGCATGACTTTTCGTGTGCGCAGGCTCCGATCAGGTGAGTCTGATAGGTTCGGCACACTGCTTCTTCCGTTGCGCTGTCCGTCAGGGCAGTTCCTAGCGTCAATATCTGCGTAAAAAGCAGAAATGGTTTCATGGCGATGTTGTCGGACGGCCAGCCGATGTGCCCACTGAACATACTGTGCGCACCCAAAGGCCTAAAGAAGGTTCCATGTTTATGCATAGTCATCAGGGAAAACTGGGCCCTTTGTACGAAAGGAGCACCACTGTTTGCAATATTCTTTGTATATTGCAGATATGTTTTTTTATTATGTGCACTGTCACAGGTAAGATCTACATGAGATTCAATGGCACAAAACAAGATAAAGACACAAGTACTTCTTCCCTGTTTTGCGCTGTGGAATCGCACGTGAATTACCGACTAGCCTGAAGCCTCACCCTTCTTAAGCTAAGTATCGCAGGCAATGTAACGAGCAGTTCGCCATTATTCACTCAAACACATATTATTTAATCAATGAGACAGGAATGCCATGTTATAGTGCACATCTCCTTTATCTATACAGATACTGTATAGAGAAGCCGATGAGCTGCATAATGTGCCTAATATGTGAGACAACAACTAAGTACAATCACAATAGGAACATTCATGTTTTATTTTCCATACAATATGAAACTACTGTACACGTATAGTTCTTTGGGTCAGCACTATGCATATGTAACTGAAATGTATCAAACTTTGTTTCATAGGACTTCCAGTTGGGAGGAAAGTTTTCCTGCAACCAGGCAGTTTAACTATGGCACCACTTTTGGCGCATTGCTTGCACACTAAAACCTCAGTGGCCACCACAAGCACTGTGTCGCCTTTGTGCTACTATTATACGCGTGTTCATGGATCAAAAGAATCTTCTGGCGGGCTAGTTGGTAAGAATCATTCATAATTAAAACTGCGCGCACAAAACAAGGACACTAGAAAGAAACCAGACAACACACACTGCGCTTGTGTGTGTTGTCTGATTTCTTTCTAGTGTCCTTGTTTTGTTCGCGCAGTTTTAATTGTGAATGATTCATGGAGAGGCGAGTAGATTACTAATGCATATCAAAACCAGCGAAAGGATTTTACAGTGGTGCACGAAACAAAAAGTTTGGATAACATTACAATACAAGTCCCCTAACGAAAGTAACATATCGGGCACATAAGGGGGCAAATGACTCAGAGCAGTAAAAATGCAAAAAGGCAAGGATACACAAGGCACTATGCTCAAAAAATGGTATGTAACACACAAGAGGGAACCGTATATGGGGACGCTACAGTATATACAGCTCTCATGAGCCTGAATAGGGTCAGTCTGTTCAGCAAAGAGCATTGTGTGGCCACAAAATGATAAATAGATGTAATAAAGCTTGTTAAGCATGTATCAATACATTCTTGCACACAGTGACTTGAAACACAACTCATCATGGTGCATATATATGTACACTTTTATATACAGGACCTCGGGAAACTACAAGCAGTCGAGTCAGAAAGGGCCGAGCAACGTTGTTCCAGAGCCAAGCAGCTCGCCGGCGTATCGTGACAGTGCTCCAGACCTATCGGAGGCCATCATTGAACTGGAGGAGTGGCGCCTGGACAGCTCGTTGCAGGCGTCATTCGTGCACGAGGTGTCAGTGACTGATGAAGCACTGGCATCACGTCACGTCGAGGCACTGGCATCACCTGCAACGAGCCAGTCGGTGTCATTCCTCCAGATGCCTGCGAGCTCGCTGGAGCCTGAACCAGCAGCGGTGCCGTCACCAGCGCCTGCACAGCAGAGAAGAAAAAAGAGGCCAAGAGATTGTGCTGCTGATCACGCATTAGTAGAACATGTTGGCAGGCTCACAAATGTGTTGCAGACCTGCGAGGAACAGGACGAGTTGACCATTTTGGTTTGTCTGTAGGAAAAATGTTGAGGCGAGTGCCAAAACATCAACAGATTGATCTGCGTTGTAAAATACTCCAACTATTCAATGAATGCGATCTTGAATGAAGCCGCAGTGTCTGGCATTTTTCTTTCGGTTCTGAAATGCTTAAAATGTGACACCAAAATAGCGTCGTATTTATGCCAAAATGCAGAATTGTGATGAGTGAGAGATTATGGCCAGGAACATCTGCTTGGTTATGTGCCACACACACGCTATGGGATTCACAAATATAGACAACTACTTTACCCGTGAGGAAAGACAATTTGTAACAGGCACCACAGATGCCGTGCTGTTGATTGCCCAAGCACTTTATGCGTAAAGAGGCGTCAGTCTGTTATGCAAGTCTCATGAAATCGTCGGTGTGCAGAAATTCCGCTCTCAATGCTGCCAGCATGGTTGTTCGTTTTATCTGAGACACAGCGCCAATGCCCCAATACATATTTCGACAGTAGCCTAACCTTGTTCGCAGTAAGTCAGCGTTCATTATAACAGTGCCCGTAATAAGTGGGCTTCACTGTGTTTTCTGTCAGTGCAGTGCTTTCATGTGTTCATTCCCGGATAGCAAGACCTGCAGGTATCGGGTCTGGATAGGGCAGCAAACAGCTTCATGCATGGCCAAAGCTAACGCATTAAGGAATTCCTGTGAATTTTTCTTATACTCTACGGTACCTTACCTTCACTGATTGGTCTTGCACCCTGGTCAACTGCCTCCTTTGATATCCCTAGTTGCTGCCACAGCCAGGGAACTTCACCAGCAGTGCTGCAGAAGTACGCAGCAAACTGGGCCCTGGCCGCAGCAGCATCAGTGTGATGGTTACGTGCTCGTGTTGGAGCCAGCGGGAAGTACTGACGTTCCGCACAGTTCTCCCCCAACACCCCTCTCATGCGTTGCCGCCAGTGCCCTTCCACAACATTCCCAGACATGTCTTCCCTGTCCGTCAAGGTCTGAGACTGCGGCTCTCGGACAGTTGGAAGTTGTGGAGAACACAGGCAGCCTTGACAATGTAGTCTACATTACTTGGGTGCAGGGGGATAGTGCGCAGCAGGATGCGCCACCTGGCCGCTGTAATGCCGAAGGCATTCTCTGCACAGCGTCTGAAAAAAAAGGATAACAATCTGCAAAAAAGGGTTGTAGCATATCCAGTGCGTTTATTTATTAACACATGCAAGGGGATAGAGTTACAGTAACAAAAACATTAACATTATAATACAGTGGAATTTAGTTTGTCCAGACCTGCTTGCTTTGAGCGTCCCATTCAAGGCCACGCTTTGGTCTTGTTAATGTAAAGTCTATGGAATAATCTTTCAATAATTCGATCCCTGAATAATTGCAAAACTTTTTGCAGTTATTTTGAAATTACCTCTTTCGAATTAAGCCTCTTTTCTACCACCTTCTTTCACTAACAACTTGTCAACCATGATTAAGTAATGCCACATCATACCGTGCTCTGCTTAACCGGTAGTTGAAGACCCTTTTCTGATTGTCTAGCTGCGTTGATGGATAAGGGCGCATAAAGTCGACTCGAAGCTGGAAGGCTTCGTCGCCCACGAAAGCGAAGGGCGCAGTCTCTTGCGTCCCGGGCAGTTTTCCCATTCTTGGGATGTCCAGGCGTCCCTCGGTGAGGTCGCGCCCGAAGTCGCTTTTCTTTAATGTGCCGCCGTCGCTGAGCCGGCCTTCAGCACCGACATCCACAAGAATATACTTGCATTCACTGTCGACGACAGCCATTAGTACAACACAGTATGTCCCCTGAAATGAAATGCACAGCACAGACTTGGCACAGGTGGCAGCACACTTAGTCTGAAATGGTTTGGTTTGGTTTATGGGGCTTTAACATCCCAAAGCAACTCAGGCTACGAGAGACGCCGTAGTGAAGGGCTACGGAAATTTCGACCACCTGGGGTTTTTTAACGTGCACTGACATCACACAGTACACGGGCCTCTAGAATTTCGCCTCCACCGAAATTTGACCGCTGCGACCGGGATCGCACCCATGTCTTTCAGGTCAGCAGCTGAGCGCCGTAACTACTGAGTCACCACAGTGCATAAGTCGGCACACTCACTCATGAGTGCACTGGTATCGCTCGAACCGGCAGAGCCTTCCGGCCTTTCGCTGCCAACGTGAAAAACTTCGCCCGGCTCTTGAACTGATCAAGCACGGCTGAAGCCCGGAAATGACGCAAAAACCAAGTGTGCTTTTAGGTAGCACCAGAGGATTTAGTTTCTCTCATGTACTTGAAGCAGCCCTTCATAGTGAATCAAGCATGTGATTTTTATTTCTGGCATGCACGTCATCAGACATGGTTATGCCTTGACGGTGCGGATATAGTCGAAGGGGTAATATCTGCTATTATATTTGCTCCAGAAATGCTCGTTTCGCGCCGATGGTGACGAAACTGTGGGGAATTTTTCGGCAGTGGATATGAGGCGGCCATCGAGTTGGTCGCACCCTTTCCTATTGGTTCTACGTACGTTCAAACTTGATCCTTCTCTACCCAGGAAAGGGATGTAAGATATAATGTCTGTCAGTATTGTCACATTTTTGGTCGCGAAAAGACTACAAAGGAAAAGGAACACAAGTGAATGAAAGTCAATGAGAATCAAGCTAGGGGCGACAGTTTTTATTTCACCTATAAGTATCGCGCAAATGAGTACTGCTGTTCAAACTGCCAGTACTGAGAAGGCAGCGAAGAAAAACCGTCCAATGGAAACCATAGCCGCAAATGTGACGGAAGGAGAACAGGAGCGGGGGAACTTCTCATAAATACATCAAAGAATGCCGACATTTGGTCAATGGATTGCTCACAGAACAGGAAAGAGTTGAGGATTAAGCTCATCCACGCTCTCCCCCAGATTACGAAATAATTTTTTTTAGGGTCATGAAAAGGCTCCTGCCTGCATCATGTATGCACTCCCAAGAAAAATGCATACAAGCCTTATCTGCATATGTGCAAGACGTGTTTTTGTTTGGTGGGGCCAAACATTCGGCACTGGGCAAGTAAATTGGGAATGTGAAATGAGATTCTGTTTTATCTCAGAGTTTTCAATATTGTAAGTTGAATAACTTCTGTTTGCGCGCTCCAATGTCAGCAATTCTACCCCCACTGATATCTTGACAGCATGGGGAATCCTTTGAACCAGATGGTATACGATTTCCTTCAAAAACTTCTAGACATGGTTTATTTTTTGGTAACATCTATTTCAGAAAGGCATGCACTGCAATGTGGCTCACAATTTAGCTGCATAGGTATTCTTCCATGAACGACATTTCCTCGACCAACAACGCTGCGCACTACAGGAGAATAATTTGGTGAAGTGTTAGTGCACTCCTGTGCCTATGCAGATGCACTCGTGGCCTCTGCATGCACCGTCCTCAAGCAAGGACACTGCACTGATTTCTCAAGCCTCCTTCAGACGGGGATTATGTGCATCGCAGACAACATACCGCAATGCAGGTGTGTCCACATATTGATCATGCATACATGCTCTGGCCAGACGAAGCCAGCCCTGCTCTTGACTCTGACAGAAAGTAAGCTCAAGATGCTGTTGTAGAGGGATTGAAAACGGCCACTCCCCTCTGGATCCTTCTTCTGCAGGGCAAATATACATTTGGGGCCCATCCCAGCCATTTTCCTTTGCGTGAGAAACTTGCTCGACGTTTTCAAAAACACTCAGTTTCCCATGCTTCGAAAAGTATGCATAGTCGCCACTTACCTCCAAGGTTTTCATGCATAATCATGTACACGTCATCGTCGAGGCAAACTTATTATTGTTGCTTAGACACAGTTCAAGCACCTGTCTAAGCATATCAGCTGACGCTAAACAGGTCCTTATCGTCTCAGCTTATCGTCTCAGCAATTGGCCAAAGAGACCAACCGAGCACCGGGGGCTCACTACATCTGTGCGACCCAGGCTATGCTAGCGGTGAGTGAACGTTAGTCTAGTGAGCGGACATGAGGAGTGGACATTAGTGAATGTGAGTCAGTGGCTGTGAGTGCAAATGGTCATGAGACTGAGTGTGAGTGGTTGTGAGAGGACAAGAGTACAAGCGTGAGCGAGTAGTTGTGAGTGTGAGTGGTGGTGAGTTCGAGTGGCCACGAGTGTGAGAGCGATTCAGCCACCCCTCATGGCGCCGAGGTATGCCGCAGCAGAAGTCTGAAATGTTCAGTGCGACAACGACAAGGCATGACTGCATGCTATACAGCATGGTACAATAAAATGTAATTTCAAGAGATACTCTGTTATAAGAGAGATCTGAAAATGGTTTGGTTGGTTTTCATGTCTGCCGTGTTGACAACTTTGCACACAAGACACATAATTACAAGAGACACCCGGTTACTAAGGATAGGTTCTAAGGAGCTCAAGTATGGTTTGACGCTGCGGTGGCTCAGTGGTTATGGTGCTCGGCTGCTGACCCGAAAGACGCGGGTTCGATCTCGGCCGCGGCGGTTGAATTTCTTTGGAGGAGAAATTCTAGAGGCCCGTGTACTGTGCGATGTCAGTGCACATAAAAGAACCCCAGGTGGTCGAAATTTCCGGAGCCCTCCACTACGGCGTCTCTCATAGCCTTAGTCGCTTTGGGACGTTAAACACCATAAACCAAACCAAACCAAACCATCAAGTATGGTTTGTCCAATTATGTGTTGTTCGAAATGTGTATTCAAGAATCACTTAGTCAATGCCAGATTCGTGTCCTCGAATCTACTGTAGGAGCACGTCCCAGAAGGATGACCCACTGGAAGCTCCGGCTCGCTCTCCACACTGCTCGCTACATTTGGTAAGAGCAAAGTGTCCAATGCCTTCGGAGTGTGGCACATCCCCTGTGCAGACATCTGCACTGCCAGTTACCTCTGCGCAGGGATTTCCGCCCTCGGCGCCATGACAGTGCGAAGTAGTGGTCGACTGACGCGCTCTGCTCCGCCTCCGTCGCGTTCCTGGGCGTCGGCTACCCGCTTCTGCTCTGCGCGCAGGTGCGTATTAACGCTTTAGTGGCCCTGTGTCGCTGAAAAGCCGTGGTCGGCGTTGTCCGGCGGTGTGGCCGAGTATTTAAACATAACCTGCCGGTTTGTGACGTCATAAACAAATGACCTCGCCCGGGTAATTCAAACACCTCCGTGCGATCACACTCCTGCTTTCTGCATTTGTATGCTTCGCCGTCAACACGAAGAACCGGCGCGGTGGAGGGTATAAATTGTTGCTAGCCTGCTTGTTTTAGTCGCAGATGCCTTTAGGACATTATTATATGCCGAGGTAATCAATTGCGGTGAAAAGTAAATAGTGGGGAATTGTAACCCACGATCTTGGATTCCGAGACGGGCACGCTACCCATAGGCCCCAAACGCTCGTCGGTTTTAGCGGGATGGAGGTGTACCTGGTTGGTGAATGCGTTGTCGTCGTAATGACGTGCACTGATGCATGCATAGTTAATTGCTACTGTGCTAATTCATGATTAGGTAACTCAACCAGATTAATTCGATTTCTGAGGTGGCTAATTGTACTCAAACGATTTCATGCGTATGTATGGGTGATGTATCAATGTGCAAGGTATCATTCGGGCGTCACTAATGTGGGAAAGAGGCATAAACCCGTTACGAGTGTGCCGCCACGTGGTGATGCGATGTTGCTTTGACCCTGGGTCTCGTCCATCCGTAGCGGAGTCCGTCGAAGGGCGCTGGGATCCCGTTCGTCTGCGGACTCGGGCCGATTAAGGCCGATTCACACGACGGACCGTTCGCCCGCGGCCCGCGCACTACGTGTGCATACGTCAGCACTTTGAGGGGCGCGCTGTCGGCCGCCATCCATCCATGCATCCAGCGCGCCTCTCAAAGTGCTGACGTATGCACACGTAGTGCGCGGGCCGCGGGCGAACGGTCCGTCGTGTGAATCGGCCTTTAGTGCCCGCGGCCATTAGCGGCGGGCCAATAGTGACTGCATCCGATAGCGCCTACCGATTAGCAGAGCGATAGCAGCTCGCGAACTGGACCCGATTACACTGTCGCATTCTACTCTTAATGATGAAGCGTAAGCGGCCTCCGACATTTTCAATCCCGCTTGCAACTTTTTCGGGCACTGAGGCTAAAATAGGTAGGAAAGGGAAGAAGACAGGCCTTTGTTCTCGTTTCATGTCACTGTGGTAGTGTCACTGCGCCAAGTAGTCCGGCAAGTAAACTAGTGTTGTTTCCCCCTGCCTCCTTTTCCGTCTGTAACAAAGCCTTGGTTGACGACAGGTGCTTTTACCACCGCTTTCTCCCCTGTCCCATAATCATAATTGCGACGGGCTACTTACAGGGTCCTTCTCTGCTTGAGCGCGACAGAGGAGTGTAATTCTTTTGCGCAAGTGTGCTGGCTTCGTCACCATCGTCTTTAGGATTATGTTCTACTGAGGAATGGTACTTGCGCTTCCGTCCTCCAGCTTTGACTGTAGCGCCATAGAAAGCTGTCCGCGACTATATCATGAACTCGGCCTAATGAAGTAGCGTTGCTGACAGAAGGGCTGTAGCTAACAGAACCCAATGCAAGGAGTCTCAATAGAAATAAATGGTGAAATTCACTTTTAATATCTCGTATCATTGAAATCCTCTGACTCTGTTCTTACATGCTTCATTGCCCCGTTCATGGCAGCCACGTGGCGGATTAGTAGGCGAACAGGAGCAGTCAGAAGCACTTAAAGTGTTCTCGCGAGAGCGGGCGCATTCCAGTGGGCGAATGGGAGTGGCAGCGCTTTCATCCACAGGTAGAACAGGAGCAGTTCGGCTGCAACGAGCACAGTGGAGAGCACATAAAGCTGCCCCTTCGTAACAACCAGACAGGGTGCTTGGAAGATATGCGACTTTATAAGGTCGTATTTGTGCGGCCCGCAGGGTTCGTGTGTGCGATATTCGAAATGATCGACGGTGGATTTAGGCGTTTTAGCGATTGCAAATGGCCATCTAGTGTTTTTTTGTCAACAGTGACCTGGAATAGATGATTCCTTACATCGCAGAACGCGCGTATAATGAACGGGAAGCGCCGGTGTCACACAGACTCCTGAGCAATGAATATGTTAGGCTACAGCAGCAGTTGTCGGCGTCGCTTGTGGGTAACAAAATTTTGCCGTTTAATTCAATGAAAACAGCCACTGAGCCCAATTCTAGATGAAGTGATCTGAACTTATGCTTTGGTCACATGGCAGAAAGCAGAGAACGCCGGTCGTACGCGATGTCAGCACCCCGGCTTTCAAGTGCTTATTTCCAGAGTGGTCGCGTTGTCGCTTCTTACATAGTTGTCGCACTGCGTAAACAAGCATAGGTGCAGCCTGTGGAAAAGAGAAGAGGTTATTTAATGTAAGTAAAGCGCAGTTTGTGTTTTATGCCATAGGACATATGGAAACAAGGCTACTGGAATTAATGCAGTCGTCTTCATCGGCGAATCCCTGGGAAAATGTCGAGCTGACGCGGTAAGTTCTGAATTTTGTGCGGTTATCTTCAAGCACACATTTAGCTATTGGCTAAACAAGCAACAGAAAAAAAAATTGGCTGTAGTTTAGCTCTGGTTAAACCTGGAGGATTGTGAAAGCAACATCAGACATATATGTTGCGTGAGCTACACTGCCCACAGCCTCGCCGTTTCGCGTACTCTTGCACGACCATACTGCGCATGCGCGAGGAGCAAGTGATGTCACTACGCACAGCTGGCGTGCCTGCGGCCCCGGCACGCTAGCTGGCACCGCTACTGCGCATCGGAGAGGAGAGGCGATGGAGGCAGGGTTGCCAGGTCCTAAATTTTAAAAGTAGCCACAAAAAGCTGAAAAGTAGCCAAAAAAGTAGCCAACCAGCTGCCGAAGTGTCAAAAGTAGCCAAAAGTAGCGCCAAGGTTGCAGAAAAGCGTCACCAGAAGCATAAAGGGTGCAAGAAATATATAATTCTTGTAGGACGTAGGGTAATTGTGAATGCGAATAACTCTAAATTACAAAAGCATCGCAAATCAAATGAAAGGAAATACATGAACACCATGGGACAGAAGCAGGGAAACGCGCGAGGAATTTCTGAATGGAAAGAAAGTGTGGGAAAAGTAAGCAGAACAGTTTTTCTTCTTTTCAGAGGAGAAATAATTGGTGTTCCTAAGCCACAGCCATGGCAATTTTAATTCCCACACACACACACACACACACACACACACACACACACACACACACACATATATACATATATATATATACATATATATATATATATATATATATATATATATATATATATATATATATATCATGCTTGGTATTGTTTTTTGCATGAAATTTCTTCACTGCTCCATAAACAAGGGTTTGATTTGATGCGCCTATTTCTTTTTCCGTTTCTCTCCTGTGATCTTTTTTCAGCTTTATATTGCAAAAATAGACTGATCGCCACATGCAGTTCATATGTTCTGAAGGCATAGAAAGCATAGCCTGGGTCAAAGTTTTTCAGGTCACATGGCTTCCTTTTCAGCCGTATACTGGGGAACTCAAGGCTCTCGGGATATCGCTGTACGATACGAAGAGCCTTCGTTATCGCGTTTCAAAGCCTTTTGCTCTTCCCCGTTCCCCAGTAATCGGCTAAAAGGAAACCGTATTTGCCCTGAAAAATTTTAACCAAGACTAATTCTCAGCATCATCCAATTGTATGTCGGGCTAGCATGTGTGGCCGATCAACGCGCTTTGAACCAGTATCCAACTGAGGAAACAAGGTATATCAGCTAAGTAGCAATTCACATCCTTATTTACCTGAAGCGCATTGAGTGAATGGAGATGGGACATTTCTTATTGCTGGTTCTAAGGAAACCTACATATCAGCATTGCATAGCGGAGGCGGAATCTCGCTTGGGAGAACGCAGGAGCCAGTGAACACAGGAGCGAGGAGTATTTTAAGTCTAGGACATGATTACAGGCACAATTTCAACAAAAATACTGGCACCGCAGAATAATGGTGTTCGCGTAAGGCATTCTCACACACTCAAGCAAATATGCATGGATGATTGGCAGAAAAAGAGGTCCATTACAGCCCTAACTTCGATTTCAAAAGTAGCCAAAAAGTAGCCAAGTAGCCAAGTTCAAATTTTTGTCGCCAAGCGGTCCTAAAAGTAGCCAATTTGGCGCAAAGTAGCCAAACCTGGCAACCCTGAGCGCTCGGCAGCGGCGGCGGTCCTGGCACGCTAGCTATGCGCCGCTCTGCGCATGCGCAACTGGCGAGCGTGGCGGCGGCACCTCTGAGTCACCCGCGCAGCGAAGGTGGCAGTGCGCCAACTTTGCGCTGTGCGACGTCACTGCTGCTCGCGCATGCGCAGTATGGCCTTTCCTCGGCTCCGCGAAATGGCTCGGCGACTAGCGTAGTGTTGCAAAAAGCAAGCAGCAAATAATGAAATCAGCAGCCAGAGAGCCGAAGCAGCTGTGTTTGCAGCATGTTTGCTGGGCCTGCCATCCGAGGTCAAAATATTGTCCTGTGCTTGAAGTCAGCGCTGATGAAGTCTTCGCACCATCAGATGGGATCTGCCTTTGCTCTTGACTGTGAAAGGTTAGCAGCAGCCGGCTATCTACAAGGGCTCGTTGGTTTTGTATGCGGTGGATGAGGAGGTTTGCTAAAAAGCCTCACGAACAGCTATGTAATGACACCGGGTGAGGGTAGATCGGTAGTGCAGAGCCTGCTGTCATAACAGACGTAAAACGTTGTCTCATGGCCTAAAGAGTGTGAACGCTAGGTACGCAATACGCGTGTTTCCTGATCACCGAAAAAGATAGGAAGGATCAGCCCTATCCTGGAGCGGCGGATGGAAACAGTCCCTCAAGCATGACCCATCGGATTTGGTTGGCTATGTGCCTTGTGAGGTAAGCTTAGTTTACAAGGTGCCGTTGTTGGGTGGCCGCAAATATTATAAGCCAGACAGGCCCCTACGTCAACGTGCGGCGGTGAGAGCATTTCCTGTCTTTCGGTGACATGGCAAGCTCGCATCTGTCAGCGCATTGTGCCACATTTAGACAGAAGGAACGAGAAAATAGTGGAAAGGAAGAGAAATCAGCGGGCAAGCCCCTGCTGCATAAAGCTCAGATTTTATTTTGTAACCGTGATAAGAAAAACACAAGAAGTTTCTGAAGATTTTCATATCTGGAGAGGTGGGGTGAATGCGTCAGCCAGCCACCCTCCATTCAGCTGTGTGATAGGGAATCTACATTTTTTGCTTGGCATTATCGAAGAAAACCTGTCCGGTTGTGGGTTTTGATTTACGCCCGCCTTCCTGCATGTGCATACCTCAATATAATAAATCTGCTGCTGCCGTTTAATAACCTTTTCAGTTGATAGACAGCACCGGGTTTGCCCTCTTTCATCTTGATAATTGTTTTTCGCGCTGGTTTATTTGAGTACGAATCATATCCAACTGGCGCAGTTTGCCCTCCCAAGTGAACGGGCGCTTTTAAAAACTCCGGAAGTCAGCTTCTCTGCGCAACTAAAGCCCCTTCACCATGAGGGACAAAGCTTTCCTTGAGCAGAAATTGGGTGGAGCGCTGGAAATACAGTCGCGGCCATTTATAACGAACCTGACGGTCGCGCGGATTGCGTTCATTGTATCCAAGGTTCGTAGTAATTAAGCTTCCCTTGTTACAGCCCAAAACACAGTCGGACAGCATCTGCTTATAAAACCTACACCCTATTGTAGCGCTTTCCAAGCTCCTCAGCGCAGTCACATGCGCACCGTCGATAGCGTTGCTACTCACAATCTGCTATAAGGAAGCGATATAACTAATCGCGGTTGAAGCGTCCACGGCAACGCGTGATAGGTCAGCTTCCGTGCATGTCGTCATCTTTATCAGATTCCTGGCAATGGAAGGGTGTTCATACTTCCCGTACTAATATTTTCGTCAGTTTATGGCTCTCCGCTGTCCGCATCATCACCAGCACCAACGAAGTAACTTCAGGCAACATCAGTTCGGGCTAGGTGGGCATCAATGACACGTTGCCACAAATGCATACGCGTCCGATAACGCGGTTGTTCGACAGCGTCCTCCATCCTACCTGGGCCTCTCAACTCTGCCCTATAGAAGCAATTCTTTATGTATTCCCCTTCAGTTCTATCTACATGGTGCGTAAAAGAGGTCCAAAATGGGACTGGCCCCTGGTCAGTCAGTTGCTACCCGTATGCGCTGGTTACACGCCGCAGATAGGACACCTTGAGCACGTGTATTACGCTCATGTCAAGCGCCTGGTCTTGCGTGTCGCTTTCGGTGGCAGAAGGGTGTGGTCGCCGCAGCTTGGTGTGTCGTTCAGTGGTCGAGGAGAGGAACAGGGGTAGTATTGTCCCGGTGTCGCCTTTTGCGACATGTCGCATTCGCTCTTCACTCATTGGCTCGAGCCGCGGTGACGGCGGTGTGACGACACGGATCCGCCTTCCTGCTACGTCATCGTGACGTCGCCCCAATTTACTATGCTTAGTCGAACAACGGAATGCACTGAAGCGATTCGCGTGGGCGACGGGCTAGGAAATTGATACTAGACGCCATGGATCCCACTCTCCTTACCTGGTTTTTGAGTTGCGAAGAAGAGTGGCGTGTCCGCGGACATCGCGACCAGTTTGCCTTGGCTGACGAATCTTGTCGGCGGCATTACCGGCTGTCGAAGAGCACAGCACTGTGGCTACCGTCTGCTGAGCCGGCCTGCCACTCGCCATGAGAACTTACTTTGCACCGTCGTAAACAGACGACGAAGCAGACGTTGCCCGCTGCGACGAGATAGCCTTGGCTGCGCTTGCGCTCGCAACTACATGACCCTTCAGGGCGTTTTAATGCAGGTTAGTGCAACGAAACAGTGTCTGCACGAGCCAAAGATGATTTAAAGCAATGTGACGACTTTTACAAACCTACAACTGAACATTAGAGAGTTTTAGTATTGCTTGCTTTGTGTAATTGCGTGCATAGCGGAATAGCGGGTCCAGAGTGCGCATGCGCAGAACGCTAATGGGGAAATAGCGTTAACGTACGAACGCAATCGGCAGTTGCGGCTTTGCGCCCTTAGCGTGAAAACACGGCGGCGTCCTTCCAAGCATAGAGTTTCTTACTATTACCTAGAGGGAAAGCTGGCAGCCCGTCTATGGGAGTTTGCATGGCGACCCCTCGAGACCACTTCAGCCACCATGGGCGCTCAAAGCATCATGGGGCGGTGAGCTACTTGTTGCGGAACTGCAACTTTTGGTCAAAAAATAATAAAAAATAAAGCTCTTTGATAATTACAAACGTCCTAACATTGAAAATCTTGTCTAATGATTGCAACAAACGAGTAGAAAAGCATTTAAGTGCAAAGTTTGCCCAAAATAAGAGACGACTCGCTCTCCTATTGGCCAAGTAATGAACACTATAAAAACTAATATTTCGTACTTAACTGGCGCACTTTTAAAAGTAAATATGTTTTGAAAAAAAGAGGTTGTTGGTTAAATGCTATAAGAGGTTTTTTAATGGCATTTCGAAAAAGTGAAACCTTTTATTGGCGTCGTGTGTCGCCGCGTTTTCACTACTATGGGTTTTGCCCACTGCGTTCGCGCGAAAGTCGTATGTGCACACACGAACAGCGTTTTCAGAATGAAACATCTTAGTAATGACACTCTGTGCTCCTAAAAAACTACGACTGTTTCGCAACAAGTAGCTCACCGCCCCATGATGCTTTGAGCGTCCATGGTGGCTGAAGTGCAGCGCCGCCAGCTTTCCCTCTAGGCAATAGTAAGAAACTCTCTGCTTCCAAGCGAGAGCCGCCCGCTTCAGCCAATTCAGCAGTCCTTGCGATTCCCGTCGGCATGTTTACCGGCAACTACTTGTGTTGTTGCTTTTCGCTATGACTTACCTTGCTTCGAAGATATAGTTTAAGCTGCAATTCAGCCTAGTTTTTGACATACGCTCTCAATTCTGGAGCGCGCAAGCCTAATGGGACCTCCAGCTACATTGCTACCGTCTGCAACTGCCCGAAACGCAGCCGAAACCTAGCACAACCGTCCGGAACGAAACAAAAATAGATTTGGAACTTTTTCGCGGTGTTTTATAGACTTAAATTAAGTAAAACGAGTTTATATTAAATTTTCAAATGTTTTTGAACATTAGACGTCATGTGATGGTAAATATTCTTGCTATCAAAGATACGAAACTACTGCTGCTAGTGAATCAGCAGTGGTTAATCGCCGCTTCTCGGAGTGAATGAAAGCACCGCCGACGAAAATTCCGGCGGTGTTTTCCGTTTTTCGAGCAACTGTACGCACTTTTTTAGGCCCCGCCCTAATGCGACATGTCGCAATAGGCGACACCGGCAGAATACCACCCCAGGACCTTCCAATTCTTCTCAAGCCACTCGAACAAGTTGCTTGTCATATCCATGCCCCTCTAAATTGGCGCCTAGTGGCACACTCATCGAATAAAAAACGTCACGCATTATCCAAGACTTTAGTTCGTGCCTTTAGCGTACGAGAACGTAGCTTCCAAAGCGGTCCTCTTAGTGAGTCTTCCTGATGACAACCGGCGGCCGCCGGTCGCTGTCGTCCATGTCCGTGCACAGGAAGGACACTGACGCCATACTTACTACACTTTCCACAAGCGCTGTAGGCAATTTATTTCAAGGCAGGCGATTTCGACAGCCGCGTCTAGCAAATTGTTTCGCCGGCACTCCGCACATCTCGTGTTTTTTTTTTGCTTTTTGGAGTGGTCGTGTTCTTTCCTTAAGAAAGTTGAGGGGGATGGGGGCGGTAACGGAAGCGCTCGTCGCTCTCTGCACCTGAAAGAAACGGGGAGCGGGTGGTGTTTCGGCTCCGCCGACGAGTGTAGACCTAGGCCTCCTCGTTCTCTGTAACCCAGTTTGCGACCACAGTCGTTCGTTGCATCTGAGCATCCATGCCATTGCCATAAAGTAGGATACAACTTATAGAAACAGCAGTTTGCAACACTGGGCTACAATCCGCGGCATCCTTTCTCACTGCGCTCCCCAATCATAGCAGCAGACGAAATCAGTTTTTTTTTTGTTTGACTGTTTTAAACAAGGAATCAATTCTAGAACTTCTAATTTTTTTCTTTCGATCACCTTCATGTTTAGGCAAAAAGAAAAGTTTCAATAACAGACTGTTTTTTTTTTGTCGTAGAAGAATTCTGTGCGTAGGCCCTAAATGTAGGCGGAGCTTCACCACAGAAATAAGTTATACCCGACTATAATATATGCATATTTCATCGAAGCCTCGTCATCGTTCATAATAAGCGAGCGTTCGTTATAACTGCGGCCACTATAAATGGGGTCGACTTAAATCTGTGCTTCGAATAGTGGTGCGCGCCCTTCTTACACGCTTCTGCCTTGTGTTGTTGCGATAAAAGATTAAGCACAGCTTTACCAAGCCATCGCTTCGCACGTGCAGTTCAACCTCTCCGCGCTACAGACTTGAAGGAAGGGAGAAACGCAGCTGTACCAGGTAGTATTCAGCGCTGAACCCAAATTCTGCCTCTAGGACGGGCCGTGATGCCATGGTAAAGGGGCTTTTGCTAAGCAGGAAAGCTGACTTGCGGAGCTTTGCAAAGGTTCAAGCGGAATGTTTTCACTGGGTACCGCAGAGAAGCCGCGCCACAAGTGTTCACTTTACATGTGCGGACAGCGAAATTGCGTCACAAAGAGTGCAGTTTAGCCTGTCTTCTAAGGCATGTGAGCGTGCGGGTGGATATATGTGAATTTTTGGATATTTATTGGAAGCCATGGTTGTTATGATCTGTTCTCTATCGGATCTTTGTGGTCGTAAACTTAACGCTTCCGGTGCGAGGTTTCATACAGTTTGACGCTGTGATCATTCTCTGTATTCAAAAGAAAAATGAAAGTTGAAAATGCGCTGTACCCGCTTAAAAATACAAAAAATAATTTCTGTACACACTGAAGAAATACGCCTATTATTTCGTAAATAACATGCGTCGCAAACTGAGTACCAAGGTGTCAGTTGCAAGCACCTCATTTATTTTCGGGATGCCCTCCGCAAGGCTGCCAGTGGTCACATGCAAAAACAAACTTTTTCTGCTGTATCTTAATAGTGTCCATGTCTTTTGCCGCAACCATTTGAAACTATGCCAGGCACACGTAAAGAAGTACTCGAACAAAATACGCGACTTTGATTGTTTTGGCTTCACTGAACAAGCATTAAGCTGAAGTTAAGAGTGAGTTGATACTTCAAGAGACAAGGACTGATCGCTAATTTCTGTTAGTTTCTGTTTCAAGAGCGGTTACCGGGGAGAGCGCCGCGGCGTTTGTTTTATGTCGAAAAGAGCTGCGATGAGCTCGGACGTTCGTCAACTCGGCTCGCTGCCATGCGCGGGTTGACTAGACTGGCCTGAATGTAACGCCAAGCTCTGAGGATGTCGCCCGTCGCCATACCGGCAGATTCACTCGAGTTTAAACCTGTCCGCTCGCCGAACACCGCCAGATGTTTTCACGTACTATTTTCTTGTTTTTGTTTTGTTCCTTCCCCTTCCCTCGCGGTGCCAAAAAACCCGAGCGCCTGACCCAACGACGAATGCGATGAAGTAGCGTGATCGCTCCCGAGAGCGTCTGCTTCTTCAGCACCATCTAGGGGCAGCCATGGTCGAAATGGGAGAGAGGGAGCGGCGGTGCAGGAAGAGGAGAGAGATGGCGTTGCTTTTGCATTATTAAAGGGATTTAGATGGACCGCATGCAGGCTTGCAGAAGGGTGATCCGTGACGTCAGCACTGCTCGCTGAGCGTCACGTATGCATTCAGGTAAGACGCTGTGCATTTTACTAATCCTGATGCACATGTGCACCGTCTCACTCGGTCACATACTCATCTTTTTTATATCTCAAATGTAGGTTACTTCCGCTTCTGATTGAAGCTGTCCCAAAGGTAGAACGGAGCACGTGAGCAAAGAAAACCTTTAGTCGCGGCATGCTCTAACATCCGGTATGCATTCATACGCATAGGCACACGCTGCATACCAGGCTGACCTGCGCTCTAATCTTGGTGTTCCTTTTAACGGCGGCTCGAACGATTCATTGCAATTATCTCTCAAATGCGTGCTGCGTTGTACCTTAGGGGCACCTGCTCACCGATGGCTTTACTGGCCTATACCGTGAAGTACGACCGAAAGAGTTGAAGAGAATGTCCTGCCGTCGCGCGAGCCGACTGACGAGGCCGACTAGTTTCCAGCATCTAGCTTCCCCGGATCAGCGATCGCCTTGGCCTGCATATTTGAAAGGCGCTGTCTTTAAAGGGGTGCCCTGAAGACGCAAACGATCAATCAAGTATTTGGCATGCTGGCTCATGACCTCGTCACACCGGCCACGTTGATGTCACAGGTAGACAATAACGGCGACGAAAGCAGTATCATCAGTGTCAGAGGTAAATGGAAAGGTTCTACACTTTCTAATAAATGTGTTTTATAATATAAAAAAACAGTGGGCAGTGTATGCCTCCCATTTGGAAAAGAAGGAATTCGTTTCAAGTTCAGTACGCCTGCTTGGCGGGCCATGCAGCAGAGAAAAAGGTTAGGTCCGGTTACGCTTTTTAGGGTACATACATTCTTTGTCAAGTTTTCTGGGAGCACTGAAAGAGGTATTGAGAGGTTTGTCACCAGCCGAACAACGAATACGCGGCAGCAAGCCGACAGTGCAAGCAGCACCTCGTTCACAACCCGTCCGACTGCTTACGTATACCCCACACAACGCAACGCGAAGGGTTGGCTGGTAGGAAAAGAACCCAGCGGCCTGAATGGGCCGCTGTCTGTGTGTGCAGGAGTCCCGCTGCTGCTTCTGCCTCGCGCCGCCGTCCACCCTGCAGCTAGACGAGACGCCGAGAAGGGCGTCGACAGCGGACGAGACGCTGTCGAAGTCCTTCTGGGCGTCTCCGCCGGTCCTCGTCTTCGGCAAACTGGAGACCATCCGGCATTGGGACGTCGACTGGGCGGTAAGAGATGCGCTTCGCCGGGTGGCACGCGCTGCATGGCGCTGTTAGCTGCCTACACTACCTCCCAGCGAAAGATGCGCCATAAATTTCAATTGGTTCTCTCAGCCGTACTGAACAAGCTCTTGACTCGTGCGCTGTGCTTAGTGGTACCTATGGACGCGAAAGCGTCAAGGAGCCCGTGTCGCTGAAAAGTCGTCGTCGGTGTCACTGGCCGTGAGCGATAAATCTACAAAAATCCCCAGAGAAGCAACCTAGGTGGCTCACTGAGGCGGGCCGCGCAGATGGCAGGCGGGCCACCTCGGTCACGTGACCTTATGGCGTCATCGCAAGCTGCCCATTGGATTGTGAACAAAACGCCCATCGTGGGAGGTGGCAGTTAAATTAATGACTGGCCACTAGAGTTGCTCGCGAAGAGCAACATTGGTCAAAGAAGCCCCACCAGTGGCAGCACCTGCCTTCGCTTAACACTGCGCTAGAATTGGTATGAGGGCGCCTAGCGATCGATGAATATAAAGTGTACAGTGACCTATTCCTCATATAAGGGCATTAGCCCATTAACGCTATCGTGTCGCACCCTTATGGCGGAGCTTAATTGTCCCCTCCCCTCTTATTGGAAGGAATTTTAACGCTGTAAATGTTTTTTTTTCGCAGTTTTCTGTGGGTTACTGAACTGAAAAACTAATCCATTACGGCTCGTTTTTTTAGGAATTAAGTTGAGCAATGCCTTTTATTACGTATGCCATTGATTACCTTAGTTCACTGCAAAGAAACACAATTGCTTGCTAAATCGCTTGCGCTATATATCCCGGTAACACGAGCCCACTTAATGCACATTTAGCCAATGATCACGAAAGCCGATGCGCATATTACAACAAAGCCGTTTTCAATGTGGATCGGCACAGCCGAAAAAGGATATTTGATCAGCAAAAGGGTAACTACATGTACTTGTTGACTTCGAGCACGAACAGAACATGAGGCGTGGCAAGTAATACAGCTATTCATGGCGTAATAGATCACGGTAAAATATCTATTACCCGCAGGTGACACCGGCCACCAACTCTTAGTACTTGCACTATGCGGACGCCTTCATTACTTGTACTGAAAGGAATTTTTGCTTGCAAATTCCAGTGAACACTACAATATATTAGTGATTAGAGCTTTTACGCGTGTATTTTGTTTACGTTGGAGAGCACTTTTACACCAAAACTTGGTGCATCGCAGATGGCCTAAGCAAAGGCTACATTGGAAAGAGTTAATAACAGGGCTATCCTCGTATCTGCTCTTAAGGTAAACCTTGTCGTCTCGCTGTGGCATCAAGCTTGCAATAATGGCGTCCAGCTTGTGCCGTTTTTACGCCGTACCCGATAACCCTGTCACTACAAAATGGCCAAGAGAGTACCTTAAGAACAAAGTAAACATCGTCGAAAGGAAACGTCGCGCAAAACAGACCAAAGGAATCACGGGCCATGGATTGTGTTTTCATCTTGTAACAAATTTTTCTCATCATTAATGTCGGCTACTGCTGCGTGATCACATCATTCAACCTTGATATCTTTGCGTAAACCGTGTCACGGGAGCATTGAAGATCTGTGAACTCACCTTCGAACTGACGACGTAGAGTTCAGCGTACAAAGCAGTAATAAAAGCACCGTTTTGTAGGAGGCAGATAGGGAAGGCCGTGGAGATGGCAGCGCCCATTAAAGGGCCACTGCCCAGGGTCCGGACATTTTTGAAAAACAAGCCCACTGCATAGATGAGGCATCCTGTATCGACGTCATGGTACACCGAATGCCAGGGGGAAAAGAGCGCAGCTTTATTTGAGCAACGCGTATTTATACAAATGGCTTGGACAGCAGCGTATCGGCTGTTGCGTATCAGTTGTACATTTCGAGGCCGCACTGCGCATGCTGTCCCTCACGCATACGATACATCTTCCTTCTTTTGGAAAGAAAACTAAAAACAACAACAAAGCAAAGTTGCAAGCACAACATGGGCTCAGTGCACAAAAGAATAACTTAAGACATTTGCTGAAAGTCTCTCCCGTATTCCAAGCGTCGCGGGGGTGCACGTTGTCTCTGCGATCGTCTTAACCCAGGAGCGCTTGACACTGCATCACCATCAGATGTCACTGGTCGCGGCTGCTGCTGCGGCGTTCTGTCCTCAATGGTGTCATCGCCGTCGTCGTCAAGTCACTCAGAAATGTTTCTTTCGTAGACATGAGATGTTTTCGATTGCGACGCAGAAGTCTGCCGTCTTCTGTTAGAACATTGTAGGACCTTGGTTCAGCGCAGCGCTGCACGACCTTTGCTTTTTTGTCCCAGACAACTTTCTTCACGCGCAAAACGTCACCTTGTCTCAGGGGTGGTAGGGGTTGCCGGTCTCTCTTACTCTGGCGATGCTTGGCAATATGCAAACTGGGACCTTCTTGAGTGTCTGGTAGCGTTGTTCGTAGCTTTCTGGCCTGAAGAATCTCTGCGGGTGCCGCAGAACCTTCCAGTGGGGTTGTCCTGTAAGCGAGCAAACCAAGCCAGAAATCTTGATTGGCTTCAGCAGTTTTCTTTAATATTCGCTTCACCACCTGTACCCCCTTTTCTGCCAGGCCATTCGACTGTGGGTATCTAGGGCTAGAAGTAATGTGCTGGAAATCATATTCTCTTGCAAATGCAGCGAACTGGTAGCTTGAAAAAGGGGGTCCGTTGTCTGAGCATACCTCCATTGGTATGCCATATCTAGCGAAGATAGCGCTTGTTGCTTGAATGACAGTCCTGGCCGATGTATCCTGAAGTAATTCCACCTCCGGAAAGTTTGAGAGCGCATCGTAAACACAAAGATAAGGTCTACCCCCATAGTAAAAAATGTCGATTCCTACTCGGTACCACGCTTGCGTGGGCACTGAGCGCATCTGCAGCGGCTCACGCGGCTGGCTGTATGCATATTTCCGGCAGACTGCGCATTTCTGGACAAAGGCTTCAATGTCACTATTCATGCCTGGCCAGAATATCGCTTCCCGGGCTCTGGATTTGCATTTGCTTATACCCAAGTGGCCTTGGTGAATTTTTTCCAGAATTTCGTGCTTCATGCTAGTGGGAATCACCACTTTGGAACCCTTTAACAAAACGCCCTGAACTTGCGAGAGCTCGCCAGTAAATGGCTTCAGCTGGCCTTCAACCGGTGCACCTTCTCTCAGACTTTTGAGTACACTGCACAGATATTCATCTTTGTTTGTCTCGGCGACCAGTCGAGTTAAAGTTCTATGGCTCACGCGAGACGAAACTACACTCACGGCGTGTACTTCTGCATCTTGGCTGTCGATGTCGGTCTTGTCACAGTTGAGTGAAGCCCGGGACAGCATATCGGCCAGGAAGAGGTGCTTTCCTGGAACAAAAACAATCTTGATATCGTAACGAAGCAGTCGCAGAAAGAAGCGTTGCAGCCTTGGCGGCATGTCACCAATCGCTTTGAGATATCGCTATCAAAGGTCGATGATCGGTTTCCACGATAATGTGACGACCGTATGTGAAATGATTGAATCTTTCACAACCGTACACAATCGCCATGGCTTCTTTTTCTATCTGCGAGTATCGCTGCTGGGTTTCCGTCAGAGCTTTAGACGCGTATGCGACCGGCTTCCACTCATTATAGTGAAGCTGTAATAATGCAGCACCTAAGCCGTTTTGCGATGCATCGCATGAAATTTTAGTTTCTTTTGCAGGGTCGAAAAGCGATAGGAGTGGTTGTTTACTCATGCTGTCGCAAAGCTGGTTCCACTCTTTGGCGTGGTTCGCCGTCCATTCAAACACAGTTCCCTGCTTTAGCAAACCTCGTAGTAGTGCTGTCCTGCGCGCCAACGATGGCAGAAATTTGCTGAAGTAGTTTGCTACGCCGAGCATTCTTTGCACTGCTTGTTTGTCCTTCGGCTCAGGCATTTGCGTCATGCATTGTATCAATGAGTGGCTAGGTCTTACTCCCTCACTGCTGATTGTGTCACCTAGGAATTCTATTTCTGTCACGCCAACTGTGCATTTGGTCGGGTTGAAAGTCAAGCCAGCTCGTTCTGCCGCTTCTAACGCTAGTCTCAGCCGGTCATCGTGCTCTTTCATCGATTTGCCCCAGACTAATACGTCGTCAACGTACACTCTAACACCTTGTAGTCCATCAAAGATTTCATTCAGAATCTTTTGGAAAACCTCTGAAGCAGATGAAATCCCAAAAGGTAACCTAAGAAAACGGTACCGCCCGAAAGGCGTTGCAAATGTGCACAGTTTTGACGTTTCCTCGTCCAGGGGTATCTGGTGGAACCCGGCGTTCGCATCGAGGCGCGAAAAAACAGTTGCCCCGGTCAGCTCCGCCTCTATGTCTTCTCGCGTTGGCATCTGGTAATGTTCTCTTTTAATACATTCATTAATCTTCCTGGGGTCCATGCATACCCGAAGTTTTCCATCCTTTTTTCGTACTATCACAAGAGGGCTTACCCAGTCAGTGGGCTCCGACACCTTGGAAATGATTCCACCCTGTTCCATGCGTTGCAGCTCTTCCCGTAGTGGCTCCCGCAAGGCTAGTGGCACTCGTCGCGCTGGCTGCACTACCGGCACGGCGTCATCGCGGAGTACCATATGGTATCGACGCTCAACGCAACCTGTGCCGCTGAACAGATGACGGAATTCGTCCACCACTGTTTGTGTTGTATCTTGAGACACGGCGTGCACTTGCCGCGAAAGGAGTCTAAGGCGTTCGCAGGCTTGAAGGCCTAGTATCGCTTGCCCTTTGCGCACAATGAAAAACTGTAGAACGGCGTTGTGACCATTAAGCTTCACTTCCGTAGTGATCGTGCCAAAGTGCTGAATTTCGCTTCCGCCGAAGGACCGCAATGTCGCGCAACTGGGCTTCAGCGGTGGCTTTGGCAGCATCTTGTTTAGGACACTGAGGGGAAGAATATTGGCTTGTGAACCGGTGTCAACTTTCATGGACACCGACAAGTTGCCAACTTGTGCTTGAGCAAGCCAATCGCGCTCACGAACAGTGTTTCTGACAGCCACGTTGAGTACATCGAACTCTTCCTCGGAACCAGTGAGCTCACTTATTTGCTGCTTTGCTTTACAGCAGACCGCAAAGTGGTTTTTCCGCTGGCATTTATAACAAGTACGACCAAAAGCAGGGCAGCTTCGCGGTGCGTGCGTTCGTGCGCAGCTTTGGCAGATATAGGCGTGCTGCCTTTTACGATGGGTAGAGCTCGTTTTCTGGACTGGGTCGACCTGATGATGGTCTCGTTCCCATATTTCCTGATGCGCCGCGGCTGCTTCGGCAGCCTTGCAGATCTGTTCTGCTTTCTGGAGGGTGAGCTTGTTATCTCTCAATAACTTCTCGCGTATCTTGTCGTCAGTTATACCAAAAACAATTTGGTCTCTGATCACTGAATCGAGTGACCCGGCAAAGTTACAAAGTCGTGCTTGAGTCTTCAAATCCCTCAAAAAGTGCTCGAATGGCTCGCCGGGTTCCTGCACTCGCCTCCTGAATAAGTAGCGCTCATATACTTCATTGCTCTGGGCTGCGCAATACTCGTCAAACTTTTTGATTACCGTCGCGTAGTCACTGCTGCTTTCACCTTCCAAAAAAGTGAAGGTGTTAAATACCTCAATTGCTTCTTCACCTGCGGTAGTCAGCAGTAGCGCTGTTTTCGTTGGCTCTGGTCGAGGCTTTGCTGTTTCTGTCGCCGTCAGGAAAAGCTGGAACTTTTGCTTGAACAGCTGCCAATTCTTTGCGATGTCCCCTTTCAGGTGAAGTGCGTCCGGTGGCCTTAAGAAATCCATTTCGTGGCTTATTCCTTCGGTCTGCTCGTCGGCGTTAGCCACTTCTGACACCATGTATCGACGTCATGGTACACCGAATGCCAGGGGGAAAAGAGCGCAGCTTTATTTGAGCAACGCGTATTTATACAAATGGCTTGGACAGCAGCGTATCGGCTGTTGCGTATCAGTTGTACATTTCGAGGCCGCACTGCGCATGCTGTCCCTCACGCATACGATACAGAAGATAACCTCTGCAAAATACTAGAGCCATGCGCGCCCCGAAAAGCTGCGAAAATTCAAATCAAAGCCCGTTCGTTCTTTCCTTCCTTCAAAAACGGGCCCGGCCCACTACTCTGCACCCCGCTGACGTCAAGGGGGGCTACTTTCGCTAAAGGCACTCCATTGGTGCATCGTTCTGACTGACGGGAGAAGGTTGGGCGTAGCCTTGGCGTCGCGTCGTCTGCACAAGGCTTTCCGCAGCGCCTTCTGTTCTGGCTCATGCCTACAAACCCGCATGAAGGAACAAAAAAAAAAACTGCGGAGGGAGCGTGCGGCGACAGCCTTGAACCCTAGCCATAAAAAGTAAAAAAATAGTAAAACTGAGGGAGTTGGTTCGCCCCCCCCCCCCCCCCCCCCCCCGCCGTGATCACGTCACGAGACGCTCTGCGAGCGCGCTCCCTTCTCAGTTTCTTTTCTTCTATGCGAGCCCCCCAAAACAAGGTTTTAATTAGTAGTGCAGCAGAGCCTTTCCCTCGCTCGCCTACTTGACCGCTCCGCACACACACCCCTTATCTTTCGTGCATCTTGCGTACGCCTTGACTCCAATGAATGACATATGCTTTGGAGCGGAGAAAAGACACAAACACACAGAACACAAACACGCATGGAGAAAAGCAAACGGGCGGTTGCCGGGTCCGCGCTTCGCCGTGTGTTTCGAACACAACCGACTTCCGCCCCTCCGCTCGTGAAACGGTGGGGAGGCCTAAAAGAAAATGAAAAGGTGGCTCGTTAACTGGGAATGACAAACAGATGTATGAAAGGATGCGCTCGCTAACAAGTCTAGGTCGTCGAGCCGATCGCGCCTCTCGATCGTTCAGTGTGCGGAGAAAATGCAAAAACCAAGAAAAGAATTCTATTGAAGGCGGGGCCATGACGTCGCCCTGTGACGCACTCCACAGACACCACGCCTCCGCCTTACACCGGAGAAAGAAGGGGTGATTTTGCCTTGCCGAGCCTACTCGACGAGGAGCGGGAGAGAAGAATTTCGAGGAGGGAATGGAAGGAGAGGAGGCTCGCTCAAAGAGAGGTAGAGAGTGTCTGCTGTGCTGGGGTGGGCACGGGCCCTTTAAGCCAAAGCCAGAGAGGCTGACACCAAAGCCTCTCTGGCTTTGACGTCAGCAAAGATTGCCCACGATGGCGCTGAGTTTTGCTGGTATGAAGGGAAAGCAGCCTAGATCCGGGTAGCAAGAAAGAGCCAGGTCGAAGCACCGGATAATTGAAATTATTATGCCGGAAAAAGCCACATGCATCGGCGTGGTTGTCCGAACATTGGCTTTCAATGTCATAACGGCTTGGGGCTTATGCCAGATATTAAGACACGAAACCGTACACTGTAGCTATAGCGGTCAAAATTAGAAAGAATGGCGAAATTATTCAATACTCAGAGCGTGGGAAAATTGCAGGAAGGTGTAAGCGATGCCTGATAGGCAGTGAAAGCTAATACCTACTGCAAATAAATAAAAATCAAAATAAAACATCATAATGATGAGAAATAGTACAGTGAAACCTGTGCGGCCTCTTTGCCGAGCTATCAGCTGTAGCTGTTTGTGATCGGCGTAAATGGCTCGTGTAGGTCCTTGGGCTGAGCTTTTCGGTACCAAATTTCTTGGTCGAACAATGCGTCGATCGACTTCAAACACACTGACGATTTGTCTAATGACTCAACACCGCCTCAATTATTTCCCTCACCCGGTGTTCTCTATTTTTTCTAGCGCCTTGCACTTATCAAACGCGGGAGTACATCGCAGATAGTGTGCGCGGACAAATTTCTTCCCGTTGGGAGTTTTGACGACCATCCAATGATATCTTATCCTGAATTAAAATTTGGATTACTCAGGAGGCGCTCAGTCATGGTTTCCTTGTTTTGCTGCACCAGCGCTGTTCTGCATTGATGCGATGGAGCAACTAGCACCATGAGGCTTGTTGCACTTGTTTGCTGTCACAACACGACGATCAGCAGGCACTTGACTTATGCTCGGCCCCACATCTACAGCTTTTTAACTCGAGTGTTGTGCATTCGTCATTCGAGTTTTTACACTGATCCCATGTTCCCCCATTAACTCTTCTGGCTACCTAGAGAGATCTTGATTACCTGCTCTCTGGTAGTATGGACGAGCAGTTTTAAATTTTGCACTTTGAACCTGCCTCTGCCATGCTTTTTTAAAAAGTCTTGGCATCCCAGACATGCAGCATTTCTTTTTAGACTATTAGTTTCGTCATCGGCCGTGACCTTATTCCTGTAGGAAAAGTGAAGTTCAGTACTGCCAATGGTTTCCACCCATCTGGTCACTGAAGTGTTTTCTGAGTACTTTCCTCGGTCCTAATCAGCCGCCAAGCGTGCTGCTCGTACCAAATTAGTCGCACTCTGGCTCTGCGGAGCAGCACAGAAGTTGCCCAGAGGCTAGCTTGAACTGTGACCACGGAATGCACCCGCAGGTTCGAGCCCGGGACACTACGCCCCGCGTGCACCTGCCGTGCGCAGTGCGTCCTTGCGTGCCGGGGGCTCGGGCAGTTGCGGCCGGCAGCTGGTGATTCGTCGGGGCTCCGACACGAGACAGCCGGTCCGGCCTCACCGTCGGCCGCCAATCCTTTGGGTGGCTGGCGCAAATGACTCTGCGGTGTGAGGGGTGCCGCAAGCTCGGCGTTTGTCGAGGACCACTCGTCGCCGGGCCGCAGGAACGGCTCGCCCAGGGGTGGGGCTATATGTGAATGTGTAATGTTTGCTTAATCTTTTATCGCTAATAAATGTGTCTAGTAATCCCGAAGAAGGCCTCCATGATGTGTGGTACACTGCCCTAATTTATTTTTGTCCACCGAATGATCCAGCATGTTAAGCTGCGTTAACGAGAATAAAGCCGCTGCGGGGAAGATTTTATAGGCCGAGTGTTAGCGAAGGATGGCCTTCCTCCTGGAGAGCAGAGAGAGGATTCTCTTCACACGGAAGGCAGATGATAGCGCTGCCTTGGGATCTAAAGGATGCCCAGCGCAATAATGGCGCAGCCGGAATATCTGAATTCCGTGTGGGGCAAGGTGTGGCTATAAGGATACAGTCTTATTTTCATTCCTAAAAAAAACACAAGAATTCACTTACAGCGCACAACTTATTGGGCATAATAAGGGAGTAATAACTCGTCAGCATCCGCCCAAGCGCTGCCATACGGTCGCAAAGAAAAGCTATATATCTTTCTTAGAAGCTTCGGTGTTGAAGAAAAATTCCCATCCTCCTTCAGGAGTTGTGCCACAACGGGGACCGAATAAATTCGGCCGCTCTCTACCACCCACTAGCCGTCCTGCTTAGCCCAGTGGGTAGAGCGACTGCCCAGGTCAGAAGGTGGGACCGGATTCGGATTCTATCCAAGAACCACTGCGAATTTGTCTTCAAGTGCGAAGTTTCAGACAAAGCTGTGTCGCTTTTCTCTGCACCCGCATGCCTGTGCTTGACGGATACTAACGGGCAATTCTGTCCTCATTACCAATCTTCTCCACCTTGGGAGATTTCTCTAAACTCGTGGGATAGACTATTATTCATGAATAGGCGGAGCGTAATGTTAAACAGCATGTACCTCACGAAATGCACAGAAAAAAAACTCCAGCGGCAGTGTTTTGCGCTGAAGTCAAGGAAGTATATGTATGTTATTTTTCTAGAGCCTCTAGGTATCGGCGAGAGGAAGAATTCCACGGGAATATCAAATTATTCAGAACCTCCTGTGCAGTCACGGACGAGGTTTACTAGATGCGGATTTGCGGGAAAACAAATATTCAGCGTTTTCTAATCAGCCGGTTAGCTGGTAATCAATCCAACGGATGGAGCACGTATGCCCCCTCGTGCATGCATGCTTTTCACTTACCTGGATTGCCTGATCGCGAAGAAATGAATTTTTCTTCATGAGCCCGCCTCCGGCACACTTTTGTCCACGACTGTGCGTTAAAGGAGCACTGCGATCCTTTTTAATGCTTCTTGAGCTAATAGTAAGATAATTTTGAAATAGCTAATAAGAACCGCCCCACTTGAAACTGGTTTTTGCCTTCCGAATCTGGACGTGGATATAGTATAAAACTCTTTGATGGCAGAAATCTGAGACATAGACGATATGCTCCATATATCGGTCGCTTGTTCCGGAGGGTTATGCGTTTTCATTGGGCAGCTCTTGTTAAAAATGCTTTCCATGACACGCGGCATTACACTCCGCCCATTGTAAGAAAATATGAAGAAAATGTCGCATCCCCGCTCCACATGACATATTAACGAAATTGTGGCGTCAGTCTAGGAGTAACGAGCAATTAACTATTCCTTACAGTGCGGCACAGCACTTTTCTGATTTAAGCTGAAGTGAAACGCACACACATGATCAAGTCACACACACTCCGCGACCACTTGAAAAGCTTAAGATCCGTTTTACAAAACAGCGCCTGGCTCTGAGTGCACAAGTTGTTAGAGGGGCGTTTTAGTCCCAACTTAGATGAAGCCTTCGCTGGGTGGTTGGTTTATGTGGTTTAACGTCCCAAAGCGACTCAGGCTGTGAGGGACGCCGTAGTGGAGGGCTCCGAAAATTTCGACCACTTGGGGTTCTTTAACGTGCACTGACATCGAACAGCACACGGGCCTCTAGAATTTCTCCCCCCGAAGAAATTCAACCGCCGCGGCCGGGATCGAACCCGCGTCTTTCGGGTCAGCAGCCGAGCATCATAAGCACTGAGCCACTGTGGCGGCTCGTATTGACTTTTGGATATTTGGACATACGTAGCACACGGGCGTTTTTCCAAACCGCCTCCACTATTATGATAGTGCGCCGACCGAGTCCCAATCTCACCACTTTTCAATCAGTGACTTAATGCCAATTCTACTTAGCCCCTGCTATTGGTCCGTTACGCAGTTAAGGCCCCATGTTTTGGAGTTAACCAACATATTCAGAAGGTACACAGAAGAAAGCATGTTATAATAAATTACACGCGAACGCACGCAGCTGACAATGCATGCAAAAGAATTTCACAAGCGAAGAAAAGAAATAGCGTCGGAGTTCTCCAACAGCATGAGGGAAGAGACGTCGTTGATGATGACCGTGTGCTCTCATCTCGAAGACATGTGTGCCGTGAGTGCATCCTCACGACACCTGTTTCGGTCCGGGCGGTGATTAACTAAAACCCGTTACCACGCCAATGCGTTTGAGCAGGTACAGCCTTTGTCAAAAGCAACCAGGCTGTATGGTTGGCTTCTAGCTCGTACAGTGGAGCCCTTACAGCTTCCATGAAGCTCAAATTGTCGTTAAAGGTAAGGACTGGGGGTCTTCTTACCTGTCAACAACTTTAGTTTTTTAGGAAAGTCACTATGCAAGCTAGAAGCAATCCATGCAGCCCGGTTTTGACAAAGACGATACCATAGAGCCGCCCATCATCACAGCAGAAGGTGGCATGTATACTTTTCGAAATCGTTAACTCGCTACAGTACTGCATTGCTAAATGCACCTTTTAAAAGTTGCTTTCTCGGCTAAGCCGCTGGAGTATTCGTGTTGTAATGTGGCAGGTTACCTGTCACTGGAATTGAGACAGGTCACTAATTATCTATAAAGGGTACTGTGCACACACAAAGAACAACGATAAGGGTGCATAACAAGTGTTGTGTACCTTTTTCGTCCTTGCTTGTGTGTGCGCAGTATACCCTTCGTTGATTTGGCCGCGTGTATAGCAAGCTAAGGTGTTGAGCAGTCGCGGACGGCGCCAATGCAATTCATAAAGATGAGCGGCGACAGATTGTGCTCTGCCTTTGTGTATTTAAATTTTCTTTTACAGCTCTAACTGCACAGACCGAGGGGACTGCGGATATCGGTTGCCTCAGCAAATGCTTAGGCGAACGTGTTTTTTCAATCCTAGGTAGCAACGGGCTGAGTTGCCCGCGCATGCGCTTTACTGGCGTCATATATTCTACAGACGCTCTGTATTTGACGCATGCGCTGCTCCGGTGGCGGCGCTGCATTCAAACACCACTGGAAAAAAGAAAAGGTCCACCAAAGCTCGTTTACGTTCGCCCCTGGGGTCGCGTCCGTGTTCTTTACTCGGTTCGGCGTCGTGTTCTACCTCCGTTGCGGCTAAGGCCACCCGCGGGGCGCCGACAGTGGAAGGTAAAATCATTTCGTGCTTAAAAGCATCTTGATATTTTCAACTTCTGCTACATATTCCTCCATATATTACGGTTTATAAACTTCCAAACCATGTTGCTCTATCGACACTGTAAAAGTTGCTCCAATTGTTCCAACATACACAGGCACCCTTGCAAAAGTCTTAATTCCCGCACTATGTAGCTGCTAGCCGTCAGTGCGTGTGAAATGTGTGCAACTTTTCTGTCTTCATAAAGTATGGTATGTGGAGATTAATATCCCGATGTTGCACATGGACTATGAAAGATGCCGTAGTGGAAAACTGCGTGCGGATTACTCTCTCTCTCTCTCTCTCTCACACACACACACACACACACACACACACACACACATGCGCGCGCACGTATACACACACACACACACACACACAGGCAAAAAGATAGCACTGAGAATCCATTCTTATAATAAAAAAAAAGTTGTAGCTATGTGGCATAACTAAGGACCACGTCTGCTGGCAAGCACTAGTGCTAGCGCGGAAGTTTCTTCAGAGAGTTTTAGCGTAGCACAATCCCCTTCCCGCTCCCGTGGTCTGCTTACATGGGCAAGTAGTAGCAGATCACGAATCACTGGGTGGTAAAACTGTTTAGCGACAGACCGAGGAAGGTCTGGCAGGCGCGCAGAAGGCGCGCAGGCGATGATATCCGGAAATAGAAACGGTAAGGCAGCCTCCTTTTGACTACTTTTTTTTTCAGCGATTCGCGTTTTATGACATTGCGCTGTACAGTAACATTAAACTACCTTAACCGCGACGTTAACTTAACCTTAAGCCACGACCTGAACTGCCGCATGCGTAACTGAGGGAGGCTCGGTAGTTTGAAACATCACCCTCCTCTCTACCGCGTACGAAGAAAGCCTTGAGTGTCGCTGCTAATCTGTTCGCAAAGAAACGTAAATATACCCAGAAATCTCAGACAAAAACATTTTTAAACGGGAAAGAATTGATGAGCGCAATCGTTTCATATATTGTAAGATTATAGCAATCAACATGGCCCCAGATCTCCCGTCGTCAGGCTTGCATTTTTTTTTTTTGCTCTTAATATTTTTGCCATCGTCAAAAGTGCACCCCATCGGTTTTCTACGCCAGTCTGGACTGCTGAATGCGAGCGATGAAAAAACTTGAAAATGAAAATTTTGCTGCGCTTCGGAAGAATTGACCATTTCCTTCATAATTTACATAACTAGTATACCTTAAAATATTCCAATATTCGAATTTTTGTCTAAGAATGCTGGACATAAGAAGGTCCCACGAAAACCTAAAACGCCGAAATGCGCGCCGCAGCAGTAGCGATCCTGTTGTCCTCTTTGTCATTTTGTGTCTTCTCTTTTCCATGCGCGTCCGATATACGGCATGACAGCCGTTGCGCCCCGCTGCATGGTACGATAAAATGCCATAGAAAAAAAGAAGACAGAAAGTGAAAAAAAGGCCACTGGGTTGCTACTCTGCGGCTCCGCTGGGCACTTTGATGAGCTGAAGCGCGTTGCACTGAAACTAGCCAAGCGAGATGCCTGCAGATAATAAAGGGCTCCCATTGGCTGCCTCCATCCCAGGTGCCGCCTGTAGATGGAGTCGCGTTTCAGTTTGGCGCTGCTCGCGCCCGCCGCGTGGAGTATATAGCTCTTTTGCTCTCGACAGTTCATACCTACGTACAGGTGCGGACATTATTAAATGGAGCACGCTATTCTGCTCTAATTGGGATTACGCTTTCGCTATCGCACATGAAAAAATAATAATTGTCCATGAGAAATGGCACAAGTGTTCACTACCATCCTGCGCACACCCCACCTGCCAGTTTCAAACAGGCAGCGTGTGAAAAATGTTAGAAGCTCCGTTACTTTTGTCCGCACCTGTACGTATGCTCCAAATAAGAAAATTCGCATTGCAGTTCTACCGCACTAAAACAACGTATTAATCGATTACAGTTCAGCCGAATAATATCAGGCCTGACGGTCACGCAGGTGTCCTTCGGTGTATCCTGAAGTTCGTAGTGAATGGACTTCTCATATTAAAGCAAAAAAATTAGTGGACTTAAGCTTACTGGCTGAGCGCATTAATACGCGAAAGCTGACTGGTATTAACGGCCAAGATGTCTGGATCTGCAGGCCCGCTTTGACATTTCACAGGCGACTTTTCATTTGGGTCGCTCACGTGCCAACTCGGCCTGCTTCCGCTTGGTGTCGTGGCTAGACTGCATTCCGTGCACACTTCACGCATTTGAATGCCCGCTTGAACGAAGGAAACTAAACTGTCCAGTTCACAGTTTAACCGCTTTCGCGGTCTCGACCCTCTTCCGGATTTCAGCAAAGTAAAGGCGCATAACTGGCTCATTTTGTCGGCGGTGTTAAGATCGGCGTTAGCAGGAAGAAACCAGCACCCACGTGTCGCCTGGACGGTTCCGAGAAACCCCTGTCAACTCAGCGACGCTTGCCTCAAGTCGTTCCGGATTCACCACGAGGCAAGGGCGACGTACTGTTCTGCGTCTCCGGGCAGGACCCACAAGAACAGCTGGACACAAAGTGCCCAGGTGGTCACGTACTGCCTCTCCCATTTCGCAGTAAACATGTCAAGGGCATGTCAAGGGCCCTCGTCACCGTGGCTCTTCTGAGCATCGAGCATCGCGGCGGGCTGGCGGGGGACTTCCACAACATTCAAGAACGTCCTCAAGGGACAAAGGCCCACTTCCGCCCTTTTCATGGTCTCGCATTCCGACCCTTCGTGAGTGATGTCTTCTGACGGACAGGTGTTGGCAGCCCGGGGAACCTTCGGCGCGTCTGAGAACCTTACATCTTGGAATCAACTTTACCTCGAAGGCATCCTTGTCTTCCCGGCTCAATGCGTGACGTGACGTGCGTGACCAGTGTCCACAGGTGCGGGGGCGGAGGTTTGTGAGCGCGAGTGAGAGTTTCTGGCCTCTCCTGGCCTGGAGTTGACAACATCATCCTGGGGAAGCTAGGGAAGACGGATCGCATAAAAGTCGGCGACGAAAGCAGTCGCACACACTTCTTCCTGTTCCGGACTCTTGTCAATATGTATTCACAGTCGCATTTTCTGTTGTAATTATGTAAATAAACTCAGTCTTCTTTCGCCACCTTCTAACTCCGTCGCCTCAGCGGCATTCCTGTCCTTGGCCTGGAGGTGGGAACGGGCGTCGTGCTGACCGTGGATCCGTCGAGCCGCGACCCCGAACCTCGTCTTCAACAGCGGGTACCCCAACCGCGCAGTGGCACAAAAACGACCTGTAGGTCGAAACGCTGCTGCCGCGACCAGACCTGAAATAGGGTTGGTTTCGGGTGGAGTGCAGGACGGGGCCAGAAAGCGCTGTGGACGGCCAGAGACGCATGCCTGATTCAAAGCGTTGCTCTGAATTATGCACTGCCACTTTCAGTCCTTCCCGGCACATTTCAGGGCCAGCTTGATTGAAGCAGATTTGATAGTCTAGTTACCAGTTCAGGCTTATTCATGGTTTTGACCAAGTTGCTAGAAGTGGTCTAGAGCCTCCGCTGGATTTGAAGACGGGAAAAGCTCATAACTGATCCACTTTGCCGCTGGACGCCTGAACCGCGCCGTGAGGGAAGATCACCAACGCTAGCTTGAAGCAAGCTTTTAGTCGGCGTTTGTGTTTCGCTGCATTAAAGGAGTTTGGAGTTCGGTCTCGTATTAAAGGAGTGCAGTACTTCTAAAGGTTTCCACAAGATGCGGCTTTTTTTGTAACGCAATAAAGAATACCATACCAAAGCGGTGCGCAAACACTTCAAAAGAATGGCAATCTATCCTCAAGTATTTTACCACGGGGTCGCCAGAGCGCCGTAAAAAAAGAACAGTAGACTGGCGGGGCACTGAAATGCACTCTCTGTTGCGTTGACTTTCGCACACAAAGCAATGAAAAACTGGACAGCGTCGGCGGCAACAGACGCGCTCAGCGATCGTAGAACGGAGTGCCTGCATCTCTCGGCCGCGCACAATTTGAGGCTGACACCAAAGCAACCACAGCAATCTGGAACAACGTAGAAGCTGTCGCGCTGGTGCAGTCACTCGAGATAAAACTGGTCGCATTTCGCGTCAGAAAGCGATTAAGCCAAACGCCGGCGGCTTTCAGGATAAAGAAACAGTACAAAGGTTGAAGGGAATATCATGAAATGGTGATGCGTGGAATCGTAGCACCCCGAGGACCTGAGCGGCGTTGGCTTCTTCGCCTTTTGCAGAAATCATTTTTAACGCGACAACGTTCAGGCTGCAGTTCAGCGCAGAACCTGGCGTCGTCGCGGTGGCGTCGGTGTTGCGTGGAGAAACACGTCATGCGTCGGTGTCGGGAATAACAATTACTGAAAAGAGGACTTGTGTTGTGAATTAAAGGTCGGCGCATGTGTCAAACGAGTGAACTTTATGAAGTAATTTATTTTACATATAGAAAAAACAAATATTTGTGGGCACTCGAACCCACGACTCTTGTAGCCAGGCACGCTACCGACTAGGCAACGTAGGTACGTTGACACGGCCGAGGCACGAAGGGTTACCTGGCCATCTCTCCAAGCGGCAGCGCACGTGGTGGCGCTACGGATCCCCTCACTGAGGCAACATGTCGAAAAATGAAATGAAAGTAAACCATACGAATAAGCACAGGGCAAAGTTGGAGGGAAAAGCAGTGCTGCACTTATGTAGAGGTGAAATCCGCGCTCAGGTCACAGCCCGGTCGGCACTGACGGACTCAATAATGGGAGGTTCTGGAGGCAGCGGCTGAGTCGCACAAAATTCAAGCCATTTAATATGTGAACTCGGGCGCCCAAAGCAAGTCGGCGGCCGCAACCATGCACAAACAGGATGCTGTCGTCGAGGTTAGAATCGGGCAATACTTTCGGCCCCGCTCTGTGCATAGATGACACAGAACTTTCCTGTCAGCGCCCCCCCCCCCCCGCTTCAAAAACTGGGTACAATACGTTAAACTGAAGCAGTTGCTTCGCGTAGCCACGATCGTTCATTTAGTCGCGTCGTGGAGGGGCAGTGTGATAAGGGAGCATGGTCGCCTGCACACGGCGATAAACGATAAACGCGGGAAAGAAACGAAACAATTACACCAAAGAAAAGTAGCTGATTGCAGAGCACCTGTGTCACGACCTCGATAACTTGCCGCGTTGGCTGTCATTTCTTTTACATTGAGTACCAACTCAATTCCTGCAGCCACTGGGCATATTCGATTTCCCAGTCCCGGGCTACTTGCTGACAGGCCTCGGCTTCCGTTCGGACAGGAAACACCGTCATGGTCACATGACCTACTTGCCAGGGGCTGCTTGTGGCCTCGCTGCCGGAGCCGGGCTCCCCCTTGGTGACCGTACCAGGCCGCTGTGATCTGCCAGCGTACGACGCAAGCCACGGCCACCACAGCGCAGAAGCAACGCCGAGCGTTCTATTTCCATCACTGAGTCGATTTGAAGATCATACTGTCAGCTTAGCGTAGGTACATTACAGAACTCAGCTTGGGGGGTATGCTCGCCGCTACTGCTCGCGGCGAAATTCGCACAAAGTAGTTGAAGTCGTTGCGGATAGGCAAACAGAAGAAAGCCTTCGCAAAAACGTTGACAACAAGCGCTAGCTGCTTCAGTATACGAGTGGTTCACCTGCGATGCTTTCAGATATGCGCGCAGACAGCGTGTCGCGAAACATGCGAACAACAACGTCTTGGCGACAAGACCAAACAATGCGCGCTCGCAGCTCCGAACGCGCGTCCGTGTGTAGTGGATTTCAGGAATATAAAACGAAGATGCAAGAACAGAAAGTCTTGCGATGACTCAGAGAGCAGCTACGGACCTCATGCGAAGGTTTAACTCACGATATCCTCCCCCAGGAACACGAAAAGTACACAAAATGCACACGCAGCCTAACTCAATATGGCTGCCAGCGCGGCGCTTCACTTTCTGGGCAGCTGTCGTCTGCGGCCTTCCCCGCAGCCCCAAGTAGCCCGCGGACTGGCAGACGCGAAAAGCGAACGCGTTGCTATGCCGATGCGAGCAGCTTTCTGAATGGTTGGCGGAGCTTTCGGGCTGCCTGAGAATATGGTATGCCGGACGCGAGTCGACAAGTAGTCCTGGGCAGTCCGGGACTGAAAAACGAATGCGCCCACTGAGTCTTTCTGTTCCTTTCTTACGTCGCATGTGATGTCAGCGCGGTAACTTTGAATGTTCATAGTCATGCACTAGGTGGTGGCAGCCGAGTCAGCTAGAAGCGATGTTCCGCTTTCCTGGACATGACTGACACTCACATTGAGCTGCATTCAAGCGCATCTCGGCGTTTTTAATGCAATGCATTTAGCAGTAGGGGAGCATAGGTGCCCAATGACAACAGAGCGTCGGTACTCCTCCATGAGCCAGAGATTTAACTTCAAAAATTTAAGCGAAGGTTTTAGAACATGAAAAAACATCACAATAAAGATGCAGATGCAAAATTTACCACTATTGCGATATCTTTTTTAACGTAGTTATCTCATTCAAAGGAATATGAACATGTAGATTTAGTTGTACTAGCTATTAACTTACCATAGTATAAAGATACTTCTTTTTATTCTAAACGTCCCCGAAAACAAGTGCCCTAAATTCAGTTCTGAAAGACGTAGCAGTTTTTCAGAAAGTTGGCTCACTTTATCTAGAACCTCCCCGTGGCTGTTTTTTGCTTGCGAAACTTGAGAGGCGCCACTTTGTGCTTAGCTTACTTCTACAAATCTGTGCTACTTCCTTTCGTTGAACATGCCTGCATATGTTAAAATCATCGTCAGGCGCTAGAGTTGCAAAAGTTAAAACCGCACAGAGCGATGGTTTAATGTTCGTGCGTTCAAAATGCAGCCTTCGTTACTGTAACTGTCATGGATATGAAGACTCCAGTCCGAACAGCGACTTCCCTTCTTCGTCTCAGCGATAACGTTTGCCTGTTTACTTATCCAAGGATAAAGATCAACACTTCTGCGCCAAAACTGACATTGTCGCAGGCTTATGGCCATTCCTCACGGGTTTTGGCATGGTAGACACTCATCTGTCCGAAAGAAATTTATACTCCAGCGTACATAGTTGCAGCTTCTGGGATCACTACAAACATTTAGCATAGCGGAGACATCCTAGCTTGGATGGATAACGGTTTAGCGGAAGTCGGCTGCGCACGCGCAGTGGTCCCGCCCAGTCTCGTTCTTTCTACTGCACGTGCGCTAAAGAGGCGCCCGGTACCTCGGTCCTCGGTGCACCGTCTTCGCAAAAGTAGTAACCAAGCAGCCACAGCGGCCGCGGTAGGGGGCTCGGCGCCGAGCGGAGGCGCTGCGGTCTCCGAAGCTGGCTGGTGCTGCCCGCCTGCGAGTGTAATCTCGCTGACGTAAGACTGCGCACTCGCTCACTATGACAACGCTCAGAAGGCGCAGAAATCGTTGGACGCACATGCTACCCGTTCAAGCAGGAGATACAGGCGCGAACAGTGGTGCGGCGCATTGCGCGCGGCGTTGCTGAAGAACTGCCGCTGCACCAGAATCGGATACACGCGGGAGCATCGCCGGCAACAATGTGTCGGTGCGTTCGAGCTCCGCCTATATTCTAGGCTGCCAGAGTAGTGATGATGTATTTTTATGCGCTCAAAATTATAAACAAAAAAGAGCAATTTTTGGAGGTAAAACATTTGGTGTTATCGCATTTTGTTCTAATACTTATTTTTGCATTTTGTAGTCTTAGAACTTTTAAACAAAACTATATCGAACAGCTGATTATTTTTAGCGCAATTTCTGTTACACACTGGCAACGATACCTCTCTGCAGACGAGTAGAAGAGTGGAGATTGAATGTTGCAGTGAGCCGCAGCTGTTGGGTCATCGTGCTGCTTTTCTCTCATCGTGCTATGGTTACTTTGTAACCCATGGCTATACACTTTTTGCGCCGACGGAAGCTGCTGCTACTTTTTAAGAAGAAGTTGCTTCTCCTCAGACCGTAAAAAGCGAAAACGAAGCGGATATGGTGGTTGCGTCGAGATAGGAGAGCACGCCGCACGGAGAGCGAATTCTTCTCAACGGTACGAACTGTGTTTTTCATTCATGCTTGGCGTGCAGTCGACAGTGCTGACATCGAATCAGTGACTTTGATGCCCTGAGCGACGCGTCTCGTTCTCGCTTTAACAGAAGTGGCAACTTTCGCTACTGCAGTGCACCAGTTTTCTGCAGTTGTGCTTCGAGTGCCCAGAACGTTCTGTCTGGCGACCTTAGTGCGACATCGTGGAGTGGTAAGCGCATGTTCAGAGCGCTCGAGCAATACTCGTCGGAGCAAAAGAAGAGGAATTTAGAAGCATGCACTGAGGGTTTCATCTATACAGCCCTCGGTAATCCCAACTCCCCCGTATTCGTGCACTTATCAGGCACACTCTTTCTAGGCTGTTGTCTAGCGTAACTGCACCGGCGCGAGCAGTGAGTCTCGCTTGAGGACGTTTCAAGTTCGGTAACTAGCTGCTCACGGCCGGTTGGTGAAATTAATTTTGTGGGACGTGAACAGCCATGCGAGCAGGAATAGTCACAAGATGCCCGGTTGTAATTGTATGTGTATTACCACACTATAAACTGAGTGCCTGTTTTGACCAGTGTAATTTATGTTCTACGCTGCAATGTTATCTAAGTCATGAGTATCAAAGCAGGCTGAAGAGACTTTCGTGCGGCGTTTTCAGAACATTTCTGCGCACTCTATTTTTTCTTCCTGAAGGGAGGAGTTTCGGTAACCATAATCGCCTTTTTTTTCAGATGAAAAAAAAAATTAGGGTTGGGGATATGAAGTATTTCCAAAAACACTATCGAATGACCCTTTAGCTGCTTCATTTTGTTATGGCGATTGTAAGAGATGACCTACGGAAGATGCATGCCATCAGGGAAACAATATGCCCAGCTCAAAGGTTGGCTATAACACTGAGGTACGTCAAATGCCGGACTAAGCGGTCATTTGCGTGCACCACAGGGGAAGCTTGGAGCTGTTACTATGCTTGCAGTTTGCATGGTGTATTTTTGTGAATTGCTTGTCACGGTGTTGAAATGCGCAGGAGAGAGTGAGGACTTTTCTAATCCTAATTCAGGTGAAGCAAGGCACAAAATCTTTTCTTCGTATGCGTTACCACACAAATGTGCCACTTAAGCCGAACCTCGGACAAGCCTTTTTTCCTCAATTGCTTGTCATTCTTGCAATTCTGTGGCAGGAGTCTGCATTGCATTCTAGAAAAACAGTGATCGTTTGCAGCTTGCAGCCAGAATTTATTCTGCATGTAGTTGTTCCCTGCACAACGATTTCAGCTGTCCCCCGGACACCTCATACGCAATGCTGATTTGTCATTTCGGGTGGAGATTTCCACTCCACGGCCTGCTGTACATACCACCTGCCGGACCCTGTGGGTTAGGCTCCAGCCCCTGCACACGCCTGTAAGTGCTATATGGTTATGCTGGCCGATATGTGATATAGATATGTAATTATTGTTTAAAAAGAAGTAAGCTATTCATTTTATATCTCAGGTGAAAGAAAAACAGAGTGATAGCAAAACACTCTCTTAGAGAAGATGAAGGCAAGAACTGCAGCAGTCAAAATACGATTGTTAGTTTGTTGCATTATATTGATAACGCTGTTTGGGGCACTAGAAGCTGCGAGTACCTGCTGGGCCGATTGGTTTCAATTGGTCAGCCTGTGTCAATCTCTTAATGGTAAGTTTAGGAACATTGTTTACCTGATGCATATCCTTTCCCAGAGCACACATAGTGATGCGAGTTCTTTGAGAATTAACATAGGGCAAGCAATGTCTCCAAGACTATAATTAGCTTGTTTTAGCTGCGTTTCAATTCTGCATTCTGCAAGTGAAATCAATTTTTAGCAGGGATTCATGCATTCCACAGGCGCTTATTTGGTTGTGAAAAATAAGCACCAGACTTATTGATGGATGCCTTTTTTATAGTAATTTCAAATAGCACTACCTCTGAGGCACAGTTAAGGTATTTTGAACTAGGACTCCATTACGCCAGCGGAGCATGCACGTCTCCACACGGACACACCTAAGTACGCCTGGTTCAAAGAAACCCGAATCAAGGCCGCTTTCATCCGTTGCTTAGGAACTGCAAGGCAGTTCCTTGCCGTTAGCATCTTCTGTCTTTGTTAGGTACGCAAGGCTATGTTAGGCCACTCAAACCTCATACATCAATATTGCTGTTTGCCTAATGCCCGTGCTTGTCTTACTCTTGAAGCGAAAGCTTCACTACGCTAGGCAAAGGTAGTACCGCCGTGGCCGCAAGTTCGACCTTCAAATAACCTTCATAACCGAAGCCAGTGCCACGTTGCCAACAGATAAAGCAAAGGAAAGGAAAGGCGCATTACTGGCTCCTGGGATAGTGGACACCTCAGCCGCGCTTTAAGCTACGAAACCGATGAAGAGCGGGAGCTTCTAACGCGAAGGTTGGTTGGTTGGTTTATGGGGTTTAACGTCCCAAAGCGACTAAGGCTATGAGAGACGCCGTAGTGGAGGACTCCGGAAATTTCGACCACCTGGGGTTCTTTAACGTGCACTGACATCGCACATTACACGGGCCTCGAATTTCTCCTCCAAAGAAATTCAACTGCCGCGGCCGGGATCGAACCCGCGTCTTTCGGGCCAGCAGCCGAGCACCATAGCCACTGAGCCACCGCGGCGGCCTAACGCGAAGGAAAAGCGTATAACTGGTCTCCTGAGACAGTGGACACCTCAGTCTTGCTTTAAGCTACGTGGCGGTAGTGACAGATGTGCGCTGCATGCGCTGGCATTGACAACATTGTGGCAGAAACGCGGCCCTGAAGCCGTAGGCCGTCGGCGTTCATTGTGTTCATTGGTACTGGCGTTGAGAATGTTTTAGGCTTCTATGAATTTAAGGAAAGGAAGTGCGCATAGCTCCCTGGGTTAGTGGACGCCTGAATCACTCTTTCAGGTACGTGGGGTGGTGAGAGAAACATGTGGCCTGCTTGCGTTAGCGCTGATAACGTTGGGGCAGACAGGCGGCACTGCAGCAATAGGCCAAAGCGTAAAGAGAGTGAGCAAACTGTCGTGACCATCCATTAACTGCCACCTGCCAGGGTGGGCGCGCTGCCTATCCATTGTCCGGAAAGCACTCAACGTTACATACGCCAAGCCGCGTCTAGCTGCCCGATAAGCGACAGCTTTCGCTCTCTAACCGGGTCAGGAGTAGTTGAAGCGCACCTGATTTTTTATGAATATTTTTTTCAGAATCCTGACCTTATGAAATGGTTGCTTGTCGCAAAGGGATTTCACAGAAACTGGCTGCTCCCGAACTGTATCGGAGCTGTCGACAGAAAACAAGTGCAGATTCGGGCCCCTGCCAAGTCCGGCACCACGTAGTTTAACTACAAGGCAAGTTTGCAATGCAAAATGCACAATGCTATTTTAGAAATTCGGTTCATGTGGCAAATACTTTATGAAATTGTGTTTATACTTTAAATTGAACTAATATTCATCTTTGTCAAGCCGCGCAAAGCGCAGTTTGCCTTCAGTAGTCTCTCTCACTCGTGCTTACCAAATGACGAAAATAAACATACTTATTATTAATACATTACAAGCATGCAAGTAATATCAATAAATTGTTGTGATGTTTAAATCATTCAAATCACTTTTCAGACTGCACTTGCTACAGAGCATGGCGATAAAATTGTGTGCACTGTTCAACACTTTTACACAATTTGGTTTACTGAGAGTCGACATTGTTTATGCCGTCAGTGCTTGCATTTCATGTCAGAGTACAGACTACGTTATGAGATGCTGAGAGCCACATTCTGAATGCTGTGGGGCACTATGCGAGTTTCATTGAAGTAAACATTGCACATTTCATTATTTCAGGACACCTTTATCGTTCTGCTTCCCGTGCTCGACAAGAACTACAGGTTTGTTGTTGCTAATGTTGGAGCCTACGAAAAGCAGAGTGATGGGGGGAGGGGGGGGGGCTTCTGTAATCCAGGTTTGGGAGCCGCCTTGAGGCTGGGAGGGTGGACCTGCCTAGACCTATTCGTCTGTCTTGAACAACTCTTCCTGCACCTTGTGTTCTCGTCGGTAACGAGGCATTCTTGCATAGCCTTCACTTCTTGAGGCCGTATCCTGGGCGTGGATTTTAAGCCAGCCAACGGATCTCAACTACCGCTTCAGCCGGGCCAGGTAATACGAACAAACTTGGTACTGTTAAAAATAGCATTACCTCGTGTATTGTACACAGTCATAATAATATACGATCATTATTGCAGGGGTTCTCGATCTTTTTAGCCTCAGAGAACTCTAATGGCTTCCGAAAGCTGCTGGGTAACCACATACATCTTGGCTTTCATTCTTTGCTTCCTCACATGATTGAAACAATAAATGCATGCTGGTACACAGGTGCTAATTACTACACATCGGAAACATATCAACCATGCTTTGATGAAGTGAGAATTCCAGGCAGAAATCACCAACAAATTGCTTATGTAGTACTAGAAGTATTTTATGACAAAAAACAAGAACCAAATTTTGTTTATTACGCTTTCGATAACAGTTCCTTATCGCAATACCTCCAATAACATCTCAACTGGAACTTTTCTGAGTACCTTGTATGAGTGGGAAAGCTGAGGCCTGTTGGCGTAGAGTATTTTACGGCACCGTGTAGCTAATATGTGGAATGAGGAAGAGGTAGGTGACGCATGACAAATAATCGCATTGCTTTTTGTTGTCCCACTCCCAAGTCTACCTTGGCTTGTACCTTTAAGAAAGAAATGTATTGCAGGAAAGGCACACTGCGCAAATGGGCGTCTCACTTCTGCTTCAGCGGGTTCCTCTGTTCTTTCACGGTTTGAATGATGTGTCAGAGAAGTAAGGTAGTTGTGCGGCACTGCTTTTCCTAGAACCAATTTTTCGCGCTGGAGGAGAACGAATCAAAGGGTAATAAATATTAACCAGCCAGAGGAGCTGATTGGCATAGTAGCTCTACGTAGCCTTTTTATAGTTTGTGGCCTTGATGTTAGTTTTTGTTCTGTACGAACTTAGTTTTTGGCCATGCTCTTGTTGTTAATGTCGCACCACTGGGGCTGAAGGTCGTGTTTGCAATGCGGCTGTATTCGTTCTGCTTGAGTGATTGGAGATATTGGTAAGATATTAGTTGCATCAACAGTCACTTAGGTGTACATGGTTTTCACGTTCGTTTAGTTTTTTCTCCTTCAAGTTCTCCACTCGGTTCCCCTCGGTGCTATATTTTGGTTGCCGGGATGTTGATTCTGACGTTCCTGTTAGGGTTCTATTTTGGTCTCGCGGATAACGCCTCTTGGATCCTATCTATGGTTCTCTCGCAATTTTAGCTCAAAATCACCTTAACGTCACAACGGGACTTCAAAGATATAATATGCTGCGGCTTTGATCACGGCTGCGGCGGTCGTGTCTTGATGCAGGCGAAATGCTAGAGGCTCGTGTACTGTGCGAAGTCAGTGCACATTAAAGAACGTCAAGTAGTCGAAATTATCCGGACCTCCTCTACTACGGCGTCTCTCTCATGGAATTAGTTGCTTTGAGACGTTAAACCCGATTAAAACCAAAAACTAAACTATTAAAATATGGTGCGTGCTTCAGCCGTTAATAAACACCTGCTGTAAACCTGATCGAGGTATTTGTTGCACAAAAAACCGTGAAAGGTCTCGATATTACGGTGAGGTTCCCATTGCGCATTTGCAACCACAGACTGTGTTACACTGAAATCTTTTCTCTTAAGACAACTCTTCATTGCAGTTGTAGCAAAGTTATGAAATGTTTGTTTTGTTCTCAGGAAGTGTTTTGTCTGGGCGTCATTGCGATCATATTTTTTTATGAAACAGGCGGTCTGCGGAGAACACATATGGAATCCTGGTGACCCCCTGGTGGGTATTGGAAAGGACGACGAGAGAAGAACCGAGGACTGCAGAGGAGCTAGTAAAGGTGTTATGTGTCCTGCACATTTTTTTAATAGTAGACGATGTAGAAGAGGGTTACTAATGTGCGCCAGGCTATGCAGACTCTCTAAGTACAAGCGGAGAGAGAAGGCTTGGCCAATGGCGGCAACAGCTTGCTCAGCCGCCTTTGCAAGTGCCAAACTGCAGTGCAAAGAACTTTGGGTGTTGGCAAGGTGCCGTGGCATGACGTTCTGCTCTACTAAAGAATGCTGCCATTGAGGGTCATTTCTTGTGCATGGAAAAGAGAAAGGATGGTTGGTTGGTTTATGGGGTTTAACGTCCCAAAGCGACTGAGGCTATGAGAGACGCCGTAGTGGAGGGCTCCGGAAATTTCGACCACCTGGGGTTCTTTAACGTGCACTGACATCGCACAGTACACGGGCCTCGAATTTCTCCTCCAAAGAAATTCAACCGCCGCGGCCGGGATCGAACCCGCGTCTTTCGGGCCAGCAGCCTAGCACCATAGCCACTGAGCCACCGCGGCGGCGAAAAAAGAAAGGAGTTCGTGTAAATAGCTTAAGGCTGGTAGAAGTTAAAATGTGGTAGGGTTTAATGCATTTCAACCGATTAAGACGTGCGAGAGCACCTGTTCAGAATCGATCTCGTCGTCCAGACTAAATGTAGCATGAAAATTACATTTGCATCCGCGGTAAGTTCCTCATGTGTGGAATCGTCTCAAATTCTAAGGGTATGCAATATGTAACCGGCCATTCTTATGAACGGGAACGTGATCCTAAGTACTTCAAGTACTTTAAGCTGTTGCGAATCACAACACTATGGCTCATTAAAATTGTCCACAACACAAAGTGTTGCAGTTTTACTTAAAGGTGCACTGAAGAGGAATCTGAACTCGTCTTTTTGCTGCGGGAACTCGACCTACACGTTCCGAGCATTCTTAGAAACTTCGACTTATTGCGCTGTGCGGCCGGTCTTCCTAAATAAATCGAATTAACGTCCGGATCCCGCCTTCATTTTTTTAATTCTCCCCGTACGGCGGGCGGAGTCGACCAACTCGGGGAGTGCCTTTCAGCCAGCTCCGTGGAGGCTTTGCTTTCGCTTTATTTTGTTTTTCTAGGTTTCCGTGAATAAATAGTTTCATTCGCAGATAATATAGCCGCAAAATAAGCCCGCAGAAATAAAAATACGCGCGCACTAGTTTCTTCTACGAATTACTGCGTATTACTGCGCCGATTGCAGAGCGGCAAGCCGCCACAGGACTGGGTGAAAGGCACTCCACCCATTGGTCGACTCCGCCCACCGTACGGGGGAGAATTAAAAAAAACGGCGGGAGCCGGACGTTAACTCTATTTAATTAGGGAAATCGGCCACACAGGGAAATAAATCGAAGTTTCTAAGAATGCTCGGAACATGTAGATTTAGTTCCCGCGGCAAAAAGACGAGTTCAGATTCCTCTTCACTGCACCTTTAAAGCTTTTTTTCGCATCTCTACATGTATAATGGAGGTACTCGAAAATATGATATGCTGGCACTCTGCCTCTAGCATTCAAAACAGTCCTTTCTGCTGGTATAGTTAGCGACCTGAACCTAAAGGAGAGTTTAATATTCGAGAAGAAAGAAAATAAAGACATCCAGCGCTACAGCACCCCATATAGTGCAGTTGCGTGCAACAACGACAGTCCTGTTGACATTGTTAGCACCGTTTCAGTTTCTTTACCTTTATGAGCTCAGTGTTTTGCAACTTAGGCCCAACCGGACCCATACTGTGTTGTAACCAATGCTGTTATTTTTCTTTGTACAACTTGTAACGTTTATTTGCGTTGAATAAGGAAATGTTGCTTGTGCCCGTGTTACTATTTCCAGGAGACTAAAAGGAATGCAGGTATACCTGGAGGCCACTGCAGCATTTTTCTTTGAATGACGCCGAACGGCTCAGCCTCTACTCTATTGGCACACACAAGCGCAACAAACCGAGCTGTGCAGGCAGTGCCAAGCACAACAACCCCAAACACTGGAACAGGAGAAAGCAGCTCCGTCTTTTTTGGATACAACTCTCTGAGGGAGAGAGCAGATGCGTTTAGACAACTATACGGCGTCATCACCAATGTATTTTTCTTGCTAATGTTCGCTCTTTCAGCCATAGATGTAAGGCGAATAGATGTCCCCATTCCACAGAAGCCTGTAATCTGTGTCATGAATTTTAAACTTGGCGTCTCCTTTGCCAGCCTTGGTGTTCTTTTTCGGCTTCTCCGGACGGCAGTAAGTGTGTTCAGCAACGCCTTAGCTGCATTGAAGAAATGGATGCCAGAACCATGACTTGAAGCTGTGCAAGCATCCATGACAGCATGTTTCAAGATCTATTATATTCGATGCTACTACGTAATAAACTGCAGCGAAATGAGGACCGGAAAGCCACCTGCGGTTTAACAAAGGCAGGCACGGTTTTCAGACTATAAAGGCGGGTACAATATAATTTTTCAGAGCGCAGCCCCGTTTCTGCATTTCGCGGCGTCGCCGTCGCCATTCTCGTCGCCGGTGTCCGTTGTAACCACCAGTGGACACCCTTTAAGCTGCGAAAGCAATGGAGTGGGAGCTTAGAAAGGAGAAAGTATAAGCACAACCTCCTCCTCCCATTAGCAACCGGCGCGCCAGTGGGGGGCGCAGCAATGCATAGGAACCGTGACGTAACACAGTAGCGGTAGAACGAGCGCGCGCGTGTCGGCGGTGGCAGCTACACCGCCGCTCCTTCGCCAGACGTCTCGTTGCAGTCGAGTGTGTGAGACGCATGGCTCCGAAGCGGCCCAGTGATTCCGCGCCAAGCGGTTCGGGGAAGCGGCAGGCGGTTGACCACAAGGCTTTCGCCGAGCACAGTTTAGAATTTCCAAAATGTCTTCGGTATATTTTTGAGGAAAGTAGAGGCGCACTATCTGTCTCCCACAGCTCCGAAACCAATATAGCGGGGGCTCGAAAAGCAGAGGGCAAAATTTGTAAATTGGTTTTTGAGGAAAGGAAACGCGCAGTATCTGTCTCACACATCTCCGTGGACACCTGAACCTGAAGGAAGGCGCATAACTGCCCCCTTGGAACAGTAAACCCCTCCATCGTGCTTTAAGCTACGTGGCGGTAGTGGCAGATGTGCGCTGCATGCTTTGGCATTGACAACGTTGTGCCAGAAACGCTGCCACCAGCCAGGGTGGCAGGGTGGATGGGGACTTGAACAAAGTGTGATTACAAAGTGTGATAGACAAAGTGTGATGAACAGTGGGTGATAACGCCTGAAAAGCATGATCTATAAGCGTGAAGAAACACAACGCCTGTATTTGCAAAAAAGGAAATCACACTTGCAAAGTGTGGACTTTTTTTAGGGTGTACTATTGCGCACAGCGGATGATGGCGGCCAGACAATGATGCTTTTGTTCAAGGTACCCCCTCGATGCATATAACCCAAACGTTGCACGGGCAACCTCATTCTTCCACCGAACCCGTCGCTGATGCAACGTGCAAGAGACAAGTCTCTTTACGTTTTTCCGCTCTCTAGAACAGTGAAGTCATCTCCAAAAAAGCAGTATTAAGCGTATTTTGCCCGCTCTACTTGCTTGATCACCCTAGTTCTGTCATCGAGTGCAGTATAAGACTGAGTGTGAACAAAATGAAATTAGATATATAATACAACCGTTTTCATTCCTCTTATGACTGACGCTGTGCATTACTTGCCGGTTGAGGGATATTTTCATCGCAGTATTTTTGTTAGCAGACTCCTGTTCGAGATTGCACTTAATTTTTTTTTATATTTTTCTTTCCTCGTGCCAGTGTAGCCAACAAAGACCTTGCATTTCAAACTATTTCTGTGTCTAATGTTTATATGATCACTCCACATGGCGTAAAAGTCGAATCACACGGCTACTGCAACCAAATCCTGAAAGGCACCAGGACCACTCTACTTGGCGCTGTCCTTCAGTTGTTTGACAACCTTCGTGTTTTTTCCCCTCGTCACAGCGACTGCTAGTTAACTGCACGCGATGAAAGGGCAGTCCATTCAAGAGTACATGGCAAAGAGATGAAGCACTTGGAGCCATGACTCGCCGCCGATTATGCGCGTTACAGGCACTCCGTCAATCCTGCTTGTGCAGGCTCCATCTCACTATCAGTGCCACCATGGCAGAAAGATATTCGAAAAGAGGGAAAGATAATCACTTCCAAGAGTGTTTCAGCCGCTTTAGGGCCCCGCAAGATTTGCCATGTTTGAATGAACAAAACTGAGAACTGTTATTATGTGGGTCTCCGGAACTTCAATATTGCTGGTGAAGAGTTTTCATGCGAAATGGACCTGAGCTTTAAGATCTGCTACCTTATGGAGTAACTGTGACTACTGACGTGCTTTGGGAAAAAAAATCAAAATATAGCTACTTAGTCAACCAACGAAAAACTCGCCTGAATGCCGAAACAAATTCCTGGTGAAAGGTGCCATGAAACGCAATTCATAGCTCCAGAAACATGTGCACATTTTCCATCTAAAGTCACAACGGCTATAAACACCCTCAGCGGTTTGTGCGCACCAGCCCTACAACAAAACCTCACTGGAAGAAATTAAAAAAGTGATGCAGTTACAGTCGTATTATTAGTCGATAGTTTTTCATGATGATTTGTCTAAAATGTTAAATGCCACATCTCTGCCGGAGCGCGTAAAGCACCGTTTATGGGACTATCGTAGATAGCGGCAAAGCACGTACCCAAAGCTGCTTTATTTCCTAGCTATTCAACTGACTACCCAATGTGAGACCGCACTTATTTGTTCCGGGAGCCACTCTACTCTCGTGCTGTTTTTTTTTTGCTTGCTCGGCAATAAAGAAATAGAAACTCGATTCAGAGTAGCTTTAGCGACGAAGAGATTAAGGATACAACGGTATATAGTTTTTGGGTGGTTTAGGTTTCCAAAGCGACTCAGGCTATGAGGAATACCGTAGTCAAGGCCTGCGGATAATTTCGACCAGCTGGGTTTCTTTAACATGCACTGACATCGCACAATCCACGGGCTTCTATCATTTCCCCTCCATCTAAATGCGACCGCCGCGGCGGGGATCGAACCCGAGTCTTTCGCGTCAGCAGCCCAGCGCCATAACCACTCAGCCACCGCGGGGGCTAAAGGGTAAAAAGAGTAGACGGAGAAAATGTACTCGGTGAGAAGCAATTACACGGGATATATATGCACGTTCTTTCTTCTCTCTCCACACAACTGAACATCACGCTGGTCAAATGTTGATGCCATGGCTAGTCCGCTGCCATAAGCACTTGTTGTTAGCCTTACAAAAAAAGATGGCACATATCGAGACTGGGGCATCAGCCAAGGATCGGGAGACAGAGGTTGTTATACACCTGTACGTAACAAAGGCAAAAGAAACGCACGCGGGAGAGCAACACCGGGAGATTCTACCTCGAGTCGGATATGTACTGAAAAGAGATAATAGTTTAGATGAAAAAAAAATTATAAGTCAAAATGTAATAATGAATAAAAAACAAAATATTGTAAGATTTACCAAGGCCACCGATGACATTACAGCAAGAAATTTTGAACAGCGGTACAAACAAATATTGCTGTCAAAGAAGCTGAGGAGAAAAAAGCAAAGCTCCCGTGCAGCTCAGCGTCCCTGCAGTGGCCGTCCTGCAGGGGCCAATGCACCTCCAAATTCGACGGGACGGCGCCAGCGCCGCGCTCCGCCGCTTCTCTCTGTGCAAGTCCGTTAGGTGAGGGGGCGAGAATGGCGAGCCGGCATGGCAGGAGTCGCTGAGAGCGGCCACAGCCTTTCCAAAATCAACGTGAACTAACCCTCGCCTTGCAATGTGAGTACCCTGCCAGACGGACGTCACCTTACTGAGACAAGGCAAAGGTCCCTGTGAAGCGAGATGGCACCCTCTCCAGAGGAAGCCAGTTCGGTGGCAAACCAGAACGAAGAGCCAGCCGAAAGGGAAAACAGTCGCACCAGCGGCAAAAAGACGAAACGTGGCGCGAAACTTAAAACGCCACGAAAACCGCGAACGAAGCCACTCAAACGGACTGCATCAGCGGAAACTTCCACTTCGGAAGCGCCCACAGTAAAGAGCATTATTAAGAAGCCCGGGTCAGGCAATAAGCGTCTTCGTTCGGGGAGGCGAGCAAAAAAGAAGGTTCACTTCAGCCTTCCGCCGAGCTCAACTAGTTCTTCATCGAGCGCCATTTCCCCCAGCAGCAGCGACGAGCGAAAACCTCGAAGGGATCGATCTCGGTTGACGGTGTCTTCACGCAGAACCCGGAGCCACAAGCGCACCCACAGGACTCATCAGCGATCGCCAAGCACGACTTCCAGCGGTCGCGACAGCGAGAAGACCAGGCGTCACCACCGATCGAGAAGGCGGTCAAGAGAGCCTCTCCGTGGCAGCATGCGCCGACCACGGAAGACATCGTCGAGCCACAGCGACCGGGGCCAAAGTAGACGGCATCGGGAGTCCATGAGTGAATCGTCAAGCAGCGGCAGCAGCAAGCGCAAGAAGCACCGCACGAAGAGACGTCACCAACCCAGAAGCCGGTCCTCGAGCAGCACCAGCAGCAGAAGGCGGGCTGCTAAAAGACTTCGTCATTGAAGCAACGGTTCATCGAGCATAAACTGCGCAGGTAACGATGGTGCTAGAACTGAGCGGCGCCCTGGGAACTTACGGAGCTTTATTAGGAGAAAAGAGGTGAAATCCGAAAGCACTGAACGATGCGAGAGAGGGAAAACAAATTGGAGGACGCAATAATAACTGCAAGAAAAAAAAGCGGTGCGCGTGCCAAAACTAGCTGTGTATGTAGAGCAGCCTCCTGCGCAAATTAAAAGAAACTTATACACTCTCTGTCATGTAGCCTTGCTTCTCCAAGGAAGTGAGCACAGAAATGAAGATGTTTAAACACAACATCTGTTTTCTAAGAAAAGACAGTCGAAAAAAAGGTTTGGAATACATTGAAAATGTTTGCATTGTTGTAGTTGGAATGTACGTGCCTTTGCTGTCCAATGGTCAGTTGTGTATTTCATCTCCCCAAGCAGGTGTTGCTAAGTTCTGTATAAGGAAGACGTTAGAAGTGTTTAACTAGATAAATTCATCTCAAGAAAATAAAGCTCGGTGCGAGAACTATGGGAATGAATAGCTAGGAGTCACTGACTGCAATGATCCCGGCTCTGATGCTGTCTACGTAAATGCTAGGTAGAACTTCCGAGATACCTTGCTTGCTTTATCGCAGACTGATCTTAATACCATAGAACTTGCTGGGCGTGATCACGATCTCTCGTCAGCAGCTTGTGGCGTGGTGCGGTCATGCGCTGGGTAGTTCGCCCTTTCTGGTGAATCCGAGAATTAGGTTGTTAACAGGCGGCTTTAAAGGAAGAGCATTGTTGAAAAAGTAAATATAACTGGTTTTGGCCAGTATGCGAGTACCACTCAACGGTAAGAAGGCCAAGGGACAGATGTGAGAAAACCGCATTCAGATCCCGCCATCGGTGTGACAGAGGCTCCCGCAATAGCACACCTTTCTGGCTTCACGTACCGTATTCTTCGAAAGAACCCAGGCCGCGGCGTTTCGCTGCTCTGTAGTAAAACATGAAACATCTCAAGTGAGCAACATGCTCATCACACAGAGGTTGGTTGCCCTGCAGATTACATGCGACCCGCACAGCAAGGCCTAGAACGAGACCCGATGACCCTGTGAAAAGGAAACTGTACGTACATTTGTACATAGTTTTCGTTGCGACATCCAGACGATGGCTGTGACGTAGAAATTGCGTTCAGGTCACGTGAGGGATTCAAAAAACACTAACGGTCCCTTGTTCCTTGGTTTTAATTCACACCAACTCTTACACAAGCTTGCTCAAGAGCTGAAATCACAAGAAAATAACAAGCAGCGAACATATCACAGCTTTTATATGCCTCACGTGAACTGAACGCGTTTTGCACGTCTCAGCCGCCGTTTGACTTGATCAATCAATCAATCACTCAATGAATCAATCCATCAATCAATCAATCAATAATTAATTAATTAAATGGTTTTTTTTTTCACAGCTAGAGGAAAGCGGCTTCGGACGATAAGCTATTAGGGTAGCTTGAGAGGTGCCCGAGGCCCTCTCTTATGAAACCAAAAGTGCCCAGAAAAAATTCGAATATCCACCATTGATCTGCTGTTGATGAACTTCACGTCGTTAGTCATGGATTCCGTTGTCCAGCGCATCACTGGCAAGGAGAAATATGCATCCAAAAATTTTCTGTCTCCTCATTTAGGCCTCCTAGCTGACTGTGTCATATGGGTTGGTTTTTAGCTCACTCGTAAGCACTGTTCCGCCTCTTTCATCGTTGGCCGTGGCTTTCGGCACGCGTCATGTGACGCATGCTGTAGCTTGTTTCTCGAAGCGCCTTCTCTAATAAATAGTATCTTCAAGTGAATCGCATGGTTTGAGTGATTTCACTATCGAAACAAATAGGTGGTACCAACGGAAGGTGTGCTTCATGGAAAGCCGCGGGTGATTAACTCACAATTTTACTCTTGCGTGCGTTTTGACATGAAAATACTAGCCACTCAAAGACAATCCAGAAAAAGAATTATCTCGGCTTTATTGCTCCCTTGTTCGGGCTTATATTTCGCGCCCAAGCGGCATTTGGTAGCCAGTTTATATTCACTGTATGTTTGCATGGGTTAGTTGACTAATTCGGTAACATTTGAAATCTCTTCACTTGTGGCGACTGCGAACAAAAATTCCCAACGTTCGCAGCAGTAGCGCCAGTAACTCGCACCACCGGAGCAACGGGCGGTGTACGGTGGGTGTTTATTCGTTCCTAAGGGTGACGACGAGATGGCACTACCCATTGCGGTGCTACGACATTTTTGGCAAATTTGTTGTTTTTGCTTGCCGCACCATTTCGGATTTAGCGATTAAATCTGACCCATGCAGACACGTGCCCCACCCAAACGTAGCGCAAAACTGGCCGTGAAACGTCACCTCTGCGCAAAAGGTCTGCAACAGCAACGTGGTTAAGACGATTTCCTTTAAATGTGTCATTCTCAAGCAGCAATCGCTGTTACGACTACGAGGTTGCAACGCTAACATCAAGCTCTATGTAAAGCCAGTCTAAAGGTGCTGCGTAAGAAAATAATCAAGGAACGATTCGTACCTGCCCTGTTCTCGGAATGCATTGATCGCCCGCAGGTACCTGCGACGCCAGGCAATGATGTCACTTCGCTCGATCAGCGCAAGGTTCCGTTTTCTTTTTTCTAATGTGAATCCGATGTCCTTCATCAACCTCCACAACGTCGTTTTCTTGAAGTTCGGCAGGTCGTCGTCCTCATCGACAGCCTTTAGCACACTGTCCAGTGTTGGGACTTCCCTCTTCGCCATGCTCAGCTTTCCCGGACATGTACTACTTGCGCCATCTGTCGGCAGTAGCGGCGACACGGCGCGTAACTGAATGGGAAGTGGTACAAAAAAAAAATCGTAAAACGTGAACAAAAGAACCTACAAAAAATGACCCGGGGATTGTATGAGGATTGTGCCGATGTTTCAGTTCTGTGCTCTTAATACACAAGCTGCCCAGCGCGTTTGAATATTATACGATGCTGCCTATGGGAGAGGGCCACATTTTGCCCATTTTTCAAACTTTAAAACGGTATAGCGCCGTAACACAGATAGATATCGAAAATGACCCGGGGTTTTAGGTACCCTAACATATGCTGTTTAAAATGGTGTGCGTCGACCTCTCATAGCTTTGATCCAGAAGCTTCCCGAGGCCTTTATATCTGAAACCTGGTAATGCCGAACATTTGAAAGATGGCGCCTGGTTGCTAGTTAGGCTGCAGAAATAGTTCGAAGCGATTAATTTCCGTCCATTTTGATGATTATCTTTTTGTCAGGAGACGTATGCCTTATAGAAAAGAACACGTGCGAGAGTTCGAACCTAGTGTATTAACCGGAGTTTTAAATAAAGAAAGTTACTAGGGTGAAAATTAACGTAGCTACAAAAAGTATTTGTGGGTGTTCATAATGCTTTGCGAATTGTCAGCCCTGTGCTATTATTCAAAAAGTTTATTTGCGCCTGTGATTATGGTAGAATAGGGTATGACAGCTAGCTAGTTTGAATTTGGATATTCATGTTGCTTTGAAAGAGCGCAGCGGCAACCAAACGGCAGGCATCAAAAAGTAATGTCGGATGGAAGTGTTTGAGTTTATTCTCATAATGCTGGTGTAAGAAGTTTGATGGAGCTTTACTCGGAGACGTTCTGTACCTGTTCAGCTTATTACATGTCGTCGGAAATAATAGAGAATTATAAGTCTAGAAGCAGATGGCCTCCGGTTAGAAGGTCAACTGTCGCTTCCATCTGCTTACAAATTAGTGATTTTTGGCATTGTCGGAATAAGGTGACTGGGGTTTGGACTTGGGGTTCTAACCTCTGTTCAGAACCTTTTTTTTGTCAACCGATTTTAATAAAGAGTTTTCGTTTCAAGACCTCGAATATATATTAGTATCAATGAACAATTTCACGCATTATAATCATTCGTACATTTTTTTTAAAGAACTATAGGCGACTTCTTTTTGGTGCTCTTTCATTCAAACTTCTGTCATATGCATGCATGAGGTATAGCCAGGATCCTATCTGTGGGGTGTCACTGCAGAAATTAGGCTGCGCTTTTGAGTCACCAAAGTTATCTTGTACCACTAGATACCACCAACTTTGTTTAATTGTTGCTAAGAAAGTGGTGAATTTAATTTTGTCGACTTCTGTCCTTCGAAAAAGCGCTCTTATATGGGCCTCTGCAAGAAAGCAGTTTACAAATGGCAGACATAAATGGTATGTATAGCGGCTGTAGCATTTCGCTACGCTGCCTGTCGGGAGATTGCATACAGTCGGATTGAGCTCAAGAATTAAGCAGCAAATGCCCGACAAAACAGACCCTCTAGCGAATTGTCATGGTGCCGCGGTTAATCCCACCGCACCTCCAACAGTTACAATGCAGGGGGCTGGAAGGTGCAAAAGGCTTAACCGCAGATGAACAGGATTAGCCGCGAAGTCATGTCAATCGGCTGACGCCATTGGCTTGAGGGTCTCCTTTGAGGAACGTTTGCATCTGTACCCTTGAAGATGGGGTGTAATCATTTTTTTTAAAATAAATTATCCTATATTACCAGTGTAAAAGATTAGTTGCGTTATCGCTCACAGCTTTCTTTTACGATTCATCTTCCTGCTCAAAATGCAATGAAAACGAATAAAAAATTGATCGCCAAAAGCCAGGTCAAAGGATGTCGAAGGGGAAGAAAAGGAACAACTAAACAGTCTTGCCCAAGCCAATACAAATACCACGGCCGCTCAATGGAAAGCGCACTGTATGCGGCCCGTCGCGTCGCCCGAAAGAGCCGTATTGCGCCTAGTTCTCATCGCCACCGCTGCGGCGCCACCGCTCCGGGACGAGTCCGGGCGGAGAGCTGTGCGCAGCGGCCGAGGCAGTGCTTTCGTTCAGGCGTCCGCGCGGTAGGCGCTTTATCATTTTAGCCTTTCTGAGCTGCTTTAAACACATTATGATTATGCCACGTGCAAGTTTGTTATTGATAGCGTGATAGCGGCATGTCACCATCACTGCGCTTTTCCAAATCGCACGTGGACTTGCGTTTACAGCGAGAATCGAGGCAGAAGTGCGCTTCGCCGAGCGGACACCCATTCCGTTACGGGCGTTTCAACCACTGAAATAACTTACTACATATTACAGTCTTGAACTCGGGACAAGGTTTCGGGCCACTTATTCAACGTGAACTTTCTGTAAACTTACGTTTGTGGTCGTAACGTTCTGTATTATAGTTCAACCTGTTGCTCCGTTTTCGCTGGAAATAGTTCCAAGTTGGTACCACCAAGTACCAGGGTCATCCCTAAATTAAGGTTTGCAGATCTTTTATAAATAGAAAGATAAGTTTATTTTAAGCAAATTAGAAATCACTTAAAAGGGACACCATTCTTCTACTTTTGCGTATAATCGCCGTTGCGGTCTATGCATTTTTACAGACGCTGGGGCAGTTTTTGTATGCCCATGTCATACCAGCTCGCCGCTATGCCGTTGAGGAATCGTTTGACCGAATCTTTCACTTCGACATCATCAGTTAAGCGCCTTCCAGCGTGGTGTTCTTTTAGCTTTGGAAACAAGTGGTAGTCACTTGGTGCCAAGTCCGGACTGTAGGGTGAGTGGCTGATGACGTCCCGTACCAACTGTTCTAGGAGAGCGATGGTTTGACAGGCAACGTGGCGGCGAGCGTTGTTCCTGTTCTGCGCTTTTGAATCGCCCGTCTGAGTTTCTTGAGGGTTTCACAATATCTGTCCGCGTTTACTGTGGTGCCAGGAGTCATGAAGTCTACCAACGATACCCATTTTCGATCCCAAAACGCAGTTGCCTTTGCCGGCAGACTGCGCCCGCTTGAATTTTCGCGGCTTGGGCGAAGATGAGCGCCGTCACTCACGTGATTTTTGTTTGGTCTCAGGCGTGAAGTGGAATGTCTAGGTTTCATCACCCGTAACAATACAATAGAAAAATGTCTCCGTTTCATCTCCAGAACGCGGAAGAAATTCGCGGGAGGAGTCAACGCATTGTTGTTGATGGTCGTCTGTGAGCATTCGCGCAACCCGTTTTGGGCACACCTTCCGATATTTCAACTTTGCTGTCAAACTACTATGAATAGTGCTTCTAGAAAAACGCCAGGAACCAAAATGCAGAGTTCGTCGAGTGTGATCCTCCGAAATTGCCGCATCATTTTCTTCGACCTTGGCGACTGTCTCATCAGAAATTGACGGTCTCCCGTTTCTTCGTCGTGAATTCCAGTGCTGCCAGCTGCGAACTCCCTACACAACTTGCGAAAGTTTTTAACATCCATGCAAGACTCTCCGTACACTTCCATCAACTGGCAATAATTTTCGATTGGTTGAACGCCATTTGCGTGAACTTCGCTCCTGGCGGTAGCGACAAACGGGAGCTCCATTTCAAATGGTTGTCGGGCCAAGACTGACAGTCCCTTTCGCGCTGAGTCTTCGCTTGTTTGGAAGACTGGGAACAATGAACACAGCAGTATAGCGAGCAGCCACGTATATAGTTTCCCTGCGGTCGCAGCCCTTTGGAGACCTTACTTTTGGGATTACCCTCGTAGATATACTACTGACACAAACAGTTGCAAAAGAAACAACACAAGACAGCCAGTTCAACCAGACTCCAGCAGGCTCAGCCAATGTTTTGCGTTTTATTTTGAAGCCACGTGATGCACCGAAGGAATTCAAGCCTATTTTACAAGAGAAGAACTTTCCTCAAAAGCGGTTTACGAGCAAGTATGATTTTTTTAATCGTAAGATTGATGTTTCCTACCTAATTGGTCAGCAGCGGTCGCATTAGCTTGGTTAGAAAGGCTTTGCAGATGTCCTTGGTGTTACTGCGGTCTTCTCTCTCGCAAATCAACTCCGGACATTGCTCAAAATAGGGAAGAAGGGCCTAAACCACCATGCTGCATAACTTGCTGCTTCTGCGGGAACTCATGGTAACCGATCTTCGGATCTTTTCTTGCGTTTGTGGTGCACAGCGGCACGCAGCAGTAGCGTGGCATCGTGTCGCATGCGCTTAGGGTGCTGTCGACACAGGCACCGATGACAAGCACGCAGAACTAGCTGAACCACGCGGTCATGCAGAGCACTTACAGCGAAAACACGTGCCAACACAGCCAGCGCACTCCTTCCGCGTCGTCTGGCCGTCCGTGCCGGCGGCGGCTTGTCACGGAAAGGTGGCGCCCCCGCGGAGAATAACGGCGGAAACTTCAACTTCTCCCAATACGCGCTCCCCCAGCCATTGAGGCGCGACGCGGCGGGCCGCACCAAGTGCGCCTCCATTGAGCGGCCGTGCAAATACTATGTTCAGAATCTTAAAAGAATGAAAACTGGAAAAATGTTAGGATGGGCAATAAAAAAAAGGAAACTCTCCTGGACAAAGAGCATGACGTCAAAGGGACAAGTCCTTGTGGGAAAAATCGCCCACTTTTGCTTCTAAACTGGTTTTGTATGTGTCGATCATTTTCCCCCCGCCTTTCTTCTCCCGATTAGAGACGCCTTGGTATGAAGAGGGTATGAGTAGCACCTGCTGCCCTTCCCGGTCAGAAGCCCCGTGATTTGCCCGCCACACCAGAGACACGTGCGCCGATGACGTCTGCCGGGAGAGGTCTATTCGAAGTGGACGTTTTCTTTTTTGGTTCCTACCTCAGCAGTTATGGAAATGCGCAGCACACAGAGGCGGCTCTAGATGCGTGTGAGAAAGGAAGGAACGAGTCTTGGGAATTCTACGGCACAATTGTTACGTGGTGCGGGGGCAACCGGTTGCAGGAGGGAGGAGAAGGGGCTCTTGAAGGAGCGTGGCGACGCCTTGTGTTGTTGTGAGTCATACCATGCACTCACTTGTTCCCTATTTCGTTTCCGCGAAGCATGAGGCAGGTCTCGGAATTTCGTCTAGTGTTTCTGTTTGGGTAAGCTGAGAAGTGGATTGCGTACGCCGGAACTGGCGTCGAAAAGGGCCATGCATCTCCATGTCTCTGGTGCTGGCTCGTTACCCCTCTCGAGTCGGGGGAAAAATTTCAAGCCGTGAAGAAAAGGGGTTGGGGGCGCTGAAAGGACCGATTAAACCGCGAAGAAAAGTTCGGGGAACCTGAAGGAGGCTCAAGCCATGAAGAAAAGAGTCACCGAGACTCCCGCGGTCCTCCGATTGTTGCAAACCGGACCCGGCTTCCGACGCGTACGCGAGCGCCCGTGCGCTGATATCTAGCACGGACAGATATCGGCGCCTCGCCGAGGTTCGCTGGCGTCTCCTGCAGTGCGCATGCGCACATTGGTTCTGGCGTACGCCCAGGAAGGGCCCGTGGAGTTGGACTGAAATTTTGGTCGTGTTCTCAGGGTACCCTCGTGGTCGGTGCAATCTGGATGACCGGTAGCTCCGTGCGCTCCCTCAGGAAGTTCCGAAAGTAGTTCTTGCGCTGATTTTATTTTTCAGCATTTCGTTCCACCAGTCCACGTCGTCAGACACTTCCCACAAGAGATTTCGTTCATTGGGCCTTAATCTCTTCCTCTTTGGTGGAACGAGGAATATTTAACTTATAAAAAAGATGCACACAAATAAAACTAGCATAATGCTGCTAGACAAAATTTATAATAGCATTCGGCTGAGATACATTCCAGTCAACGAAGCTGCGCGAATTCATTCGAGATTTTGGGATGACTCCGAAGCTCGAACACAGCCAGCACTACCCGCACTGAACAACAGCCGTCGCCATCGCTTCGCCCCCCCCCCCCCTCCCCCTACAGCAACGCCGGACTGCTTTGGTTGTGTGGACATTGATTTTAATAACAATAGTGCTTTTATTCGCGTCTCACAGGGTACAGAACAGTGGAGGCCGGCAGTAAAAGTTGTCATAAATGAGAGCTTGACAGAGCCGCACGCCCCCGAGCACTAGAAAGCGGTACAGTGGCATTGCTTTGAAAAAAAAAATGCAGTACATAATATGCCCTGATCAATGAAATTCCACTCTTCGAGAGTAGATAGAGCACATGGAATTAGCTTGTTGTAAGGCCGAAAAAAAACAAAAAATTCACTGAACCAATAAAAGTTCACACGCCCTATGGAAACGACTTCAGTGCTTATACAATTAAAACGGCTAAAGCAAGCGTGGTCACAAGGAGAAAGGACTTAATGGAAAGGAAAGTAGGTTAGAACAAAAAAAAAGCAGTAACAGGCCGAAAAAAAACAAGTATAGTTTAATTGCGGCTTGTCAATGACGAAGCCAAAGACAATCATTCGGAGATATAATATTTTCATGTGCGTTGTTCGCTTTTTTTTCTTCTTTTTTAGCAAATGTTTTGTGTACACGCTAAATGAGTGCTTGAAGACCATATAGTACATGACTGAATATTTACCGCATAAGCGCGAAATTTGCCCAGGGATGCACCGATGAGTGCGACTGCATTCCAGTACTATTGTTTACTTCGCCGTACGCAAAGTGCTAGTGCTCGTTTGCATGGCATAATACGCGACCTGCGCATTAGTTATCTTAATTAATCTCATTTTTGTAACAGTTGTACCCTTGATTATTTACAAAGTGCGACAACTCTGTAGGAAGCGCCGATGCGACTGCACGCGTGGGAAACACTTGGTAGCCTGGTTGCTGACATATAGCGTAGGAGCGGCGCTTCTCGGTAATCGTCCCTGCTTTCTTCGATGAGACGAATACCTCATTTTGGATCAGTTTACGCAGAAGCATATTCGGTGACCGTTCGCATTCAACGAACCGGCCTTATTTGTCATCCACAAGCGACGGCAGCGACTGCTGCTGGCTGCCTAAAACATTGAGCGGCAGTCCGAGTCCCAGCGGCGCTTCCCGTTCAGTGCATGCGCGCCCTGTAATGTAAGCGACAGTCGATTTCAGGTCACCTCTGGCAAAACTACACTCGCTGTACATTTGGGTTCGCTGAAACTTGAGAATTCGCTCTCCCCAATCACCGAAATTGCGTACACACACCCAGTGAACTCATCAGGCCTACCGCGGAAGGGGGTCGCCGTCAGCAAAGCGAGAGTAGCTGTTCAAGTGTGCGCATTATCTTTATTTGCATATGAATTAAAACAAGCTTTCATTAAAAAGCGCAATCATGAAAGTAAGATGGAGATTTTTAATTCTCAGAGCAAATTTTTGAATGCCGGAGAACTGCTGTTGAGGCTACACTCTCGCCTTGCCGGACCAAGTTGAGGGAGCCCACCAAACTCATTGCGAGGAAAGTGCGTTCTGCAGCGAGTGTCACTAAAGCTCATCGTGTGACAGTGCGCAAATGACACTTAAACAAATGTCACTTGTTGAAGGTGGCTCTGAACGCTCCAGTATGGCAGGAGTATAATGCTCTCGCATTAGAAACTGTTCCAATCCGTGCTACACCTGGACTACCACATTGCATAAATGCATGGGTAGTGTGCCGTGTTTTGTAGCAATGTATATATATCGAGCGTTGTCACTACGGAAATCTTTATGAATTTGTTTCGTGGCGCTTGCATTACGTGCTGTCGCCCAGGATGCCTTCCGCGTGAGGGAAACTTCAAGAGGAACCTCATTTAGTGTTCTGGCTTCTATGAACAAGTGTCCAAGGGCGTGTGGTGATGGCTTGGCTAGACTACATGCTGCAAACGCTACTGCATGAAATGAACGTCGCTTCACAGCTGTCGGTCGCTGTTTGCGAAGGTGATCTCGGCGCCTCTTCACCGCGACAGATGCCTCGGCCCACTGTCGCTTTGTCGTGGCGTTTGCGCAGCCAGGCGAAAGTGCGCCTCTTCGGACTACTAATTCCTCCTCTGTTCTCATTCATGTCGCCATCTCCGCTTTACTGTAGAGCCTAGGCCATCCATTTAGTGTTTATGTCTGTTGGCTCCGTTTCTAGACTTTTGGTGTTGCTTTTCTGCCATGACGCAGTCGCTTCCCGCCGCTCAGGGTAGAGCGCTAATTCTTGCAAGTATAAATAACACCTAGAGACATGCACTGGTGACTTATGGTTATAGTCGAGCTGTTCACAAAGCCACACACTTTGATGGTTGCGCACTTAAAAAAGGTTAGAAACACGATGAAACTTAAAATTATTCCAGATGTACTTTTTTTTCAGGTGACTTCTTGCGTCAAGTCGAAGGTGTAGCCTCGAAATGCATGCCTGTATTAATACACGCTTGAACAATAAACTCATGGCCACAAGTGGACAGCATCGCACAAAAACGAAATATATCACCTCATCGCATGGCCGAAGTGTAGGAAACGAATTCCTCGTTCTCCTTCACTCACTGATTTCTGTTACTATAGCTTTACTTTGTCGATGAGGCAGACAGCGTGGTCACTTATTCCTCAGTCTCTGTCGCCATAAAGAAGGCTAACAATATTTCTCTTACATTCTTGTTTCTTGGTTTTGCGATTATAGTTGTTTTCTCAAAATTCAGCGCATATTGCCAGTGCGATATTTGCTCAATCGGCCACATGACACGGCGAAGATATGCAGACGCACGCTATGTGTGCTTTCTGTGCTCCGGCTTGCGTTCGTGCGTGGGTGCGTGCGTATGTGTAGCATAGCGCATGTGTAGGGAAAAATACGGCGCAGGAGTGACATTGCACATTGTGTTCCACTGCTTCATGTTTGTACTGGGATGTATCTTTTTCTTTTCTCGACATTCTGGAGACACCTTTTGGAAACCTTACAACTTGTCAGAAAGAATCGCGGAAAGCATCGTTGCCCCCTCAAGCCATTCAACAAGCCCGTCAACCATCTTGCCTTTTCTGTCCCCTCTTTCTCTTCCCACTAGGCGCCCTTCTCGGTATCCCACTACTGAGCACGCGTTTGTCAGGCGCGGAGAACGCTTCACGCCGCATTGGTACTTTTCTTTCGCCCGCAGAGCCCTTCCTGCTCCCCCTCCTCCCACAATGTTGAAGGTATTCCGAACAAAGGTTCACCCGACTGCCCCCCCCCCACCCCTCCCCCCCACCACGCCGTGTTCCCTCCCGTCTGCCCGCGAGCGGCTACGCGATGCAGGAAAGGGGAAAAGAAAAGAGAGAGGAGGAGTTCAGGGTGAAGCGGCCCGTGGTGGCAGTCTGCCGAACTAAACGGCCATGTCCTGCAAAGCTGGGCTTGTTACATACTGTGCACTTTCAGACGGATGGCATGGACTGTGAAGCTGTCATTCTTGACTGTTCGCGAGCTTGAAATCTTCACGTCGCGAGGTCTTTTCTTCGGAGACGCCACAGGCCCGCACAGACGCTCCGCCTTGATTTTGGCAACGGTACGGGGAGATACTCCGGTGTCCCCACTCACAGCACTCAGTACTTCCCGAACAGACTTCTCCGGAAAACGAATCCTGGTACGGGAGTGCCTTGACAGCTTGGATGTACGAAGCTTCGCGAAAATGCGTACAGGAGAGGTGGCCGCGGCCGCTGAGCAGGACGCCATTTTCTCAAAAGTGAAAGCGAGCCGGACGGAAAGAGTAAACACGGCCAGGGTAGCCAGGGTTGCGGAGACAGCGAAAACGTGAAATGGAAAAATACGACAAACGCAAAATACAAAAAGCGTTTTTTGTCACGCTGATGACAAAAGTATTATTCACGAAGCCTGGCGGCAAAGCATTTGTTATTTTTCGCTCACCACAAGCAACGCACTATTTTGTGTCACAGATGCAGGTTGCGCAAAAAGGAGCGCTAGCTTTGGCAGCGTTACACGCGCCCGGCGCGAGAAGGAGATACCGTAGATCATGCCGTAGATACTTTGCCAATCTGCGCGCCTGCCTTGGCACGGAGAAAAAATAGACGCGGAGCTCGGTTATATAAGAAGGGCGTTGACCGCTGTATGCCTACCCGAGCCGCCGTTTAGGCTTCCGAGAAGGGCGCCCGCTCGACTCCCGGGACAACACCACTCGCCCAGCCACGGACCGACGAGGCAGCGCGAACCATTCTGCGGGACGGCACTCTCGTGTACCTCTGGTCGTCGGACTGTCGCAGCGCCCGTTGAACCTTTTAGTTTGTTGCCTCTCTGTTGTGTTGGTGCACTTTAGACGCAATAATTCATTTGTATTGTAATCTCTCTAGAGCGTAACTTTGCACGAGTTGCATTGTTTTGTTAATCACCTTGTATATGCTCGTACGAGTGATTGTGAAATCCTCTATATCGTCTGTGTCGTGTCCGGTCGCTGTGTTGAATGCAGCGAAAGACGCACACGGGTGTCCGGTCGCTGTGTTGAATGCAGCGAAAGACGCACACGGTACTTTAAGACTTCGTTTATTTAAAGCCGATGAGGGTGCGACCAGCGTCGACCGAGGCAGGAGCCGAACTGGCCGCCCGAAGAAAGGAGGGAGCGGAGAAGCGTCCACGGGAGGGAGTGGCTTCCCAAAACAGGAGGGGGGCGCACCATGGGGGGGCATCTGGCGACAGCGTGCGACGAGGGGCAAGTGGTCGTTAGGAGGAGGATGCGAGTGGTCGTTAGGAGGAGGATGCGAGTGGTCGTTAGGAGGAGGGTGCGGGGGCGCACACACACAAAAGCAATAAGGGGACACAACACTTCCTTCCCCCTTAGAAAGTTGCCTGGTATCGTGCAGGGGGTCGGCGCTCACGCGTGGAGGCGCGCTGGCTTTGTGCGCTCGGGGGAGAAACACTTGTAGGCTGGCTGTTGTTCGCTGTGTCTCCTAGGTCTGTCCTGGGCGAAGTCTCTTCTTCCGGGAAGAGGTGCCAGGCTATGTGGGAAGATGGTGCACGTGTTCTCTCCGCTGGCGGACAGCTCTCAGACGGCGTCGTAAATCTACGCAGCTGGTTGAGATGTCGGCGTGCTACTGTGCCATGTATGTTGACGAGCCAAGAGCGCAGGCCTATGCGTCTGACAATTGTAGCTTCCTCCCAGCGTGGCTTTTTCAGAAACTGTCGGGCGAGGACGCGCTGCCCCTCATTAAGCGTGCCGCAGCGCGGAATTGCTTTTTCTTCCCGGAACGTCTCTGCCTTTGGCTCGGGGAGGATGGCTGTGAGCTGGGTTCGCATTTCACGCTCGAACATCAATTTCGAGGGGGTCTCGCCTGTTGTGCTCTGAACCGTCGTGTGCTGCTTGAAGAGAAAGCGCGCAAGGCGGCGCTGCAGCGAGCCTGTCTGATCTCTTTCAAGGGCGCGTTTTAGCTCGGCTACGTAGCGCTCGGCTTGTCCGTTTGTCGCTGGGTGGTAGGGGGCCGATGTAACTGATGAAATCCCGTTGTCGCGATAAAACTTGAGGATCTCCGCAGACACAAACGGTGTTCCGTTGTCCGACACTACCTTGCGCGGCAGGCCGAACGTTGCAAATAGTGATCGGAGGTTATCAATGACTGCTGCCGAAGTCGTCTGTCCCATTTGCCTTATCTCAAGCCACTTTGTGTAGGCATCTACGACCACAAGGAAAGTGCAGCCCTCAATTGGTCCTGCAAAATCAATGTGCAGTGTGTGCCATGGTGTGTCTGGCTTTTCCCATTCTGGGACAGGAGCTTTCGGCGGGGCGCTCCGGCTGCTCTGGCAAGGCTTGCATTCTCGCACCACTGTTTCGATGTCGTTGTCAATGCCAGGCCACCACATGTAGCTTCTGGCACACTTTTTCATTGCAACGATGCCCCGATGTCCGGTGTGGATGAGAGACATAGCTTGTGCGCGTAGTTCTCTCGGCATCACAACTCGGGACCCAAATATGATGCAGCCGCGATGGGTGCTCAACTCTGTAGCTCGCCTGCGGTAAGCGTCGAAGTTGTCCCCTTTGAGTTTATGCACGTTGCCTTGTTGAACAGCTGTGTAAACTAGCCGGAGAGCTGCGCACTTCTGCGTAGATGCTGCAACTGTGTCTGCTGTAAGCGGAGGTTCTGGCAGTGCTTCGAACATCAGAACGTCTCCTGGTGGAAATGGTTCGTCAACAGTTGCGTCTAGTGGCAGACGGCTTAGCGCATCGGCGTTTTGATGTTTACTCCCATTGCGGTAGACCAGAGCGTAGTCGTACGCTGAGAGTTTGATGCACCAACGTGTCATTCGCGGAGACAAAGTTGGTGGCATAGGCCTTTGTGGTCCCAGAATGCCCAATAGCGGTCGGTGATCGGTTATAAAGGTCACCTTCCGGCCGGCAATGTACTGGTGAAAATGTGTCGCCGCGTAGACGATGGCTAGCCCTTCTTTGTCAAGTTGCGCGTAGTTGCGTTCTGCTTGCGACAACGTACGTGAGGCGAAGGCGATGGGAGCTTCCCTTCCTTGCTCGTCAGTTTGCGATAGAACCGCGCCGACTCCGTACGGTGATGCGTCGCAAGCCAAAAGCAGAGGCTTCCTTTCGTCGTAGTGGCGGAGGACTACATCTTCGAATCAGGTCTTTCAGGGCATCGAATGACTGCTGATGGCGTGGCGACCATGTCCATGTCACATCTTTCCGAAGGAGTTGGTATAAGTCGTTGGCCACGGTAGCTCTTTGTTCCAAGAACCGGTCGTAGAACGTCAAGAGTCCGAGAAAAGCCTGTAGCTCCTGCTTGTTTGTTGGAGCTCGTGCTTCTGTGATCGCTCGCACCTTGTCCTCGGTAGGGTGAATGCCTTCCGCATCAATTCGGTGTCCCAGAAATTGCACCTCTGGCACCGCAAAACAGCACTTCGATTTGCTTATGCGCAAATTAGCGTTTGCTAGCCTTTCGAGAATGAGCTCTAGGCGCACTGCATGCTCTTCAGTGGCAGTGCCACTGATGATGACATCGTCAAGGTAGACACAAACTCCTGGGATGCCCTGAAGCACTGTCTCCATGAATTTTTGAAATATGGCCGGGGCTGCAGCTACGCCAAAAGGCAGTCGCTTGACTTTGTACAAGCCTTTCAGTGTGTTAATTGCCAATAATTCAGCAGTTGACTCGCTCACCTTCAGCTGCTGATACGCCTGGGTGAGGTCCAATGTGCTGAAGACTCTTGCGCCACGTAGTACACTGAATACTTCTTCAGGTGTCGGTAGCGGGTAAGAGGACGCTTTAGTCGCAAGATTGACGGTGCTCCGGTAGTCTCCGCAGAGGCGTATGATTCCGTTCTTCTTGCGAACTACGACAAGTGGTGTGGCCCATTCTGAATGCTGCGTCGGCTCGATGACACCTTGCTGCTCCAGTTTGTCCAACTCTTTTTCAACTGAATCTCGGAGAGCAAACGGCACCGGCCTGGCCTTCAGAAATTTGGGTTGCGCGTTGTCCAACAACTCCAGTGTGACCGGGGGCCCTTCGTTTCCTGGAATCTCTTCCGAGAATACTCTTTCGTATTTCTCTTGCAGTTGCTCAACCATGTTCTGGCTCGGCGTCTGGTGTATGCCGCATATCATCACGCCTAGTGGAGAAAACCAGTTTCTCCCTAGAAGGCTTGATCCTGTGCCCTTCACAACAAGCAGAGGTAGCGTATGGGTCTGGCCGTTGTAGTTAACCTGCACGTTGGCAGAGCCCAATAGTGGCAGATTCTGTCCTGACCACGTTCGCAGGTGCGTGTCGTCTTGTTGCAGGGCGGGCGCGTCAGATGGCCATGAAGTTCGGAACGTGTCCTCACTGATCAGAGTACAGGCTGCGCCGGAGTCCACCTCGAACTTAATCAGCTGGTGATGTACGCTTACTTCTGTAAAAATATTCGGTCGCGTGCCGAGATTCATGGTGTTCAGGTCGTACAACACAGATGGTGTTGCTGATGTTGCTCCATGGAGATCAGATAGCGGCGTATTCTCTGAGGCGTTGACGCTGTGATTAGGCTGGGAAGGTGACTTTATCTTGGCAAGTCTCCGTTTCGTAATGCATGCTCTTTCGATATGCCCTCGCTTGTGGCAAAAATTACACGTGGCTGACTGGAATCGACATCCCTGGGGGTTGTGTTGGTCGTCACACCGCCAGCAGCGTTGTGCCTTTTTGACCGATTTTACAACAACAGAAGGCTTGCGCACCTGGTTGCTTGTCTGGTGTACCGGCTCGGTGTTCCGGCGAATCCCTCTCTGCTGGTGACCGGCGCTCTCCGCTCGAACGGCGATGTCGTAAGCTTTGCTGAATGTGAGGTCCTTCTCAGCGAACAGGCGCTGCTGCACTGACTCGTCACTCAGTCCGCACACAAATCTGTCGCGTAACATCACGTCCAAGGGAAGCATGGTGGTGTTAGCAGAAGAAGCTGCGTCTCCCTCCTGCCCGGTAGCTGTTGTCGACAGCGTTCCAAAATTGCAGTCGGCAGCGAGCTTCTTGAGCGCGGCTACGTAGGCGCTCACAGTTTCTCCTCCCAGTTGATCTCGTCGTTGGAAGCGAGCCCGGCTGTAGACCTCGGATGGCCTTGGGTCGTAGTGCTTTTGCAGCGCTTTTACGATGTCGTGGTAAGACACTGCCGCTGGTGTGCTTGGCTGAATAAGGGCGCAGACAGTATCGTAGGTCTGCTCCCCGCACAGCGTCAGCAGGTTGGCCCTCTTCAAGGCTGGGTCTGTGATGTTGTTAGCTTCAAAGTAGAACTGAAGGCGTCCAACCCACGATGACCACGATGAGCCGTTGAACTCTGGTATCTGATTGGGAAACCCTCGCGTAGCCATGGCTTGTCAATAGCGTTGCGTAGCGCGGGTCGAATCCACTTTCTCGTCGCCACTGTCGTGTCCGGTCGCTGTGTTGAATGCAGCGAAAGACGCACACGGTACTTTAAGACTTCGTTTATTTAAAGCCGATGAGGGTGCGACCAGCGTCGACCGAGGCAGGAGCCGAACTGGCCGCCCGAAGAAAGGAGGGAGCGGAGAAGCGTCCACGGGAGGGAGTGGCTTCCCAAAACAGGAGGGGGGCGCACCATGGGGGGGCATCTGGCGACAGCGTGCGACGAGGGGCAAGTGGTCGTTAGGAGGAGGATGCGAGTGGTCGTTAGGAGGAGGATGCGAGTGGTCGTTAGGAGGAGGGTGCGGGGGCGCACACACACAAAAGCAATAAGGGGACACAACAGTCTGATTGTTGTATAAGTTTTGGTTTGTTTGTGAACCTTTGGCTCGACCCATTCTCTGGGTTGCGACCGGCGAAAGCTGGGCACCAAACGACCAAACCCCTTGTCACTTGGTAGCGGGTCTGTGGCTGAGCTTGCCACGATGAGTAGAGGGCATCTCCTTTGTGTCCGAAACCGCTACCCCCACACGCTCTAAGCGTATCTGAGAACGCACGCTTGAGTGCGCGAAGTGCTCACGCAGGGGATGGCGTGGCGCTGCATTTCCTGAAAAAGTTATATAGCCGCCGGGTGACAGATTACGGGGCGGAACGTATGCCCTGATTTTTTTCCGGGGATGCTTTGCTGTCAACGCCACAGGAAGCAGTTTACTAAGTAGAAATCGCAACGACCACTGCAGATTAAATAGCCAGGCTGCGTCGATAGTTTGCGGCCATACTTAGAGCGTATAGTTATCAAACGCGATAGTCGATAATCTGACAGCACGGCGAGTAGTTTGATGAGCAATGCTCGCAGAGTTTCCCCCTCTAATATGGTGTCGAATGAAAGACACGTGAGTTTGACTGCTGGCCGCACGCTTTTGAGGATATGTCGAGGCTTGCGTGCACAATTCACGAAAGCACACAACGCACCGAAGGCCTAATGCTGTTGCCGTCGTAGCCGATGTATTGACCTTACGTGTGCGAGGGCGATCAGCCATTTTACGTATGTACAGTCGTTTTCAAAAATACACGGCCCACGGCTTCAGCCGGCGGAGCGGCCGCGGGGCCGCACCGCGGCGCTGCTGTCTTCCGCCGGCTAGGGTGCCTCGATGCCAGCGCCGCCGTACAGGGTGGAGACAACATCGCGGGCGCCGCCATATTGAATCACACGGGATCAGCTGCGCTAGCGGGTGTAACGGCGCCACTCTTACTTTCGGCGGGCGTGAGAGTGCTTTTGACTGGAACAGTCTTTTTCATCAACATCTCACTGCGTATCTTTTCACTCATAATAGCCATTTTAACATCCGAGGGTCGAAGACTTAATTGCATGACTTAATTTTACAGCCCCAAGTGGTCGAGGTTGAATATTTACTGTTCCGTCTGTTGGTTTGAGAAACGCGCTAATATTTTAAAGATCTGTTGCCGGGCAGGTGCTGCTGCTCCATGCGGATAGAAGAAATTGCTGCCTCTTTTTTTTCACCATATTTTGGATTTTAATTCCCACGTTCTGTTAACGCCCGCGTGTCGTCAGCCGCTCGAGCGCTGCGGCTGGTTTCGCTATCGTCGCGCGGGCTGTTTCCGCTTCTGCTCGCAAAAACTGGTGTCTGTTAGCTTTGTAATCTTTCAAAGGGTAACTGCGTGTTGTTCGCCCGTTTATTGCTCACAAGGGCGCAATTACATTGCTTATGGGGCGGGCGCTGGTATATACAAATGATGCCGCCGTACACCGACGTTGCCACTGCTCCTGCGTTTTCTTTCTCGGGGCCAAAGAAAACGAATCACCCCTCGTTGGCGATAGCATAAAGGATTATTGGAAGTTTCTCACTCGTTTCATTTTTATGAGGGGCGCACAACCACCGAATGTCCTTGCGTGCGCACGCATGCACACTTCGCTTGCGCCCTGGACATACGCACCGGTTGCTCTCCTGCGATTCCTCAGTTTGTGAAACACAATTCTACATATATTTTTTTCATATTTATTTTATTCAAGCCAATCGGTGTTCATTAATAAACCATGCATGTAAACCTGCCCAAAAAAGATTCGGTTTTAGTCATCAAAAAACTGCAGTAATTCTGCAAATTTTAAATTCGAAATCGAATTAATCGACATTGAAAAGTCACGCTTTTCGAAAAAAAGTGACCATAGAGGGGTTTGTTAAAAAAAACAACGCGGTTTTTAACGTTGGCTATCCGTGTATTTGCTATTCTGTCTACAAAATTCTGTGCTGATGGGTTAGGCTGTTCGAAAAATAACTCCTACCTAAAAGTTTATCTTTATTACTGAGGAAGACAAATATGTAACATAGCTTTTCAGCCTACCCTCTTACAGAGAGTACAGAGAACAAAACAAAAGATAATGCAAATTATTCACTTAATGTCTACTGTAATTGCAGGTCATGAAAAAAACACGAACTACAATATAAGCAAGCAAGACATTGGGACAGAAAAGTGGGGCATGTACCCTAGGGTGTAACCTTAAAGGAAAACATAAAAGCAAAGCATGAAAAAAGGTTCAAACCACGAAATAAGTCAACAAGATTTACGGGAAAAATGTTGTAGTGCACAGTGCGGTGCAACCTTCGCCGCAAACATGAAAACAAAGTATGAAAAAAAAGATGCAAACCACGAAAGAGCAGAACGAGACAGAGTGGTAAAAAAGCACAGTGAGGTGTAACATTTAAAGCAATATACTCTAGAGCTGATCCCGCTTTACTTGAGCTTCCCATTTTTTCCTTCGCTCGGAGTCTCGGGGGAAGCGAAAACAGCTAGCGTAGGCCTTCACGCGTTGACCCGGCGCACATTGGCACACAAGAACCCGTCATGCTGCCTCGGCGGACTTGACAAGCTCCTCAGTCCAAGCAAATAAAGCGATCGTCAGCAGCCGCGGGCCTCGAAACACGGAAGCTCAGCTGCTTGCACCAAGCAACTGAGACCAGCCCGACCGACCGCTGTGATTCAAAATGGCGCCGCAGGGAGAGAGAGGCGGCGTTGGAGCGGTCAAAGGATGGCACCACCCTGAACGGCGGCGCTGGCATCGAGGCACCCTACCGCCGGCGCTTGCTGCGAGAGTGCCCCGCGTGACGACAGCCTTCAGCCCTCACTCTCGAGCCGTTACGTAACGCGCCTGATAAAGTCTGTGTGCGGCGTTCGCCGGTTTCGCCGCTGGGATATTCCCGGGTATTCGCGGGTGTCTGCGCGCGCCGTGTGGGCGCGAAAATCGAGTGTCATGGCATGTTGCTCCCGCTTTGCCGCGCTCACTTGCCGCTGCTTTTGAACAAGTATAGGCTCGCGCAGCGCTGAGATACTGCGGTTTGCGGCGGCGAGGCTTTGCTTCTCTGTTATAATTGCACTTCGCACGTATAGTTGTGCCAAAAGTACGGTTTAAATTTTTTTCATTTCGCTTTAAGGCGCTTTAATGGCCCATTACGGGAAAAGTCGGTCGCGTCTGTGTAGGCAGATGGTGCAAAAAGGAGGGTGCCCTCATCGTCATTGCCTACATCAGAAAAGTAAAGCTGCATTTGGGTGGGTTATGTTTTATTGCTTTGGAACAGTGGATTCTACTGTGAATTACGGATTAAGTTGCATTACGGGCGTATTGCGGTGAATTCTGGCGGACCGCAATGGATTAAGGCTCGATTATGAGATTAGGTTGGATTACATTGAATTGGGTAATTAGGAGTGGGTGATGTGAGGTTAGGTTTGATTATGGTATATTATGTAGGGCTTGTAGTGTTAAATTTTAAACTATGCTTTTGACACAACTATACGTGCGAAGTGCAATTAGAACAGAGAAGCAAAGCCTCGCTGCCGCAAACCGCAGTATTTCAGCGCTGCGCGAGCCTATACTTGTTGAAAAGCAGCGGCAAAGCGGGAGCACCTTGCCATGACACTCGATTTTAGCGCCCACACGGCGTGCGCAGACACCCGCGAATATCCAGGCACCCTGTTTCGAAGCGAGCCCCAGCGGCGAAACGGGCGAACGCCGCACATAGACTTGATCAGGCGCGTTACGTAACAGCTCGAGAGAGAGGGCGAAGGCTGTCGTCACGCGGGGCACTCTCGCACCAAGCGCCGGTCGGAGACAGCCGTGCCGCGGCGCGGCCCCGCGGCCGCTCCGCCGGCTGAAGCCGTGGGCCGTGTATTTTTGAAAACGACTTTACCTGCTGTCTGCCGGCCACCCAAATAAGTTCGTGTCGTTGCTTCGCTCCCAAGGAGCGTATTTCAACCGTACGCGTGCGTGGCAACGAAACGCAGTAGAACGCGAAGCAACGTAGGGCATCTGCCTTTGCGTGCGCTCGGATCCCACCTGCGGCGTATATGGTTGTTTTTTCTTCTGCTTTCTAATCGGTTATCTTTCAGCGATACAATAATTACATTATTATTCTCCCAATGATTAAGCCAGGAAATTATAGCTATGCTATTTGGTTTCGCTGACTGTTTGCTGCCTTAATACATTATAAAGCATAATCGGGTCGTTTACTCAGTCGAGCCCGGATATATAGAACCCGTCTATTCAGAATTATTCGCTATACCAAACACAGAAATTGTCCCCTTGCAAATCTGATGTAAAAGCATGGGAAAGTCGCAGAGTATTCTGAACTTCCGCCGCACCTCTGCATGTGACGCAGTTCTTCACTCACTTTTCGAGCGCGGAGACGGGTAGGCTGCTAGTCCTTGGGCGCCTGCTGGCAGCCCTAGCGCTGTGAAACCACATGGCGAGGTGAACGTGGGATCTGCCTGAGGGCGGCCTTCCGGCTTTTGTACTCGTTTTTCAAGCCACATAGTGGTCATGCAGTGAAGCCTGCCTAACTATCAAAGGCTCGCGGCGACGCTCGCATGGCGTCCTTCGATGCCGAAGCCATTGCGGAAACAAGCTCTTCTTTAATTGTAATGAGATTACTTTATTTACACTCTACTTGTAACAGGATCCCACATTTCATGATCGGCAGTGGCTGGTCACAAAGCAGTGTCCTCTGCGGCTTATATGCGAAGGAGGTTAGGCCTAACAACGCCTAACGAGCGGTACTTGCGCTAAAGCACGCCGGTGGGCTGCACCTAGGTGCAAGAAGCCCGTCACTTGCGTGGATGCACAGTAGTCTTAATTCTAGGCTAAGAGTCGCTAGTATATCCTATGATCGACGCGCCGCACTATTCTGTGATTCCCTTGGAGCTTGATATATCCGGGTTCGGCTGATTCAGTTCCGGGTGTTCCGTTCCGAGCATGGTAGCTTAATAAGATTACAACCTTATTACTCTTCTCAATGCCGCTGACCAGGAGTGGGCGCCACAGTAGATATACCTGCTTATAATCATGTTCTAATTGTTGAAAACAAGATTTAACCTCATAACTATGTATTGGGTGGGCTTCAACATAAAATGTTGGCATATTACTGCAAGCTAATTATGTTCCTCTTTTTTGATTTGAAGGGAAGGTAATACCTCACGCTTGCGAAAAAAACGCAGGGACACTGACATCAGAAGCACAGAGGGAGGACGCTGAAATTATGAGCTGAGTTTTTTTTAGAAATTCGCGCATTTCACAAAGGGTGTTTCTGGGAATCCATAGGCTAGTTAAAGGAAAGGTTTTTTGAGGCAACATTTTTCTTCTTGCGTGGTCGTGACCGTGGCCCATCTTGACATTATAAAATCGGAAAATTAGCATAATAAGTTATCAGCATCTGTTTACCTTTTAATTGTGGCAGTTACGTATTTTGTTGTAATGAGAAAATGGGGGGGGGGGGGGGGCATCAGGTTGGACGCCGTCCAGTGGGCAGGTTGTGATGACGTCAATTGGTCACGTGACCTCTGTCAACCAACCAGGGAATTTCAGCACATTTTATGGCGAGTTTTACTCCTGACGAACTCGAATGCCAATTCTTTAAAATGGTGTCGTTGCATGCCGATACATATCTGCTCCCACAATTTCACTGCACGCACACAGCAGGAAATCATTTCGTCTGCAATACTGGCTAGCGCTGTGGTAATTCTGTCCTTGAGATCCTGCAGTCTTGTGGGCACTCTGTGATACACATAATTTTTTATTGAACACCAAAGTAAAAAGTCCATAGGGGTCACGGTGGAGACTCGTGACCTCGGAAGCCATGGATGGATGGATGGATGGATGCATAGGAGCGCCCCCTTTGAAACGGGGTGGTGGCAATTGCCACCATGCTCAGCTTTTCTTCTTTATTTTTTTTGTTTACTGTGTTAGCAATTCTCATTAAGAATCGCCACCATCCTTACCTACGGTTTCCTACAATTTTAACCTTATGCCACATCTCTGCTTTTCAGCCACCAATCCTCCAATCGCTTTTTGCTGACTTCCACTGCAGATTTATTTACATGACCATTGTTATCTTTAAACCCTAGGGCCTCAGGAAGAGTGACTGCGCCTGCATTGACATCCGGATGGATACCGTCACATTTGATTATGAGATGTTCAATTGTTTCCACAGATCTACCACATACTGCACATGTGTCATCTTCTTCGTTAAATTTCTTTTTGTAGCTGCGCGTTCTAAGACACCCTGACCTAGCTTCAAAAAGTAGGGCACTGCCTCTTGAGTTATCAAAGAAAAATTCTTTCCTGATCTGCCTTTTCCAGCATCGATATAGCTCTACACTATGTTTCTTTTCCATTGAATTCATCCAATTTTTAACTTCCGCGTTTTTAACTTGTCGTTTAATGCTCTTTCTTTCTCCGTCCTCATGACCTGCATGCTTACTGGTTAGTTTTCTAGTTCTTTTCCGCCACTGTGAGTCAACGCTCTTTCTGTATAAATATTTAAATACCTTAGCTGCCCACCTGTTATCGTCCAATTTGCTCAGGCGTTCTTCATATAGAATTTTACTCTTAGCTTCCCGTGCTTCGAACGATGCCCAGCCCATATCCCCTTGTACTGCCTCGTTTGTGGTTTTGCCGTGGGCAGCTAGTGCTAATCTTCCAAAAGCTCTCTGATTTACGTCTAATCTGGACTGAACTTCTGCCCTTAAGCACAGAACCTCATTGCCGAAAGCAAGTCCCGGCACCATTATTCCTTTCCAAATACCTCTTAGTACTTCATATTTGTTGTACCCCCATAATGCCCTATGTTTCATTATCCCGGCGTCTCTTCGTCCTTTTGCCCTAAGAGCCTGTTCGTACTTTTCCGTGTATATCTGCCCTTCGTTTAGCCATATCCCGAGGTATTTGTATGCGGCCACTTTGGGTATTTCGTGGCCTTCTATTGTAAGCACCTGGTCAGTTGTATCGTTAAAAACCATCACACCTGATTTAGTTGCGCTAAAACTGAATCCTAGAGCGTCTCCTTCGTCTCCACAGCAATTAACCAGTTTGTAAATCTTCCTGGCTATCTGCTAACAGTACAATATCGTCCACATACATTAAACCCAGGAGTCGCTGCTCAACTACATTTCCGCCTAATCTGTACGATAGATTATAACCTAGATTACTTTCTTCTAGCCTTCTTTCCATATTTATCACGTAAAGCATAAACAGCAGCGGTGATAGAGGACAACCTTGCCTTAATCCTTTGTGCACCCCCACAGTTGTGGTACTTTTTTTCCCTTCCCATGTAATTTCAACTTCATTATCTCGGTAGATTTCCTGTAGAAAATCAATTACGTCATGACCGATACTTAAATCTTTCAATATGCTCCACAGGAGTTCCCTGTTCACGTTATCGTATGCACCGCTTATGTCCAGAAAGGCTAAAAACAGAGGTCTGTTTTCCGCCTTAGCTATTTCTATGCATTGGGTAAGCACGAACAGGCTATCATCTAAACGCCTACCCCTTCTGAACCCATTCTGAAGTTCTCCGAGTATCCGATTACCTTCTACCCATGCCTGCATGGCCAGCCTGTACATAACAGACGTTATCGTAATCGGACGGTAGGATTTGATGTTGATCTTATCTCTTTTCCCTTTATAAATCGAATTCATTTTACTCTGTCTCCAGCTGTGCGGAATTTGCTGATTTGTTATGACTGTCTCCAATGCTTTTATCATCGCTTTCTTGCTTCTTGGGCCAAGTTCATTAATCGGCTTAATTGGAATTTCGTCTATCCCTGCGGATGTGGTTTTAGGAATATTTGCTTCCGCCTTTTTTCAGTGAAGACTAGTCAGTTCAAAGCTGTTCTCTATTCTTCTGTCCTGTGTTGCCGCCTCACCTGGGGAGATTACCCCATTGTCGTTGCTAAAAGACGCAGCTATAAACGACGTAATGTAGTTCGCAGCACCGTCTCCCGCTAAACAATTTTCCTCAGCATCTTTAATCTGTTCCTGCTTTCTTTGATTTGTCTTCCCCAACGAGCTTATATGGTTCTAGAATTTTCTTGGCCCCCCTTTATTTGCCTCGCGAACTTCAGCCAGCCATTTATCAGAGGACTGCTTCATTTTAGCCTGGACTAGGGCCTGAACTTGCTGTTTCTTTTGTCGATAAGATTCCCATTTTTCGCCTATTTCCTCTTCAGATAACTGCGCCTTCTTTGCTTCTCTGTGTTCCCTTGAAGCCACCCGTCGTTGTTCGATGGTGTTGTATCGGCCGCTGTGTCATTTTGCGGGCTACACACTGCGCAAGCGTAAAGTTTTCTTTGTACCTCGCCATGCCCCCCTTTCTATTTCCCCTCTCCCCTGGAATACTATATAATCACCCTCTGTTGCTCTGTTGCAATAAACGTCGGTTTTCGCTTGTCTCGTTCCCAGGCGTGTACGCTCGTTCCGTTCCTGCCGTGGCCTATCGGCCGCGGCTATGTTACAGTGGCGACGAGTCAAAACGACACCCAAGCTGTCAAGGCACACCCAGACACTCCGGCCCTGAAGACAGCACTGCCAGCGACTTCCATGGCCTTCCAGATGCTCCCGAGCTTCGACGAAAGCACAGATAAGTGGAAGCCGTACTTGATCAAAGTGGAGGCGTATTTCGAAGCAAATGGCATCGCTGAGTCAAGTAAGAAGAGAGCACTTCTTGTGGCTGCACTGAGCACGCAGACTATTCAGATCCTTGCCGGAAGGGTGGCTCCTCAGGCGCCGAACTCTTTGGGTTATGATGAAGTGATCAAAGCCCTGAATGAATACTATGACCCAAAACGGAATGAAATTTCGGAGAGCTACAAATTCTTCAGTCGTTGCCAACTGGAGGGAGAATCTATTCAGGCTTTCCTCGTCGAGATCCGCCGCATCGGAGACAACTACAACTTCGGCAGTTGCCTTGACAGGATGATCCGAGATAGAACTGTCTGCGGTGTACGCTCAGGTGCAGTACGGAAAGAACTCCTGGCAAAGAAAGAGTTAAAACTAGACGAAGCCGAAGCAATAGCGATAGCTGCTGAAGCCGCGGAAAGCGATGCGAAAAACATTTTTCCAGAAGTAACACCACTACTGAAAATGCAAGCGCGACGCCGGCCAACACCGAGAGGAAGCGCCGAAAATGCAGCGTGTCGGCAATGCGGCAGATGTGGAAGCTTGAAGCATGACGCTAACAGCTGCAGCTGGGTCAAATCGCGCTGTTATCACTGTGGTCAACGTGGACATCTCGCAAAAATGTGTCCCAATCGCCGTGACAAGCAACTCAGGGCTGGTGCACCTGCGCCTCATGGCCAAACATTAACAGTGCAAGAAACCACTTCGGAAGATTGCTATGAAAATGCTCATATCTGGACTTTGCTGTCGGCGCCAACGAAGTGTCTCGAGCCGCCACTTCGCCGCACATTCAATTGGGGCGGTGTAGAACTGGCAATGGAAGTAGACACAGGATCACCAGTATGCGTCATAGCGCGACAGGTTTTCGATAAGCATTGCAAACACTGGCCAAAATTGAAGCCTTCACATCTGAAACTTTCGTGCTACGCTGGAAGGCTGCCTGTGTTAGGCGAGCTTCAGCTAGTTGTTGCGCACCAAGGTGTGTCAGTTGCATGCACACTCATAGTGCTAGACTGCAACGGACCAAGCCTGTGCGGGCGAGACCTGTTAACCCTGCTGGATAGAGCTGGAGTCCCGGTACTGCAAGTCAGTAGAGGTGAAGTGCCAGTGGCGGGAGAAGCCATCAGCCGCATCAATGCCTTACGGAGCAACTACGAGGATGTATTCTCGGAGGAATTGGGCCTGATGAAGGGACCCCCAGCCAGCTTGGTGCTGAGGGACGGTGCAGTTAGCAAGTTCTGCAAGGCAAGACCGCTTCCGTACGCGCTCCGCGACAAAGTGGCAAAAGAGTTGGATCGGCTAGTGTCGCTAGGCATAATATCTCCTGTAAAATATTCGGACTGGGCGACCCCCATAGTACCAGTGCTTAAAAAAGATGGCACAGTGCGGATTTGCGGGGATTTTAAAGCCACCTTGAATCAGGCTTGTGCACTTGAGCAGTATCCCCTTCCTGTGATTGAAGACATGTTCGCGTCGTTAAGCGGTGGTAAAGTTTTTAGTACACTCGACCTGAAAGACGCCTACAACCAGGTGCCTCTAGACGAAGCTTCACGCAAGCTGTGCGTGATTAATACGCACCAAGGGCTCTTCTGTTACAACAGGCTGCCGTTCGGCATTTCCTCTGCTCCTGCTATATTTCAAAGGAAGATGGACACCATTCTAGCGGGTCTTCCTGGAGTTCAGGCATACTTAGATGACGTGCTTGTGTCTGAAAAGGCGGCAGACAACGGAGCTCGGCTGAAAACTGTGTTGCAGCGATTTCGAGAGCACGGCGTAAAGCTGCGATACGACAAATGCAATTTCAGCCAGCCATCGGTTACTTATCTGGGACACCGTATCGATCGTCTCGGACTTCACCCGACGGAAAAGAACGTGGAAGCTATCATGAAAGCACCGAGCCCTCGTAACGTGAGCGAGCTGCGTTCGTTCGTCGGAATGATAACATTTTATTCAAGGTTTCTGCCGAACATGTCAACCGTGTTGTCCCCGTTATACCAGTTACTGGAAAAGAATACGCGATGGCAGTGGAACCACCCCCAGGAAACTGCGTTCGTCAAGGCCAAACAGTGCCTCAAGGATGCCGAAGTGCTTGCCCATTTTGACCCGTTAAAGGAGCTGAAGCTAGAGTGCGACGCTTCGCCTCACGGCATTGGCGCAGTTCTGTTTCACACAGTAGGCAGCGTCCACAGACCGATCGGATTCCGTTCAAGGACTCTTACTAAAGCCGAGCGGAATTACTCGCAACTGGAGCGTGAGGCGCTGGCACTAGTTTTTGGGGTCACCAGATTCCGAGACTATCTGTTGGGCCGTGAATTCACCTTGGTTACAGATCACCAGCCTCTCCTAGGATTGCTAAGACCCCACCGCCCGACACCCTCCATGGCTGCAGCCCGCATTCAGCGTTGGGCACTCTGTCTCGGAGGATATCGGTACAAACTTCAGTACACTCCTGGAAGACAGCTGCTGAACTCGGACGCCCTCAGCAGGCTTCCTCTGCAGTCACCCGGTCCTAGTATGGAGCCCCAAGAGCCGCAAGAGTACGTTTTTTCTTTGGAAAGCCTGGACGAAGGCATCGTTACGACACGAGCACTGAAGGAACTCACAGCTGTCGACTCGACACTAGAGCGCGTCAAATATTACGTGCTACACGGTTGGCCGAGAAGCTTTAAAGGCCTTGAGCCGTGCCTGGCGGTATTTTTTGACCGTCGACTTGAGTTGTCCCTGGCACATGGGTTAATTTATTGGGGACATTGAGTGGTTATACCTGCCGGTGCACGAAAACGATTGCTGCAGCTGCTGCATGAAACCCACCAAGGGTCTTCGCCGATGAAATCCATTGCGCGATCGTTGTTTTGGTGGCCAGGCCTTGACCGAGAGATTGAGGAAATGTCGGCTCAGTGCAAGAATTGCATCGACAATTTACCCATGCCACCAGCCGCTCCACCAGCAAGCTGGCCACAAACGTTTGAGAAGTGGTCGCGCATCCATGTGGATTTTGCCGGACCGATAGAAGGCAAGATGGTGCTTGTGCTAATCGATTCGCGCACCAAGTGGATAGAAGCAATCCCTGTGAAGCACGCTACCACGACAGCTACAATCCACTGTTTGCGGGACATATTCAGCCGATTCGGCGTGCCAAGAACGATCGTTTCCGATAACGGAACACAATTCACTAGTCGTGAATTTGCAACATTTGTTGAGAACAACAACATATCCCACGTTAGGACCGCCCCCTTCCACCCGCAATCTAACGGGGCTGCCGAAAGAGCAGTCCGAACGGTGAAAGATGGTCTCCGGAAGTTGAGGCCTGGCAAATTGGAGCACAAACTTATGCGTCTACTGCTCAATTACAGAAGGACGCCCCAGAAGAGCGGCAAGTCGCCATCAGAGATGCTTCTAGGATACCAGATTAGATCGCGCCTGGATACGTGTTTCCCGAAGGGTAGTGGAGACGCACCGTTGGACAGCCAGGAGTGGCTGCCCCAACTGAAGAGCCGTGTGCACGTTCGCAACTATGGGACAGGAGACAAATGGATACCAGGGCATGTGACATCTACTTCTGGGACCAGAATGGTTACAGTAGAAACACCTGGAGCAATTGTCCGGCGACACGCGGACCAGGTACGTCTTCGGCATGCAGAAACGCAGTCGCTCGACACTGCGGAAGGGGCACGCCCGGACGGCGCTACAGAAGCACAGTCACCCGACACTGCGGAAGACGCGCGCCCAGACGGCGATACATTCAGGCCAGAGGAATCCGCATCACGGCTCGATATGAGACTGGAAGGATCTACTTCGTCGCCTGCAGTTGGGGATCATCATGCTGACGGCGCATTCCCGGCACTTCCGTCATCCGGAGCAGTAGTGCCAAGCGAACCCGCTCAAGCCTTACGACGCTCGACGAGGACGAGGAAACCAGTTGACCGATTTTAGGAGGAAGAAGTCTTGTATCGGCCGCTGTGTCATTGTGCGGGCTACACACTGCGCAAGCGTAGTTTTCTTTGTACCTCGCCATGTCCCCCTTTCCATTTCCCCTCTCCCCTGGAATACTATATAATCACCCTCTGTTGCAATGAACGTCGGTTTTCGCTTGTCTCGTTCCCAGGCGTGTACGCTCGTTCCGTTCCTGCCGTGGCCTATCGGCCGCGGCTATGTTACAGATGGCCTCCTTAATTTCCATATTCCACCAGCTTCGTGGCTTCCTCTTTCCTCCCCAGCGGTTTACTCCTTTCACTTGTTTCATTTTTGTAGCGATGAGCAGTTCGAACTGATTATAATCCCACTTTGCCATGGGGCGTTTCTCGATTGCTTGTTCTATTTCGGCTGATATTAGCGCTATTTGTTCATCGTTTAATTTTGCGATGTCTTTTTGACTTCGCTGCATTTCTCTTTTGACTAGGGCTCCCAACTGTAGACTAATACGTTTATGATCACTTCCTAGGCTGTACTTCCCCTCTTCGTCTATTTCCATTATTGCGAGCTTGCTATAGATGCCCTGCGACATTAGACAGTAGTCAATGGTTGTTTGCCTGTTACGGGATTCCCACGTGATTTGTCCCTCACATTTAGTTTCTCTGTTGACAATAACTAGGTTGTGCCGCTCACACAAGTCTAGCATTAACTTCCCGTTACAATTTGTGTATCCATCCAGATCCTCGATGTGGCCGTTCATGTGTCCAAGCAAAATAATATCGACACCGTCTCCAATCTGCTTTATATCGTCATTGATGCATTTAACTAGATCCTTGTTTTCTTGCCTGCATTTGTCCCCGGTCCCTAAATAAACTACCCCTAGCCATGTCCTTTTGCCAGCAATTGTACCAGTTACCCAGACATGTTCTTTGCAAGTTGATTTTATCCTTTGCCAATTTGTTCCTTGATGTATCAGCATACCTACTCCTCCTCCCTTCTTCTCCGTTGTTGTTCTGTTGCACCCTTCCCAGATATAGCCATCGATTAAAGGTGGATCTTCTAGATCCCTCAGATGTGTCTCGCATAGAGCGTACACACCTACTGCTTCGTTCTTTAACTGCTGTTCTATTTCTAGCCATTTCGCTCTCTTTCTACCCCCTTTGCGTGTTTATGTAACTGATCCTGGCGTTAAATTTCTTTTTCGTAGTTTTCATTCTGGGCCTCCTAGTGGCCATTTTGTTGGGCTCAGCCGCCATTGTTACATTTACTACATCGCTTCTACCTACCCCTACCTACCTCTATGGAACCTGCCCCTATGGAACTGGCCCGGCGCATCCCATCTACTGGAAACTAAAGTTAGGGTACAGAAAGCGCACAGTATCGGAAGGCGAATGGGGCGGCGCTCAATCGCGTTGCTATTGTATCGAACGCACAATACTGTGTCGAAGCGTCTCCCTACCGCAATCATTAAAAATGCGTTTTGTGTACCGCTGTCCTGTAAAGTATTTTTGAAAAAAAAAAATTATTGACCAACAATGCGGCGGCGAAACATTCCGCACTGCACTTTTGCACACCATGGCTTCTTGCCCTTTGCTCTCGCAGCCAGTGCGGGTTGCCGACTGACCAGCTATGCGCTTTGTGCAACTTCACTACCGCTCCTCTGTCGAGCTGCGCCTCGTCGGTCCAAAGTGCAGTGAGGCCGGAATGAAACCCAACCACGCACATGTCGTGCTTTTCTACCCGGCAGCGATGTATTCCGTTTCACCCAATTGTGAATGTGTACCTTGGCAGACCGTTTGCCCAGAAACATGACTCAGGTTAGCTGTACAGTGCAGAAGTGCAAGATGCCGGGCTAGTTGGTATTGCATAATGAAATAAAACAGCGCAAGGAACGGGACGAAACACGAAGGAGCAAAACCCAGACACGTGTCTGTGTTTTGCTCCTTCGTGTTTCGTCCTGTTCCTTGCGCTGCTTTATTTCATTGTAGAGTGCAGCTTAAAGTACACAGGTAAAATATTTTATTTTTGCAGGCGCTGGTCGTATTTCATTCGTGTCTGACTACACATAATTTTAGAAATCTTCGCCTCCGTCGCTCTGAATGGAAAATCAATTCCGCAATCCGCTGGAAGTCGCTGTCGGTGAAACACAGGCCTGTAATACGTCATAGGGATAAAACTGGTGCTTAGAGAGGATACTTCGAATCGAACCGACACTAGCTTGAGATGCGTAAGCGACTTCTCTTACGCTCCCCGGTGGCTTCCAGTCGCTGTAAGCCCAGACGCCGGTCACGAAGTGTTCGTCCAGGGCATGGCCACGTCTCCTTTGTGGCTGAAAATATACGGTACTGCGAAGGCGGTTGAACACCGTTTTTAAAGTACGAAGTGATGGTACGCGCCGACAGGTACGCCGTGTTGCTTAGAAACGGTCGACTTCATCATCATCAGCATTTATTGACCCTTCGAGACCCCTGGGTAGTGGGGCATTACATAAGGGGGGGGGGGGGTTACATCGCAATAATAGATTTAGGTGGGGTTTTACCCCGCGTTCAAATAACCAACAACCGTGTCGACTTTCTCAGCCGTCGAAAAATGGCCAGACGCAGCTACATTGATTGTAACTGGCGGAAAGAACAAAGCATCCGATACTACTGCACTCGAAGAGATTGACATGGCGCGGGTTTTCATGCCTAAAAAGGGTTTCAATTTTATTTTTTCGTGCTTCGCGGTCGCGCTAAGGGGAGGTGACGAAAGTCACATTTCGGCAGCCGAGGAGATTGCAGCAGACGGTGGCCGCGGCACGCCGCATGCCATTCCTCGAGCAGGAGAAAAACCGTGGGGTGCGTGTGACGCGTGCACTTCCCGGTGACGTCGCCCTGTGGGCGCGGCTCTGCGGCCGCGGTATGTCCGGTGTGCGCATCTGGCAAGCTGGAATTCTGAGCACCATGCCGCTGCAGGCAATTATATTTCCTAGTTCTAACAACGCATATCGGGCGCATCGATCATCCTTACAATTTCCTCATTATAATCAGCCCCGCCGCGGTGGCTCAGTGGCTATGGTGCTCGGCTGCTGACCCGAAAGACGCGGGTTCGATCCCGGCCGCGGCGGCTGAATTTCTTTGGAGGAGAAATTTTAGAGGCCCGTATACTGTGCGATGTCAGTGCGCGTTAAAGAACCCCAGGTGGTCGAAATTTCCGGAACCCTCCACTACGGCGTCCCTCATAGCCTAAGTTGCTTCGGGACGTTAAACGCCAATAAACCAATAAATCATTATAATCAAGCGTCTAACTGCCATTAATAAAATTTAATTACACATGGCAGCCAATTAGTCCACTAGTTATCATTCGTAACCCGTTTGATAACATCTTACACAATACGGTCTTGATCGCGCACGAAGAATGTTACCGTGAAAAGGCTATTTTTAAAACTTACTTAGTCTTCCCTTAAACACCCTAGACAGTACACGTGCATAAAGAAGATAAGACAGCTATCACAGCAATGGCGCATGAATAAAACCTTTGTGTTGTTATTAGAAACTGCCACTCAGAAATGACAGTTCTTTATCGTACTCGACAGAAAACACAGTACTTACCCGCCATGGTGACTTAGTGGTTAAGGCGCTCGTCTACCGAGCCGGAGTACCCAGGTTGGAACCCGACCGCGGCGGCTGCTTTTTGATGAAGGCGGAACGCAAGGCACCCGTGTGCTGTGCGCTGTCAGTGCACGTTTAAGAGCCGCAGGTGGTCGAATTATTCTGGAGGCCTCCACTACGGCACCTGCTTCTCTCTCTTCTTTCACTCCCACCTTCATCCCTTCCCTTACAGCACGGTTCAGGCGTCCACCGAGATATGTGCGACAGATACTGCGGCATTTCCTTTCCTCAAAAACAGAATTATTATTATTATTATTATTATTATTATTATTATTATTATTATTATTATTATTATTATTATTATTATTATTATTATAATTATTATTATTATTATATCAGACTCCCAATTTGGTGCTTTTTATTTATTTATTTATTTATTTATGTACATACTGCAGACCATGGTTAGGTCCAAGCAGGAAGGGCAGGTGCACAAAAAGCAAAATTATAGCAACAAAAATACAACAATACAGCAAAGATAATGTAGTAAAACAACAATACAGCAATGCAAGACAAAGCAGAAAAAAAACATAATACGCAATATCAAAAAAGATGGCTGAGGAACGCGTCTGATTTTCAGGGTTGATTAGGTTCGGTTAATGAATTCCAGTCGGATATGCATGCTGCAAGTATGCATGCCTCGATTACTTATTTGATTGTTTTGTAAGAGCTAGCTGGTTTCCAAAACTTTATACTGGGTCTAGATAGGCAAGAACCGCACTGCTCATATTTAAACACTCGCAATCGAAGCTTTCCGCATCTGCCCATTTGCCCATGAGAATCTCCTGCCGCATGACAAAGGCACAGAATATAGAACACGGTGCAACTCACGATGTGCTCTCGGTGTTTCTTCTGGTTATCTTGATCTTAATGCACGAGTTGAGCGTATTGCAGAGTTTTTACGGCTTCCCGACCGCAGAGAACGCATAGCAGGCAACACATAGATCACATAGCATGTAGTCCCACCCTTGTTAGGTTATGGGACAATATATGTATGCGTTGCAGCAGTGCAGTTTTTTCTATTTTTCTATTTATATGGCACAAGCGCAGCGGAGTCTTTTCTTAAGAAAGTTTGCTGCAGATTCTAACAGACATGTGGAATAACCTACCGTTTCGAGCAGCTGTACGTCATTTTGAAAGCCGCTAAAAACTAAAAAAATCAAAAAAGCAACAATTTTATGAAGCTTAACGAGAGCACACCTTGGCGGTGCCCCGATTGTAAGTTCCGAATGGACTGCAGGAAAAGGTGTTGACATTGCACAGTAAAAATCAGACGTACAAGTGTACTCGATGCCAGAGGGCCTAGCTAAAACCAGGTGTTTCGCATCCACTTACATACCTGCGACAAGTGAGGTAAATAGGCGCCGTGCACCTGTACATTTCTCGATTTAGGTCATACGCTGAAATAGCTGAAACAGTGGGACGCCGGAAACTTTGCAACTAAGTAGGATAAAATTCACTCGAGTGAGCAATATTCAGCTGGCCTCTAAAACGGACATTGTCAGAAGGGTTGATTAGGCCTAGTGCTTATTGTTTTGTCCTTCCCTTTCTTCGTACGTTTTTGACTCAGGGGTTTCTTCCGGAAGTCATCGTGGAATCTAGTGAGGTCAGCGCAGTGGTCCACGCCCTGGAAGGCAACACCTTGCAGACAGTCGCGGTCGACAGACCAAGCCTCATTCCAGACTCCTGCGAAGAGCTTATCGGTTTGCTCGAACCGCGTCCGTCGCTTCGCAAGATCAGCCTCAAACCCGAGCGCCGCTACAACCTCCTTAAATTATGTCAGCAGCACCCGGACGAAAGCTCTGCTCCCCTTCTCTCCCAGAATAATCTGCCCTGTGACACTGTCGCCTTCGCTGCCACCATGAAGGAGGGTCATGCTCAGAATACACGCTTCCTCGTTGTCCCCTCGTCCTTGTGGCAAGAAGAGCAGAGTCCCGAGGCCCCGCCAGTCGCCAAACTGCTCTCTTTTGCAGTAAAAATGGCCACCGTTGTCGGCGATCCGGGACAAAACATTAATATTCTGAAGGGTGCCTGCGGGAAAACGTGCATCCTTATAGTTTTGAGGAAGCATCACTTCCCAGGTGTCTACGCGCGTAGAGTCCTTAGAAAGAACGTCATCAGCATCGAGGTCGAGGGTTGAGCGGTTGGGCTGGTGGACAGAGCGGGGCTAGATGGCTGCGACAGGTTGCGGTGTCTGTCCTACCAGGACACGGACATCATCCTGATGTGCTTCAGCACCGACTCACCGAGCTCACTGGAGAACATCAAAGACAGTGGACGCCCGATGCATGCCACTTCTGCCCTTCACCGACCCACAGGCGCTGCAGAAGCCCGCTAAGAACTCTTTCTTCTATGTATTCTTCTTTTTTTCTTCACATCGGCTTCCACAAGGACCGCATGAATGTGTGCTCGTGTGTGTTAATATTTATTTCTTTTATTGATTTATATCCTTCACAATGCAATGACCACTTGAACATCACGTGTGAGAAGCAGCAGTCATGGTTGCGTGATGAAGGCCACTCAAGACACCACGCCTTTTTTTGCCAATTATTGTCTGAAACATGAAAGGGTGTAGCCACAGTAATGTAGGGCTTTTATTCTATGCTATTCCTAGTCACCAGCCGTGGGCGGCACTTTACACCCCCGCACCTCATAGTTCAAGTCATTGTATTAAAGGTTCAGTGCGAAGTCAGACTTGACGTGAAGAAAGGGGTATTAGACTTATTTCGGCTATGGGCGAATATGAAAGGAGCCGCACCTCAGTAAAGATGCCAGTGCGTGAAAAATGGACAAAACTTTGATACCCGCACCGTGGCAAACTCTGTGTCCCTAATCAGTTGCGTGAGCCTGCTGAGAAGAAGGTCGCATAATAAAATGCCGTCCGGGGAGTCGGAATTTTGGTGCAGGTGAAGTGAATGCCCGTTTACTGCGGGAGGTGAGCGCGTGCAAAAAGACGCCGTGGCCAACGTTATTCCGGATGCCTCCAGTACATTGTGTCTTGCCGCCAACGCGCAGCTCTGGGAGGTTACACCGAATATGCCACTCCTTGCCACCATGCATTGTTCACGCAACAAGGAGCGTTCACTTCGTAATGTTGAAGGAAGTGAATTCGCGCGTAGGACGTTTGCGAGTGCTTGGACAAGCGTTGCGGGCATTGCAGGTGCACCTGCGGTCGTGTCCCGATAGTTTCTTGCACGCTACAGAACAAGTGAAAGTAGGAGGAAACTACAGTTCTCCAGTTAAGAAATGGTTGCGTCTAAGCCAGGTATATTAGAGCACATTTAGACAATTTTGGGAGCTCTTGCTATGCTTTAAGTTAATGCAACGCTTGGAGCTTCTTTTCGCTACAGGAAATTGCGCTTTGAAAGAGCCTGAATGAGTTAATAAGCAAAAAAATGGCTCCAACTGCAACCAATATTTCATGGTGTAGCCCAAGTCCTACGTACTTACCAATGATGTCGCCAATTTCATTGTCAAGCGATGATGACTCGCCAACTTATACGGCTGAGCGCCAAGCCGCCATGCGATTGGCTGAAAGGTGGGCGACCGCTTCTTCAGCGCGTGACAGTGCAAGTTCGGCGGCACGGCCACATACCTATCACTCGAGGCGAGGCTCCGCGTGAAAAAGCGTTCCATGCGAGCCGCGCTTCACTTGCTTGAAAAGCAGCGCCCGCTTACTTTCCACGACGCATAAGCAGTTCCTGGCGCATATCTCGCCACTGCCTCAAAACGCCGAACCCTGTACGGGGCAGCGTTGCAAACGTAAGCGGATGTCGTTGCTTGACCGGTCATTTGGGAGCGCTGAAACTGGTTCCCTATCACGTGGTTCCTTTTGTATTTCGCGAGCTTTCTTTTAAGGCAAATAAATGAAGCTGTATCAGCGGTACCTGGTTACAAACACGGCAAATGGTCATTTTTCTATGGGATCTACAACTCCTGCATTGACACTTTCTTCCTGAAGGCAATAATTAAAAAGTTATCTAATTAGTATCTGCTAATTAATTACTTTTGTATAATGAAAAACTACCGCGGACTAGGACACGCGACTGTCAACAACCCTCAGTTGGTCTCACTGGGCTAGAGAACATCCTCTTTTTTACAATCTTGGTTACATTTAGCTGGGACACCCCTTATATAGCAGTATATGCGGCATATCAGGCTTCCCATGGTCACATCTGGCCGTATTTACGATCATATATGGACCTATATAACTGTATATGATCCCATATGTAAGTATATACAGCCATATATAAAATATATCCGGCCCATATCTGCCATTTTCGTAAGGGGTGGCTTTCACGCGTCTGCTGTTTTAACAAGCCTATTGCACAGGTGTGCAAGTTGGCGGCTTGCACCCGTGGATATTTCTTCGTGGCCAAGAACAGTTATTCTCGAAGTACCGCTGATGCGATGCATGGCAGATGCTGCAAAGTGGGCTTAACTTAACAAGAAAACTAAATATTTGTCTCATAAGTGTCTCCATTCCGCAAACTGTTTCCAAGCCTTGTCCGAGCTCTCAAAACTTGGAGCTCCGAATAAGGAACGTCAGGGGCCCTGTCGTGACCTGACTAAAGCAACATGAACTGGCCGTGAGAGGATATCCTTAGTTGAGAGCTACAGCATTAAAACTGAGCATTGCTAAAGCCATGCAGCACTGCGGAAACGAGTTAGTTCCCGTTTACCGGGCTTAGTACAAGTTGTTCCTACTCAAGAGCACCTCACAGTTACCCAGCTTCCTTGTTGTTGTATAGCTTTGTATAGTTTGCTGCCATGATTGTTGACCTGGTTGCTGATGGCCAATCAGGCGACGAACTAGCCAATCACAAACTGTTGTGCTTTGGACTCTTCCAGTCTGTGAAGGGCTTTGTGCGTTGAGCCTATAATTGATAAACACCACTTCTTGTTTCCAGAGCACTGCATGGTTTTAATGAGACAAAGTATAGAGTGTTATAAGCTGTTGCCTATCGATGAATCCATATCAGTGCATTAAGCTCGAGCTTGCTCTGCGTAAAATGTGCAATGCTGTGTTAGCTGCAGAAATCTGCCAGTAGCTGGCCAGGCTGACTCCTAAAAAACATCTTGCCACCTCCTGGGTGCATCTTGGAACGTTGCAACATGACCCACAGTGATTTTTGCACAAATTTGTAATCGGTGGCTTGCACAACTCTTCCCTTAAGCTCCGATTTTGTTAGCTTTACTCATGTACGTAAATGTTCATTTCCATTGCCACGCTCAGGTAAAAGTTTTCATCTTGCTAACATCCCATCTTGTTCCTCGGGAACCTCCGCTGTCTGATCTCCCTCTAGTATGCACCCGTAAAATCTGCCTATTCTGGATAGTCATTGTACTAGATTTTTTTGTGCTCTGTAGTTGCTCTATGTGTGTGTTATCGGGGGTTTTTCCCAAGGTGTGATGCGTGTGCTTCCAGTGTCGAGAGACGTATGTGCGTGTTCCGTCGCCGCATGTTTCAGCATGTGAACACTGCCTGTCCATTTTCGCAAGCGCCAATGGGTAAATTATTTGACAAGGGTCAGCGGTGGTACCAAGCGTGCTAGTCAGCCTGCTGCCTGTGGGTGAACTTGGTGAGAGTATAACAAAAACAGTTTAAAGAATGTCTTCGCCTCTTTTTATTTTTTCCTCTTCTGCAGCTTTTATTCAATCTGAACACATCTAGGAACATCTGAAAGGCAGTTTGAGAATTGACGTTATGTACATCGAAGCCGAATTTTATGGAGGCACACTTGAATCAACTCCGATTCATTTTGAGCTGCATTTGAACTGTTGGCACTATTCGTGTTTGCTTTGTATTGATTTGTTTTGGTACAGTTATAATGTGGGTGAAAACACTGTTTATTGGGGGAGGGAGAGGGTGGTAGGGCCTCCTACTTTTGCTCTAAGTGGTCCAAGAATAGTGTGACGGAAAAAGGAGATAGTCTGAACACGTAGAAAATGGGGTCGTTGAGATGTCTAATACGCACACAAAAAATGGAACAAACCAATGCAAGTGAGCACAAAAGTAGGACTAGAGTGCAGTCGCAGGAGTGAAGCTCTTTTCCTGCATGATGATCTAAGTTCTGAAAAGTAAAACTGTGGCAATGAACTCGCCTAATAAATACACTGTGCTGTACCATTTGCCCACACAATTCTGTTATCATGGAGCTGATATGACTTGCTTGCGGAGTAATTGACGGAGCTCAAAAACATCAAAGAATAGCCTTGTTATCATGAAGAGCATCTAATCAGACAGGGTTTTCTTGTAGCACTGTCTTCACATCATGTAAATTTAGAAAACTCGTTCTGTGCCAGCCAAGACCTACAAAACACTAGCTAATCATCATGTGTGGCACATTTTTTTTCTTTTCTCAGCATACCTGTACATATATCTAAGGTAGTGTACTAACATCAGCTGGAGCAGTTGACTTTTCCTACCAATAGTCATGGAAGTAGCATTATGTTATTAGTGCTACCCCTCCAAGTTGGTGAAATGTATTTCAGAAAGGTTTTTAATTTCTGACATCAGCTGACACACTAGTGTAAAAAGGTCATGCACTTACAAGGTTGACAAGCTATGTGGTAGGCTTAAATGGCTTTACATGATGCAAGACATACATGCCTTTGCAGTGTCCACTTATGCCCCTAAGCTTCCCTGCAGTTTCTGGCTAATCAAATAATGCAAAAAAGCAACGACCCAGCCAAAATACTGTTCTTGCAGCAACTTTAATGGCAGTGTGTTAGACTATTTTGTGTAGACTTTATTCTACTACCTTATGATTCAGCTAATGTGCACTTCTGATTACGGGCAGTATGGTACTATGCTGGTTTTACCTAGAATTTAACTAAAGATTTTAGCGTGGGGGAACCAACTGTAGTGAAATTAACCAATAAGTGTTGAATTATCCAAGCAATGCGATAGTTCTGAAGCTGAAATAACTTGAAAAAACTGGCACCTGAACGAGATCTTATAATGAAGTTGCATAGCCTAGGATTTACAGCTAATCAGCTAATATTGGCATATCACAGCGTCTTTGTTGCTGTAACGGTAAAATTAAGCAGCGTTTGCCCAGGCATACACTGCCAAGAGCATTCTACTTGGAGCTCTTGCCATTGCTATTGCGCGGTGTGTTCTTGAGAAGGCCCATGTTGTACGTGTCCTTCAGCCTTTGGGGGCAGTAGGAGCGCGTGTGGCTGTTGTCACCAGTAGCACCGCAGATCTCGTAGTGATGCTCGCGCGGGATGAGGCACACCACGGCGTTGTTCAGCGGGTCACGTAGCACGTGAGTGCGGGTGAAAGGGTGTGTCTCGCTCAGGCCCTGCTCTTGTTGCTTTTGGTCACCATGGTTCAGCTCGCCAGGCCTCTGGTCACCATGGTTCTTGTGATGCTGTCGTCTTGGCAAAGTGGCCTTCGGCCTCCCACTGCCGATAGGTTTCGGCAAATATGTTGCTTGTTCTGGAGAACTGCCCTTTGCGCCCATCTCGACCGTGTGCTGCTCACCTGCAAGGTATCAATGGTTCAGGTAAAGAATGGCATGTATATATCGGTCATGAATATTACAAATCAGTCATTCGGAATGGCGTGCTTTTTATTTGAGGTGCTGTCATTTAAATAGTTAATTCTTGAGGTGTTGATGGGAAGATGATTCAGATGGGCATTGTACACACTACACATTACACACTGAAAAGGTTATGTCTCTAACAGTCAGAAAATTAACAGCATCAGAAGTGAGGTGTACTGCCAGACCTGTATCTGGGACTGCTCGATTGAACGCAACCGTGATGTCAGAGATCAGGTGACCGCCCCTGCACATAGCCAGGTGCTACCAATGTTACCACCTTCATCTTGGGGGCGGGGTGCACTCTCTCGGGTGGTCATGTGACGGACCTCTGGAAGCACCCTGCACCGCCCAAGCCTCGTGCTTCAAGCAACCATTGTCCATTGCCATCGGGTGGGACGCATAGTCGTAAGGCGCCGCCAAAACACTTTGAAGCACCTCTCAAATGCTGCACATTGCCGCTAGGAGAGAGCCCGCAAACATGCCGTAGGTTGAGCCTCGACCGGCTTTAGTGCAACTGAACACGGAGAACACACCAGATAGCAGCGAGCATAGAATAATGTTATAAAATTATGTCAAAATTAACAATGTTATACCTTGCATCGTAAACATGAAATTATACAAAATGGTGATGCTGTGTTCAAAAATGTTATGTTAATTTTAAAACATAACTATAAAAACACCAGAGGGCACGTCACCAAAATGCTTGAACTTATATCAACATATTTCAGTCTTTATTGAACATGTCCATATCAGCAGCGAGCAACACAGTTTCCGCCGAGGCCTGTCAACTGTAACGCAACTATTAGAAACAGTCCATGACCTTGCTTCCTGGACTTTGTGAAAGCCTTTGATCACATATTCCAAAAGAATCTATTTCCTAAAGGCAATCTTTAAAGGATTATAAACGCCAATTATTAGTTGCATTTTTCTTCATTCAAATGATGCATTAAAATTTACATAATTCACCACATAGTGTTCACTAAGGACTGCTAAATATTTTATGACTGAATTTTTTTTTGGTGCTGTTTTGGCTTCATCAACAATACAATCTCTATGACATATAGCTGATGTGTAGTTCACGTGAGACGTGAAAAGAACTGCAATATAATCGCTTATGCGTGGTTTTAATTCACTACAACTCTAGGCAGCCTGCTTCAATAGCTGGAATGACATAAAAAATGCATCTGTAGTTATACTGCTCTGGTTTTTGCATGCCTCATGCGACATAAACATCAACTACACATCACAGCCGTGATTTGATTGATGAAATCGAAACAGCAGCAAGAATAAATTCAATTGTACATTATTTAGAGGTCGTAGGCAAATAGAACTGGGTGCTTCATGTATATCAATGTCTAATGCATCATTTGAAAGAAGAAAACATGCAAACAGAAATTTCATGTTTACACTCCTTTAAAATGACTCCATATTTGCATGGATTAAAGCATAACTTTTATAGATACCATACCATTAACATCAACAATGTGCATTCAAGATTTACTCCAGTAGAATCGGGCACAGGGTTGAGTCCTGGGTCCAGTCCTGTTTCTGGTTATCATTAATGACATCACTGCTGACATACCTCTAAAAATGTGGCTTTTTGCAGATGATTGCACAGTCTTCCACAAGATATCTACTTTAGATCACCGAGCAAACTTAGAAACGTCACTCACTAAAATACAAACTTGGTGTTTTATGAGGCAAATGACCATTAATGCAAAAAAAAATCAAATGTTGCGTTGACTAACTCAGAACAGTCCCTAAGCTTCAGATATCTAGTCGCAGCACCAAGAATTAAGTTCCAGTGGTCATCTTAGTTGCAATCAGCATATAGATAATATTAAAAATTACGCAATCCTGATGCCTCGATATCTTTGAAGAACCCTGGGAAGTCCCTGCCCAAATTAAAATTGTTACCATAAAAAACGTACATTAGATCAGTATTAGAATATGCTACCATTGTATGGGGCACTTTTAAGCTGAAGGACATAGCGTAACTAGCAAATGTTCAGCACAAATCTGTAAGTTTTGTTTGCAACTGTTAAGGCTTGTAGGAGTCCCCCACCTGTCTTTTGCAGTCTGCTAACTTGGAAAAAATGGAAACAAGTCGATACCGTGAGGGAATAAAATTTTTATTTGCGGTACAATAATAAAACAGGGATAGACAGAAGCTTGTGCATTCAATGTACAATTGTGCATATGACCTGATCATTCCACAGCAGAAAGGTTAGAGATTTTTCATATAAAACCAACATACCCAAGAACCCCTTTTTTTTCCCTGGATAGCACATTACTGGAATGCGCTAGGCGTCGACGCTACTGAATGTTCCATTCATGCATGCACTTGTAAATCAGTGTCTTTTTAATCTCTTGTGTACCTGCTGATGTGCTTTGTAATCACTTTCTCTGCAGGTTTTAGTATCACGCAACTATTTTTTCGCTTATGCTGTATCTATAGGACAGCTCTGCATATTGAAATGTGCATGGTTTTCGAGGCTGGTTATTTTCTTATTATAGCTTCTTTGTCTTCAGATACCTATTGCTCCATAATCTATACTCCCACTATTTATATTGGTGCTTTTCAAGCTGTGCTTGATGTGCTATTTTTGTTAGATCAATGATCCTGCAGTACGTTTATCTCAAAATAACGTTTATCTTTTGTATGACGTGTTCACCTTCTTCTGCTTAAGATAAACTTGCATACCTGCCAGCTCTTATGAATTTTCAGTAAAATGCAAAAATTTGGACCCACATTATAATTTTACGAATATTGCCTCATATTTTGTGCAAATTAAACACAATTTGCAAAGATCGCTTGAAATGCTGTCAAAAAAAAGCACTGTTGCCGGCGGTACCTTGCGCCACCGTGAGAGAGGAATATATACCTTCTGCGAAATTAGCACCAGGAGCTAAAGCATTGTACAGTAAGACATCGTTAATTCGGCCCAACTGTATAAACGCTTATTAATGCGAAAGAAATTTCTAGGCTATGTCGGCCGGGTCGGGCACACAGCATGTGTGACATTCTAATGCAGAAGAGGTAGCGTCAAACGAATGGTTGTGATCGATAGAGGACGGTGTGAGGATGCTGCGCAAAAGAGATTGTCGATAGGATGATTAGTTAATTATTTGAGGCAAAAATGTCGAAATAGAGCGGACGTCGATATAGTGAGAGGACGGGAAAACAGCCGTGGACAGAAAAATAGTGGAAAAGCAGACAAAGGAGTGAAAATAAAGTTTGAAATGAATTGAAATGTGTTTGATGAGTGATAAATATACGAACAAAAAGTTTCATTGAATAAATAAATTAGGTAATTAATTATCAACAAGAAACATTGGACGGTTGACTAGGCTGGACGGAGATATAGTAAGTGTATGGGAAAGCAACCATGGCGCCTAATTTGCAAACCAATATGGTTGATTGAGATAAAAGAAGGTATAATCAGAGTAAATAAATCGATGTCTTATTAAAGCATAAGATAATTACGCTACTCAAGTAGTTAAATTAACAAACACAAGTTAGCAAAGAAAAAACTATAGAGAGGCGACGAGTGCCGAGGAGGCGTCAGTGCTTCCGCATTCTCCCAATGCGGGTCCCCGCAGTGATCTCTAATTTTTTTCCTACTCCTCAACCCACGTTAATTCAGATAATCCGGACTGCGGCCTGAGTCCGGCCCGCCGTCCGTGACTATGTGACCTCCGGAGCTCGTTTATTCGTACGCCGAGGGACTGGCATCGGTCAATATGGACGGGTTCCTGAAGTGGTGTCTTGTCGCGGTATGACATGCTCGACAAACCGATCGCCCAAATATTCGTGCTTTGAACTGCGTATTTTCGAAACTGCAAGTGTTTTGACGACCGGCAGGCACCCGGCGATAGACTGAGAGCCTGGCTGCTTAGTTTCGTTTTCGGAGCTTCGTGCTTCGTCGCCAGGCCGGAGCGGCGGCGGCTATCGGATGCGCTTGTAAGTCGGTCACGCGCCGTTTAGAACGATTGAGTTGTGGCGGTAATTTTTTTTGTTCGTTTATTTCTCGAAGGCGTCTTAATTGGCGCTGCGGCAAGGCTCTGAGACCAATGCGCGCTTCCCTCGAATCCGTCCGCGTGTTACTTCCGTTCTTACGGCGCGCCGAAATTCCGCGCTCGTCACGTGCTGTTCGCCGTTTTTGCGCTTCCTGATGTGCTACATCACGTGTGAAGAACCTCCAGCGCTTTCGCGTCCTACATAGAGTTACTGTATATGCTACCAAAGATAGCAGAGTCAAGCGTAGGTCCGCCATCTTGCCTGTCAAGCAACCGAAGTTATGCGGCGAAGCCACACTCCGTTTCTGCAGGCGACATGCCTAGCACATCATCGATCGACCGTGGGCGCTTTTCCGATGTTTGTAAACCACTTTTTCGCTTGATCGCAAACAAAGCAAGAGCATCGAAACAGCTGACTGCGTAACCCAGTCAAAAAAAAGATGCCCAGGCTTAGCTTGGTTAAGCCAAGAATGCGTTGCATATTGCGCGGTCTTTTTGCGCGAGGTATTGCTTGGCGGCACTCGATTTTCTCAGCAGCTTTTCCTCCGTGACGTATGGATGGATGGAGGGATGGATAGGAGCGCCCCCTTTGAAACGGGGCGGTGGCAACCGCCACCATGCTTAGCCCTTTGTTTGTTCTTCTTTTCTTTTCTTTTTTGTTTTTTTTCTTTGTTTTTTATTGTTTTTCACGTGGTTTGGTGACGTCACGTCACCACGTGACGTGACGTCACCAAACCATCGGACGTCACGTCACGTGGTTTGGTGGCTGCCCGGCCGCGCCCAAGGGCTGAACTGAATGATTGCAATATGCTACGCATAAAATATAGTCAAGAAAAAGCACTCCCCTTTCTAGCGGGCGCCGTGAAGTGCGGGGGCAGCCGATTCCCACAGTCGCCTTCCCCGAACTGTTTACCTGATAACTTAAGGGCAGTGTGAAGTTCGCTGAGCTTTCTGATGCGCCATTCAGTCTCCAGCACAGAGTGTCCGGCGTGAGGTAGCTACTTTGAGATGTGCACCTGTCCCCGGTCGAAGGGTTACCAAATTGGTGGGACCGCGGACGCTCGACGGAGGCTCGGTGGCTGCTCTATTGTTGCTGGCGGCACAGCAGCCAGAGCGCTCGTTCCGTCTCTGTCTTGCCTTCCTACCACAGATATCTTTCCAGCGCGCAGCTTTGTGCACTGGTCGGTGTTTGAATGCCTGCAGTCGTCAATTTTGTGGCCAGTGGACGTTTTTTTTGTGTGTCTTCTCGTTTCCCTACGTGTGAGTCATTCGCTCTGCTCATACCACGGTGTAAGAATATATTTAGGTGTTGACACTGGCCGCCCGCCGCGGCGGAGAGCGCGCACAGATTGTGTTCGCCCTCTAGTACATGCGCCGACCGCAGCGGCGCGGGGGCGCTGCGGAGCAGAGGCCCTTCGCTTTCGGTGCGGCAAGCGGCGTGCCCAGAGCCGTATATTCCCTTCTCCGGCGTGCCCTGCTTTAGGTGCCCTTTTAGGCTGCGTTGGTCGATGTTTTGGGCTGAGAGAGTGCATCACAAGCTGTGAACACCACGATCTCAGCTTCCACGTCGTCAGCTTCCATCGTGGACGAGCAAATTTTGCTAGAACTAGCTTTTTGTGTCGCGGTTTGGCACAAGCCGGATTGACAGTTGTGGAAACGCACGTGGTGGCGCGGGCCGACGCCATGGACGGTCGTCGCGGCCTATGTGCATTGTGTCTGTGATCTGTTGTTTGTTGCTGTGACACACCTGTCAACTTCAGCCGGGTCCAGAAGTCTGCTAGACGCAATTATGGGTAAGAAGTGCTTCGTACCCAACTGCAGTTCGGGCTACCGGAGTTGTCCGGATCAAGTTTCACTTTTTAAAGCTCCGTCGGAGCCTGCTCGCTTAGAACTTTGGCGCCGGGCAATTCCCAGAGCAGATAGGATATTGCAACCGAGCGACCACGTCTGCGCGAAGCACTTTCCCGAGCATATGATATCAAAATCGTACTATGCCGAGTTCAATGGCAAGGTACTTTTAAATGTACCGAAGAAGATCCCGGTGCTGTCGGCGAATGCTGTGCCCAGTATTTTTCCCGGGTGTCTGACAAAACCGACAAGGTCAAGAAAGCCTCCTAGAAAACGACAGTCTACGGCCACGTGTGGCGATCAGTCAAGCAAGCGGCCCGCTCCCGCCGCTGTCGCACTGCCCGTTGGGACGGTCTGTGAAAAACAAAAAGGCACCGATCCATCATCGAGCCCTCAGAAGAAACTGCAGACATGTGAGTGGAGTGATCAAGGAACGTGCCCTTCTCCCACCATGGAACTTGGAGGCACCTCCTCAAGTGCCACCTCCGTCTTCCTTGGCGTTCATGACGTTAAGGTTTGTTCTCTTCTGCACTGCTCCGGGTACTTAATATTCTAGGTGCTTAGTGTTACCTGTACATAACTTTCTGCTAACCGTATCGGTCCTCCCGGCATGCCATAGATACCTATAGGTGCCCCTGGATAACGAGATACAGTTGCTTGCAATACAGGTTAATAGTAACTGCCCAGCCCAGGACATTAAATAATTTAGCTGTTGTTAACATACAGCATGATTAAGCCCTTAGCTTTTGAAGCAGTCCGCGAAACTTTTGCCTGTAGCTTTTTGGGTTTGGCTGCTTTTGATAGTAGCATATGTTTTATAACAATACCTTAAATCCATTTCCACTGATATAATTTCTCTCATTTTTCGTCAGGACAACCGCACGAGTCCACATCAGGGTGGTCCAGATGGATTGTGTCACGTCCAGACTGAAGCACCATTGGCAGCATGCAGCAGCCTCGGATTAGTCGAGGAAAGTCACGAGGGAGTGTCTGTCAGCGGCCAAGATGAAAAGGAACCGCTCACATTTTCATGTCTCTCGAGTTATGTATCCAGCATTCAACTTCCAGGAACCTCGTAGGCAACACAAGTTGTTGATAGCTTTGGTGTGGAGGCTGTAGTCTTCACGGAAGTGGCTTTGGCGAAGAAACGCGACCAGGCACCTTTCCTGAGGAAGTCATTAGATGCTACAGTTTCATCCAGCGGAATGCTGTCACTGCGTGCCTTCATTTATAGTCACCCTATAACTGTCAACGCCATAAGCGGCGATGTTGTTCCATGCGGCCTAAGCGACTTGGAGAGTGTGATTCACAAGTTTCACAACCTGCACTTATGCGCTGGTGGCCCCGGTGGCGAGATGTACCACAACATCCAACCCGAGTGTGCATATATCGACGCATGTGGCGTGTGGCGGCACAGAAACTGCATGTTATTTTCTGAACAAGCAAGTTGCGACCGTTGCGAAAGATTGAAAGACACACTCCGGATACATTACTCCCGTATGAAGAAGAGAGGAGAAATGAAGCACATTCGTCTTTTAAGCAGCCCTTCCAAAAAAGCCCGCATTGACCTTTTGCGGAAGGCAAGAATTTCCTGCTACAGGTCCAAAGTGCGACTTCTAAAAGAAAAAAAAAAGCTTGAGGCGGAACTGAGCAAATGCAAAGCCAAGCTTAAACAATTAAGTGATGAAACACTTGACCGCATTTCTCGTGATGCGAACCTTACTGAGGCACAGCAGCTTGTGTTAAAGGAATGTGTGGCTGCTGGCAAGACTGGTTCTAAGAAGGGACGACGATACTCGGACAGCTAGATCCTGCTTTGCTTGCTCCTTCATATCAGGTCACCAGCAGCCTACAGGTTCCTGATGGAAAACGAAGTGCTCGCATTGCCGTCAGTCCGAACAATACGCCGGTATGTCTCTATGGTGGGATTTAAGTCGGGATTTGACAGCAAGTTCTTTTCTGCTCTGAAAAGGAAAATAGAAAAAATGGACGACTTCAAGCGACATGGGATTATCATGTTCGATGAAATGCAGGTTAGAAAAAGTAAACGTGTCAATTCTCGCACGATGATATATGTAGGGCTGGCAACAGACGCTGGAAACGCTGATGAGCTCGCTGATCACGCCCTCGTTTTCATGTTCTGTCCTTTTGGCGATAGCTACGCTCAACCTATAGGGGTGTTCGCAGCAAAAAATGCAACCAAAGGCTCCATTCTCGCTCAGTTGCTTCTCCAAGCTATTGTGATGCTCGAAGAAGCCGGTGCAAAGATTCATGGGTTTGTCTGTGATGGCGCGTCAACAAACAGGAGCATGTGGAACATTCTAGGTGTTAATGGAAGCCTCAAGGAGAGCTGCAACTCGTTCACGCACCCAGTTGACCCTGAAAGAAAAGTTTTTGCGTTTTCTGACACTCCACACTTGTTTAAGTGTGTGAGAAATAGACTTAAGCAGCAGCGATACTTGAAAAACGAAGGACAGAGGATCAAGTGGGAGTACTATGCTGAAGTCTACAAGGAAGACGTTGCCAACGCGGGAGGCCTAAAAGTCTGCCCGAAAATAACGCACTCTCACATATACCCGAGTAACTGTGAGAAGATGCGTGTGAAGTTAGCCACCCAAGTCTTTAGCCGCTCCATGGCGGCGGGTATTCAGTTTTATCGGGAACAAGGTATCCGCAAACTCATAGGCAGCGAGAAAACTCAAGAATTCACGTTGTTTTTAAACAATTTGTTTGATGCACTGAACAGGCGATTTCCGGCAGAAGGGATCACAAGGAACAGCCGAGACCTCGCAATTCTCAAGCATGGAATTGACTGGCTGGACAGCTGGGAAAGAGAACTGGAAAGTGGCAACATTATAAAAGACATGTTCTTGACAAAGAGCACTTGCGAGGGACTTCGAGTCACATTGAAGTCCACTTTGGATCTTTGTGAGGTGCTGCTTGATTGCCACAACTTCAAATATGTCCTAACCAACAAAATGAACCAAGATCCTATCGAGCGATTCTTTGGCAAAATACGGTTGGCAGGAAGCCAGAATGATCACCCTTCGATGCCCACCTTTATGCAGCTTTACCAGACGCTGTCGATCTACAGTATCCTTAAACCTCCGAAGTATGGCAATTGCAAAGTCTTCGAGGGTGAGGAACCATTGCTGGATGCGTCACATTTCAGGGCCCTCATTAGAACAGACGACAAAGTGGCATCATGCCCTGGATTCATCAATCAAATTAAAGAAAAGCTAGACGATCTAGTTTCAGTAGAAGACTGGGAATGTGAAGATATCGTTCGGAAACACAAATCAGACGGAGGGCAAATTACAGACTGCATACTTTATTATGTCACCGGTTTTTTGTGCAGAAAGATGCGAAGAGTTACCAGCTGCGCTGCTTGCTTGTCAGCCTTCAGCGTAAAAAAATAATTCTTTTGCTGAAGCAGCTCTAACAAATGTGAAGACCAGAAGGGGTCTTACCCACCCTAACGTCAACATATTTGACCTTCTAAAGCATACGGAGCGGTTTTTTGTTGACTATGCAGACTGCCACACGGTGTACTGGGACACCATAGACGCAGTGATAGATACATACACGATGACATTCCCATGTGCAGATCACAAGGAAGAAGTACTCGCACAGCTCCTCCACTATTACGTCAGCATGCGTATGAGGCAGCATTGTAAGCACACCAATGCAGTCATGACAAAGCAGTGTCAAGAAAAAAAGAAACAGGCCAAGCTGTGCTCATCCTAGATGATAGAGGATGATTCGCTCAGTGTATCGTCCAAATAAACGAATGCAGTGATCATCACAATTGCAGTCACGGTCTTGTCTCTTGATTACACGAAAGTAGCCCAGTAGGTTGTGATTCACTGTGTTTTGTGCGTAACCTAGTGACTACAGGAAATCACATCTCTCAGAGAGGCTACTTGTAGTAATAAATTTGTTTGTTCAACAGAATGGCTATTCAGGCCGCATTTGAGCAAAAAAAAAAGCAAATTGTGCTGTTAATGTCCCGAAGGGGCATATGGGCATTAATAGATGCCGCAATGGAGGGCTCCAAACTTAGACCACATGGGATTCTTCACATCACACAGCACACGGGCACCTTTTGCGTTGTTTCGCGGCCACCGCAGCCGGCATTACACCTACGTTCTCGGGCCTAGTGCTAGAGACAACCACTCAGCATCGTCGGTGCCGACCTGAGGGATAAGATTGGCAGAAACAACGCCAGTGGCATTTCCAGTAACTATTCGCGTTTCGCGTACCTAATTGTGGACTGCACTTGCTATTAAAAAGCCGCAAATGCACACTTGGATTTTTGTCTTGGTCCCGGCGTTCGCGTGTATAGCGGCAGTGGCGTTCTGCAATACAGCACAAGAGCGCGGGTTCTATTCGTGGCTGCGGAGTAAGTATTTCTGATGCAGGCGAAATGCGGAAACGTCCTTGAGGTTTCTGTGCAAATTAAAGAACTCCAGGTGGCCGAAGTTAACCATGTTCTCAACACGGCGGTCATCTCGCAGCATTGGCGCAATACACTGCTCAAGCAATGATTGAATGTACGCGTAGGCTCTTCAGGCCAAATGTGGGCGCGTTGAGTCCGACCTTTTATATTTAAGAGGCAGTGTAGTTAACTATGCTCACAGCAGTCGTGCGGATGAACGAAAAAAAAATTGCTATGAACGCATTTCGATAACGAGCTCGGAAGCAGCACAGGGCTGCGTCCTCGCTGTTGTTCCGCCCATTCATGCAGTCTCAGCAAGAAAAACACGAAGTAGCCCAAAATTATTTGGTGTCGACAGCAGTTTCAATCCTTGGTTGTCTTGCCGCACTTCAAAAAGCACGCGTACACGCAGCGGCACCGAAAGATCCCGTGGCATCTGCATTACGGCTGCCGAAGCTCGGCGACTAGGGGCCCCGGGTGCGTAGCGCCATCTGTCAGCGTTCGAGAGAAGCGCAGGGAGCGGCGAACAAGTCCTGGTCGCGCCGCCGAGCGCAGTGTCAACACCTAAATGTATTCTTACACCGTGGCTGACTTGCTGTCTTCCAGCTGAAGTTATTCGCGGCATCAAGATTTGCGACACTTATTTACATGCGATTTTTGCCTATCCTATCCTAACATACCTCACTTAATCCTGGTCAGATGGTGCTCATACATAGCTTACTGTGAAGACGCAGGTGTACGATGGCTGATCGGTGCGCGATGTGGCGCCAATGGGTCGTTTGTGGTTTGGGTGCTCAGAAGAGGCACCTGCAGAGCTCTGTTCTAGCGTTTAAACAGCATACACGAAAAAGCGCAGAGCCGCAAGTCCAGCCTGTGTTCGGTAAAAAAACCTCAATGGAACTTGTAGCAAAAAAAACAAAAAAAAACGCGAGAGCTACGCGCGTGAACAGCAGCGAACGTAAACAGCGGTTGGATAGAGGATACACTTCGAACTTGGCCGGCTGTCAATCCAGTTCGCTGCAGCGGGGCATCGGGAATTACAAAAAAAAATTGCCTGGGGCTTAGCTAAGGTTAAGCCTGGATATCTGGAAGCGAAAAGCTGCGGTGATGCTTAGCACTTCCGTATCGGTAGTGTCACTCTCTTCTCCTTCCATGTTGAATGCGCACGCGTAATCTCTGGCAAGCGGTTATATAGCCGGCCTCCACGATAAACACGCGCTTGCGGCGAACGTCAAACAACGCATAGTGCGCGGCAGCGTGCGCCTGTTCTATGGGCAAGTGCGCCTTATATACTCCTCCTTTCAAATGTGCACTGCGCCTACACCCTCTCTGCGCACGGCCGCGGTGAAACGTCAAACGGTGCCGAGGAGGAGAAGCGGCGGCGCACATCAAAAAGCCACATGCGCAGTAGCCTGCACCGTGCGTGACGTCACTCGTGCTTCGACATAGGCCGGCTCACGCGAAGCGCGTGTTGACTAGCGAAGTGAAACTCTTCACTTCAGAATAAAGCCCCTAAAAAAACTAAAGTAGCGACACGACGCCCTCCCTCTTCTCTCCTCCTCCCCCGCGCGCCGGGCGAACGACTTTTGTTTTCTTTGTGATTTGATGTGGCTGCGGTGGCGACCTCTAGCCCGCTCCGAAGGAACTAACGCCCCTTTTCAATTGGTTGCGCTGGATTCCCGTACTTGCCGAGTTCTTCTCTATGCCTCCGCATTAGGCCTGATTTTCACAGCCGGTCTCCTCTCCGGCGCGGCGGCGACGGAGCCGGGAACCGCGGCCGCAACGGAACGGATTTGCGTTCTAATCGAAAGAGGCGCCGGACACCGGCAAACCAGTTTGGGCGTCAGCTCGCTGCTCCCACGTGACTCTACGTCAGTGCCTTTTTTTTTCTTCCGCGCGAAAAAAAAAACGCTGCTCGGCGGTGTCCGAGAAACATGCCGAAGTAGCGATGAAAGTCGTTTGCCGTCTGCTTGCGCTTTGGTTCGCTTGGCTGTTATCGCAGAAAAAAACCGATGTGATCTCGCAAGCGGTGGACAAAGATTGAAGTTAGTTTATTAACTCTACGCAACTACCCAGTTTTTGCAACGAAACACCACGTGTACAGCACCAAAACAAATATATATGAGTATAGCAACTACTTTTAAAGCCGCTGCAGAAATGAGTGCTGCAGTCACAGTATTCAGGCCGATATGCACGAAATTGAACATATGTAGGGTGGTAATGAACTTTGTTATCAATAGCTTGGGAGATTGGTCTTTATACAACCATTCAAGAATTAAGCTAGCAAAGGAATTTAAACGGCTAATAAAAACAATGAGGCCTCTAGAGCTAGCAACGGGTGAACAGAATTTTTGTTTTTTTCTGCTCTTTTCGTTATCTCCGCAGTTACCCCTCTCGCCCCTTTCTCCTTTCTTCACCTGGATGGTTCCCCTTTGCATCAGCCATCCCCTTCACTTCGCTTTAAACCTGGCAACAGTCTTTTAGTCCCCCACTTCGTTACCCTCCCGAACTCCCTCTGTTCGTCATGTCCCACGGACCGTGTTTTTTTTTCAAGGTTTTTTCTACCTTATGGCTCGCCTCTGAACTGTGGATCCACATGTTGAGCCACCGTTTCAACCTCCCAGGCTTTTCCTGATTTGGGGTGTCTTGTGTTTGCGAGCTTCTTGTAGCATGCAAGCGGAGTGCTGCAGTCGGCACTGTTTGCGAACAGGCTTTTCCTTCTGGGCTAAATGTGAACGAGTGTGTTGACCCGGCGTGCCGTTTTCTGTATTTCTCTGTACGTGGAGTGAACCTCAGTTGTTAGCCACGTCCCGTGTTGTGTCATTCACTCTACGTTTTCAGTGCCGTTTTCCGAAAGTAATATCGCACCAGATATTCCAGCTTCAAAATATCGCGCGGTGTGCTTCGTTCCCGCTAGCGGTATTCAGGCAAAAAACACGGCAAGGCTATTTCGCGTCAAAAAAAAAGATTGCTCCCCCCCCCCCTTAAAAAAAAAACATGGACGTCAGGAAGTCCTCTTGGAAAAGGCTTTGGTGCTGTATTTTCAATCTTCTGACTGATTTCTAGAAAAAAGTGTCGATTTAAAAGTTGTAGATCACTTTGACAAACGGCCGGCTAGAGTGTTCGCAACAAGGTATCGTCCGAGTAGTTTTTTCTTAAAGCTCTAAAAGATAGCGCATGAAATTCAAATACATAAGGCCACATTCTCACAGCCGGTTTTTGGCTTGCTCCGTCGCCTCCGTCACGCCTTTAGCCGACGGAGGGGGCTGCATTTGGCCCGTTTTCCCCCCCAAATCGGGTGGCCGGTGCCGCCGGGTCCTGCTCTACGTTTCCGTCGAGACTCGAGCGGCAGCGACGGAGCCCGCCCCCCACGGAGAGCGAGCCAGTCACAGCGCGAGCTCGCCTCACGTCACCCGCGGCTTGCTCGCTGCGAAAAAGAGATGGCGCTGGCGAGCGTCGGCGGCGGCAGCGCTGCGCGGGTGCGCGGGCAGGGCGAAAAAACAAAAAGCCTGCTCACTTTTTTACTCTCCGTCGGGAGATGCACGCGCATTGCGCCCCCAAAGGCGCCCGCTGTCGAGGAGCAGAGAGCGGATGACAGTTTTATTTCATATGGCAATATACGAGGTGTTCGAGCCAAAACGGGTCTCCGAATGAGCATTGTGTTTGCACTAGGCATGGGATATACGATAAATGATTTTTTTTCTGGGACGCTCAAGTAGCACCACTGTTATGTATTTGAATTTCAGGCGCTATCTTTTAGAGCTTTAAGAAAAAACTACTCGGACGATACCTTGTTGCGAACACTCTAGCCGGCCGTTTGTCCAAGTGATCTACAACTTTTAAATTGGCACTTTTTTCAAGAAATCAGTCAGAAGAATGAAAAGACAGCACCAAAACCTTTTCCAAGAGAACTTCCTGACGTCCATGTTTTCTTTTTTTTTGGAAAGCAATCATTTTTTTTTGACGCGAAATAGCCTTGCCGTGTTTGTTGCCTGAATTACCGCTAGCGGTATTCGTTCTGTCCGGTGGCGTCTCTGCGCCCGCCCGTTTTTTTTTGAACCGCTGATGTTCCGATTTTAGAGCTTTGGCGCTATCACCGAACACCAGCCAGCCGCACTGTGGCAAGCAACTGACGTTCACTCCACGCACAGAGAAATACAGAAAACGGCACGCCGGGTCAACACACTCGTTCACATTTAGCCCAGAAGGAAAAGCCTGTTCACAAACAGCGCCGACTGCAGCACCGCGCTTGCATGCTACAAGAAGCTCGCAAACCTAAGACACCCCAAATCTGGAAAAGCCTGGGAGGTTGAAACGGTGGCTCAACATGTGGCTGAACAATTCAGAGGCGAGCCATAAGGTAGAAAAAAACTTGAAAAAAAAAAACATGGCCCGTGGGTCATGACGAACAGTGGGAGTTCGAGAGTTTACGATGTGGGGGACGAAAACTGTTGCCAGGTTTAAAGCGAAGTGAAGGGGATGGCTGATGCAAAGGGGAACCATCCGGGTGAAGAAAGGAGAAAGGGGCGAGAGAGGTAACTGCAGAGATAACGAAAAGAGCAGAAAAAACAAAATTCTGTTCACCCGTTGCTAGCTCTTGAGGCCTCATTGTTTTTATTAGCCGTTTAAATTCTTTTGCTAGCTTAATCTCTCAAGCCATTGATAACAGAGTTCATTACCACCCTACATATGTTCAATTTCGTGCAAATCGGCCTGAATACTGTGAGTGCAGCACTCATTTCTGCAGCGGCTTTAAAAGCAGCTTGCTATACTCATATATGTTTGTTTTGGTGCTGTACGCGTGGTGTTTCGTTGCAAAAACAGGGGAGTTGCGTAGAATTAATAAACTAACTTCAAACTTTTTCCACCGCTTGCGAGACCGCATCGTTTTTATGCGAAGAATATTGCTAGAGCTACCACTCACGCCGTCGCCGTGGGACCCCCACGTGACTCCGTGACGTCACACCACGTGACATCGGATGAGAGGGCCGGCCTCCACCTCGCGCCGTCGCCGTGGGACCCCTAGCCTTCACACCCGCACATTTCGAACGCGCGTTAACACTCGGTGTAGGTGAAACGCTCGCTCCACCGGGCAGGCAGACGCGGCTTCCGTGGCAATCCAGGCGCTCACCCAACGCGCGTCTCGGGGTTAGTCGGCGTTCCGCTGTAGCCATGCCGTTGTCTTCCCCCACGACGAAGGCTTCTAGTGGTTGTATTTAAATGGCCAAGTATTCAACCAAGGAAAGCCATGTATTACCAAGCCTAGCCACTAATACGCTTCGCATTCCCCAGGCTTAGCCAAGCTGAGCCTCAGCAATTTTTTTTTCTGCGATAAGAGCCAAGCGAACCACAGCGCAAGCAGAGGACAGACGACTGTCACCGCTACTTCGGCATGTCCCTCGGACACCACCGAGCAGCGTTTCTTTTTTTCGCGCGGAAGAAAAAAAAAGGCGCAGAAGTAGAGTCACGTGGGAGCAGCGAGCGCCCGCCCAAACTGGTTTGCCAGTGTCCGGCGCCTCATTCGATTAAAACACAAATCCGTTCCGTTGCGGCCGCGGTTCCCGGCTCCGTCGCCGCCGCGCCGGAGAGGAGACCGGCTGTGAGAATGAGGCCTAACAGTGGTGCTACTTGAGCGTCCCCCCCCCCAAAAAAAAACAATCATTTATCGTATGTCCCACGCCTAGTGCAACCACAATGCTCATTCGGAGACCCGTTCTGGCTCGAACACCTCGCATATTGCCATATGAAATAAAACTCATCCGCTCTCTGCTCCTCGACAGCCCGAGCTTTTCGGGGCGCAAGGCGCGTGCATCTCCCGAGGGAGAGTAAAAAAATGAGCAGGCTTTTTGTATTTTCTCCCTGCCCGCGCACCCGCGCATCGCCGCCGCCGACGCTCACCAGCGCCATCTCTGGGTCGCAGCAAGCAAGCCGCGGGTGACGTAGAGCGAGCTCGCGCTGTGACTGGTGCGTTCTCCGTGGGGCGGGGCTCCGTCGCCGCCGCTCGACGCAAACGTAGAGCAGGACCACCCGGCGGCACCGGCCACCCGATTTGGGGGGGAAAACGGTCCAAATGCAGCCCCCTCCGTCGGCTACCGGCGTGACGGACGCGACGGAGCAAGCCAAAAACCGGCTGTGAGAATGTGGCCTTAACCGTGCGTTCCGCTGCATAAATACATCGGTGACTTAGGAGAAACATTTGCATGCTTCACTGAATCGTCTAAAGGCAAAAATGAGCACGCATAGATGGATTTTTTTGGTAGAGCCGCACGCGCACCGTGTACGGGTGCGCCGGGCTTTACGCGGCATGCCAAGTTTGATATCGAGAGTGGGGCATGCATTGAACGTCACCGCGAATCACGAGGCCGTATAATGAATTTGCGGTGATCTGTTTTGGTGAAGAGGAGTGTGCAAACAGAACGACCGCCCCCGCCGGAACGCTGGACGTGCTACAACGGATGCACAGGTTTGACATTCGACAAGACACCTGCAAGTGAAGGCATTCTAAATGCCCGTAGTTCATCCGCTCTCCTAGTGGCTTTAGGTTTTGGTCGGCTGCAGTGTATCGCGGACCAGGTAAGACGCTTGAGTGCTCGAAATACGGTATGAAGGCCACGCTACGTGTGTACTTATCTGTGCCTCCCCTAATGTTCTCTCGCGTGCATGAACTGTAACGATATAGACTCCCGCATTAAAATTTTCTTTGGAATAGTTACTTAGTAAGGAGAAAACCTACCTCGCAAATATCCTTCACCTGCCAGCAAAGGGTAATAAAGCTCTACGTAAATGTTTCATCGGCATCAGTCATTTAGTGAGGAGCAAAACCTAGCTCGCTTTTAACACATCTGTCCGATAATCTTCCATATTCGTATAGTTGCTATTAGAGCACTGCACCGGCCTTAATTATTCACGCGTCCCGAGTCCGTCAACCTTTTTCGTTACCCGCCCCAGCCCGGCCTGATTTTTTGGATACTGGCCCGAACCCCGGCCCGGCCCGCGAGGTAGACATGCCCGTCTAAGGCTCGGAAACAGCCCGAGTACTAAATGCACATCGGTAAAGCCGAAGCCTTTTGTTATACGGATCTCATTTAAAAAAAAAGTGGCTACAAAACTTTTAAAAATGGAGAGAATGGAGGCCTCACTGTGGGCAACGTTAACAAAAAAAATTACCGACGATTACGTTACTTCCTAATGCGAAATTTGAGTGCAGCAAATAAGCTGTTTCACCTTTTCGATAGATTGAGGCAAAGAAATCGAGCAACACATGTATGCGCTATCACAGAAATTTTTTTTTTTTTTCACACGTATTCCTTAAACAAAGACTCCACTAACAGTTCTTGACAGTCATGAAGGAAGCTTTGTGGTCGGAGAAATAGAGTGATATATGTTCGATTTGGTACACTAATGCTTGTTTCTCAAAGACGAGATCTATACAAGTGCCTCGCGAGGTTGTCACAGCCGTGGCACGCGTTACGAGCGAGAGGAACGGGATGTTCTCCCGCATAAGTGTTAGGAAATTGCTGTTTGTCTTTATGTCAACATTAAAGTCCCCCACTACTAACATCGGTGTGGATCGATGGACGGTTAATGCGAGTTGCAGGAAGTGCACGACGTCTTTCGTGAGTGCGGTATAGGGCGAAGTAGGCAGCTACTACCAGCAAGCCGTTGGGCAACTTTGCGGCGCACAGTTCGCCAACTTCAGGTGACGTGCCAAACATTTCGACTGGTATTGCAGAGAGACCTGTGCGCAAGTAGATAGCGACTCCCGCCGCTGTGTTGTGGTCTCTGCGAGCACCACAGCAGTATAGGAAATCTATGATTTCGAGAGGCTCTTCGGGATCCATCCAGGTTTCAGCAAAGCAAAGTACAGAGGAATGGCGCAGAATGTGATCGTGGTGTACGTCCTTGGCATGTGCGGCAAGGGAGCTTACGTTAAGAATGTGGTTGTGAATGATGAATCAAGTGCTGCCAGCGAATGACGCGTCCATTGGCTGTCTGCGTGTGTTACTGATGTGTGGTTAACATGTTAAGCTTCGCCTGTAAGAGTGGAACGCGACAGCGTCTTGCAACGCTGCCAGGGAGTCCACAGAACGCCATCGCCAATTCGGCTGTACGCCTTGTTGGACGGTAAATTTATTTTTTGAGGAAAGGAAATGTATCTCTCTCGCATATCTGGGTGGACACCTGCACCTCGCCGTAAGGGAAAGGGGGAAGATGGGAGTGAACGAAGACGCCGTATTAGCTAGACGCGCCTTTGTTCATTCCAAACCATTCAGCTGGCATTACGGAGTGGCTAGCGTGCTCGTATCGCACTCCGGAGACCCTGGTTCGATTCCCCAACTCGACCAATTTCGTTCTCGGTTTTATTGATTTATGCGGTATAACCAGAAAGGTTAATTAGGCTATTTCATATTTATATTATTGTATTTATATCCATCGTGTTCTGTCATTAACCTGTCAATTGTTGGAACTGTCTAGGATGTTCGACACAACGTATATGAAACGAGCAACGTCTTACTGAGTGGGGAAGTGCGTGGTGGTGGAGGGAATGCGGCTTCGTATTTATGTGTTTTTTTCAGCAGCGTCTCCTTCCGCGGACGCTGTTGTCGCTGCGGCGCGCGTCTTTCTTTTCTTTTCTTCTGACCTCTTCATTCTCCTCTATATTAATTAGGCTAATTGATTAATTAAGCAATTAACTAAACTCAGTCCAACTTAGTTGCAGCATCACTATACGATCCCTTTGATTGGTTGCATTGTTACTAGCCAAAGTACAATTGGCCCCATTTGAAATTCGCGCACTGTGACGTCACGAGCATTTCGACCAATTGAAAAGCGTGACATTGGGGGCGGAGCTGGTTACGAGGCCGACGCCGACGCGAAACCCAGGAACGGACGCCAAAGAGCTGCGCTCTAAAATAAAACGTTTTAGCATTGATAAAAGAGGTTATCACAGATTTGCTCGTATTCTTAGCCTCCTCCTAACTAGTTAGGCGTCAAGGGGAAGCGAGAACGCGGAAGTGATGTTACAAAGTATGTGGCAGGAAACGCGCGACCCACTTACGATGGGCACTATCACACATACCCACAGCTACTGGTCATATTTCGAGAGTAAACGCAAGCCAGCGCGCGCTAGCTGGTGTTTCCACCAACGGTGCCTACGGTGCCTTGACGATGCATATCGGCGCGATAATTCTATTTTTGTCTTTTTCTGTAATATATCTATATATAATATACAAGCACGCACGCGCCCACGCGTGCGCTTCACCATGTCAGAGCGCAGTTTGATCTGTGCTTATAGAGTACGCATGTATGTCTAACTGCGGCATGCGTTCAAATTTAAGGAACGTCACTCTACAATTAGACGTGTGCCTCGCGTCAGTTACACGTTTGCGTGCGAGCAATCACGATGCGCTCAACGCAAGCGCCCTTATGTAGAGCTTACTGCGGCCATACGCTCGATTGCGAACAAACCACTGCACAGCGTAGCTTGAAAAAAAAAAAGGAAAACTCAGCAGCTATTGAAAGCACGTCACTGACCTCGCAAAGTCTGGTCTATGGCGTTGCGTTAAAATTCGCGCGGCCAATTCTGTGTAACCAAACCTTCCTCCGGCCCGCGTCGGTTTTCGATGATGGGATCGCAAAGAACCGCTTTCCACTGTCGGGACGGTTCTCGCACCCGAAGGCGCAGCAGCCCGTCACGCCGCACAGATAGACGGCTTGAAGTTAGGTGACTGACACACGTTCCGAGCAAAACAAAAGCCGCTGTTCTTCACAGCAAGCAAAAGCGCAGTGTTGTGTTCTTGTGACTGAGAGAAGGATGAAAAGGAAATTGCACGGGCCTGCCTACTGGCTCGAGCCAAGCCACCATCGCTGCCACGTGCAGATAGAGGAGAGTTAAAAGATCAGAGGAAAGAGAAAAAGGAAAGAAAAGACGCGCGTCGCAGCAACAACTGCGTCCGCCGGAGCGGAGAGGCGGCGTTCTGCAAAGGTTGTCGTTACTTTAAAAATTTCCAGGGGCTTTACTTCAGAAGTGTCCCGAGCGCCGCCTTCTCCGCAGTTCACGGTTGCTTGGACACCACGTGATGGCGCTCTACCAATGGAGTCGCGAGCGGCGTTTTAATAACAGACGCGCAACTCTGCTACCCTTGGTAGCATATACAGTAACTCTAGTCGTACACTCAAAGAGGCGACGCAATGCTGCAGTTTTGTTAAGAAAATAAAAAAAAAATGTGCCGGCGTGCAGATAGGAGGGGGAAAAGAAGGGTGAATAGAGATGCCTCCCGATTGCTGCTCGGGTGGCAATCGTTCGCTCTCCCTTGGGCAGTGTTTGCTCCCTTTCTCCTTACGTGGGCGGCCACCGCGGTGGCATCCAGGAAAAGGGGGAGGAGAGGCGGGTGTAAAGTTACTGTATATGCCACCAAAGGTAGCAGAGTTGCGCGTCTGTTTGATAAACGCCGCTCGCGACTCCATTGGTAGAGCGCCATCACGTGGTGTCCAAGCAACCGTGTACTGCGGAGAAGACGACGCTCGATGGGCAAAATCCTCCACTTTCGGTTCTGAACCGGTTTTACCGGTGTCGAGGGCTCCCCCGACGCCTCTGTTCCCCGATTCGAGACACCCTGCAGCCTTTCTTCTCCCTGTGAGAGCCTCCTCGGTACGGTGCATGTTTTGCCCATCGGACCAGAAACACGTGCGCTGATGACGTAGGCCGGCAGCGAACTGGATTGACAGCCGGCTAAGTTCGAACCGGATCCACTATCCAACGGCTGTTTACGTTCGCTGCTGTGGGGTGTCGCCTTTTTTTTTGCTAAAAGTTGCATGGAGGTTTCTTTACCGAAAACAGGCTTGACTTGCGGCTCTGCGCTTTTTCGTGTACACTGTTGAAACGCTAAAATAGAGCTCTGCGTTGCGTATTTATCCCTGTTGGCTTATCCTGAATGGCAAACAATTTTTAATCGAGGGAAACATGTTTAGGCATCTGATTGTTTACTTCAGATGGTAACGTTTTATAGTTCCGGCTCATAACTTTTTGCAGGGTTTCGTATTTAGTAAAGGAGACTATAAAAAGGTTTTTTAACGCAGGTCCGGTGAATAAATGTTGCCGCAAAGATGAATGAATGCTGCATTTGCACGGCGTATTTAGAATACTGAGTCTGCCCTTAGGTTATCAGGTAAATAGTTCGGGGAAGGTGATTGTGGGAATCGCATGCTGCCGCAGCTCACGGCGCGCGCTAGAAACAGCACCGTTTTTTCTTGGCTATATTTTTGACTAGGTTACGCGGTCAGCTTTTTAGATGCTTTTTGTTTGCGATCCATCGAAAAAGTGGTTTAAGAACCTCAGAAAAGCGCCCATGGTCGATCGGTGATGCGCCAGGCATGTCGCCTGCAGAAACGGAGTGCGGCTTCGCCGCATAACTTCGGTTGCTTGACAGGCAAGATGGCGGACCTACGCGCAACTCTGCTACTTTTGGTAGCATATACAGTAACTCTAGGCGGGTGTGTCCTCCACCGCTCCCTGGTGGCGCACGCGGATCGCCTTGTGATGTTCGCCGCTGACTGGGGGAGGACAACAGGGAGTACGCTGTATCCCACACGTGGCGGAAAATTTTTCGAATTGAGGTCTCTCAGTCATGAATGGGTCTTTTTCGTCCGGTGGCGCGTTGACATACCCAGAAAGAGACCGAGAATCTTTTTTTTTTTGCTGCGAACAATAATTGGATAGCGTTGTCCTGCTAAGGGGGGCGGGGGGCTAGCGTTGCAGCGCAGCCTCTTCATAGAATTGGTGAAGGGATCAAATATCTTAAAAATCGTGGCAGAAATAACTGATACCAATGCTTCGATGTTTTTGCGCATTTAATAAGTCTAGAAAATATCACACGGTGTAGAACTATATCAGTCCGAAACCAGGAAAGCAGTGCATGCCGCTGCTATGAAAAACGTAGAGGCCATGACATGAGCAAGTAGAGGACAAATATTTTAATCTATCTCTGTCATTCAAGAACCTCCACATTTTTGCACATATGCAACGGCCAGGGAAAGATCTCAATAATGCTGTCCTTCGTTCCAGTGCACTGCGCAGCAGCAGCTGTCACCGGTCATGTATTGCGACTAATTGGACCGAAATTTTAGTCGCAAGAGAGAGCACATGTATAAATGAGAAAATGTGCAAAATACAACGGACAAAAAAGTGTCACTGGAAACAAGGTCACTCTATGTATACACAAAACCTCGCAACAAGATATTTAAATACACGTATACGTCTCCAATAAATCTACGTAACTAAGCAAAAGTCACTCTATATAATGCGCCAAACATGGCAAACATATTGCGCAATCACAGATAGTAAACTTTACACACGGAAAGACAGACGATCCAGGCAGAACAAAACTATGGTAGCAGAAGTCGCGATATGTACTGGGGCCATGCTGCGGTCGGTGTCAGTTTGAAAAAATTTCAGGGGGGGGGGGGGGGGGGGGGGGCTCCCCCTTTTGACTACGCCCCTGGTCGAGAGGGAGAGGGGAGGGGGCAGAGATACTTTCAGTTCACCTCGGATGTCCGCACGTTGCTACTGGAACTGTAAGGAAAGGAACGTGTATGCGCATGCATATATTTACCCGGATTCTCTTCCATCTGCAGGCAGGCAGCCTCTCGCTTTCCAGGATCACCGCAACCCCGAATCGCGCGGGCACTGGGCGTCTGCAGATTCTGCTCGGGAACAGCGGCGCCCTCTGCAGCACTCCCGTCTTGCGGCCGTTCAAAAAATCCTGCGTCATCAAACGAGCAGATTTACGGACGAGCTACATATTAGAACGTTTGCAGCTAAAACCTGATTTAACGAAGCGAAGAGCTGCTACGAATTATTCCGTTAAATCGGCAAATTCGTAAAATCGAGAAAGGCATTTTTACACCTTTTGAAATGTAGAATCGTAACGTAGCGGCAGCCAAAAGCTACCTGCGCCTTCGCGTACGCAAAATCTGCGAACGTGGCCTGAATCGCTTGTGCGTTAAAGTTGCATCTGGGAAAACGCATTCGCAGCCAAGGTGGGAAGCGCCACCATGCAGCGACGCATCTTGCAGTGATGTCATCGACATCGGGGGCGTGACTTGTGCGCCTAGATGTTACTGCTGGCACGCTGCCAACAGGCTGCGAGACATCGTGGACAAATAAGGTGAGAAGTAAGCTCTTTATTTTGCTCGTTTCTGCAGAGAAAGCTTCGTTAAATCGTGTTTAGTGGTCGTTGTTTCGTTTTTTGGGGTTCATGCTTGTCAGGGATTCAAAATTTGTTCCTTAGATTGAGAACTTCGTAAAATCGGGTTTCGTGGACAGGTTGCCCACCACCCTGTGGGCAGGTATATTCTGCGCTGACCGCTCCAAACAGGAGCACTGTGTTCCTCCAGTTGCTCTGCTGACAAGCTCGCCATCCACGCACTATAGAGAAGTAGATATTCACGATTGTAACCGTCTGTAAGCTTTCATGCGAGGGCCTCAAAGTTGGCAGAAAACATCGAGCAGCTTAAAATGACGCCGAGTATTGTCTGGGAACAGGCTGCCGCAACGCGAGGAGTCGACGGTCTCGCCCTGCCGACCCATCGCCATCCCATCGCACCGAAAACGCGCATCGGCGTCTTCCGTCGTGGCTTGTACACTGTGCTCTGGATGTGACCTTGACTGCGTTGTGACTTTGGTTTTGACTTGTTTTGTTTTGATCTTGTTTTTACTTCCCTGATTTCCGTCCTGGCCTGCTCACTGTGCTTTGTGATTGTTACTGAGATCTTGTGTATAATGTGACTGGTTTTCTCATGTTTTTTTTTTCGCGTCGTGCCTTGCACACTCTGCTTTGTCTGTTTGCCTGTGACTTTGATTATGATGTGCCTTTTGTTTCTTCTTTTTGGTTTTATTTTTTATTTTACTCCTCTGATTTTCCTTTTTTTCGCTGGTGCATTTAGCTCCATTTCATTTCTCTCAACTGGAGGTAAGCCTGGCAAAGCGTTGATGGTCCAGGCTCCCTTTCTCTTTCTTTTATGTTGTTTTTTTTCACGCAAAAGTGTTAAAGCCGTATAGACTACACATTTTGGTGGGATGTTTTGTTCTCTATAATGACGCGGTAGACACTGCTATGAATGAATCACCATGTCGTATCAGCCTAAGGCCGCTAAATAATTGATAATAAAATTTTTCTCTCATGCTGTTTCGGTTTCAACCAGGCTGTCGAACCGGCATTTTTTCGGGTTCGGTTCGGGTTCACGCCTTTCGGGTTCAGTTCTGGGTTCGGCTCCAGAGGGCCATTCTGTTCCGGTTCGAACCGGTTCGGACCGTCTCGAACCGGTTCAAACGGGTTCAGGACAAAAAAAAATTAGAACGCAGATGGGTTTCAGTCAACCTTGCTAGGCGTTTTCTTTTTTCTTGCACATCTCTATACAAAATAAAAAAATGCAAAGATTTGTTTACGAGAACATAAAACTAGGCTAGTTTGTAACGGTTGCTTAAGCACCGCAGTAAACAGGAGAAAAGGAAAGTCTGGAGACGACACAGACGCTGACTAACAACTGGTTATTACATTCTCGGAAAATTATATGAAGGAGGACACAGTCAACAATCCAAAAAACAGAAGAGCAAAGATTAAAACTAAAAAACCATACTGCGCATGCACATTATAGTCGAGTCATGAAATCTTTTTCAACGAAATTCGAAGACTATAATACACAGTAGACGGCACTCCCTTGTCCTGGACCTCACACAGTTGCCAAGAAAGCCTGGCTCCTTATCTACGAAATTGATGTATGGTGAAGCAACACGTTCATCTGCATCCTTCCTGATCATAAAAGGCTCCACCGTCTCCCTACAAATTCAATCAGGGTGATTAAACAGGAGACTTGTCTTTCTAAGTGGGGAAGCAATGAGCATTTGTTCGAACATCAAAGATGGGTGAAAAAATTAGCGGTGTCGTAAAACTTGGCTTTCCATCGCAGCGAGTGCAACGATTGCTTCCTCCAGTAGATAAGACAAGTGTCCTGTTTAATAACCCTGTTTGCATTTGTAGGCAAATGGTCGAGGCCAATGGGATCAGGAAGGAAGCAGATGAGTGGGTTGCTTCACCATCTATCAATTTGGTCCATAAGGAGTCAGGCTTTCGTGGCATTGTGTGAGGTCCAGGAGATAGGGGAGTGCCATCTACTATGAAAGATACTCTTCGAATTTCGTTGAAAAATGTCACGACTCGACTGTGATGTGCATGCGCAGTATGGTTTTTAAGTTTTCACGTTTGTTCTGTTTTTTGGGGTTGTCTCCTGTGTCCTGCGCCTTTATACACTTTTCCCAGAATAAAATAACCAGTTGTTAGTCAGCGCTCGTGTAGTCTCCCGGCTTCCTTTTGTTGTGTTCACTGCGTTACTTGAGCAGGAAAAAATTGTTTAATTCGAGATGTTCTCACTTTACCAATTTTTTTTATTGTCCGCAGCAAAAATACCAATTTATGGTAAGAGCAGCAAAATGAAATGAACTCGAAATTATTGAAAATCGGCTATGTATGTACGCTATAATACACCTTATGAGGTGTAGGACGAAAAGCCGATGGATTTTGCATCTACAAGACCCTCCTGCTTGAGCAGTTAGGGAGACCCCGTAGCGCGAGTAATAGGTCTCCCTTGAAGCTTTAGTCAGTTGGGACTTTTTCGTATGCAGTGTACTTACGGGGCCCCAAAATTCCTGCCGCACGCGCCCTCTACGTTCCCGCGCACTACTGAGAAATGAAACTGTCATGTATCGGCACGTATACATACAGACAGATACCTTAGCGTCAACCCGAAACCGACTAGCCATCCCCTCCTCCTTTACTACATGGTAAGAAAATGTTCCGCCCTTCCCCCATCCAACGAGAGCCTCGTGGGAGCACTGGCTTTTACTTACCTGTACGGCCTCTCCACAAGGCAGATGACAAATGTTGCGATCGGTCATTACTTCCTCTACCCATACATCTACAGCCTTACTTAGACTTTCTTGATACTAGTGTATTACAGCGAAGTCAGGGATGTAAAGTGGAGCCCACTTTAATGGCCACAGATATAACGAACGCTCGCTTATTACGAGCGGGTGTGGTGCTACTGTGAAAATATGCATAAGGGCAACGGAAATTCGTCGCAGACACAGCGAACAACTCTGGCCACACCACTTGGTTATAGCGAACGAGGTGGCTTGGTGAACTACCACGAGGTTGTAGAGGTCGTCCTTCCGCTCAGCACGCAGATGAAATAGCGCCTCTCAACCTTGACGACACCGCCTCGGAAAGAACATGTCAACCCAGAACTGGAAGTAAAAAGCGGTACTGCTGTGCGCAGCGCTAATCGGAAAGCCGTCCTCCGGTAACACTGTAAACGCTAAAGTAAACACGGTAACGATATGTTATAATTCTCTATTGAAATAGTAAGTAACCGCCGGCCAAGCCCGCGTCGATGGCCAACGAGGGCAATCATTGCCTACGCGTTCGCCGGCTCGGCAAAGCATGTCGAGTAGAAGAAGCGCGGTGCGCGTGAGAAAGGGGCATCGTCAAAAGCGAAGCTACTGACCATGGTCGCGTATCAACTAACAGCAGCGATTAGATAATTCTGAAATCCTTGCTGGCCATGCCAGTCACGTGGTATGCATAGCCTGCCCAGTCGTCTCCATGTTTTGCAGCGCTGCCATGTGCAGGCATTGTTATATAGCGCACAGTGCAACGGACCCATTCTGTGCTACAAGCGCTGCACTACTTCGTCGTTGCATAAGCATAGTAACGGCAGAAGAATCTCGAAAACACGCGTGACCAGATGCTTGCAGATTTCTGGCAACGATTCGTTGATCCATAGCCGACCGAATGTTTCCTCGGATAACTACGTTCCTGCTGACCACAAAATCGCAGAAGTGCCTGCTCTGACGGAGACGTTGAACACCAAGTGCGAGCTTTCCCTACTGCCAGCAATCTCATTTATATGGCCAACCTGCCACCAGTTCCCGTGTATACTTCAACCACGATTAGTTATACCCCTCCCTAAATTTGATAGTTGGCAGCAAGGTCTCGACGATGATTAAATGACCGCCCTAGATAGCCTGTAAACAGCCGCGGCAGGCTCTGCTTTGCACAAGTAGGCACGCATAACGGAGTGTTGTAAGAAATAATTGCCACTTTTAGCGGCCTTAGTATTTTTGGCTGTTGTAAGAAGAATCCACTTGCTACGAACATCAGATATAACGAATGGAACCCACGTGACCGTCAGGTTCATTATAAGTGGCCTCGACTGTAGTTTCAATCGGCCGCAAAAACCTTTTTCACCCTTCAGACATGCACCTTACATGTTAGGACGTACAGTGGTGAGCAGCCTTGTCTAGAGCGCTTGAGCAGTGCGCACTTGGTAACAAAAACCGAAATTAGAGAGCAGCCCCTCATTACAGGGCAAAGTTTTCATGCCTGCTTTGTTTACGAGGCTATGTGGCGCTACTTCCGTGCAATCGTTCCAGCTGGACCCTAGAGGCTGCCACAAAATCTGGATTTGTATGCAAGGAAGTGCACCGCCCGAGCTCTCTAGACAAGGCTGCTCACCACTGTACCTCCGCGCCAAAGGGGCGTTTGTGCTGTGGTCAGTGCATTTCTACCTGTGCGAGCAACGAGAAGCAATTTCAGCAATAAAATGACATTTTTGTCATGATGCTGTATTCTTTTGGGACATACTTAAGCAGTCTCTTAAAAAACCCATTGAAATCATACATTTCGTTATAACATTTATGTCTGCGATGAAAAACTCGGGAATTCCGCGCGAACTCTTCGTGTTCATAGGACGCAGAACCGCTGCGTTCCACGAGGTCACTGTTCAGACAGCAGTGCACTTGAACGCAGGAGGAATATGCTGCGCAAGTTCAACCTCCTGACTCGTTCCCCTTTCATGGCCTGTGCACCGTCTGGAATTTTCATGCGCGGGCGGAGGCAGGGAGTTATGGTGGCATGAGGCCTTATGCCGAGATCGCTGAATTCGAAGCGGTCAAGTAAGGCATGAGGAGGGTCAGAGAGGTTCAAAATATTCCATGCAACAACCATAAAAAATTAGGAGTCACTTTGGCGACTAAAGTGGTGCAAGGCGAAAGCCTGAGTACAGCATTCTGCCACGAATGTGGTTGTGAATGATGATTCAAGTGCTGCCAGCGAATGACGCGTCCATTAGCTGTCTGCGTGTGTTACTGATGTGTGGTTAACATGTTAAGCTTCGCCTGTAAGAGTGGAACGCGACAGCGTCTTGCAACGCTGCCAGGGAGTCCACAGAACGCCATCGCCAATTCGGCTGTACGCCTTGCTGGACGGTAAATTTATTTTTTGAGGAAAGGAAATGTATCCCTCTCGCATATCTGGGTGGACACCTGCACGTCGCCGTAAGGGAAAGGGGGAAGATGGGAGTGAACGAAGACGCCGTATTAGCTAGACGCGCCTTTGTTCATTCCAAAACCATTCAGCTGGCATTACGGAGTGGCTAGCGTGCTCGTATCGCACTCCGGAGACCCTGGTTCGATTCCCTAACTCGACCAATTTCGTTCTCGGTTTTATTGATTTATGCGGTCTAACTAGAAAGGTTAATTAGGCTATTTCATATTTATATTATTGTATTTCTATCCATCGTGTTCTGTCATTCACCTGTCAAATGTTGGAACTGTCTAGGATGTTCGACACAATGTATATGAAACGAGCAACGTCGAACTGAGTGGGGAAGTGCGTGGTGGTGGAGCGAATCCGGCTTCGTACTTATCTGCTTTTTCAGCAGCGCCTCCTTCCGCGGACGCTGTTGTCGCTGCGACGCACGTCCTTCTTTTCTTTTGCTCTTTCTTCTGACCTCTTCATTTTCCTTTCTCTTAATTAGGCTAATTGATTAATTAAGCAATTAACTAAACTCAGTCCCACTTACTTGGAGCATCACTATACGATCCCTTTGATTGGTTGCATGGTTACTAGCCAAAGTACAATTGGCCCCATTTGAAATTCGCGCACTGTGACGTCACGAGCATTTCGACCAATTGAAAAGCGTGACATTTTCTGTCGACAACTTCTGCTTACAACGATGAGGCATTAAAGGCTTCCGCCTTAAAAGAAGCCTACAAGATAGCCAAATAGCCTAAAGCACCTGCAAACAGAGTTTTCTGTTGCGCTGCCATTAGTACGAATCCCGCTCGGAGTCAGAGGTTCGACTATGCATACTCTTTTAGTTCTTCTTTTTACTGCGTAAGCAGTATAGCCTGCTTTCCCAAAAATAACCACGCTGCGTGCGTGCAGTCTCCATCCTTGATGCACACTCACGTGGGTGCACATCAGGGTATTCACTGGTAAAAGTGCACCTTCAAAAACTTTCACCCATCTCCCCACTCCCCATCACCCACCTGTACCCGGTATAGCCGAGGCAGATTGTTGTGAAGGCTCAACGTATTCAGTCACCCAAGCGTTCCACGAAAAAAAAACGCTAACAATCATATGCCTGTCGTGTCAGACACTAAGAACGGGAAATATGACTGCGAGAAGTAGATATAAGTCGCCAGACAGAGAATTGAAGATCGAGCAGTGCGAGAACAGCAGATGGAGCCACACGCTGGCGACTGGCAGCAATTTTTTCTTAGAAGCAGAACGGTTTCAGCGAATCGGCATAACGAAATCACTTCATCGTAGTTACATTTCATCGCAGTAGCATCTCTATGGGCGTAATCACTATCGCATGCCAGCGAGCGTATGTATTTCCGCATTGGCCATTTGCGTAATCGGTATTTAATTTATTGGCATGGATCCGGCTGGCGTAACTTAAAGATGGCCGCCAGTTCAGTACCAATGTTGCCAGACTGCATGCGTCCGAAAGTGCAGACGAGTTTGACGACCACAGTGTTGCTCTCAGCGACCGCGCGGCGTCCACCCCCACTTCCTCCTCTCCACCTTCCTCCTCATATACCGTGTTGTTCGCTACGTAATGGGCGCGCCTGACTCCCGACCCCCTTTCAGATACCGCGCTGGGCGCGCTCGCTCTCTCCGTCCCCTTTGAGATATCGTGTTGTACGCTACGTAATGGGCGCGCCCGACTCACGGCCGTGTCCGGCTGGCGTTGCATAATTCTAGAACGCTTCCGACCGCCTTGGGAGCTCAGAATTTCGGCTCAACTGCTTTGCCACGACTTAAACACTGCCTATGCGCGGCCAGTACAGTCGGCATGCATACGTGTCCGGCTGGCGTTGCATAATTCTAGAACGCTTCCGACCGCCTTGGGAGCTCAGACTTTCGGCTCAACTGCTTTGCCACGACTTAAACACTGCCTATGCGCGGCCAGTACAGTCGGCATGCATACGTGTCCGGCTGGCGTTGCATAATTCTAGAACGCTTCCGACCGCCTCGGGAGCTCAGAATTTCGGCTCAACTGCTTTGCCACGACTTAAACACTGCCTATGCGCGGCCAGTACAGTCGGCATGCATACGTGTCCGGCTGGCGTTGCATAATTCTAGAACGCTTCCGACCGCCTTGGGAGCTCAGAATTTCGGCTCAACTGCTTTGCCACGACTTAAACACTGCCTATGCGCGGCCAATACAGTCGGCATGCATACGTGTCCGGCTGGCGTTGCATAATTCTAGAACGCTTCCGACCGCCTTGGGAGCTCAGAATTTCGGCTCAACTGCTTTGCCACGACTTAAACACTGCCTATGCGCGGCCAGTACAGTCGGCATGCATACGTGTCCGGCTGGCGTTGCATAATTCTAGAACGCTTCCGACCGCCTTCGGAGCTCAGAATTTCGGCTCAACTGCTCTGCCACGACTGAAACACTGCTATTCGCGGCCAGTATCAAGTTGCCAGTATAGTCGGCATGCATACGTGTCCGGCTGGCGCTGAATAATTCTAGAACGCTTCCGACCGCCTTAGGAGCTCAGAATTTCGGCTTAACTGCTTTGCCACGACTGAAACACTGCCTATTCGCGGCCAGTATAGTCGGCATGCATAAGTGTCCGGCTGGCGTTGCATAGAACGCTTCGGCATAGTCGGCATACATGGAAGCGTTCTAGAATTATGCAACGCCAGCCGGACACTTATGCATGCCGACTGTACTGGCCGCGAATAGGCAGTGTTTCAGTCGTGGCAGAGCAGTTCAGCCGAAATTCTGAGCTCCCAAGGCGGTCGGAAGCGTTGTAGAATTATGCAACGCCAGCCGGACACGGCCGTGAGCCGGGCGCGCCCATTACGTAGAGTACGACACGATATCTCAAAGGGGACGGAGAGAGCGAGTGCGCCCAATGCGGTATCTGAAAGGGGGCCGGAGCCAGGCGCGCCCATTATGTAGCGACCAACACGGTATCTCAAAGGGAGCGAGCGCGCCCAACATGGCCCAACGGGGTATCTGAAAGGGAAAGGAGGGAGCGGGCGCGCCCATTACGTAGTCTCTAACATGGTATATGAGGAGGAAGGTGGAGAGGAGGAAGTGGGGGTGGACGCCGCGCGGTCGCTGAGAGCAACACTGTGGTCGTCAAACTCGTCTGCACTTTCGGACGCATGCAGTCTGGCAACATTGGTACTGAACTGGCGGCCATCTTTAAGTTACGCTAGCCGGATCCATGCCAATTTTTTTCTTAAATACATCGCCACCGTTGCCAAGAACCCGCCTTTCGTTGCTTATTTCCGTCGCGCGCAAACAAAAATATGCGGATTCTATAAAAAAAAAAGAAGCTGCACCAAATTTATACATCCTTGTTTTGTTAATACTAGTAGTAATATCTCGGGTTTAACGTGTCTAGTAGACATTGGGGCTATATGACAGACGGTGTAGTGGGGCTCCAGACCAGCTGGGGATTTTCGACGTGCGACAGAGCACCCTGGTTATGTATTTTTGGAATTATCAGCCGAGCTCCACAGCCATTAAGCCATTTTTTTTTCTTTACTGCCCTACAGACCCATCGTAAGGAGTTTTATTTAGAACTTGCTGTCTAAGACAATGAGCGCCTACAAAAGTAAATGCTGCACCACCCACTGCGGTTGCTCAGTGGTTAAGGCGCTCGGTTACTTATCCGGTGTACCCGGGTTCGAACTCGGCCCCGGCGGCCACGTTTCGATGGAGGCGAAACGCAAAAGGCACCGTGTGCTGCGAGATTTCAGTGCACGTTAAAGGGCAACTGCGCCACTTCTTGAGAATTTCGCGATACTCAAAAATTTAAATCTATACAGGCTGTAGGTAAAGCATGCTAAGTTTTTTGCACTACCATTTAAAATAAGGACGTAATCGACGATTAAATTTTGCACTTCTCCTCAAAGCAACAAAGGCTTGCGGGGAAGTCCAGTGTGATGTCACGGAAAAAATGATTTCAAATTACTGCTGCCGTCAGCCACACCCTGCCGGGCCGCGTTGGACGCTGCCAAACAACGTTCGGCGGGTTTGGACTTCGGTCGCGTAGGTTTTTTTTCCTTCAAAGCAGGCGTTTATGCGTTGGAAATGTTCTGATGCTTTCGATGACGCCATCATGCGTCCCCCCCTTAGCGTTGTGCGCTGCGGAGAAGCTTGAAGGCCGTCGTAATTTTAATTGGTGATTACGTAACCGTTTCAAATGCTAGACAAAAAGGAGTTCGCATAATTTTGCTGGAAGTTTAACACATTCGACCCTTTTAAGCTCGTCGATTTCTAAAACCTATGGAATTGCCCTTTAAGGATCCCCAGCTAGTAGAAATTATTCCGGAGCCCTCCCCTACTGCGCCTGTTTCTTTTTTCTTTCGCTCCCACCTTCCTCCCTCTCTTACGGCGCGGTTCAGGCGTCCATCAAGAAATGAGGCAGACTGCGCCATTTCCTTTCCTCAAAAACCACCATCACAACACTGTTGGGCCCTCGCGCTAATATTTCGTCTATTGGTGGGAAATGACGCAAAGAAAATGAAGGCATTCTCAATCGGTACTAAAATGACTATAGACACCCAGTTTTGTTGCGTGTTTTCTCCTTTCAAATGACGCCATGGATATTAGAATACATGGATCACCGTGTGGTATTCGCCTACTGCCATTAAATAATTTAGAAAATAATTTTTTCTCTCATGCTGTTTCATCACCCGAATGATGGCGGTGACTTGAGTTCAACATTAGGTCACATAAGGCACGGGAAAAGTAATACAAACGCTGACACGATGTTTTGACTCAATGTAGCAGTTAAATCAGCCGGCTTTAAGACCTATACTTACAACGAACGACGTATCAGCAGTTATATTGCCGTTTTATAGCACCTCACGCGGCCTAATTTCCACTACACGTCACAGCCATCGTAATGTTGGTAAAACCGAAACAGGGTTAAGAAGAAATTCAAATATAAATTATTTATTATGTGCTGGTGAATACCACGCGGTGCTCCATGTATACGACGTCTAACGCATTGTTTGAAAGAAGAAAGCACGCAAACAAAAGTTTGGTGTCTATAGTACTTCATTGAGTAAGAGCAGTCTTGACATTTGGTTAAAGATTTACGCAAATATGTAAAAGGGGAGGAGTAATAACTCAAGATTTCACATAAACCTGACGTACAAGTGTTTAGAATTGGCGGTAGTACATCATAAAAGCGTCAATTAGGCTTCTTCCCAGGCACCAGACCTCCTGTAAGTTTGCTGTCGCATATACTTTGTACCATTTTCGCACTTCCCAGCGTAGACAGCTACGGGTGGGTAAATCTATGCGATAGATCACCTCTTTTTGTCGGAAAACAAGACGTATGCCGGGATGCAAAAAAGTGGGGCTGAACCGGGTCCCGAACCGGTTCGAAACGGTTCCTTTGAATCGTTCCGCTTCCGGTTCAGTTACAAGATGGCGAAAAAAATACGGGTTCGGTTCGGTTCCGGTTCCGGGCGAAAATTCGGGTTCGGTTCCGGTTTCGGGTTCAGTTCTGGTTCGACACCCTGGTTTCAACAGCCGAACGATGGCTGTGACGTCAAAGAGAGGTTATAGGTCACCTGAGGCATGGAAGAACGCCGATATAATCGCTGCTTCATTGTGTTAATTCACTACAGTGCTGAAGCCAGCCTTCAAGAGCCGGAATGACAACGAATGTAGAAGCACCGATTATTACTGCAGTTTTTCCATGCCTCATGTGACCTATAACATCACTGATGTACAAGCATAATTGGTACAAGCATAAAAGAGAACTTTGCATACATTTCTCAAGAACTTTCTAAAATGTCAATTGCTCAATGAGCTATTTCCCACGTAACATATTTTACGGTATTACCCCAAATCGAAGAACATAACTGCCAAAATCGGGAAGGTCAGTCTTGGCTTTCGGACCTGTGCGGCGGACTGTACCGACAGCTCCTCTGGCAGACCGGCCGATTTTGGTTAAACACATTAGGCGGGCGTTACAACTACAGCAGGGCTAAAAATAACGGGACAGGCACTATAGACAATGGGCCTAGCTTTCGGAACATCAAATATTAAATAAAGTGTTGTTTTTTCTCCCCCCCCCCCCCCCGCGTTACTTCGCGGCGTTGCCGTCTGCGCCACTGACGTGAGAAATTGCACCCATGAATTTGCTATGACAAGCACTTTTTCACAAGCACCAAACATCAATAAAAGCAGTAGAGCACTTACCCTTGACGCTTGGCTTTGGTGTACCCAGGAGCCTAATAATTTCCTCGTTGAGAGGCTCGTACGGATATCGCGGCAGGCTGTCCATTGCGACCGTCGAAATACTCATCGAGCCGCGAGCCAAGAAGCTTCAACTCCGGAAGGGCGCTCCCGCAAAGACGCCTATACCGAACCGTTCTCCGCGCGCTGCTCGCCGCGTTTGACACACACACGCACCGGAGAATACGAGCAGTGTTCGACAAGACACCCACCCTGCAGCTGGGAGCGCGCCTACTGAATGTCGGGAAAGATAACAGCTTGCGTGGTGCTCCGTAACCCTTTGCGCTTGGAACATATCGTCTGCTTTGGGATGCCGCAGCCGACAACCTTCCCTCCCCCTGTCCCTGCATCTCCCCCAGCCCGGCTTTGTGGAAGAAGCTTTGCACCATTGGAGATGTGCAAGATTAGACCGCTCTCTCCTCCCCTCCTGGCCCCTCACTTCCCCGCGAGCTGTCTAATAACCCTCTGGTAGCGTCAAGGTCTTCTCGTTTCGACTCTCGGGAAACAAGCGCGCTGAACAGTTCGTGATACACTGATACTTGCTGCGGTGGCCGCTGGAGTCGACGCCAAGCCACTGTGCATTGGTTCCAGATGGCCTGCACGCTAAGTTGCAGGCGGCACGATAATGCACTGGGCATAGCTTCCTTATTTCAGATTCAAATCCAGCTTTCTTGGGCAAACATTTTGAATATTGGAATGTTTTAAGGTATGGTTATAAAAATATTGAAGGTAATGGTCCTCTCTTCTGATAGGTAGCGAAATGTTTATTTCAAAGTACTATAGACAACTAATTTTTTGCACGTTTTCTTCTGTCAAACGATGCATTAGGCATTAAAATACATGAATTACCGGCAGTATTTGCCTGCAACGACTAAATAATTTGTAATTTAATTTCTTCTCTCATGCTGTTTCGATTTCATCGACCGAACGACGACTTGACGTCAAGTTGATGTTTTTGTCACGTGATCTACTAGAAAAGCTAATATAATCGCTGATATGTAGTTTTCATTCTACGGCATTTAATCCAGCCTCTTCCAAGACCTGGAATGACAAAAAATAACCTGTCAGCATTTATATAGCCGATTTTATGCCTCATGTGACCTGAACACCAACTACACGTCACATTCATTGTTCGACTGATGAAATCAAAACAGCGTCACGAAGAAATTCAACAATAAATTATTTTTTAGCGGTCGTACACGAATACCACAGGTTCCTCCACGTACAGGAATGTCTAACGCATAATTTGAAAGAAGAAAACACATAAGCAACAATTTGAGGTCTACAGTCCTTTAAAGTGTTTCTAACGTGAGCAGGGTGTGTTGCTGGGCAAGTTGGTTTGACATCCTGAACATGCAGCGCTGGCAGACGAGAGACGAAGGAGAGACGACGCACACAGGGCGCTGAACTAACAACTTTAATTTCGAAGGAGGACGATCCGCACGTTTTATACCGCACCAAAAATCCGTGACTGTAAGGCACATGCGCAAGTCAAGGCAACTAATAATAATGGAGTGCATATTGCAACCGCGCAAAACGACGCAGGACGAAGAGAGGAAAGCACAGGACAAGACGCGGAACTTCAACTAAAGTTTACTACAGGAAAACCACATTTATACAGGAATCGTAATAACACCTGATAAACAGCCGACACCATCAAATAACACGGGCACGTGGGCGCGCGTGGGACAAGCTGGCATTAGATAGTTAAATTCTTTCTTGGATAAAGATACTGAAGTAGAGCTAATGCAACGGGATTTTGTTTTTTTATGCAGTAGGCTCCGAAAATTTCCCTGCTAAGCTGGGTCGGCAAATTTTCAAGACAATAGTGTCGCGGAACCTGGGGGTGGAGTTACTACAATGGCGACAATGTTTTGCCAGTTCCCCGCCCCCCGCCAATGATTCAAAAGCAGCGCGATGCTCCTGAAGTCTGACATTCAGGCAACGTCCAATTTGCCCTATGTAGCAATTCCCACATGTGAGGGGTATTTTGTACACCATTGTGTACACCATTGTGTACCATTGTGCACAAAGCGTTTGTACACTGCTTTTTTTTTAATTTTTTTCAGCCACCGAGACTAAAAGCAACGGTGGGTATCTGTCACAAAGTGCGCGCATGCCTTATTTTTCTTCTTTCTTCTCCGACCAAAGTGGCCGCGGCTGGCCACGGTGCCGGTTGTATGCGGGCATGTCGCGACGCAGCGGCGATGATTTTGCCTCCCCCCGCGTGAGCGGTTGACTCCTCGCGACGGTGGGGGGTCAAGGCTACGCCGCCCCCTCCTCAAGATCGCCGAGAAGCGAGTGCTTTCACGAGATACAGACGGTAAGCGGCCGGTTGAATGCCCCCACCCCCTATTCCCGACCTTCGAAGGCTTTTCGTTAGGACCATAGCTCTCCTTCACGTCCCCTTCAGTTTCTCCGTGTTTCTTCTCCCCCTTCTCAACATCTGTAAATCGTTGGTGCACGGGGCCGAGAGGAATCGTTTGCTTTTGTTTGTTTTTTTGTTGTTTGTCACGGGAACGCGGTGGCGGGAAAATTACGGCCTAGTTAGTTGGCCTGGAGATTTCGGTGCGTGCGGACGTGTGTGTGGTCAGCCAGGGAAGTGGTCGGCAAGCGAGCCTAGGCGGGTGTCTGACGCGTAGAGCGCGGCGACGGCGGCCCCGAAACACGCGTGGAAGACGCGTGACCCGTGGCCCAAGTTCGCCCGTATCCGCAACCCCCCATCAGCACCGCGCGCTTCCGCAGCCCGACGCTCCCTGCGACCGGACTTTGCCACTACGCAGCTAAGCCACCGTCTGTCACCACTCGCTCTACTCTTTTCTTTGTTCTGTCGCTGTTCTCGTCCTATTCTCTGTACATTGCTTTAATTGTGTAGCGTTGCTGTATAGTCTCGCCCTGCTGTTTTCCTCTTCTTGTTAATAGTCGTTTGTGTTGCTTTCTCATTCTGTGTTTGTAATTTGCGTCGCGCTTGTGTAATTTCACAATATTGCTTGGTTTGTTTTGTAACCGTTGGTTCTTGTTCTTACCCAAGTAAAAGGGTTGCTAAAGAAACTTGCCTATACGCCTCATGCCTCCGGTCAACGCCTAATCAGGCGTGGCCCCTATCGCCGGTCAGCAGTCGAACCTCATCTTCCGCACACGGGGTGGAGAAGTTTGTCGCTCCACCCCCTCCTAACTTACGGAGAGTGCAGTGGTGGGCAGGTTGGCCCGATTAATTATAATTTCGGCGCCAACCAAAAATCAAGCCGCCCACAATATCGTGACAGTATCCGGATTGACTCAGTCTTTGCACCTGGTTCCGAAAACTGGTTTCCTGACAGTGCTCACAGGACTTGGTGAGCGCATTGTTAAAAGCAGACTGGACTATGTTTCGCTTAAAAAGCTTCGAATGTGCGGAGTCGTATGGCAGAACTGGCTTGTTCGCCCTAGGCTGGAACAAGCAGCAGACATGTTGCGGCGAAAAAAGCAGCTGTAGCTCGATAAAGCGGATAGAGCCATTTTCTGGTTCTTCGTGCGTCAAGACCAGGCAGAAAGGCATCATTTTGACAATCTAAGAATATCAGGTAATCGTCCACATATCGAAATATTTTAAGAACTGGCAGATCTGTAAGCTTCTCATTTAATGCTCTGTAATGCATAGCTAGGTACAGATCACTCAGGATGGGTGCGATACAAGACCCTATGCAAATGCCTTGTTTTTGGATGAACAGAGACCCATTCCAGTAGGTGTAGGTGGATTTCAGGTAGGTAGAAAGCAGTTCTAAAAAGCCACCGACAGAAAAACCGCATGCATTTTGAAAGGCAATATCACTATGATGTTCAATAGAATCATTTACACACTGGATGAGGTCATTATGAGGAATCGAGTAGTACAGGTCTTTCACAACTATGGAGAACCCAAGGAAGGCTTTGTCTCGGTTTTGCTGCAGAAATTGAATGGTGTCGTTCGATTTTTTACAAGAAAAGGATCATTAACCGAGAGCAAGTCAAGTTTTGTTTGCAGAAACCTTGCAACACATTTTTGCCAAGTGTCGGCTTCTGAAACAATTACGCGAAGTGGGCATTCAGGTTTATGCTTTTTTGCACTGAAAAACATAGTAAGGGACAAGTTGCTGCTATCATTTATCAGGCGGGAGAGTTTATCAAGGTTTAATCGTTTGCATAAACTTTTTTCAGCGCATTTAACCTTCGGTAATGATACACCTTGACATTTTACAAAGCCAGATTCTGTCGCACTAAAAGCCTTCGCTAAGTACACATCTTTAGGCAAAATTACGAAGCCACCCTCCTTGTCGGCGGTTAGAAGGGGTAGATTATTGCTTCTGAAGTAGGCCACAGCCATGTCAAGGGGAGGCCTTTTCCTGGATGGGTTACTGCGAAACAGGACATTAATTTAGCGATTTGGTTCCTTACGCGGCTCATTGTCACCCCACAGCTCTTTCGCCACTTCTCTTTTAATATTTTGGGGACACCACTTCTATTCTTTTATCGTAGCTTTCATTCCTCTCTTCGCCTTAGCCATCTTTGTTCTTTTAGGCCGATTTTATGGTTTACCGTCATCCCCACTTTTTAGCCGAGTTCCTTGTTAGCTTGCAGCGCATCTTTTTAGGCCGTGTTTGTTCGGTTGGCTTTCATCGCATGCTTTTAGACTATCAATTCTTCCCCCATTTCGTTTCAACCACCCTTTCACTTCATTCCCTTTATGTGCGTCTTCACACCGTCTTATGAGTTTTTACGGTCTTTCGTGTCGTTGCCTTTTGCATCTTATCGTTTTTTATCTTTTTATCTCTGTCATCACTAAGCTACACAGGACTCCCGGCGCGTGTAATCTCCCTTTTTCACCAAGTGTTGTCATTATGTCTTTACCTCTGCCCCCTTCACTGCCGATCTTTGCTGTTTGTGTCCTCAGCGGTGTACCTGGCACCTGGCCGACCAGAATGACTGAATCCTTCGGTTTTTTTTTCCTTTGTGCTGTGTGGGTCAATACGCGCCTGCGCGCTTACCCTGTTTTCTTTGGTTTTATTGTTAGTTGCCTTGATTTGCGCAAGTGCCTTACAATCGCGGGTTTTGGGTGCAGTATAAAACGTGCGGATCGCCCTCCTTCGAAACTATAAAGTTGTTGGTTCAGAGCCCTGTGTGTGTCGGCTTTCCTTCGTCCCTCGTCTGCCAGCGCTGCATGTTCAGGATGTTTCTAACGATTGTATCACATAGTTGGGACGGCCATAGAAAACCAATGGGGAAGGCTTTTCACAATAGCAAATTCGTTAATAGAAAAAAATCGAGACTGCCGTGGGGTTATCTGCGGATATATAAAATCTTACATAATATGAAAAAATTGCGTTCATAAACGGTTTCCCGTTGTAAAATGCTTTTGTCTAGAATTACTGGGTATGGGAACAGAAAAATGCAAGAGATATTTCAAGTACTTTCTTCGTAGTCTCCTACTCGGCGGACGCCATGACATCAGTGCAAGCAATATTTAAGCCATTCGTACGCGAGTGGCTTGTCTATCGAGCGGTTTGTCTATATCTATCGAAGTAGACTACGACGCATATGAGACTCAAGATGGAAAGTCGTATGATAATATAATCTATCGCAGGGTATTTGGTATTTATCTGTCCGGGTTGTAAAAAATTATCTTGCACAAACTACTGGACTATTTGGGCTCAACCACAGACCACAAGGTGCCTTTTAATAGTGTGTTGTTTTATAAGTAATTTAACATTGAACTTCTATGGACTGTTCGGAATCGGCGAATAACTGTAGACGTCTGCGCGCAGAATTTTCGTGGAGGCGATGGGAGCCGCAGATTTGAGAGGATGCGCCATCTGGGGCAAGCAATAAGCCTGCTTGGAACTGGCGAGACCTGCCCGAGCTCCAAGCAGTCTTATTGGTTGCCTCTCAGTTCGCAAGATGGCGTAGCCTCTTAAATCTGCTTAGAGTTACCATGAGGTTGCCCTCAACAACCTGACTCTATATTCTGTATATGCTACTAAATGTAGCTCTAAATATTCTATTCCGCTCGCCTTGACAAATATTCTCCAAGCAGACAACTGCAGTTTTTCGCCGATTTCAATCAATCCAGGTAAATTCCGATGATAATTATTAATCGGAAAACAAAGACTATCATAAGCTGTCCTGTGCTTGAGACCAAATAAGCCAATAGTTCGCGCAGGAGACATTTTTACAGCCCAGACAGATAAATACGGAACACCATATATACAGGGTGTCCAAGCTAACTTGGACCGAGATTAAAAAAGAAACCTAAGCGTTCTTCAGAACTGAAATTGCGTGGATGTTTTTAGGGTTTATCTAAAGTTACAGTACTATTTTTTTGCTCGTCCTATTTCAAGAATTAGTCGAGATAAATAAATTAACTTTTAATATAGCTTGTAACATTCAGGCGTCCATAGGGAAGTTGTGGAGCTCCACAAATATTGTCCAACCCAGGCACTTCCAACGAGATATACTTAGCGTGGCCGTTTTTATTCGGGAAAAACGAAAGCCCGGAAAAAACGGTACTGGAACCGTAGATAAACCCTAACAACATCCGCGCGATTTCATTTCTGACGAGCCTCGCCGCGGTGGCTCAGTGGTTACGGCGCTGGGCTGCTGACCCGAAAGACGCGGGTTCGATCCCGGCTGCGGAGGTTCAATTTTGATGAAGGCGAAATTCTAGAGGCCCGTGTACTGTGAGATGTCAGTGCACGTTAAAGACCCCCAGGTGGTCGAAATTTCTGGAGCCCTCCACTACGGCGTCCCTCATAGCCTGAGTTGCTTTGGGACGTTAAACCCTAATAAACCAAACTAATCATTTCTGAATAACGTTTAAGTTTATTCAAGATCTTCGTCCAAAGAAGCTGGGACGCCCTGTATATAAACCACACCGCTGCGGTGGCCCAGTGGTCATTGTGCTCAGCTGCTGATCCAAGAGACGCGGGTTCCAACCCGGCCGCGGCGGTCGAATTCCAATGGAGGCGAAATTCTAGAGGCTATGTACTGTGCGAGGTCAGTGCAGGTTAAAGATTCCTGGCTGGTAGAAATTTGCGGAGCGCTTCACTACGACGCCCCTAACAGCCTGAGCCGCTTTGGGACGTTAAAACCCCTTTAACCTAATTAACCTAACACAGTGACCGTGCATGCCCGTACTGTATATTCTATTTTCCTGATTCTATTGGATAAAAATTTACGAAAATCGAGCCCCGAAACAGCATGCGTGCTACAATCTGCTGCAACAACTGAAACTACGTTACAAACAGCCCCAGCGTCACTGCCATCAAAACATCCCAGTTAAACCTTTCTGCGCTGGCATTGAGGGCACCTTGGAGGCGTTAGGCTGAACTAGATTTCTACAGCGACAGCTGTTGAATATCCGTGCCTGCGTCGAGCGTCGTGGCAATAGTCGGCGTAAGCGGAGGTTAACGCCACTAGAACGCGGCCATGGCAACTCGCCATATGTTGCGTGCTCCCAACCTGTGACGTCACGTGTGGCAGCGTAGTTTCTCTCCATCGCAACTCCTGCCACTGCTGTGACGACCTCCAGAAGCACATGCATAGACGTTGCCTTTCAGAATCAAGGATTGGTCCAACGCCTGGAACACGTATCTTGCAACTTCTCAGATTAAAACGTTCTCTTCATGAGTATCGAGGAATGGGTGGGAAAGAAGTGCTACTTGAGAGGCGAGTATGCCTGAAAATAAAAATATTGGTTAATAGCACGTATACAAGTCGCTGTCCAGTTATTTACCTCAATTCCAACTAACATTAAACTTCAAGTTTTTCACTCCGTCTTTCGGTCCCACATTAACTACTGCACGTTAATTTGGGCCACGACTACTAAAAAAAACATAACTATACTACATAGGCTCGAAAAGAAAGCTGTTCGTTGCATTGCTAATGTTTCATACTTTCACCACACTCATGACCTCTTTACTCAGTTCAAGTTGGTCAGTATACAACAGATTTACGATTAC